>NC_060124.1:102101393-102728893 GCF_021461395.2 Schistocerca americana
GATTAACTCAGTTTTTTTATTACAGAGGGCAGCTAACCCTCTGACCGAACACGCTGAGCTACCGTGTCGGCGATCCCTAGGACAAGAGAGTGCCCTGAACCTCTATCCGCTCCTCCGCCCTCTTTGACAAGACCGTTGGCAGAATGAGGCTGACTTCTTATGCCGGAAGTCTTCGGCCGCCAATGCTGATTATTTATAAAAATTTAGGCAGTGGCGGGGATCGAACCCGGGACCGAAGACATTATGAATCAAAGACGCTACCCCTAGACCACGGGTACGGCATACTATACACAACTTTATCAAGGCACTGTTGGTCCAGATTGTCGCACTCCTCAACGGCGGTTAGGCGTAGATCCCTCAGAGTGGTTGGTAGGTCACGTCCTCCATAAACTGACCATTTAAATCAATCCCTGGCACGTTCGGTAGGGTTCATGTCTGGAGAACATGCTGGCCACTCTATTCGAGTGATGTCGTTATCCCAAAGGAAGTCATTCACAAGATGTGCACGATGGGGGTGCGAATTGTCGTCCATGAAGACGAATGCCTAGCCAATATGCTGCCGATATGGTTGCACTATCGGTCGGAGGATGGCATTCATGCATCGTACAGCCGTTACAGCGCCTTCCATGACCACCAGCGGCGTACATCGGCCCCACGCAATGCCACCCCAAAACAGCACCGAGCGAGGTGGCGCAGTGGTTAGCACACTGGACTCGCATTCGGGAGGACGACGGTTCAATCCCGTCTCCGGCCATCCTGATTTAGGTTTTCCGTGATTTCCCTAAATCGTTTCAGGCAAATGCCGGGATGGTTCCTTTGAAAGGGCACGGCCGATTTCCTTGCCAATCCTTCCCTAACCCGAGCTTGCGCTCCGTCTCTAATGACCTTGTTGTCGAAGGGACGTTAAACACTAACAACCACCACCACCAAAACAGCAGGGAACCTCCACCTTGGTGCGTTCGCTGGACGTCCAGCCTGACCAAGTTGCCTCCAAACACGTTTCCGATGATGGTCTGGTTGAAGGCATGTGCGACACTCATCGGTGAAGAGAACGTGATGCCAGTCCTGAGCGGTCCATTCTGCATGTTGCTGGGCCCACATGTAGCGCGCTGCATGGCGTCGTAGTTGTTAAGATGGACCTCGCCTTGGACGTCGGGAGTGAAGTCGCACATCATACAGCCTATTGCGCACAGTCTGAATCGTATCACGACGTCCTGTGGCTGCACGAAAAGCATTATTCAACAAGGTTGCGTTGCTGTCAGGCTTTCTCCGAGCCATAATCCGTAGGTAGCGCTCATCCGCTGCTAGAGTAGCCCTTGGGCGCTCTGAGCGAGGCATGTCATCGACAGTTCCTGTCTCTCTGTATCTCCTCCACGTCCGAACAACATTGCTTTGGTTCACTCCGAGACGCCTGGACACTTCCGTTGTTGAATGCCCTTCCTGGCACAAAGTAACAATGCGGACGCGATCGAACCGCAGTATTGACCGCCTACTCATGGTTGAACTACAGACAACATGAGCCGTGTACCTCCTTTCTGGTGGAATGACTGGAACTGATCGGCTGTCGGACTCCCTCCGTCAAATAGGCGCTGTTCGTGCATGATTGTTTACATCTTTGTGATTGGGGGGGGGGGGTTAGTGACATCTCTGAACAATCAAAGGGACTGTGTCTGTGATACAATATCCACAGTCAACGTCTATCTTCAGGAGTTCTGGGAACCGGGGTGATGCAAAACTTATTTTGATGCGTGTATATCGGAGAAAAGTTGACGGAAATGAAAGGGAGTTTCGAGATTACGTTAAAATTCAGAGTGTAAGGATATTAGTGATAACATTCACTGATGACGTTGCTATCCTCAGTGAAAGTGAAGGAAAGTTACGGGACCCTCTGCATAGAATGAACTGTTTATTAAGTTTAGGGTATGGATTGAGGGCAAGCCGAAGAAATGTGAAAGTAATCAAGAGCACCGGAATGAGTTCAGTAGTAAGTTTAGCGTAAAAAGTGACAAATTCTGCTATCTTGAATGTGAAACAAAACATGGCGGATGAAGCAAGGAAGACATAAATAGCAGCCTAGCACAGGAAAAGAAGGCATACCTGTCTAAAAAGTGTCTGCTAGTATCAAACGTCGGCCTTAATTTGAGGAAGAAATTTCAGAGAATGTACATCTGTAGCATAGCATTATATGGTAGTGAATCATGGACAGTGGGAAGACCGGAAAAGAAGGGAAACAAAGGGTTTCAGGAGTGGGGCTACAGAAGAACGTTCAAAACCAGGTGGATTGATAAGAAAATGAACGAGGAAGTCCTCTGCAGAATCAGTGAAGAAAGGAACATACCGCATAGAGTAATAAGAGAAAGGAACAAGTTGATAGCACTTGTGTTAAAACATGAGAGAATAACTGCCATGGATCTAGTGGGAGCTGTAAAGGGCAGAAGAGGAAAAAAACGCAAGAGGGCAAGCTGATAATGTAAATTTTTCCCTCAGTCTTCTCTTCTTTTGCAGTCTTTTACGAAAAATAACTGAGGATCATAGTTGCTCGTTCTGATTGTATAACTCTCGGTTCTGCATTAGCTGCAGTACTTCCCAGCCGATTCCCCTTGATGCCCTGCTACACCGTTTGTTTGCTTTTGGCAGTTCCGCGCCTGGGAACTAGACTTGCGCTGCAGTGGGATCGCGTCAGCACTCCAGTGCTAAAGTTCTCTGGCGCCGTAACACAGGAGACAGGTACGCAGCTAGTTCGTCTAGTTGTACGTGCTGTTGCTGTTGCACTTCGCTCAAACTTCTAAGAGCACCGGCTTTGATGTTTCATCGTTTCTTCCTTCACTGTTGCAAGTAACGTGTTGCTCGCAGTTGTGTGTTCCTTTGTTCATAAGAACGACGCCACACGTATCTCGTGTGCAAAGTATGGTGTGCTGTGTGATATTAAGAGGCGTTTTTTTCCTTCCTAGAAAGGAATCCTTTGTGCCTTATTTGACATAGTGCTTTACTGTACTTGTGTAAAGAGCACACTCTTGCAGTGAGTGTGTAACAGGCTCTCTCTTTTACAAAAGGCGAAGGTATCAGTTTCCATACCAGGTACAGCACACAGTTTTAACTTCCAGGAAGTCTCTGTACACAATCTAGTCTAACCTAATCGCTAGTGTAATGCACCACATTGTGAAACAAAAGCTCTTCATATACGTATAAACACAAAAGTCACTCGAAAAGCACCATCAAACAGCGCGTGATATCGACGCATATTTTCCGGCCTATGCAAGCTCTCTGCAATAGATTATATTACCGCTCACAGTGAACGACTCAGTTATTTATTATCTTGCCCTTTCATTTGCTATTTGGACTACGCTGGATTTATTTTCACATAAAGTTGTCAGTTTACTCATCTTACGTAAATTCCTAAGGCTTTTGTATTTGTTGTATCCGATGACAGGAGCGTGTTCTGTCACATGCACATACTAATACGATTAGCATTATTGACAACTGTGGTTGCAGCTGACAAAGAACTTCGAAGACTTGATACATTTGCGACCTCTCGGTCAGTAAAACAGGATAGAACTAAAACATTTCCTTATGTCTGAAGTAGCTTTCCGTCTTTGCTGCAGACGTTGATCATTCACACTCACTCTGTACTTTGTAATAAGTTTCTGACAATGTCATCTCGCTGGATACAACTGCACAATCTGCGAGCAGCCTGAAACCGCTGCAGACATCAGCTACCAGGTCATTACTGTATATTGTGAACAGGAGTGGTCGTATCACATTACCATGAGATACATCGAATCCTACCTTTACTTCAGTCGATACCCATGAGATACATCGAACGCTACCTTTACTTCGGACGATACCTCCGCATACCGATTTCTGTTTGTTAGGAAGTCGCATAGCTGTTCGGGTATTCCGTATGCGTTATCAGAGTCGTTATGGAGGAAGTCTTTGTTGAACGAAATGTTCTGCATTCGTCTCAGGTGATCTAGTCAAACATCCACACCTTGTACAGCCTCATGCCGGCAACAAGGAGTGCAATGAATTTTACGCTGCCGACTGTACTGTTCAGCAACAACATGAAGCGTTTCATGGATGCGCTGGAATAGGAAGTTGTGTAGATCCCTATTGCTAACACCACTTAAATGTAAAGATAAAGTCATTCAACATACTTGTGGGACGTTACGCAGTCTACCTTCCGACCTGTGATATTTGAAGTGATCGCTGTCTCAAAAGTCTACGGATACCAGTATTTGAACGCTGATCCCTATTTCGACTGGACCAAAGGGGCCTGAAGATGGTGTAATATATCGCCGAAACCGGTAGCCGAGTAAAATAACAATTCGGAAATTTAGACGGCTGGAAGGTATTTGATTTGACATTCTGTAACGGGAATGATTTCTCGCAAGGGGGACAGACTTATTCTTCTTCATGCAGACACCTTGCAAGGTTTTCTCCCAGACAGTCTCCTACTTTTTGAATCAAAGAAAACAGCAGATTAACGAAGAGAAACGAACAACCCTACATTTACAAAGTGATTCGAAGCTTTACTAATACCAAATCTTGGAAACCGTCAACAATTGTTCTAGATAATTCTCCTTACCATTCAGTTGTTGTTGCCAAGGCACCTACCATGGCAAACCGAAATGAGGAAATGATTGTCTGGCTTGGAGTCATAATGTCGATGTAACTGATGACTTTAAAAAGATGGAGCTTGTGGTAAAAAAACATCTCTCCATAAGCCACAGTTCCACCTATAAGAAATCGACGAACTGGCAAGAAAACAAGGACACACAGTAGTAAGGCTACGTCCATACCATTGCTATTTCAACCCAATAGAGTTACAGTGGGCCAGAAATAATAATAAATAAATTTACCCTCCTGCTTTTGAAGCACTCACAAGAGAGCTGTCAGGAACGTTACTGCTGAAGATTGGAAGAAAGCCGCCAAACATATGCACAGCTTCATGGAAGAAACGTGGCACATTCAAGCTCTTTTCGAAAATTCAGTGGAGGAGATGACAGTTACATTAAATGACAACTGTGGCAGTGAAGGTGATAGTGAGACTTCAAGCACCGTCGCAGCGACGAGATAATATCGGTGGAGTTTTTCCATTATCCCTTGGAGCACGGGAGTAATCAGCTACATGTTTTACGTGTGCAGTTTATATCTGTAAGCACCTACACAAGAAAATATATCGTAAGTTTTGAAATTTTCATAAAAAGTCCTTAATAGCAAGTAATTCAAAACAAATTCATCTCAGGAATTCAGTATGCATCAGATAAAATAAATATTACTGTTTACAATATGACTGTTCTAATACAAAGGCCCTGTTAGTTGTATCGCTTTTGTTCTTTCTGAACAATAGAGGTTGGGCTATTTAAGATACATTTTCTCAAATGGTTCAAATGGCTCTGAGCACTATGGGACTTAACTTCTGAGGTCATCAGTCCCCTACAACTTAGAACTACTTAAACCTAACTAAGCTAAGGACGTCACATATATCCATACCCGAGGCAAGATTCGAACCTGCGACCGAAGCGGTCACGCGGTTTCAGACTGTGGCACCTAGAACCGCTCGGCCACTCCGGCCGGCACATTTTCTAACCGCGATAAACACGGTTAATCTTACTTTTATAGGCGGATCAGAGAAATTAATAACAGTTTCGTTACAAATCTATAGCGATCTGTTTCTCGTGTCGAAACGGTACGGGCACCCGATTAGTAGCTGATGCGCAAGCGGACTGCTGTGCGTCATATTTGACTCCAGTTATCTCGCATCAGAGATCTCCGACAGAGTTCTGATTTCGAACATATGAAAATACGATGCAGTCTTAAGATTTCATTCAATTAGTGTATTCACCTATCATCATTAACAAGAAAGTATCCCGCATGACGAAAATTCGGTAACGTCGTGAGAAACTGCACTTTCGTAAACTGTCCTTATATCGTCACAATAATTGCCGCCGATAAACTAAAATCAAAAAGTAGTATAACTCGTCTGGAATACGTTGATGTAATTTACATATTTATAAATAATTTGTCTGTTAGCATGAGATGATTGAGATGTAAGATTACCCGTGTGTTCCGTATGGGAAGTGGCAACTCTGTTCCACGCGTTCACGTGCCCCTGCCGCAGTGTCAATCCTGAAGTAATTTTGGACAAACTACAGGCATCGACATACGCCGCGTAGCGGCCCGTAACTACTGGCGCCTTTTGCAACACATCAGGACTCTCATCGTCGACCAGCGGTTGCGGCCCATGGACATAATTCAGTAAACACAGTCTGTCAACTCTGTCACTCTGTCAACTCTGTCTCGACTCCCTCATCTGGCCCAGGTCTTACCTATGGCAACCAAGATAGTACGACGTTTGTTAGCAGCCTTTGGATCTTTCGTCGTCACTGGCATGGTATTCAAGGTCAATTACGGGTCGCTCGCCCTTCCCCCCCCCCCCCCCCCCCCCCCCTCCACCCCAAATAGAGAGTGCTCGAGCTCGTTCAAGTCCATGACAGGGCGGTGGCCCTCTTCCTGAACACAGAACTTAAGTTGTGGAGGATTTGTCTGTAAAGCCTGACAGGCCTTCTCCTGGAATCCTTTAAGCCATCTTCTCTTGGATGTGAAACGTTCCCCCCTCTTTATACTATCTAAGTCACTTTTACGTCGAATATATTGAGATGTGGTGTTTAGGGAAAGGCAGGATTCAGTGTGGATGGGCCCATATTCACTTAGCGTTGATGGCTCAGTTTCTTTTGTTTCTTAAACATGTGAGACTATTTGAAAACAATTGCAAATAAGGTTGACAATAAGGAACAATTATCAAATTTGACACAATGCCTCATAAAAAATTTCTTAAGCAAGTTGCACTCATGGCTGAAAGCCTTATTGACCAGAAATTCAATTTACCTGTCGGCTGAAGGCCCCAATAGTAATAACTCGAAAAACAATTTGACGGCTGAAGGCCTGGATAGCAAATTCTTAAGAACGAATTAAACTTCTCCAAGAGATACTAAAATATTATAAAAAGGGACAATCATCAACTTTTCGCTATTAAGAGACAATATCTAATTAAAAATTCTTAAGATAACTTGCATTCACTGTTGAAGGCCTTATTGACAATCATCACAATCTGACCAAATCAAGAGAGAAGTGGGCCTCAGACAGTGCTCCAAGGATCGACCGGGAAAGCCGCTCAACTTCATAAAAGATGAGACAGGCAGCCGAGAGATCTATTCACTTAACCGGATGGCAACTCAATCTAGTGACAGTTTAAACGCAGGCCAACACTCTTGCAACATCTACCTAACGTCTGATAACCAACACAATGATGGAATAACCAAGGCAAGGCAGAACCGGCGGACAGCACTGCGTCTTCAGAATCCGGTGTTTAGAACATCCAGAAGCAGAAGGAGCCACTACGATCAAAGTAGTCCAAAAGAAACAAATATCCAAACCACAATCAAGGAGGCTGTCGAACTACACGCCTTACCGGACAGCAGCAGCAAGGCGAGGAACGGTACACTGCTGTGAAAATACACTAACCTTCAGGGCAGGTAACTGCGGCGTTAGCGGCCACTAGGAACAAAAATACTGTAGGTTGAACTTCACCAATAATAACACAAGGAATTCAATGATTAATAATAAAAGGTGGAGGATGGCTAATTAATTTCGCCAACTCCAAACACTCCACTCGTTGCTCTTCGTCTCAGCAACCCTGCGAGCAGCAATGCGTGATCTCAAAATAGTGGAGGTTTCACTACTGGGTTAATGTTCACTCAACTCAAACGTCCTGGGTCCGGTGGAAAACGAGGCTGTTGCCCTCGCAACTACAGCTCCTCGATCCGGCAGTGCCAGCATGCAGCCAGCAGTCCCGACATGTCCTCATGCTGCCAAACCTCACTGCTGCTCTATCCCAACCGCACTCCCGATACACACCAACCCGGAAAAAACTTGACGCCCTTCCAAAGATAGTCCTAGGATACTAGATATCGATAACCTCTGCTGCTGCCACTCGTGGACAGACAACGCTAGCAAACGTAGTGGCGCCAGGAAACACGAGAAGAAAACGAGATCCCTATTACACGATGTCAACCAATCAACGGCACCAATGCGAGCTGTAACACGTCTCGACTACGTTCATCTCACAGTACCGGCAATTTGTCATACGACGACACAGGACGTTTATCAAGTCACCCCTGAACAGCGTCACATCCGATGGAACGTCGTCTGGAAAACGGCAAGGACAGGCCTGAGGGACACTGATGTTCAGTCCACGTGGTATATGAGTGTCAGTTGCGAACAGGTGACATAGTCAAGACTTCGGCGGATCAACATGGCAGCCTCACCCAATTGCACCACCTACTGAACGCTAGACAAGCGTGCACATCGTTTCTGCTTTGGGGAGGTGGGTGGCATCTGGCACCTGGTATGACAAATTCTGGCCTGTTTTCTCCGAGTGATGCTAGCGCATATTGCTTCACAGGTCCTCCTTTTCCCGGACGATATCTACTACCCTCATACGATAAGCAAAGCAGCCGCATGAACCAAAGGACACACGCTTCATTACCTATTTCTGAATGTACTAAAGACGTCTTAGACTTCAGGAATTATTTACAAGAAAGGCATTGCAAAATTGTTCGCAACCCGAAGAATAAACAGTTCTTTTCAGACTATCTAGCCAGTGCTTCCTGCGGCCCTCCGTGCAGTTGGAATCTCCCGGATAGGAGACGACACCCCTCCACAAACTGAACATTCCGAACATGCAGAACCACACTCTAGGAAACTAATAAATCTTACTGCGAAGACGCACCCGCCAGATCCAACGACGAATGCGCGACGCGGCAGGGGTCGCTAAGCGCCGCAGCCTTTCTCAGACAGGGGAGGCTTTTTTATTTGTTTGTTATTCTTCCCTCTTCTTAATGGACTTACTCTGCTTTTCACCATAAAACAAAAATAAAAAAAAATCTACATAAGTAAAAAATAAAAAATCTCATTTCCCTGTATTTAGTCCTCCTTCATTCCCAAAATCGGTCCCAGCAATTGGGGATGTGGGACACCGTCGCGAGGCCTCGTGATCTGACCATTGCCCATTCTGCCCTCCAACCACATAGCGACCGTTCCCAAAAAAACAAGGAAGGCTTCTGCCTGTGGGAACCTGCGTTCGATTCCCACTCGCATTCTTCAGTTTATTATTTGTATTTTTGAAAAAATGAAGTAGCGTCTTTGATAAGTAATCAAAAAGTCCCTGGTCTCAGGTTGGAACCCCGCCATCGCTTAAATTTTGAATAAAAATCATCAGCAATGGCGGCCAAATACTTCTGGCATAAGAGGTCACCCTCATTCAGCCAACGGCCTTGTCAAGATGACGGAGGAGGAGACAGAGGTTCACGGCACTCAGCATTGATGGCATTAGGACGCGAAACACAATGGAAACCACTGCATTAATGACACGTAATGTGTATCAGTGCTGGATTACTCTCATCAGAATCGACAGCAAATCAGCAACGATTGTTCAGGTATACACGCCGAAGTCGCAAGAGGAAGATGGAAGATGAAGAGACAGAGAAAGAATATGAGGAAACTGAACGGGTAATTCAGTATGTAAAGGGGAAGAAACCTAGTAGTCATGGGGGACTGGAATGCGCTTATAGGAGAAGTAGTGGAAGAATGGGCTACGGGAGAATGTGAGCTTGGTGGTAGGAACGAGAGAAGGGAAAGACTAATTGAGTTCTGCAATAAATTTCAGCTAGTCACTCTGTTCAAGAATCACAAGAGAAGGAGGTATACTTGGAAAAGCCCAGGAGATACGGAAAGATTTCAGTTACATTACAGCTTAATTAGGCAGAAATTCCGAACTCAAGTACTGGATTGTAAGGCTCGAACGGAGCAGATATAGACCCAGATACCAATGTAGTGGTGATGAAGAGTGTGCTGAAGTTTAAGAGACTAGCCAGTCAATGAGCAAAGAAGTGGGATACGGAAGTACAAAGGAATAAAGGGATACGCTTGAAGTTCTCCAAGCATATAAATCAAGGATATAAATAATGCGATAACGAATATCTCAGTAGGCAGTTCAGTTGAAGATGAATGAACATTACTAAAAAGGGAAGTCCACAGAAACTGGACAGAAAAATATAGTACAAAGAAGATAACTGCGAAGAAACAATGGGTAACAGAAGAAATACTTCAGTTGATTGATAAAACAAGGAAGTACAAAAATGTTCAGGGAAATTCAAGAATACATAAATAGAAATTACTAACGAATGAAATAAATAGGAAATGAGGGAAATTAGGCGAAATGTATGAAAAAAATCTGAAGAAAACGAAAAAGAAATAATTGTTGGAAGCACAGTGTCAGCATATACAAAAGTCAAAACAACCTTCGGTGAAATTAAAAGCAAGGGCGATCACATTAAGAGTGCAGTGGGAATCGCACTGTTAAACGCAGAGGAAAGAGCGGGTAGGTGCACAGAGTACACTGAAGGCCTCTATGAAGGAAAGACTTGTCTGACGACGTGACAGAAGAAGGAACAGAAAGAAGAGATAGGTGATGCAGCGTTAGAATCATAATTTAAAAGAGCTTTGGAAGACTTAAGTTCAAATAAGGCAAATGCAATAGACAACATTCCATCATAATTTCTGAAATAATTGGAGAAAGTGGTAACAAAATGACTGTTCACGTTGGTGTGAAGAATATATGAGTTTGGCGATATACCATCTGACTTTCGGCACAGTATCATCCACACAATTTCGAAGACACCAAGAGCTGACAAGTGCGAGAATTATCGCACTATCAGCTTCACTATCTAATTGTTGACGAGAACAATATACAGAAGAATAGAGGTTGTAGGTGGGAAAGGAGGTAGGTTTTATAAACGAATGTTTCTAAAATATTTGAAACAGATTTACATATTGTAAACTCTTTAAGCAACCATTGTAAATATGTGCGATCAGCAAGTGTTTATAAAAATATTGGAAACATGGTCACATTTTAAAGAAGCATTTAAAAACCATTAGAAGTACATGCACCAACGTCTACATACGTGACTGTGAAACAAATAAGGTAATAAACCAAATGTATACATACACACACGTTATCTGCGTCCTCAAACTATCTACCTCCTTTTCCACCCACAACGTCTATCATTCCAATCCACACTTCTCCCAACCCATCCCTCACTCCCACCACATCACACATCTTTAAATTAATATAAATAAATTAACTTAATTAAATACATATAAGCTCTGATTTTATAGATACGACACAAAATCCATAAAAATTATTTAGTATTACTCCATCATACGGATTGTTTCGCACGTTACAACTTTTAAGAATAACCTACTGATTTAACCACTGAACTTGTATTGTTAATAACGAACAACTACTGTTTTACATTGGAAAAAATACTGTATATTGTACATTTATTTTTCTTACCGAATTTTACCATTTTATGGTGTACTTGTTCGCGAAGCATATGCTGAAGCAGTTTTATAATGCATATTGTAGACAGAGGTACACATATTTTATTACTACTTCAATAAGTTTTGTAAGATAGACTCTACAGATGTTTTATTTATATTTTTCAGATAGCACGGATCTGAGTCCAACCAATAATCACATGAATTTTTAAAATCTTGGGTTTGCCGGGATCCACAGCCTCCAGATATTCAATAAACGTAAACATGGTCCTTAGTAGGCTGTAAAGCCGCGATGTTTATTTAATCGTACTTTTAGCTAATTGCGACTAACAGTTATTATCAAGCACATCTTGCATTGTCAAGCAGCATCTTAAAAGGTTTCGCTGTAGTGTAGATCCTTTTGTAAAACGACGGAATAAGGCTATTTTTTATTTTTTATTGAGACTGATTTCAAAAAGACATGAAATACAGATGTCACCAATGTGCTTGACAATGATGCTAAGTCGAAATTAGCTAATCGCACGATTAAATAAACAACAAATTACAGCCTACATTTACGTTTATCACATATGAGTTTAGGTCCCCCCACCGCTTAGATATCCACTTCTTCAGACTACCCCCTCCGTCTCAGTTTCCCCTCCCTTGCCAGCCTCACCACTGCCATTCCTAGCCCATCTGGATAACGTCCCATGTTCTGTTCGCTCCACAGCTTCACCCATATTCCTTCCCTCCCCCCACCATTTCGTCACCAGTGCGTTGTAGCTTTCTTGGTTGATTGTGCTGATGTACAGGTCTTTTGGGAGCGTGTGCATACTGCTATTTCAATTTGTAATGATAAATATTACTACTAGCCTATATAGTGCACCGTGTTTTACATGCTTAACAGTATTACAAGGTAGAAACTTGATGTCTGTAACAAATATATTACCACAAGAAGCTTGACGATGTTTACATGTAAAGTTTAATAGGAGCCTTCATGTCATATACTGTAAACACTGTTATACACCAGAGCATGCAAAAATAACGTATTTATCAACCAAAACAAACATTTCAGCTACCTTGTTCCATAACACGCCGCATATTGCGTTTTGTAGCCTGTGACGTCTCTCAGGTCATCTTTGGAAGATGGTTTCTATGTCCTTTCCAGTTCTTGTTCAGACACAATAGTGTGGCGCATATCCGTTTATTGCCCAGCAGTTCCGTAAAACATCTGTGCAATAGGATCCAGAAATATAAATTTGCTACTTATTTACGCGTTTTAGAGATGTTCTCACTTTTACTAAAGATAGAGCTGATGACCAGATATGCTTTTCCGACAAGGACATGTATTTCATACCAGTCTGATGTCTTTTGTCATGGCCTAAGGCTGAAATCTGGATTATATAACAATAAAATAAAAATTGGTACAGTCAAATGGCGGCATCATAATAAAAAACATTTCGGTTTTTTGCTCCTATCGTTCCCTGTAGTAAATGTAAAAATAGAATAAAGATTTTGACTCTCTCAGTTCCAAGGTATATAGACTAAAAATATTAAATTAAATAGGCAAATGAAAGGAAACTTAATCCGTTCACCACTTGTTTTTCTTCTCGGAAAGTGATAAGCTGTTGAATACAACAAAAAATCACCAGTATTCGCTTACCGATTCTAATTTTTTGAAATGTGCTCAGAAACTATGTAATAGGAGAGCGTACCACTGTTTCGGCATTAGGAATAGTCAGTGCTAAAGGGTAAAAAGCTGAGGTGGAAGAAATCTGTTTCTCGTGTTAATTTATCCTTTTTCAAGGACTACAAGCAAATACAGGTATATGATGTAGACACAGGCAACAGATCAGATGCTTTCTATTTTCGTTGTATATTTATTACTGTTACCATAATTTCCTTCCTCTTTCCTCATTTCGTGTAAATGGCAGAGAAGTCTGCTGTCTTGTACTTCACTGCTACATCACTTCGTGAAAATGTTTTCAGACTAGGGTTAGTGCCATTTGCTACGTGGTACTTACTGGAATTAAGGAAAATGTGGAAAGGAGGACCCACCAATATAAATTTCTTTTCACACAACCTGTTTATTTAACAATATATAACCATAACATTTTGTTTAACAAAATAAACCAATATGTAAAATTATTTTGACCTTAAACCTTAAGTTGAATAAGCTTTTTCAAAAGAAATCTGAAGTGCTATATTGCAAAACAACAAACAATATGACAATGATTACAGGATGGCCAGACCTGCGCCCGCCCGTTATCATGTAAAAGAGCGATGCTTACTACCGCGCTGGACACAATCTGTCTTATCAGTTGCCCTTCTGCAACACATGAAAACTATTTAAGCACCATTGATGACAAGAGTGATTCAGTTTCTCAAAACAGATGATGTAACTTTAATTTCAAAGAAGTATGTTGAAAGGTTCGGGGTTAAATTGCGCACCTGTGCTTCAGGTTAAACAGATGTACGATTCTGAGGACAGAAAAACAACTGTGTAAGTTGTAAAAATTTTGGTTTAATATTGCAATCTTATCACAGAAATACACGCATTTACACCATTTACAGTGTTACAATGTTACGACGGTTGGCAAACGAACATATCTCGTCCTCAGAAAGTGAAATAATCCTAAACACAACAATGGTAAATTTTAACTGGAAGTTTCTTTACAAAATTATTCTTATGGCTACGTCATGATGTTGGCCAGTACTACGATAAATTATCCGATTCTGGTTCAAAGTTGGTACTATTTAGGATGAAAATCAAGCCTACAGAGGAGGGTTAGTTTTGTGACAAATTGAGCAAAAGATTACTCAAGGTCGCTCGAGTTTACAGTGGATGCAAGCTGGTGAACCAACAAGTTTACGCCTCTGCTCGCGGTATTTATCTTAGCTGCGATGAGCTGTTGTCTGCATGGCTGCACTCGTCCTATAAAATTCCTATAAAAACTGATTAAGCCTCTGCTGATTTTCCCATCAGAAACTCTCCATATGTTTCTCGTTATGTGAGAAAGTATGTACTCATTCCTAGTCTTGGAATATGGCGATATGTATGCGCGTGGCTGGAGCAGCATGCATATTAAAATGCCCTCTCAGTCCGCACAAGAACAATTAACTAACTGGCTGGTTCGTTTCTCCACAGTTGGAGCTCAACGACGCTACAGCTAATACCTAACTGAATGTCAGCCACAGAGAATGCAGTGTTCACACAGATTTCTCCTCTGTGTCGTACAGAGCATTAAGCGCCCCATTCTGCACTTGACGCCAGTTCAAAGAAGAGTCCCCAAAAATTTCGGTCTTGTCTTTCTTGTAGCCAAACTGTCTCCCCGCCTGGGTTCTTTTGTTCTCCACGACACGGATTTTTTCGACCAAGAGAAGTGTTTATCTTATTTTTGTGGAAACTCTCTCTCACAATCGCAAGTTCCTACCATTAAACTGCGTCGAAATTCTGGCACTTTACTTCTTCCTGGTTCGTTTCCGCCTATCGGACGTTTTGTGCCCGCTCCAGACGCCTAAAAGTTACATGCATTCATCACATGTATACCACTCACTGTTCGTGTAATCAACTGCATCACTCGTTTTGTTCGTATTCATTTGGAATTCCGAAATGCGGTTCTCTAAAGCTTCTTTCTGTCCTACTCCTGCCAGCCGGGGTGGCCGAGCGGTTCTAGGCGCTACAGTCTGGAACCGCGCGACCGCTACGGTCGCAGGCTCGAATCCTGCCTCGGGCATGGATGTGTGTGATGTCCTTAGGTTAGTTAGGTTTAAGCAGTTCTAAGTTTTAGGGGGCTGATGACCTCAGAAGTTAAGTCCCATAGAGCTCAGAGCCATTTGAACCATTTTGTCCTACTTCTGATGGCCCGTTAGTTGCTCTCTAGTATGTGTCACTTGTCCAGTCGCTGACTCCCACTGCGGGATGCCCCCTAAGAGGTTTTCGCGGTGGCTCCCATGGTGCGGCCTTTGCTTCTGCTCGCTCCTGCTTCCACACAAAATGTTTCCTCTTGCTGCTTGTTTCACCTTCGGCTCATTGACATGCGGTATATAGGAACGTCGTGTTAATACCATCGACTGAGTGTCATCCCTTTTGCATTACAGACTTATAGGCAAATCTGCTCATTACCACCGTTGTAAGGTAGGTGTCATATTCAATTTCCTGTTACGATGTATAAGACTCTTATGTAAGGTGCAAAATTGACTTTCATTTATTCTGCCACCTTACACAGGTAAGGAATCAATATGACAATGATAAAGCTTACTTCAAAGCAATCAATCTCTTAATTACAATCAGCAACCAAAGTGCGATTAGATACCAATCAGTCCCTTCTGACAATTTTATTTTGACTAACGTTAAACTGATTGTCAGTTATTATGACCGCTCTGAAGGAATGTCTTAAAACATTACTTCTGAACACTTATTGCAAGAGAACTTACTCGGCAGGACCACAAGATCGAGCTAAAGTACACCAACAATAACTCGCTCTTTCAAACACAGAAACGAACAGCTTAGTACAACAGGTTGTTCAGATTATAGCTAATGACTGAGAAATGGAATTACAATCAAAGAATTGAACCGGTTAACATCTAAATCTAACCACAAGGTCCTTCTTTTATTTAATGGCAAACTGTGCCTTAGAACATTAATGATCTGGTGCAAACCAGAAAGAAAAGACCATATCATAGCGAGACAAATTTTCAAACGACAACTAGTGTCTTACTACAATATTACGGCATATATTTACGACCCAAGAGCCGACCGAGTATAACTCTGAGTGTCGGATACAAACCAGAAAATAATAAGGAAGGCAGGTAGACATTGGCACAAATCACCATGAGGATTACAGAACACTACTCCCCTTTATCAGCAAGCAGTTAGACGGATCTACAGTGCATCATAGCGGTTACTGAGTGGTGCCAATGAAAGCCAGGTAGAAGAGGGCAGCCAGGCCACGAGCCGTCATCCGACACGAATGTTGCCAACCAACGGACAGGATGTCGGCCTGCTGCTCGTAATCGACGCTGACCTCGATGAAGTACTCTGGTATCTTCGCTTTGCGCAGGCCCTTCTTGTGCAGCTCGTGGCTTCGGCCACACAGACCTCATGACCACCTCTTGTCACGACGCTACTGCCAATCCCTAGGCTTTGTGCCTCCCTCTCGGGGCAGCGAACCCCGTATATATATCGGCAATCAAAGACCTTCTAAGGGCACAACCCACAGATACCAACTCTTCCTCATAGATATTGGCAATGGGGCCGCAGGAGGGATAGTTGATACTACACCTGAGCCAGTGGCGCCAGTCAAATGGCTCTGAGCACTATGCGACTTAACTTCTGAGGTCATCAGTCACCTAGAACTTAGAACTAATTAAACCTAACTAACCTAAGGACAGCACACACATCCATGCCCGAGGCAGGATTCGAACCTGCGACCGTAGCAGTCCCGCGGTTCCGGACTGAGCGCCTAGAACCGCTAGACCACCGCGGCCGGCTGGCGCCAGTCAGAACAGTCTAGTAACTCACAAGGGAACCTCCCCATCGCACCCTCCTCAGATTTAGTTATAAGTTGGCACAGTGGATAGGCCTTGAAAAACTGAACACAGATCAATCGAGAAAACAGGAAGAAGTTGTGTGGAACTATGAAAAAATAAGCAAAATATTCAAACTGAGTAGTCCATGTGCAAGATAGGCAACATCAAGGATTATGTGATCACAGGAGCGCCGTGGTCCCGTGGTTAGCGTGAGCAACTGTGGAACGAGAGGTCCTTGGTTGAAGTCTTCTCTCGAGTGAAAAGTTTACTTTCTTTATTTTCGCAAAGTTATGATCTGTCCGTTCGTTCATTGACGTCTCTGTTCACTGTAATAAGTTTAGTGTCTGTGTTTTGCGACCGCGCCGCAAAACCGTGCGATTAGTAGACAAAAGGACGTGCCTCTGCAATGGGAACCGAAAACATTTGATAGTAAGGTCATAGGTCAACCGATTCCTCCACAGGAAAATATTCATTGACCTTGTTATTGAAGTCGAGAGCTATATTTGCTGGATTCATATTGCCCACGGAATACATCTCACGTATTTAATGCACTCTCGTCCAAAGCAGCGAACAGTCAACTGCCAGCCAGGGAGCCTCGTTAGCAGGAATACTCTCTCTTCCGTTCGCTGTAGTCGATTGACGTCGTGTGTTTCGATGTTTGTTTAGGTATAACGTCCCCATACTATGGCACAGTTACCTCGCATCGGAAGACGGACAGATAATAATTGTCTGAAAATAAAAAAATAAAATTTTCGCTCGAGGGAAGACTTAAACCATGGACCTCTCCTTCCACAGCTGCTCACGCTTACCACTGGACCACGGCGCCCCTGAGCTCAGATTATACTTGATGTTGCCTATCTTGCACATGGACTACTCAGTTTGAATATTTTGCTTATTTTTTCATAGTTCCACACAACTTCTTCCTGTTTTCTCGATTGATCTGTGTTCAGTTTTTCAAGGCCTATCCACTGTGCCAACTTATAACTAAATCTGAGGGGGCGCGATGGGTAGGTTCCCTTGTCAGTGGCGCCACGGCTCACCATTCTGCAGTACAACAGATGTCCGGTACTTTGCCGAGAAATTGCTGTACAGACCAGGTGGGGGGAAATCTTGCACACTGCACATACGTACGTAAAGTACCTTAAACCACGACACATGGCAACAGGGACATTATTGTCTAAACAGTGCTGTACCATTTCTTATGCCATACGTTTGTTGCTCGTTTCTGTCAGGATTGTTACTAATAATAAAATTGATCGTTTTACCCGTATTCTAAAATAACACAATATTTAAAAACAATGAAAATATTTGTGATTCTTGAAGTTTTCCCGGCGGACATAATGTTCCATCATCTTTCGGGCGTGCACTCGGGACAGCGACAATTCTTCTTGCGATATTTCAGTCTCCGACTCGCCCTGAGGATGGCTGGGAGGTTTCTAGCCGAAATATCGCAAGAAGAATTGTCGCTGTCCCGAGTGCACGCCCGAAAGATGATGGAACAAATGAAAATATTGTGAACGAATTACTCTTTTTTTTTAATGTTTATTTAAAACTGAAAAGTTGTAGCACTGCTGCTACTGTTAATTAATATTTCTAAACACCCGTCATAACCGAGACCAAACAAATACCGAGAAATAACGGTTATTCAGAACTAAAGGACGGGTATCGGTTTCAACTGGTCGGTTTTCCCATCCCTAGGCAGTGACATTTCATGCCAAAGTTACTTTCCTTCTTAAATTTTGCACACTGCTGTAGTTTAGAATGAAAGATATGTTGCCCCTTAGCTGTTTCTCATATAATTTCCATAAATGCCTTTTTCAGTACTGTTGTATACTCTTGTAATGGCTCTCTTTAGAAATTGATAATAAAATAAAAGGAAACAAGCTTATCACTGTGCCGTTCGGTGTGATGCCACGAATCATCATTCAGCCAAACTCATAACTCTTGGCACAAAACAGCCCTCCACGGATAACACTCCTCTGCCGAGTTCCCTCAAGTCCGCGACGGCAGACTGAATTCATCCCCCATCAGCTCCTCCCGAAACACCCATTTTCGGCGCCACTAGTCTTAACGGTGGTGATAAAAGCTACCATGCGATTTTATGCTCTCCGGCAAAACCAGTACTCGATTTTACGTCCCTCCGCAGTGAATTACGGCCATAATCCCTCATTATCCGGCGGAACTTGGGCAATAATATTTTGACGATTGGTTTTGTGGGAAACAAACGTCACTGCTGCGAGTCAGGGACTACCATCTCTATCCTTGCCAAATTACTTCGCAGTTAACTATATATTACATCACGAAGTCTTTGCCGGTCCCCACTTTGCAACTGCTTCAACTGTCAGCTATTAACCGAATGTTTCCTTCGGTGTTGTAAAGGAAGCAGCGGTCTAGCCAGATCTTATTCTTACCTCAAGGAAATTTTTGCACATAAATAATCAACGGAGAGAAACAAAGAAACAGAAATAAAATGTTAATACAGTATTAGTTAACCTCATGTGCGTCTATGGGAGGTTCCGGAACTAGCGTCGATCATAAAACGGTAACAATGCCCACATGCTACTAGGGACAGAAAGTTCACTGAAACCACATGTTCCTAGCAATGAAATTCTAAATTCCTGTTGAAATGTATATCGCAAGGATAGCCGTGTTTTTTAGCTAAAACAATATACGATAATATCTAGTGAAATTAGTACTGATTGAGAATGACTGAAAACAACTCAAGTGCTAAAGGTGGATACAACATGAGCATCTAATGCTTTTGTAGACCCTTGCCTCAGCAGCAGCAGTGGTGGAACAGTTGAGGGGAAACTTGAGGAATATTTCGCGTAATTTACCTGGTCATATTATAGTTTTAGCTGGAGATTTTAACTTACCAGCTGTATGCTGGGAGACCCAATGGCGGGTGGTAGGAACAGAGAATCACGTGACATTGTTCTAAGTGCTTTATCCGAAAATTACCTTGTGTAGTTACAAAACCGACTCCTGAAGATAATGGCTTAGACCTGTCAGTGAGCAACAGACCAGAATTCGTCCACCCATCGTAAAGCAGGGGATCAGTGACTATTAGGCCGTTAATGGACACTGAATACGGTTATAAATAAGAACACAAAGAAAACCGGGAAGCTCTTCCTACTTAACAAGAGCGACAAGAAACAGGTTCAGATTACTTGAGCGGTCAGCACGAAAATTTTGTCTCCAGCACGAGCAACGTTGAGTGTCAATCGACAAAGTTCAAAAACATGATATAATACGTTTAGGCAGGTATAGTATGTGCGAGCCAAGTTGAGAGATGCAAAAGACCCGCCGCGGGTCGACAGCCATGTTAGAAAACCGCTACGAAAGTAAAGAGATCTTCACTCGAAATTTAAACGTAGCCAAAGCCTCACAGACAAACTAAAATTAAACGGAACCAAAATCAGGGAGAGGATACTCATTTGCGAAGCGTTCTACGAATTCTAAAGTAAAATTCTGCCTACATGACATAAAATCCTAAGAAGTTTTGCTTTTATTTTAACCGACTAACCCTTTTGATAAATGAAACTCCATTCTGGGTTCAAGAGCGTACGACAGCGGCTGATCTATGAAATTTAATGATACCACACCAACAAAAAGGCACCAATACCCGTATCTGGTTCTGTAGATACTCATAGGTGAAGAGTACACATGCTCATGACGTTTGTGCCTTCTCTTATGCATGCGCGAGTGGTACTTGGTGTCGTTCATACGACATGCTCAAAGATGGCGTGATTGGAACGTCGAAACTGCTTCTCTAATAAAACAATATCACTGTTGTTATAATATTAGTACACAGCCCTTTTGATGGTTCGTCGTTCATGGCTAACTATCCCAGTTGTGGGTTGCCTGTCTAACGATTTCCAGGGGGGAAAATATTGATTTTCAACATTCCATATAATTACTGCCCGAATTTTAAAAAATTAAAATGTCGCCGCTAATGTACTTATTATAAGATCTAATCTTACGTTATAGTTTTAACATAGTAAGACAGGTACTAGAATTAGAAACTGTGTCCCTATTTTGAGGCAGAGAAATTCACGACGCACAAATTACCCAGACTGTATTGCCCCAGTATTTATCAATGAGAGCACTTAGCGACTTCTCACAAATTTTACACATAATTTCGAAGCTTTTCGAACTGTTTTTCGCTGCCACCCTCCGTAAACAGATGGTAGAAGAAAAGATAATCGCTTGCTACATTTTCGCTGTTCATGAAGTAAAACTTCAGTAAGCGGCGTGACGTTTTAATTTATTACTTCTTCACTACTACAGCCGTTCGTAAAACACTTTTGCACACAGTACTTTGATAGACCACTGGATGTGCGTGCAGCGCTGTATAACTCTACGACACATAGTTCAGAAGGTATGACATCATAAACATCGAATTGCGTGAAAAACTAGTTCCGCTTAAAATGGTGCGCAAGGAACTCAAAAAGACTGTAGTCGTCCAGTGTCTGGTAAGGAAAGCACTTGGCGATTTGCAAAAGACTTTTAAGATAATTTCAGACCTTTTCTAAGCGTTTTCTCGCTTACATACTTAACGTCACCTATTTATGTCACTAACTCATTTTTGAAGGAATCGGACATTGAAGCTGTTTTATACACGGGAGATTCTTTAAGGAATCGGGGGTGACGGGTTTACTGGTTTGACACCGTTAGATTTCTCTTGGCCAGAAACGCCCTCTAAGCCTGCTCTAAGCCTGTTCGTCCGTCATGTGTTATTTTGCTTCGAAGGTAGCATAATCCCCTTCTGACAAGAATAAGCGACAGGATGATAGGACATCTGCTAAGGCAGCAGGGAATAACTTCCATGATACTAGAGACAGCTGTAGAGGGTACAAACTGTAGAGGAAGACAGAGATCGCTATACACCCAGCAAATAATTAAGGACATAGGTTGCAAGTGCTACTCTGAGATGAAGAGTTTAGCACAGGAGAGAAATTCATGATGGATCGCATTAAACGAGTCAGAAGGCTGATAACAAAAAAAAATTTCGTTGTCATCAATTTTGAATGTATGTGTGTCACTAATCTCATTTCCGCTGGTCCTTATCACTTTCGTCTTTCTTCGGTTTTGTCATAATCCATAGTGTGTGCTTATTAGACTCCTCATTCCATTCAACTGGTCCTGTAATTCTTCCTCAATTTCATCGATAACACATTAAGTGATCAAAAGTATCCAGACACCCCCGAAAACATACATTTGTCACATTAGATGCATTGTGCTGCCACCTACTGCCAGGTATTCCATATCAGCGATCTCAGTAGTCATTAACCCATGGCATGGCTTTCACCTCAACAGGAAAGGGAAAGGAAAAATGTCTGGGCTAATAGCAGTCGGGGGGGGGGGGGGGGAGGGGCGGCACTGTCACAAGTGGTAAAGTGGTAAAGTACCAGTGGTTGCTAGTGACTGATCATCAGTTTTTTAGGGTAGGGAGGGCAGAAACAAAAGATGTTCAGAGGCAGGCTGAAAATGACATTCACATTGATAAAACGGGCAGCCAGAAAGCATATTTTAAAGTATACAGTTCATGCAGATAGCCTCTGATTGAAGATACTCAAAAATTGGCAGGAAAATTAGGTTCATCCAGTTGTAATTCAGCCCGTGCACAAAATCAGTTATCACTACTGCATCAGAATATCCGAGGACTAAGAGGTAAGCTTAACGAGTTGCTTATTTGTGTTGAAGAATTAGAGTTGCGCAAATCAGTTGATATAATCTGCCTCTCTGAACATCATGTGACCACTGGCATAGATATGTTAAATGTTGGAGTATTCAAGTTAGCTTCTTATTTATGTAGAGAAAATATGGAGAAAGAATGAGTTGCCATATTTGTCAGAAACTTTTTTGATTACAAGAATATTGATGTTAATAAATTTTGCTCAGAGCAGCACTTAGAAGCTTGTGCAACAGAAGTAGTATTTCATAAGTCCTTTATAATAGTAGGTATATACAGATCACCTTCAGGAAATTTTAAACTCTTTATCAAAAATCTGGAAGCTCTGCTGTCCCATTTCATAGTCAAAATAAAGAAACGGTGGTTGCTGGGGATTTTAATGTGTATTTATTGAAAAGCTCTGTCAGTGAACAATTATTGCAGTCAGTAACACTATCCTTCAGTTTAGTTCCTACTGTGAACTTTGCTACTAGGATATATAAATACTCTAAGACTGCTATTGATAATATCTTTGTAGACAAATATAGGGAAAAAAGTAATATCACAAAGCCAATAGTATATGGACTACCTGGTCATGACATGCAGCATCTTGTGTTAAATGTTGAGACTTGTCAGGATAAAAAATCTATTAAATCTGAGTACAGGAGGGTAATAAATGAGTCAAAAATTGAGAAATTCAGGCAATTGTTCAAAGACATAGACTGGATGGATGTTTACAATACGTCTGACTGAAATGGAAAATACAAAGCATTCATTAATAAAGTTGCCTCCACTTTTGAGAATTGTTTTCCCCTAAAAGTAACTCAAATCACAGAGAAGTCAAAAACGAGGAATAGAGATGTCATGTAGGACAAAAAGGAGACTGTATGTAGTATCTAGGAACAGCTCTGATGTTAGAATTGTAATGTATTACGAGAATACTGCAAAATGTTGAAGCAAGTAACCTAGGAATCGAATCAGCTTTATTATGAGAAAAAGATAATTACATCAGATAATAAAATAAAAACTGTATGGTATATTGTGAAGACAGAGACAGGTGGAGCCAAAAAGGGAGAGGAACAGATAGCCCTAAAAGTAAATGAAACTTTGGTAACAAGTACATGTAGTATTGCAAACCTCTTAAACAAGTACTTCATTTCTGTTACTGATAGCTTGGGGTTATCAGGTTCTGTGAACAGTACAATGGAGTATCTGAGCCCAGCCTTTAAAAATAACTTCAATAAAATGGAAATGACACTCACATCTCCCAAAGAAGTAGCATCCATCATAAAATCCTTAAAATCTAAGTATTCCAGTGGGTATGATAACATATCAACAATGTTAATCAAAGAGAGCTCATGCAAGTTGAGTTCTTTGTGTAATCAATCTCCTATCAGCAGAACATTTCCAGACTGGCTAAAATATGCTGAAGTTAAGCCTCTTTGCAAAAAGGGGGAGAAAGAGGCACCATCAAACTAGTGACCAGTTTCACTTTTGCCAACTTTCGCAAAAATATTTGAAAAGGATGTGTTCAAGCACCTCCTTAAACATCTGACTGCAAATAATATATTGTCCAAGTCACAGTTTGGATTTTTGAAGGGTTCTGATATAGAAAAAGCTATTTACACTTACAATGAGAATGTACTTAATTCATTAGATAATAAATTAGAGGCTTCTGGCATTTTCTGTGACCTGTCAAAAGCCTTTAACTGTGTGAACCATAGTATGCTCTTAAGTAAATTAGAATATTATGGTGTCACCGGCAATGCTGCGAAATAGTTTATCTTACCTATGTAACAGGAAACAAAGGGTATCATTGCGAAATACCTGTGCAGTAAGCAGTCAGTCTTCATCTGACTGGGAATTAATTTGCATGTGGTGTTCCTGAAGGCTCCATTCGGGTCCATTGCTTTTTCTTGTGTACATTAATGATCTCTCATCTATTACATTGACGGGTGCTAAGTTTGTTTTGTTTGCAGATGATACAAACATTGCAATAAGTAGCAAGTCAAGTATTGATTTAGAAATAGCTGTACTTAAATTTTCACTGACATTAATAAGTGGTTTAAAGCTAATTCACTGTCATTAAACTTTGAGAAGACCTACTGTTGGCAGTTCAGAACCTGTAAGAGATTTCCTTCCAGCATGAGTATAACATATGAAGACATGCAGATCGAAGAAGTTGACAGTGGATTACAACTCGATAATAAATTCAGCTGGGAAGGGCATACCACAGAGTTGCTTAAGCGCCTAAACAAGTCTGTATTTGCCGTGAGAATGATGACAGTTGTAGGAAATATAAATATAAAAAACTTGCATACTTTGCTTACTTTCCTTCTATTATGTCATATGGAATCATATTCTGGGGCAACTCATCAAACTGAGCAAAAGTTTTTAGGATGCAAAAGCGTGTGATAAGAATCATTTGTGGTGTAAATACAAGAACGTCTTCAAGGAATTTTGTATTCTAACCACTGCTTCCCAGTATATTTATTTCTTAATGAAATTTTTTGCAAGTAATACATCTACAACCAAGAGCTCAATACATAGGATCAATACTAGGAATAAGAACAATCTACATAAAGACCTAAAATCACTTATCTTGGTCCAAAAACGGGTCCAACATTCAGGAACACACATTTTCAATAAATTGCCAGCAACCATTAAACACTTGGTTTCAGATAAAGCACGGTTTAAACAGAGTTTGAAAGACTTTTGGATAAGGCAACTACTTCTACTCCATAGATGAATATCTTAACAGAGACTGTTAAGCCAGCTTAAGTAAAAATATCTGTTAGATTTCAGTTTTGACGACACTTGGCCACACCATTCATGATTAGGTATTTTGTGTATGACAAATTTATTAATAGTGGATAACAGTGTTTCATTCTGACAGTGTGTTAATTCTATAAATATTAGCTGTTCCAGTTTACTGCATTGTATTAACCTATTTCGACTGTCTCCTGACCAGTGACCAGAATAGTAAGTATTATACACTCCTGGAAATTGAAATAAGAACACCGTGAATTCATTGTCCCAGGAAGGGGAAACTTTATTGAGACATTCCTGGGGTCAGATACATCACATGATCACACTGACAGAACCACAGGCACATAGACACAGGCAACAGAGCATGCACAATGTCGGCACTAGTACAGTGTATATCCACCTTTCGCAGCAATGGAGGCTGCTATTCTCCCATGGAGACGATCGTAGAGATGCTGGATGTAGTCCTGTGGAACGGCTTGCCATGCCATTTCCACCTGGCGCCTCAGTTGGACCAGCGTTCGTGCTGGACGTGCAGACCGCGTGAGACGACGCTTCATCCAGTCCCAAACATGCTCAATGGGGGACAGATCCGGAGATCTTGCTGGCCAGGGTAGTTGACTTACACCTTCTAGAGCACGTTGGGTGGCACGGGATACATGCGGACGTGCATTGTCCTGTTGGAACAGCAAGTTCCCTTGCCGGTCTAGGAATGGTAGAACGATGGGTTCGATGACGGTTTGGATGTACCGTGCACTATTCAGTGTCCCCTCGACGATCACCAGTGGTGTACGGCCAGTGTAGGAGACCGCTCCCCACACCATGATGCCGGGTGTTGGCCCTGTGTGCCTCGGTCGTATGCAGTCCTGATTGTGGCGCTCACCTGCACGGCGCCAAACACGCATACGACCATCATTGGCACCAAGGCAGAAGCGACTCTCATCGCTGAAGACGACACGTCTCCATTCGTCCCTCCATTCACGCCTGTCGCGACACCACTGGAGGCGGGCTGCACGATGTTGGGGCGTGAGCGGAAGACAGCCTAACGGTGTGCGGGACCGTAGCCCAGCTTCATGGAGACGGTTGCGAATGGTCCTCGCCGATACCCCAGGAGCAACAGTGTCCCTAATTTGCTGGGAAGTGGCGGTGCGGTCCCCTACGGCACTGTGTAGGATCCTACGGTCTTGGCGTGCATCCGTGCGTCGCTGCGGTCCGGTCCTAGGTCGACGGGCACGTGCACCTTCCGCCGACCACTGGCGACAACATCGATGTACTGTGGAGACCTCACGCCCCACGTGTTGAGCAATTCGGCGGTACGTCCACCCGGCCTCCCGCATGCCCACCATACGCCCTCGCTCAAAGTCCGTCAACTGCACATACGGTTCACGTCCACGCTGTCGCGGCATGCTACCAGTGTTAAAGACTGCGATGGAGCTCCGTATGCCACGGCAAACTGGCTGACACTGACGGCGGCGGTGCACAAATGCTGCGCAGCTAGCGCCATTCGACGGCCAACACCGCGGTTCCTGGTGTGTCCGCTGTGCCGTGCATGTGATCATTGCTTGTACAGCCCTCTCGCAGTGTCCGGAGCAAGTATGGTGGGTCTGACACACCGGTGTCAATGTGTTCTTTTTTCCATTTCCAGGAGTGTATTCAAATATGTTATGTTTTTATGTTATACTTTCTGATATGTTCCACACCCACGAGAATCATCTCATTTTTTGGGTCTATGCAGTGAAAACTGAATCTAATCTAATCTAATTACACATCGTGAGAGAGGAGAATGGGGCACTCCGCGGAACTCCCGGACTTCGGAAGTGGTCAGGTGATTCGGTGTCATTTCCTTCATACGCCTGTACGTGAGATTTCCCCACTACTGAGCCTCCCTAGGTTCACTGTTTCCGATGTGATGTGATGTGATGTGATGTGGAAACGTGAGGGGTCAAAAGCACACAGGCACAAAAGCATAGAGGTCGACCTCGTCTGTTGACTGACAGAGACTGCCGACAGTTGAAGAGTGCCATAATGTGTAATAGGCAGACATCTTCTATGCAGCCTATTACTCAGGAATTTCAAACTGCATCAGGAACCACTGCAAGTACTATGACAGTTAGGCGGGAGGTGACAAAACTTGGATTTAATGGTCGAGTGGATGCTCATAAGCCACACATCACGCCGGTAAATACCAACGACGCCTCGCTTGGTATAAGGAGCGTAAACATTGGACGATTGAACATTGGAAGAACGTTTTGTGGAGTGACGAGTCACGGTACATAATGTGGTGGTCCGATGGCAGCGTGTGGGTATGGTGGATTCCCGGTGAACGTCATCTGCCAACGTTTGTAATGCCAACAGTAAAATTCGGAGGCGGTGGTGTTATTGTGTGGTCGTGTTTTTCATGGAGGGGGCTTACACCCCTTGTTGTTCCGCTTGGCACTACACAGGACAGGTCTACATTGTTGTTTTAAGCATCTTCTTGCTTCCCACTGTTGAAGAGCAATTCGGCGATGGCGATTACATCTTTCAACATGATCGAGAACCTGTTCATAATGCACGGCCTGTGGAGGAATGATTACCCGACAATAACGTCCCTGTAATGGACTGGCCTGCACAGAGTCGTGACCTGAATCCTATAGAACATCATTGGGATGTTTTGGAACGACGACTTCGGGCTAGGTCTCACCGGCCCTCTTCGATACCTCTCCTCAGTGCAGCACTGCGTGAAGAATGGGTTGCCATTCCCCAAGAAACCATCCAGCACTTGGTTGAACGTATGCCTGCAAGAGTGGAAGCTGTAATCAAGACTAAGTGGGAGGGGGGGGGGGGGGGGCAACACCATATTGAATTCCAGCATTAGTGATGGAGGGCGCCAAGAACTTGTAAGTCATTTTCAGCCAGGTGTCCGGATACTTTTGATCACATAGTGTAGCAATGACATCAGCGAATATTATAGCGATATCCTTTCACCCTCACTTTTAATCCCACTCCTGAATCTTTCTTCTATTTACGTCATAGCTTCTCCGATGAACAGACTGATCAGTAGGGGTGAGAGACTGCACTCTTTTTGATCAGAACACTGTTCTTTGTCTTTCATTATCTTTTTCCTCTCTTGGTTCGTGTACAAGTTGTTTATTACACATCTTCATCTAAATCTCAGTCCCATTTTTTTCAGGTTTTCGAGTATCTCGCACAATTTTACATCATCGAACGCTTTTTCCAGGTCGACAATTCTACGAAAGTGTTTTGATCTTCCTTGAGTCTGTGTTTCATCATCAAGCGTAGAGTCAAAACCAGCCTCACTGGTACCTTTACCTTCCCTTAAGTCAAACTCATCGTCATCTAATAGTTGCACAATTTTCTTTACAGTTCTTCTGTACATTGTTCTCATCAGGAGCTTGGATGCATGAGCTGTTAGGCTAACTGTGCCATAATTCTGGCACTTATTTGCTCTTGCTGTCTTCGGGATTTTGTGGATGAAATTTTTTTTAAGAGTGATGGTATGTCACCAGATTCGTCGATTCTAAAAAACCAGCTTCAGTAATTTGATTGGTATTGCCATCAACGATTTTAGAAATTCTGAAAGAATGTTATCGTGGAGTACCATTCTATTTAATCAGAATATCCACGGGTGTGCTGCCGGTCTATAGTGTCCAACGGGCACAATATTTCGGCGATCATACATGTCGCCATCATCAGGTGAACTGACGGACTGAGCTCCTGTGAACGTGCCGGCACGGAGATCCGTACGCGACCGTACGCCGCCGCGACCGAACGCAGTTCCCTCTGAGCAGCCTTAGCGTACGGATCTCCGTGCAGGCACGTTCACAGGAGCTCAGTCCGTCAGTTCACCTGATGATGGCGACATGTATGATCGCCGAAATATTGTGCCCGTTGGACACTATAGACCGGCAGCACACCCGTGGATATTTTGATTATCAAATACGCCGGGAGAAACTCAAGAATCACACCATTCTATTTGACTGCAAGTCTTCCAAACCTTTGTTAAGACCTAATACTGGCCTCTGTATGTCTTCCATACAGACCCACATATATTTTTCTATCACGCCGTCAAACAGTTCGCCTCCTGCTGGAAGCCTTCAATGTACTCTTTCCACCTACCCAGTCTCTCCTCTGCGCTTAACAATGCAATTCCCATAGTAGATTCAATATTGACATCCTTGCTTTTGTATGGGGCAATCAAAAAGTTTCCATTTAAGGGCGTTACTGCAGCTTGTATATAAGCGGGTATATAAGCATTGACGAGAAGGCAAGGGATCAGTGTGGCATTCGGGTCTTTCCAACGTTCGTGTGGTAAATGCGGAAACGTGATCTTCGGCGGTGTTATTACCAAATATGTCCAAACAAGACCAACGGGCTGTTATTCTTTTCTCGGATGCCGAAGGAGACGTGTATGGGACAGCAAGCCTGTCGAAAACCATCGTTGTGGAATGCTGTGGCAAGTTAAGTGTCCCATGATAATGCACATCCCCATAGCGAAAATGTCGTAACTCAGAAGTACGCAGACTCAAGTGGGAGACACTCTAGGGCGTGCCCTATGTTCCTAATCTCTTCCCATGCGATTATCACCCCTTCGTTGACTTACAAAAGGCCTTGAAGGGTCTACGATTCTTGTCGGACGAGGATGTGTAGCAGACAGTAAAGGACTTCTTTATGCAGGAGGACGCGGTGTTTCATCAAACGGGCATCTTCAACCTGGAACGTCGATGGGATGATTGTCTCAACTCTCACGAGGGTTTTGCCTGATTGACATACCGATTCTGCAGTGAACGGTCTTCAGACGGAAACTGTTTTGTCGCTTCTTATAATTTCAGCGCAGGTTGTTTTGACCTTCCTGTACGCTGAAGCAGTCCCTGTGGCAACCATTTTTTTTTTTTCGGTTTCTTCGCATGTTTCTTGCAGCCACTTCGCGGTGGCTTCTTTGCATTTTCATTCCTAAGAGACTATCGCTGCCGTATACTTTCCTTTTCCTGAACATTTTTGTACTTCCTTCTTACGGCCCCAGATTGGTTACTCAATGTTTCTTCGCCGATACTTTCCTTGTACGTATGTTTGTCAAACTTCTGTGGACGCATTTTATACGTTTTATACGTTGTACGTATGTTTGTCAAACTTCTGTGGACGCATTTTATAGGTTCATTCATTTCGAACTACCTGTTGTCCTATTAGCAGTTGGTGTATCTACAGCCTTAAAAATTTTCCTATTGGCGCGGAAGATAAGCCGATAGCTCGCGGTTAATATTTCCCTTCTTTCCACTACTAACGCATACTCACTTTAAGTACACGCAAACGCACACGCCACAATGCCTTACGTATGTTCATGAATATGTTCTAGGTTACTTAAAACACAAAATGTACGTTGTCTCCGACGTTTACATTAACTGTCTACGATAACAAGGTACATACGCTGCCTAAATAAGATAATAATGTACCATTCAAATTACGGTACCTCTTGCCGATCGTAAGATAGGCATAGCAACTACCTATATGTTTGATAAATACAGCAACTATTTGCTGAAGGGAATAGTACTAACTACCCCATTAAATGGATGTATTTTAATGGTTTTCATTAAGTAATTATATACCGCTCCTAAAGATAAAAACTGTGGTTTTAATCTGTCAAGAAGTTACCTATCAGCGCACACTCCTCTGCAGAGTGAAAAATTCATTTTAATTACTAATATCTCTAGCTCCATAAATAAAAATTACTCACATACTTCTCTGTACCAGAAGAATCCGAAATTTTCCTAGTTTCTAGTATAGATACATCCCACGTAAGTTAAATATGGGAATTTACTCTCGTTAATTATTTAAACTTTTACGTATTTTACGCCCTTCACTCTCCGTCTTTTGTTACTCGCGTTTTCTCTGGGGAAAAAAAGAAAAAAGGGAAAAAGAAGAGAGAGAGAAAGCTCCGTTTTTCCACAAAGTCAGAAATTTAGTATCTGTTCCTCTATAACTTTCTTATTACGATGTCTGTACATTATTCTTTCCTTTGCATTTATGCAGGCTATACAGTAAATCTCTTCCCTGAATATCACTATTGTTTCACAAAATAAAACTGCGCTCTCTCATTACAACGTTAAATTAATATATTTGAATTCACTCTTTATAAGAGTTTGCTCTGGACTTCTACTTTCCTTACCTGCACAGCGAAAAGGCAGAATATCTTTAGTTTTAATTTAACGACTGTTGGTTATTGTTATTCACCAGTAAAGGCAGTTACATATCAGCTTTAATCGAGTCCCATATAAATATTACTAGTAGAACCAGAGCCTCTTTCAGAACAAAAAACACTAACGTCACTGCCACTTCTTCCTTGACATTTAATCAGTCATGCAAATATTTTCCACTTCAGTCTTTGCCTGCTAACTCTCTGTATCCCCGCTATGTATTACAGCATTTATTGTGTGCTCAACACAGCTTTCCCAAAAGTGAATAGCAGTACAAATGCCGATCAGCTTAATGGTTCCTTATACCAAATATTGAAATCTAGAAGTTGAGTTAACTGCTATTCACGTCTGGGGAAGCCATACGAGTATCCAATAAATGCTGTATCAGATATTAGAGATACAGAAAGTTAGCAGCCAATGCCTGACCTGCAAAATATTTTCTTGAAAGATTAAATGCCAGCCAAAAAGTGGCTGTGGCATTAGTACTCGTTAACAAATCTCCAATTTCGACAAAACCTTACGTTGCCCTTAACATAACATTAAAAGCATCTAAGGCGTACCCAAGAACAAAAATAATTCAACCTCCAGTTCTCAACACTCAACCAGCAACCACGCTTCTACGAGAGGGCTTTGTACAGACTGGAACAAAATAACTTATACCGATTTCAAAAATTCTCAAAAATAATCCACAGAATTTCAAGCAATCTGTTAGCATTCCATAACCTGGTAAATACTCCCTATGGATACATCAACCTATTTTAGCCCCTTAACTATCCTTAGACTAACCAATACTCGAATCCAGTTGAACACAGAATAATAGTCGAACCGTATCATCAAACATCTATAGAAAAATATTCTAATTTCTTATAAAAAAACATTTAAAGCAATCCGTTAAACTACTGCATTCACTGACAGTCAAGCTCCTGCACTGACTTCCCCTACCCCACAGTAGTAGGGCAAAGTCATGTCAACTCACATTGTGGGTTCCCCACATCAGGGGCAAGTATGCGTTGAAGGGTAAACCTTTTGTTCTCTTTTGATTAAGAGGTCATTAACCTATTGTTCTGCTAAAAGAATTAAGACATGCTGGGGATACCCATCCTTGATTGACAGTTCCTTAATCTATTATTTGGTTAAGTGGTTTTCTGTGTCACCTCTACCCCTCCCCACCCTCTCAGAAACCCCATAACACTTCTAATATCAAAATAATTAACTAAATAATTAAACTGATAAATACCTTAACTGTACCCTGTAACTACACACCATGTATGTCTTGCAAGTAGAATAGTTTTTAAGTTTCCACATGCCGCTAGCCATCCAAGTCAGATTAGTTTGTAAGTGTAGACATCCATATAGCTCACAGTCCATCAGAATTATTATTATTTTAAAAACCTTTGTTATAGGGACTGTGGAGATTAGATTCTAAGTGTACACATTCCATCAGAATTATTATAAAAGCTGTCACTGGGACAGTGGAATTAAGTTGTAGTAAAAGTATCTCCACATTAGTTTTTAGCGTACATTTATATATCTGGAAAAATTGTAAACATTCTCATCTAATGCTATTGGAAAAAAATTGTAAAAACTAGTCTCAAACACTGTTACTGCATTGGAATAGCAGAGTCAAATTGCACCTCAAGAACTACATTGTAATCTCTAAAGCTGAATTGTAATCTCAAGAACTGAACTGCATTTTTGTGAACTGAATAAACAAAAAAAATCGTTACCATACATGTATATTGTTATTTTGAAAAACCTATTTCCTGTTCAAATATGTATGTACATATAAAGGCTGTGGATGATACAAATGACATTAGTTTTTCTGAAGATGAGTGCTATTAAGGAGGTGAAGTTTAAGACAGATAATAACAAAATATAGAATGGTTCCATGAAATTAGGCTTATCACGCAGCACAATTTTGGGTTATAGGAGCAAGAGGCACATGACCACTTCTGCCTCCAAAGCCATATAGCAAACACGTCTAAAATTATATCTCCTGTGCTTGAAGAAAACCACAGACATAATATCTGGCCAAAAGTGTATACTATCAAAGTGGGAACAGGATGAAGAGAAATCATATACATATTATGAGGTAAAAATTCATTTGTTTCTCATTTGACTTAAAATTAGTTTTACATTTTGGTAAGTAGACACAGCAGTGCTATTTTCATACTTCCTCATCTTGAGTCGATGGAGAGTAGGACACCCTTAGAATTCTGGGTCTTGAATAATATGAGATCTTCTCCTTCCCCTTTACAAAGATTATGGTATCCATGTGTTCGAATAATTGAAGAGACGTCACCATATCTTTATGTGTATGCCAGGATCATCCCTATGAATTCGATAGTAGAAATGTGTCACTCTTCCATGTTTTAGCTCACTTCACATCCTTGGAAGACCTTGGTAATGCAATGTTTGCTGAGATTGTCTCTATTATTACTGCATCTTCTGTGTACACTATGAATGCAACATCTTTAAATATGGACTGTCTTCACTCACTATCACAGAAACCCTGAGCGTCTGCAATGATGTTCACGCTTTGAGATGACATTGTGGAATGCTCTAGATATGGCGCAGCACCTATTCATTTACACAACTCCTTTCACCACTGAGCGGGCAGTTGTTGATCACATGGTATTGTAGAGCTAGAGCATACATGGCAATGTGTTCTGGGAAATTTTCTGAAAATTCAATTTCAGTTCGTACGTCCATTGGACATTTACTTTCAATTGAATGCGTTTACGCCATTAATTATGATACGGCCTGTATATACCGAAAGTCTTGGAAGTTTCGCCTGTACCTACCATCATTCAGTTTTATTGTTTCATCAATAACGAGAAATATGTACTGTGAATGTTTCCAGCAATCGGCACTTTTCTTTACAAAATCATTGAAAAACATGTCAGTTGGAATTCTGAAAATCTTTGGCTTAGATAAAATGTATCAGAACCCAAATGACGGCCGAAAAAGAAATATTTTCGAACTTGGTCATGGTTTTCCACAGCAACATCGTCAAATGTGAAGACAGTGTTTGGCTTTACTATTTCAGGTTGGGGGGATATCACCACATTCACTGAATGTCATGTACTTAACGCCTTTTACACCACGAAATATCTCCGGTAATAGCTGATACTTGGGCTGAAACAGTGTTTCTGAAAATACACAAATATGTTCGAATGAGACTCAATCCACATGTGTTAGCAGCTTCATTAGGATATTAGTCTTCCCACAATTGGATGGACCTATGATAATTGCTTGTATATTATCAGGAAGGAATATTTCGTTCTTCTTCTTCTTCAGGTCTTCTTTTGGATCTTCACAGGACCAGTCACCAAATGTTTCACCCACACCACTATGATACCGACTACATCAGGTATCGATAAGTAGTGGGCATATGCAGAAAGATATACTTGTAAGGATGGTAATAGAAAGTGTAGCCATCACTTAAACAACTGAGCTATATTGGCTACACAGAGAATTCAGCTATATATTTTACCCATGAAGAGTAACTTCATCATTCATTCTGTCAGTGACTGGTGAGGAGGTGATTGAGGCAACTATCTGCTGCTGCATAATTATAGGTACAGAAGTGAAAATAACGATATTAATAAGTGTAGTACTTGGACTATAATGTGGGAGGTATGAAATAAAACACAAACACAGTTTGAGATTATACATACATACATACATTATTTATTTAAATATCACACATTGGATGCAATATTTCAAAAAGATCATTGAACTCTTTCTTTATCTTCTTCTTTGCACCCGTTAAGTATTTCCCAAACAAAGCTTTTTGATATGCAATAAATTCCATATGTTATCTCCTTCAAAGCAATGGGTACCTCACAATACTCTGATTTTTCATACAAACATTTAACCTGTTTCTCTTTTGGCTCTGCATTCATGGGCAAACGTAGGTACTGCTCCAAATCATCAACATGTACACTAGGCACACATAGAAAGTTTACAACATCATTGTATGCAGAGTATGTTCTTGGCAACCAACAACTCAGTCTCTCCAATGCAAGGCACAGTGCAGTATGCACTTTGTAAAAGTTCATAACTGAGGTGTGCCACAGATAAACACTTTCGTCACCCAGTTTCACACATAGTACAGAGCCATAGATAGTGTCACACCAGCAAGGCGAATGTCTGGGAGGGAGGGAGAGGTACGAATTGGATAATACTCTGTGGTTATCTGCTGACTGGTGTAGTGCTCTGCACTAAATATTTTGTGCCAGTCGAACTCAGAAATAGGCACTTTAACACCATTCAATGCATTTTTAATTTCTTTTCTCACATACAGTCCCCAGTCATGATGTGCTTCTACGCTCAAATTTACAAGTTTCATTCCACAAGGAATTAAATTGTATGTTGAACTGAAAAACATGGGTCACTTGATACCTTCTTATCCAAAGCATCTGCACTCTATCCCAGCACTAGCACAGTGATGTTCTGCTAGGATGGTTCAGTGACCAGTGACCAGTACTGTCCATCCTTCTGTTGTTTAGGACCACTAGCAGTATTTGATGTGTTGGGAGCAGACCACATGTCTTCATCACACAAAGCAACGAATGGGACAGACAATAACAGCTCTATGTCTTGCTCCAGCAAATGGGCTATATGTGCTACAGGTCCCTATACGGTTGCTACAGATACAGATATGGTGGAGGTTGTTGCTGCCACAGGTCCAGAGGTCAGCGCAGGTCTTGACAAGATGGCAGCAGAAGTTACTGCAGGTCCAGGCATGGCAGGGGTCGACATGTTGGATGTGTCAAAGGCTACCAGTGAACAAATAGGATGAAGCATTACATACAGACCAAGGCATGAAAACAACCAATAATAACAATAAAAAATGGTTCCAATGGCTCTGAGCACTATGGGACTTAACATCTGAGGTCATCAGTCCCCTAGACTTAGAACTACTTAAACCTACTAACCTAAGGACACCACACACATCCATACCTTAGGCAGGATTCGAACCTGCGACCATAGCAGCAGCACGGTTCTGGACTGAAGTGCCTAGAACAACTCGGCCACAACGGCCGGCAATAATAACAATAATAATGCTAACTACACACAGAGACGTAATATGGAATACCAACTTTTCCATTTCTTCCTGTTCTGCAGGGCTGTGCTAGATCTCAGCTGCTGCTTCTTCTCTTCTTCTTCTGCTGCTGCTGCCGGCTGAGTGAGACTGAGGCAGCAGAGCTGCTGAGTCTGCCCTACATCCCCTCCAATGATGTCACCAGATACAGCCATCCTATTGGCAGAAGCCTATCATGTGACCTGGTTCTGAGTTCCTATCGGTACCCACCCTTTTTTCTGGACCGCCATCTCGGATTACATCATGGGAGGCGGCGTGCCAAGAGAGCCCTTTAGTCGTGGAGCTGTGAACTAGGCCAGTTGGACTCAAGACCTCATGGTAAACACACTAGATGAAGCTAGTGTCTATGACAACTAAAATTGTTTAAATAAACAATGCTTCCTTACATCCATCCTGTCCAGCAGCCCAGCAAAGACTGAGTCCTTTTCCTACCAATTTTTCTGATGGGGCAGAGGAAGAGAAAGTAGGGGGGGGGGGAGAAGGGTTAGGCTAGTGAAAGTAGCCCAATAGATCTATTTTACCTCCAAATTCCCACCTTGAAATTCCCACCATGTCATCTATGGCCGCCATCTTGGATCCATCATCTTAAATAAATCTGGCAACAATGCAGAGTGGGTTAGAAGTCTCTTTGTCCTACTGCTCCCTCATTCTGTTATCAACCACCGAGTGTGACTTTGATTGTCTTGCTCTTGCTCGTGCACATTAATCGTCAGTTTGCTCCTTTTTTGTGTGCATGTTACCGGTTTAGGTGAGAAATGAAGCATTCAGCTGCATATCAAACACCATCGGTAGTGCTAGATGTGGAAAACGGAAAGACTGTTAGAGAAGGATGGGGAACTACCTGGTAAGTACAGATTCAGACCAGAAACAGTAACTTTTCTCTTCCACTAAGAATTTCGTACTATTGAATACATTTCTTCTTGTTGTTTCAGCGCATATCCACCAATACCAAATCGTGGATGAAATGAATGCTGTGGTGCAACGGCAGAGACAGTGGCAGCAGCAGCAGCAGCAGCAGTATCAGCAGCATCGTAAGTATACATTCCACCTTTGTAGTACTCGTGTGACCAACGAGTCTGTAGATGATTTCGAGGGATCAAAATCGAAAACTGTAACTTTTTTTCACTAGGAATTTCGTATTGAATATATGTCTTATTGTTCTAACATATATCCAGCAGGTAATTGAAGAGGCCGAGAGGCAACAGCTGCAAAAAAACAACAGCAGTGGCAACAACAGGAATGGAGGCAGCTGGACCAGCAGCAACAGCAACAGCAGTAGCAGCAGCTGCACCAGCAACAAAATCAACAACATGGGTGCAGCTGCACCAGCAGCAACAGCAACAGCAACAGCAGTGGCAGCAGCTGCAGTAGCATCAGTGGTAGGAACTGCAGTAACAGCACCAATATCATCGTAACCAGTATGTATATCTTTCATCATGTACGTAATATATCGTGACCAATGAGCCTGAGGTTGTTCTAGATGATTTCAAGGGGCCAAAATCGATAAATGTTACTTTCTCACTAAGAATTTCGCTTGCCGTGTGCACAGTTTCTTTCTAAAAAATTTCATTGCTTACATAATATGTTGCTTTTATTGCTGTAGATGATTTAGATGATTTCGAGGATCAATATATATATATATATATATATATATATATATATATATATATATATATATATATATATATATATATATACAAATTCTTAGTGAAAAACGAGAAGTCACATTTATATATGAAACAGCTGACAGATACTTTACATAGGTTCAAGATCAAAATTTGCGCACTACAAGAAACAAGATTCCCATATGAAGACCATTTCAACACAGGGAACTACAGAAAATAGAAGGCGAAACTATCGGCACACAGGAGGAACTTCAGGCCCTATGGCACAGGATTCGCAGTACACAGGACGATCACAGACGCAGTAATGGACTCCACATCGCCTAACGAAAGAATCAGCACACTGACAATTAAGTCAGCAAACAGGCAGACACGATCATAAACGCACAGGCACCAACGAATGACCACAACATGAAGGATCCAGACGCCATTGAGGACTTTTGGACAGTAATGGAGGAGACAATCAAGAAAATTCTATATGCGAACATTTTAGATTAGGCTTTACCGTGACTGTTATTGACATTAAATGAAACAACACGAACCTTGCACGCAGCAGTTTCTAGACGCCATATTTGTTTACAAATATGAAAGTATACATGTGATGTGTTATTAGAGCCAAAGGAACCTGTGTCCACTGGAGACAGTGCCACAAGTTCCTCCAAAAATCTTTACACAACACACACACAAATGTCATGCTAGCTGATGTAAATCCACCTGATTATGGAGGTTTAAACCTTTGAAACGCGTCGTGCGGATAAATAAAACGGTGACTGGTAACAGTAAACTTGTTGTTTCATTTAATTAAAATCAAGGAAATACCTACTCACCGAACTAAAATTATTCTAGGAGACTTCAACGCAAAACTAGGAAACGAACAAAAATACAGACACATTACAGGAAGATACACACCACACCGTGACATAAACCTAAACGGGAGAGTCAAGAAAATCAAGAAAATACCTACACACCGAACTAAAATTATTCTAGGAGACTTCAACGCAAAACTAGGAAAAGAACAAAAATACAGACACATTACAGGAAGATACACACCACACCGTGACATAAACCTAAACGGGAGACACCTGACAGACTTCTGCGAGATCCATGACCTCAAAGTCATGTCAACGAACTTCAAGAAACCCACACAAAAATTAACGACATGGGAACTCCCAAACGGTAAGAGAGAAATATAAATCGACCACGTCATAATACAAAGAGAAAAACAGAGGTAAATCCAGAACATGAACACACGAAAGGGCTTCTTTGACTCAGATCACCACCTACTACAGATAAAGACACGCCTAATCCCTAAGAGGAAACAACAGAAAACTAAGATCATTATACCAGACTCAGAATATCTCTCAACCAAGAAAAAATACTGCAGAAAATTAAGGTAGGAACAACGGACAACTGGGAACAGTTATAAGGAAAGCTTCAGGAAGCCTTGAAATTAGTAGTAGCACTGAGAACCAGATAACACAGCTGCTGGAGACCCAGATAACACCTCTGGTGGAACCACACATGTGACCTAGCAATCGAAAGACGAATCAACACATGGTAGAAGTTCAATAGCAACAAGTAGCAACAAGATATCCGAAACCTGGCAAGAATTTGTCATAACACAGAGACAGACAAGTAAAATTATCCTTAAAGAAAAACGAAACAACAGAAACTAAAAGAGATAGAAGCAGACTTCACAAGGAACAACACGAGAAATTTCTACAGGACGTTCAGAGAAAACATGATGGAATACCAAGCACCGAACCTCTGCTTTAGGAGACCAGACAGCACACTAGAGACCAATACCAAGAACAACTATAACCTCCTAGTGCAGTACTTCGAGAAAATCCTAAACGCAGAATCACCAATAGACAAATTGGACACAGAGAAACCAGCACCAAACCCAGACAGCCAACCGCCATAGATAGAAGAACAATAGAGCACCAGGAGATGATGGAGTCATCGAGGAATTCTGGAAGCCACAAGACCCGGATCTCACAGAACACAAACACAACATCATGAAACAGATATGGGAAACAGAAGAGATACCGAAAGAAAGTCGCACAGCACTGATACACCCTCTACACAAGAAAGGGGATAAGTCGGATCCAAACAACTATAGGGGCATCTCACTGTTACATGTGACAAATGAGATACTTTCGAATGCACTGCTAAATAGATTAGAGAAGCAAACAGACCACCTGATTGGCGAATACCAGGCTGGATTTCGTAAACACAGGTCGTACGCTGAACAGATATGGATCCTTAAGATGATACTGCAACGCAACAGAACATAATTATTACCTTCGTCGACTTCAAGAAGATGTACGACTCCACAGACAGAAAAATTCTCTTTAAAACCCTGAAAAAACACAGACTAGACAGGAAGACACTAACCATAACTCAGCAAACGCTAGCAAACACGACATCTAGAGTGAAGTTCTGTGGAGAGCTCTCAGAAAAATTCGAAATCAGAACAGGAGTCAGGCAGGGCGACAGCTTCTCGCGATTGCTGTTGTAAGGCGCCGCGGTCTCCTGACCTTCATTGCTTACATGTTCCGCCCTCACAATCATATTCCGCACATCAAGACGCTTCATTCGAACCCAAACTCGATAAGATAAAGTCAGTGTTGTATGAATTCATGTAAACGATATGCAATTGACAAGTGAGCGCACCGTGGTTGAAATACTTGAGTCTGGCATACACGACACAACGGTCAAAGAGGCTTTTAGTTCGGGAGAGAGGCCGCACAACGGGACCCAGGCACTTCAGAGGACGACCCAGCCCATGTCGGCCGGTGACTGCCCATAGCGGACAGTGTGGGCCCAAGTGGAAAGGGGGGAACAACCTCGTGTTCGGCTTAAAAGCAAATTCCGCTACATTGGGTGGGAGCAGCCAGCCTACGAATTCTTTACAAATAGCACACAGTTTCAGAGATTTTCACAGGGAGACAGCAAACACCAAACGCCAAAGCTACAAGTTTCCGAACCGGTCGCCTTAAACGAAACGTCATTCTCCCGTTTTAGAAGAGCAATGCTGATTGACAGACGATATTTCTGACGCCTTGAGCTGAAGAAATAATGGAAGAGACCGAAAGATATACCCCTTCACTTCTGGCGTGGAGAGGCCCTGTTCCGTTGTCGCTCTTGGAGCGAGAACACGTAACGAGAGTGTGCGCGCTCGTACATGTACTCGAAAGAGCGAGGAACAAGTCTCTCCTCAGTACTTCACTGGGAGAGCACCTCTGTCGAGAGTGAATCAAAGGGCGACTCTATATTGAGTCCTTGCGATTAAGCGTTGTTCACTGTGTTGGCCGACACACTTATTGTGCGGTGTGAACGGACAGAGTTATAGTTAAACACCTCCGAGCGAATTTTGAGTGGCATCACGGTGGACTGGTTATCTGACCGGTGTACCACGCCAATAGTTAGACTAGGGGCGAATAGGAATCCTTGACTTCATCAAGGAATAGGGAGAGTTTGATTGATGAAGGTCAATCCAGATAGAAAGAGTCAGCAGCGAGCGGCGCAGACAGCAGTCATCGCAGCTTACGGTATTGTGTGCTACAGCTATTGTGAGCCCCATATTTCCTCCACAACAGTACACTTCACTGCATTTCACACGCGACAGCCTCGACCGTACCTAGCAACATTCTAAAGGATAATTATTCAAGTTGAGTAGGCGTGCCTCTCAGCCATTCTGCCAAGTTAACAACCATCTTAAACTTTGTTTAGAAATTTCATTAGCGAATCCTATCCTTGAAAGGTAACTTCACATTCCAAAAAGAACCAGGATATAATTTGTTCAATTCATAACTGAAAGTGCCATTGTGATTTCTCAGAATTTTGCAAAATAAATAATAACTTTCGTTAGTTTTACGTGTTTCTTACACTAATTATCAGTACTGCAGTACCCAAGTATCCCACTAGTTACGTAAGAAATTTTGTGAATGTTTGTGTCATTTCCTTACAGCGGATGACTCAAGAAGATATTTATTGCTGAAAGTTTTTCAGACATTTCTCTTTAGAACGTTAGGAGCGTCTGTCTGATTTCTGTAGTAGTGTGGGTGGTGGAAATTGCATCTTGCAGGAGCCAAAGGGTAAAGGGTATATCTCAGATTAATCCGTTGCGCAGAATAACAGATCAACCCCACACCTCAGACTGTTTACCCTAGAACTGGACAAAACAGTGAAGGAATGGGAAAAGACACAAAAAGGAGTCCCGTTAGGAAAAGTAAGAGTCAAGTGCCTAGTGTTCACAGACGATTTAGCCATCGTAACGGTACGAGAAGCAGAAACAATAAGCGCCATAGAGGAACTACACGAAATCGTAGCCAAAACCGGACTACAGACATCACACGAGAAAACACAGTTCATAACCACCCAAAAATACCCATCACTACACAAAAAATATGGGACAATACACAGAACAGAAAATTTCAAGTACCAAGGACAAACAAACAATACAGATTACAGGAAAAAAAAGGTATCTAATGAAGAGAGAAGAGCGAAACTAGAGAAGGCCTACAAATTGACTTGGAATCACTACGCTAAGAAAGCTATCTCACGAAAGGCCAAGCCACGACACTACGAGACGGTGGAGCTACCAGAAGCACTATACGCAGCCGAGACCACAGTAGTACGAGGAAAGACACGAATCAAACAGAAAGAGAAGACGGATCGATAAATGCTCAGGAAAATATTCGGGGAGACACAAAAAGATGGGGTATGGATAAAGAGGTCAGCTGAAGAACTCTAGGGGGAACACACAGAGAAAATAACAGATCAAATCAGGAAACTAAGACTACAGTCTTACGGACACCTCAGCAGAAGTCCGCAGCTCGTGGTCGTGCGGTAGCGTTCTCGCTTCCCGCGCCTGGGTTCCCGGGTTCGATTCCCGGCGGGGTCAGGGATTTTCTCTGCCTCGTGATGACTGTGTGTTGTGTGATGTCCTTAGGTTAGTTAGGTTTAAGTAGTTCTAAGTTCTAGGGGACTGATGACCATAGATGTTAAGTCCCATAGTGCTCAGAGCCATTTTTGAACCTCAGTAGAATGGCACTACATAGGGTAACGAGACAGATCTTGGAATGGGTTAGCACAAGGAAAAACAACAAATGGATAAACGAAGTAAGAAATAACATGGAACAACTCAACATCACACAGGATACAATACAAAACAAAACATTCCTTAGGAACCTGATCAGAAGAAACAAACTACAAGAGACACTACACAACAAACACAATGGACCGAACAGAGACGACAAGAACACAGTCAGGGGATGGAGGAACACTGGGCGAACAGGAAAAAAGGGAATCCGAGGAGAACACAGGTCCTAAAGTGGACCGAAGAACGGATGCAGAATTGAAGTTGGTATAAACACTCCGGGTACACGGCTTTTCCTCCTATCGCGTCTGTGAAGTTCGCCATGACTGTCCCAATGCAGGATCGCTCTCTGCTTGTAAAGTTGTATTACAAGAATGATGACAGTGCACACGTCGCTCTGCATGAGTTCCGGACACCGAAGGGTTTGAAAAGAGACGGTGGTCTGATGACTGCCGTGGGTCTGGAGAGAATGATTCGGAAATTCGAAAAGACGGGTTCTTTTGGTGTGCAACATGGTAGAGGAAGGAAACGAATTGATTCGACGTCAGTGGAAGCAGTGGCCACAGCAATGCAGGAGGAGACGAGTGGTGGTGCACAAACGTGTAGTGAACGGAGAATTGCCCGTATATTGGACATACCAGTGAGCACGGTGCGTAAAATACTGCGAAGATTTTGTGGATACACGAAGCCCACTTCCATCTAATAAGATATGTCAATACACAGAATTGTCGAATATGGGCAACGGAAAACCCACACGCAAATCAACCAGTACCACTTCATCCTGAAAAGGTCACTGTCTGGTGCTGGTTTACGGCATCCAACAACGTGTGTGTGTGGATAGGATCATTTTTATGCAAGATGGCGCACCTCCGCACATGGCAAATCCAGTTAAGCAGCTGCTGAAGCGCGATTTCGGTAATGCTATAATTATCAGCCGCCATTTCCCTAAAGCCTGGCCGTCCCGATCGCCTGATCTTAATACGTGTGACTTCTGGTTGTGGGACTATCTGAGAGATGTTGTGTTCCAATTGCAAACTTAGCTACATTAAAGGCATGCATTGCCCAAAACATTCTGGTCGTGACCCCGGAAACACTTCCATCGCCGCCCGCTGTGGCCGAGCGGTTCTAGTCGCTTCAGTCCGAAACCGCCCTGCTGATGCGGTCGCAGGTTCGAATCCTGCCTCGGGCATGGATGGATGTGTGTGATGTCCTTAGCTTAGTTAGGTTTAAGTAGTCCTAAGTCTAGGCGACTGATGACCTCAGATGTTAAGCCCCATAGTACTTAGAGCCATTTCAACCATTTGAACATTCCATCAGTTGTGGAACATGCTTATATCGATCTCAACTCGTTGCAGAAAACGGTGAACAGCATACTGAACACGTTTCGCTCCAGTCGCACGGAAATTAATAATCCGATTTGATTTTGATTGACGCTTTTTATGCTGTTTTTGGCCTCAGAACAATTAAAAACCCATTTTTCCCATTCGATGTGGATGGGCTTATGTAACTAACAGTATCACACCTGTACGCCCATGCACACTGAGCAGTACAGCTTGCATAACGTCAAACCTACACCTTAGGCATTGTATGATTCATTTGTCGTTTATAGTCGACCACTATTAAATTATGATGTTTGCAGCGCGTATGCTACATTTTGTAACTATTTATTTTTCTTCTGCCATATGTTTTCCCGCTTCTCCGACTATATTCCGTTTTAATTTGATGTCATTTTGACCAGTGGTGTTATTTCTACAGATGTTTGAAAGTTTAAATTCAATTACAATCTTCCAATATATATATATATATATATATATATATATAGGGAGGGGTATGTGCTGGAGATATGCAGGAGCAATCGCAGATCCCATGTGATTATATGTTCGAAAAACAATCTTCGTTTCCCATAGTTTTTGCGTGTACAAGTGTTTGTTTATTATTAGATCATTATGTGTAGGAGACATCAGTGAGAAGAATCGGTTCAATTCAGGCGAGGGAGAAATGCCACAGTGGCTAGAGGAGGTGGAGGAAGGCCTTCATCATCGTGAGGAGATGATGGAGATGCCAAGGAGCCAGAGCAAAACAGGTAACATATACTCATTCTGCTTACAGATAATCAGTGTTCTATCTTTCCTTGCAGCCCCAGCAGTAGGCGACGTCTAGAGCGTTGCGCTTGTTTTTTGTTCGTTATTCTACAGCGGCTGCTTGAGGGGAACAATTCTCACAATATGTCGTGGCTTGGGTTCCGGAGGAGGCGAAGCCTATAACACTGAGACGTAGTCCTCTGCGACGTGCTTCACCCGTGAGGGCACCACCAGTCATGGTGTTCGAGGTCGCCATCGCCGGCGCCGCCGCCGATGCTACTGCCGACTCTCCAGTCCCCCCTCCACCACTGTCGACCCGGCACCACTCTGGTGTCCATGGACCACCCTCCCTCAGGCTAGGGGGTCAGGGTTCCAGTAACCAGACTGCATGCACTGGCCCAATTCTGCGGCATCTCCTCTTCCTCCTCCACCATCTGATCCTCGCTAATGTCGTGAGGTACAGCACATACCCCTCAACACATCACTGCAAGCAGCTTCGTCACCTACTTATAGTTATAATGTTAGTAATAGAGATGATCCTGTGTTCAGTGGCAGTTCACTTTCCTGTCCTAGAGCTACCTAAAGATATAACTAATAACAGGTCACGCATTAATGTTGAAATTAGGAACGATTAGGCTTGTTTTGCATAGTTAATCTTGGCTTGCAAGAGAGATTACAATTACAGAGATCATCTTGAGTGTCCTGGTAAATACCACACACCTAAAGATACTATCACTGGAGGGTGTAACTTTGATGGTATCAAGTTCCCCATCAAGATCGAGGAAATACCTAAATTTGAGGTACAGAATACTGTGATATCGGTTTATGTTTATGGCCTGAAGAAGGAACGAGAGCCAGATGAACGGGACAGGCATACAGTCGGTGAGCGTGAGATGCATGTCAACATACTTTCATTCTCCGATGAGAAAAATTAGGAGAAAGCGGATCATCATTATGTTTGGATCAAAGGCATGTCCCAACTCCTTTCCTCCCAGCTATCAACCAATCATCGATTAGAGCATATTTGCTTAAGTTGCCTGAATTATATTCCTCAGACAAGTTATTAGCATGAACAACTCGCAGGAGAATGAACATTTATACAATAACGTTGTTGACTGTCATATTTGTGGGTTGCCGTTAGATAGAAAAGCGGAAAGTCCAAACTGTCCTCTTACGGGAAATGTCTGTGTTGCGCCTCACAATAAGTACAATTTGAAGTACCAGCTACCAAGGCACATACCCATTTTCTTCCATAATTTAAGTGGATAGGATACTCACTTTCTGGTTGAGCACATGGCTGGTTTCGGCATGGAGAAAGATCAGGTCAATGTCCTACCTGAGAGCGTCGAGAAGCACATTCTACTCTCCAAATGACTGACGCCAAGAATTATGTTCCGCTTCCCTGACATGCTACGTTTTATGCAGGCGCCACTCCAGAAACCGTTGAAACTCTACTTCGGGGGGGATATACATATGACTCGAGCAGCATTCCCTGATGAGGGAAAGTTTCAACTTGTGACTAGGATAAGGGTTTTCCCATACGAGTCTGTGGATTGTATGGCAAAACTCAATGAAACCAGGCTACCCAACATAACTGCATTCTCCAGCAACCTCGCAGACGATGCCATAACGGATGCAGAGTATGAGCATGCTGTGAATGCCTGCGGAAATTTAACATCTTCACTTTAGGATGTGCCCTTGCTTGCGGAAGTTTTCGAGAAATTCCAGGGTCTATGCATGACCTCATATCCTCTGGATCCCATCTTTCATTACACAGTACCCCTTGAATCAAGTTACATAACATACATGGATGTAAATAACTTATACCATCATTCCATGCAACAATCACTGCCAGTTGGAGAGTTTTGGATGGGCGCCCAAAGAGGAATGCAAGGGATTAGTTGGAAAAAAAGGTGGGAGGTATGGCAGCTGATTCTGATGTAGGGTATGTGGTGGAGGCAAAACTCATATACCCTATTAGTTTGAATAATGTGCAGGCTAATTTGCCGCTCTGTCCAAAGCAACTAGTTCTGCGAGGAGGCTCACCCCAAAACTCATGACAACGCTAGAGAATAAGTGAAGATACATTATTCATTATCAGAATCTCCAGCAGTGTCTCAGCTTGGGGATGGAGCAGGTTTGAATCACCCAGGCTATCTCCTTCAAGCAGTTGCCCTGGTTGAAGGAGTATATTGATTTGAATACGAGACAGAGAGCTTCTGCGACTTGTGACTTTGAGAAAGATTTTTATAAATTAATGAATAATTCAGTTTTCGGCAAAACAATGGAGAATTTGAGGGAACTACGCAAAATTCTGATTAGAAGCGAATGGGATGGGCATTTTGGCGTAAGAAAAGGCATTGCCAAACTGAATTTTAAGCAGGTCACCATATTCAATAAGAACGTTGTTGCTGTGGATCGCAAAGACTTCGGTAGAGTTTACAAAACAAAACAAATTTACGTTGAGAAGTGCATAATAGAGCTATCCAGGTTCCACATGTACCACTTCAGTATGAGTTTGAGAAAACTCATTTCGCAGATTCTGAATTACTTTGTATGGATGCAGATAGCTTCATCTATTGGGTGAAGAACTGCGATCCATAAGAAGTAATGAGGTACCACGGTAGTGAATTCGACATGTTCTGGTACACTGCCGATAATCCTTACAGTATTCTTCCACAGAACAAGACAGTTATTGGCCTTATGAAAGAAGAGGCGAATGGATTGCCGATTGTGAAGTTTGTACGGCTGCGATCAGAAATGTACGTGTGTACGTGTATCGTACATTGGAAGGTGCCACCCGGAGACGGGCTAAGGATGCGCGTCATAAGGCATTGAGAGCCCTATTTGCGGTACCTGCACAGCGGTGTTCGCGGTGCTGCACCACAGCCATGTAATGGCAAACCAGTACTCTATCGAGAGCACGTGAGGTGTACACTGTGCTGCAGTCTGTCGCCTCGTGACGGGATTGAAACTCTCCCATACTCACTACTCACTTGTAGCGAGAGAAGGGGTGGAGGACTCTGAGTGACAGGGAGAGAATGAGTGAAAGAGAGAGGGAGAGTGTGTGTCTGCAGAGTAGTAGTATCATAGTGTAAGTAATTTTGTGTGTGTGTGTGTGTGTGTGTGTTGTGTAAATATTTATTTATGTGTACTACTTATTTTCTTACATACACACACCCAACATGTATAGAAAAAAAGATAAAAAACAAGGAAAAATGTATATATATGCACACGATGTGTGTGCAAAAAATGTTAAAAAGAGCATAAACAAAAGAATATATTTATATTTATTAAAAAAGCTTAAACATAAAAAATATTTATATATTTATTTATTCATACGCAACGTATGTGCAGCCTGTAAATATATATGTATCTACGCACCATGTGCGGCCTGTAAATAAAGTAGTTTTTTAGTTTTCACCTTCTGCTAGCCATTCAAATGAGATTAGTTTTTAAGTTAACACGGTCTATTAGAAATATTAGAATTATTATTATTATTATAAAAACCTTTGCTATTGAGCGGTGCAAATTAGATCCTAAGTGCACACCGTCCATTAGAATTACTGTAAAAGCTATGCTACTGGGACTGTGGAACTTAATTGTAGTAAAATTATCTCCACATTAGTTTTTAGTGCAGATATATGTGTCTGGAAAAACTGAAATCATTTTCATGCAGTGCTATTAAAAAAATTATAAAAAAAATAGTCTCAACCAGGTTTACTCTTGTAGTATGTAAGTTAAAAGTAACTTGCAATGGAATATCATAGTCAAATTGTGCCTCAAGAACTATATTATACCTCAAGAACTGAACTGTAATCACAAAAATTTAATTGTATGTGTGTGAACTGCATAAAAGAAAAGAATTCGTTACCATACATCTTTGTTGTTATTTACATCTACATCTACATCCATACTCCGCAAGCCACCTGACGGTGTGTGGCGGAGGGTACCGTGACAACCTCTATCGGTTCTCCCTTCTATTCCAGTCTCGCATTGTTCGGGGAAAGAAATATTGTCGGTATGCCTCTGTGTGGGCTCTAATCTCTCTGATTTTATCCTCATGGTCTCTTCGCGAGATATACGTAGGAGGGAGCAATATAATGCTTGACTCCTCGGTGAAGGTATGTTCTCGACACTTCAACAAAAGCCCGTACCGAGCTACTAAATGATCCTGTAACGAAGCGCGCTGCTCTCCGTTGGATCTTCTCTATCCCTTCTATCAACCCTATCTGGTACGGATCCCACACCGGTGAGCAGTATTCAAACAGTGGGCGAACAAGTGTACTGTAACCTACTTCCTTTGTTTTCGGACTGCATTTCCTTAGGGTTCTTCCAATGAATCTTAGTCTGGCATCTGCTTTACCGACGATTAATTTTATATGGTCATCACTCCTAATGCCTACTCCCAGATAATTTATGGAACTAACTGCTTCCAGTTGCTGACCTGCTATATAGTAGCTAAGTGATAAAGGATCTTTGTTTCTATGTATTCGCAGCTCATTACACTTGCCATTCCCTGCACCATGCGTCGTTGCAGATCCTCCTGCATTTCAGTAAAATTTTCCATTGGTACAGCCTCTCGATATACTACAGATCATCTGCAAACAGCCTCAGTGAACTTCCGATGTCATCCACAAGGTCATTTGTATATATTATGAAAAGCAACGGTCCTACGGCACTCCTCTGCGGCACACGTGTAGTCACTCTTACTTCGGAAGACTTCTCTCCATTGAGAATGACATGTTGCGTTCTGTTATCTTGGAACTCTTCAATCCAATCACACAATTGCTCTGATAGTCCATATGCTCTTACTTTATTCATTAAACGACTGTGGGGAACTGTATCAAACGCCTTGCAGAAGTCAAGAAACACGGCATCTACCTGGGAACCCGTGTCTATGGCCCACTGAGTCTCGTTGACGAATAGCGCGAGCTGGGTTTCACCCGATCGTCTTTTTCGAAACCCATGCTGATTCCTGCAGAGTAGATTTCTAGTCTACAGAAAAGTCATTATGCTCAAACATAATACGTGTTCCAAAATTCTACAACTGATCGACGTTAGAGATATAGGTCTATAGTTCTGGACATCTGTTCGAAGTCCCTTCTGGAAAATGGGGATGACCTGTGCCCTTTTCCAGTCTTTTGTAACGCTACGCTCTTCTAGGGACCTACGGTACACCGCTGCAGGAAGGGAGGCAAGTTCCTTCGCGTACTCTGTGTAAAATCGAACTGGTATCCCATCAGGTCCAGCGGCCTTTCCTCTTTTAGGCGATTTTAATTGTTTTTCTATCCCTCTGCCATCTGTTTCGATATCTACCGTTTTGTCATCTGGGTGACAATCTAGAGAAGGAACTACAGTGCGGTCTTCTCTGTGATACAGCTTTGGAAAAAGACATTTAGTATTTCGGCCTTTAATCCGTCATCCTGTTTCGGTACCATTTTGGTCACATAGTGTCTGGACATCTTGTTTTGATTCACCTACCGCTTTGACATAAGACCAAAATTTCTTAGGATTTTCTGTCAAGTCAGTACATAGATCTTTACTTTCGAATTCGTTGAACGCCTCTCGCATAGCCCTCCTCACACTACATTTCGCTTCGTGTAATTTTTGTTTGTCTGCAAGGTTTGGCTATGTTTATGTTTGCTGTGAAGTTCCCTTTGCTTCCGTTGCAGTTTTCTAACTCGGTTGTTGTACCACGGTGGCTCTTTACCATCTCTGGCACATACTCATCCAATGCATATTGAACGATGGTTTTGAACTTTGTCCGATGTTCCTCAACACTATCTGTACTTAAGATGAAACTTTTGTATTGAGCCGTCAAGTACTTTGAAACCTGCTTTCTGTCACTTTTGCTAAACAGAAAAATCTTCCTACTTTTTTAAATATTTCCATTTACGGTTGAAATCACCGATGCTGTAACCGCTTTATGATCACTGATTCCCTGTTCTGCGTTAACTGTTTCAAATAGTTCGGGTCTGTTTGTCACCAGAAGGTCTAATATGTTATCGTCGCGAGTCGATTCTCTGTTTAACTTCTCAAGATAGTTTTCAGATAATTCACTTAAAAAAATTTCACTGGATTCTTTGTTCTTGCCACCCGTTATAAACGATTGAGTATCCCAGTCTATATCCAGTAAATTAAAATCTCCACCCAAACCTATAACATGGTCGGGAAATCTACTCGAAATATTTTCCAAATTTTCCTTCAGGTGTTCTGTCACAACAACTGCTGGGACTGGGAGCCTATAGAGACATCCAATTACCAGGTTTGAGCCTGCTTTAACCGTGAACTTCGTCCAAATTATTTCACATTTCGGATCTGCGTCAATTTCCTTTGATACTATTGCACTTTTGATCGCTATAAACACGCCTCCCCCTTCACTGTTCAGTCTGTCTCTGCGGTATACATTCCAATCCGAGTTTAGAATTTCATTACTGGTTACATCTGGTTTCAGCCAAATTTCCGTCACTAATATTATGTGGACGTTGTGACCGTTTATTAATGAGAGCGGTTCTGGGACCTTTCTATAGACGCTCCTTCAGTTAACTATTACCACATTAATATTGTCATTCCCTGTTGCGTTTCGCCTAGGGCTACCTTGTTGCGTCTCAGGAGGAGTCTTCTCGGGCCTAGGGAGGGAATTCTCTAACCTAAAAGCCCACATGTGCTCTCCACACGTACTCCGCTACCCTTGTAGCCGCTTCCTGCGTGTAGTGCACGCCTGATCTATTCAGGGGGACCCTAAATTTCTCCATCCGACAGCGCAGGTCGAGAAATTTGCACCCCAGATCTCCGCAGAATGTCTGAGCCTCTGGTTTAAGCCTTCCACTCTACTCCAAACCAGAGGACCGCGATCGGTTCTGGGAACGACACTGCAAGTAGTTAGCTCAGATTCCACCCCGCGAGCGAGGCTTTCCGCCTTCACCAACTCCGCCAACCGCCTGTATGAAATGAGGATGACCTCTGAACTCAGACGGCAGGAGCCATTGGTGCCCACATGAGCAACAATTTGCAGTGCTCTCTATCGTTGCCGGCAGGGCCTCCTCCACATCTCGGATGAGACCCCCCGGCAAGGAGACAGAGTGAACACTGGCCTTCTTCTCAGATCTTTCCGCTATTCCCCTAAGGGCCTCCATCACCCGCCTAACATTGGAGCTCCCAATCACTAATAAACCCCTCCCCCTGTGTGCCTGCTCGGACCTTGCTGAAGGAGCGACCACATGTCCACCCACAGGCAGAGCGGGCGATGCCACACGGCCAGCCTCCACATTGACCCTCCGCCTCGTGCGACGCGAACGCCGTTGAATCCGACACTCCCCTTGGGGAGAGGGTGGCCCAACAGCGCCCGGTACCCGCGAAGATGACTCGACAGCAGGGACCGTGGGTGAAGCATGTAACACCTGGGATGTACCATGCGACGCACCAGACTCCCCACTGCCGCTACACTCCGAGGCAGCAGCCTGAAGACGGCTGACCGCAGCCATCAACACATTCAGCTATTCGCGAAGAGTGGCCAGCTCCTCCTGCGTCCGTACACAGCAGTCACAAATCCTATCCATCCTAAGAAATCAGTTTACTGTAGAGAGTTAATCAACTTTTAACTAGACTGCTAATAGCTGACTAAACTGTGGTTACTAGACACTTCTTGTTGAAAACAATGAAAATAGGCACTACCTGTCTCTGGACTGTATTCAGAACAAACACGAAATCTATGGAACACTATTACTAGTACTAGAAAATTATAGCTTCCTCAAAGCAAAAACACACGGAAAAAGAAGCGACAACTAATAAAAACACAGTTAATACTTAAATTTACGTAGCTTGCTGCACAGGAGATGTGAAGCAGACAGCAGCTACGACGAAGAACATATCTCCTGTTGCATTATGCATGCAAGTATATTAAGGAGATGAAGTTTAAGACCGAGGAAAAAAAGTATGTAGAATGGCTGCATGGAATTACACCCGTCGTGCAACACTGTTATGGTGGCAAGAGGCGCCTCACCGTGTGCGCCTCCAAAGAAATATAGCAAACATGTCTAATTTATAATACCTAGGCAAACCACAGACATAGTATCTGGACGAAACAGTATACTAACAAAGTGGGAACATGGTGACGAGAAATCATACACATATTATGAGGTAAAATTTTACTTACTTCTGAAAGTAATTATATATTTTTATAAGCAGGTATAACAGCAACACTATTTTCACACATCTTCTTATTCTTCTTCTTCTTCTTGAGTTGATGAAAAGCAGGACACCCGTAGAATTCCAGATCTTGAATAGCAGCAAACTTGAAGATTAGACGAATCCTTGAGCTCTTCTCCTTCCCCTCCACATACATGATGCTCGAATAATCAAAGGGACGTCTCAATATCTTTATAGAGTATACCAGGATCATACCAGTGAATTCCATGGTAGAAATATATTAATCACTTTGCACTCTCCCGTGTTTTAGCACACTTCACATCCTTGAACGAACTCGGTGATGATTTGCGTGCACGGAATGCCTCAATTGTACCAGTATCTTCTGTGCTTGCCATATCTTTAAATACGAACTGTCTACGCTCATCACCATAGAAACCACGACGTAAAGAAATGAGTCATTACAAAGATAATAGCATCTTACTTGACTATGGAATGGACATTATTATTATTGATCTCTTCAGCTATACAATCAATAGAATAAATTTTAATTGAGGGTGATCCATCAATCTGGCATCCCGCATTCGAATCGTAGTGCTTAAAGTAGGGCTCATACTCTGAAATGAGTTCATCCTTTTTAAACACATGAGGCAGCAAATAAACACAGTAATGATACAAGTTGTGTAGCGAACATGTAGTAACCAAAAGCGTTCACGTGGCGACGACTCTTAATCAGTTTTATGTAAGTATCCGAGAGCATATTACACGTACACTCCTGGAAATGGAAAAAAGAACACATTGACACCGGTGTGTCAGACCCACCATACTTGCTCCGGACACTGCGAGAGGGCTGTACAAGCAATGATCACACGCACGGCACAGCGGACACACCAGGAACCGCGGTGTTGGCCGTCGAATGGCGCTAGCTGCGCAGCATTTGTGCACCGCCGCCGTCAGTGTCAGCCAGTTTGCCGTGGCATACGGAGCTCCATCGCAGTCTTTAACACTGGTAGCATGCCGCGACAGCGTGGACGTGAACCGTATGTGCAGTTGACGGACTTTGAGCGAGGGCGTATAGTGGGCATGCGGGAGGCCGGGTGGACGTACCGCCGAATTGCTCAACACGTGGGGCGTGAGGTCTCCACAGTACATCGATGTTGTCGCCAGTGGTCGGCGGAAGGTGCACGTGCCCGTCGACCTGAGACCGGACCGCAGCGACGCACGGATGCACGCCAAGACCGTAGGATCCTACGCAGTGCCGTAGGGGACCGCACCGCCACTTCCCAGCAAATTAGGGACACTGTTGCTCCTGGGGTATCGGCGAGGACCATTCGCAACCGTCTCCATGAAGCTGGGCTACGGTCCCGCACACCGTTAGGCCGTCTTCCGCTCACGCCCCAACATCGTGCAGCCCGCCTCCAGTGGTGTCGCGACAGGCGTGAATGGAGGGACGAATGGAGACGTATCGTCTTCAGCGATGAGAGTCGCTTCTGCCTTGGTGCCAATGATGGTCGTATGCGCCTTTGGCGCCGTGCAGGTGAGCGCCACAATCAGGACTGCATACGACCGAGGCACACAGGGCCAACACCCGGCATCATGGTGTGGGGAGCGATCTCCTACACTGGCCGTACACCACTGGTGATCGTCGAGGGGACACTGAATAGTGCACGGTACATCCAAACCGTCATCGAACCCATCGTCCTACCATTCCTAGACCGGCAAGGGAACTTGCTGTTCCAACAGGACAATGCACGTCCGCATGTATCCCGCGCCACCCAACGTGCTCTAGAAGGTGTAAGTCAACTCCCCTGGCCAGCAAGATCTCCGGATCTGTCCCCCATTGAGCATGTTTGGGACTGGATGATGCGTCGTCTCACGCGGTCTGCACGTCCAGCACGAACGCTGGTCCAACTGAGGCGCCAGGTGGAAATGGCATGGCAAGCCGTTCCACAGGACTACATCCAGCATCTCTACGATCGTCTCCATGGGAGAATAGCAGCCTGCATTGCTGCGAAAGGTGGATATACACTGTACTAGTGCCGACATTGTGCATGCTCTGTTGCCTGTGTCTATGCGCCTGTGGTTCTGTCAGTGTGATCATGTGATGTATCTGACCCCAGGAATGTGTCAATAAAGTTTCCCCTTCCTGGGACAATGAATTCACGGTGTTCTTATTTCAATTTCCAGGAGTGTATTACTTGATTTCACCCACTCAAACACGTTGTAAGATGTAACATTCTTTTTCCCAGCGAATCCCTAGTTCTCAAGGCTACCTGTCGTAACATATTAACATATTGAGGAACTAAGAGCTCTAGATTATTTTTTCTAATGTGTGGCTCCAGCTCTTTTCTTGAATAATCAGAGTTGTGCAGCCACTATCCCCTTTAATAGCGATAACTAAAGCATGACCATACTTTGCACAATACACTCGCTACCACTCCTTCAAATTCACTATTACAATTACGGAATTGCCTTATTCACAGACATCCTGCACACACTTAAAGCTGAATGACTGAATGACGATGGATTCATTGTGATTATTCAGTTACATACAGCTAATGGTCTGAAAAGGAAAAACAGAAGTCTATTGTACGCTTGGAATAAAGAATTCTTTGCATTCTAGCCTATAGGAGGATTCTACACTCCTGGAAATTGAAATAAGAACACCGTGAATTCATTGTCCCAGGAAGGGGAAACTTTATTGACACATTCCTGGGGTCAGATACATCACATGATCACACTGACAGAACCACAGGCACATAGACACAGGCAACAGAGCATGCACAATGTCGGCACTAGTCCAGTGTATATCCACGTTTCGCAGCAATGCAGGCTGCTATTCTCCCATGGAGACGATCGTAGAGATGCTGGATGTAGTCCTGTGGAACGGCTTGCCATGCCATTTCCACCTGGCGCCTCAGCTGGACCAGCGTTCGTGCTGGACGTGCAGACCGCGTGAGACGACGCTTCATCCAGTCCCAAACATGCTCAATGGGGGACAGATCCGGAGATCTTGCTGGCCAGGGTAGTTGACTTACACCTTCTAGAGCACGTTGGGTGGCACGGGATACATGCGGACGTGCATTGTCCTGTTGGAACATCAAGTTCCCTTGCCGGTCTAGGAATGGTAGAACGATGGGTTCGATGACGGTTTGGATGTACCGTGCACTATTCAGTGTCCCCTCGACGATCACCAGTGGTGTACGGCCAGTGTAGGAGATCGCTCCCCACACCATGATGCCGGGTGTTGGCCCTGTGTGCCTTGGTCGTATGCAGTCCTGATTGTGGCGCTCACCTGCACGGCGCCAAACACGCATACGACCATCATTGGCACCAAGGCAGAAGCGACTCTCATCGCTGAAGACGACACGTCTCCATTCGTCCCTCCATTCACGCCTGTCGCGACACCACTGGAGGCGGGCTGCACGATGTTGGGGCGTGAGCGGAAGACGGCCTAACGGTGTGCGGGACCGTAGCCCAGCTTCATGGAGACGGTTGCGAATGGTCCTCGCCGATACCCCAGGAGCAACAGTGTCCCTAATTTGCTGGGAAGTGGCGGTGCGGTCCCCTACGGCACTGCGTAGGATCCTACGGTCTTGGCGTGACTCCGTGCGTCGCTGCGGTCCGGTCCCAGGTCGACGGGCACGTGCACCTTCCGCCGACCACTGGCGACAACATCGATGTACTGTGGAGACCTCACGCCCCACGTGTTGAGCAATTCGGCGGTACGTCCACCCGGCCTCCCGCATGCCCACTATACGCCCTCGCTCAAAGTCCGTCAACTGCACATACGGTTCACGTCCACGCTGTCGCGGCATGCTACCAGTGTTAAAGACTGCGACGGAGCTCCGTATGCCACGGCAAACTGGCTGACACTGACGGCGGCGGTGCACAAATGCTGCGCAGCTAGCGCCATTCGACGGCCAACACCGCGGTTCCTGGTGTGTCCGCTGTGCCGTGCGTGTGATCATTGCTTGTACAGCCCTCTCGCAGTGTCCGGAGCAAGTATGGTGGGTCTGACACACCGTTGTCAATGTGTTCTTTTTTCCATTTCCAGGAGTGTATATAACATGGTACTCCTTTTTGAACATTCAGCTCCCGCCCAGTTATGTTATAAGATCTAAACAGGTATGTATCATTAAGTCGCCGTTTCTCACACATGTAACAAACAAAATCTTTGTATGACGCTCTAACAATATATTTTCTAATGTTTTTTTCGTAACAAACTCCTTTCTGCCAGCTGCAACAACAGATCCGTCTCACGGTGATGCTCGTCCTGCGCCAAAGTGTTAAAAAGGTGAGGTGCGTGGCAACAGGGAATTGAAAACGTGCTTAGGCTCGATACAGAACACTTTTGCGGTTTCTCCACCAGTAACGTGCGCGTGGGGCACACAATACTCCTTAAAGCCTGTGCTATGGTAAGTGAGTGGGGTTTACCTTACGAGACAGGATTTTTGTATAGATATTGACCGCGTGTACCTGAATGGAGGCAAATCAGACTTACACCCACTCAGTAATAACAATGATACGTCAAATAAGTCCGAAATGCAACTACACGTCAGGACGGACAAGAAACAACACAGAAGATGCTACCAATTTGTTAATAATACGGTCGCCAGCCTAATTAGGCACTAACTGAGTTTCTTCCCTGTACAAGTTAATGTACGTTCATGCGAAACCACACGTAAGCGAAGGAAACAAAAGAAAAATTCGGAGTAGGTATTAAAATCCATGGAGCCGAAATAAAAACTTTGAGGTTCACCGATGACATTGTAATTTTGTCAGGGACAGCAAAGGACTTGGAAGAGCAGTTGAACGGAATGGATAGTGTCTTGAAAGGAGGATATAAGATGAACATCAACAAAAGCAAAACGAAGATAATGGAATGTAGTCAAATTAAGTCGGGTGATGCTGAGGGAATTAGATTAGGAAATGAGACACTTTAACTGATGATGGTCGAAGTAGAGAGGATATAAAATGCAGACTGGCAATGGCAAGGAAAGCGTTTCTGAAGAAGAGAAATTTGTTAACATCGAGTATAGTTTTAAGTGTTAAGTGCCAGGAGAGCTGCATCAAACCAGTCTCAGGACTGAAGACCGACAACAGTGGGTGAGGGGCGGGGGAGGGGGGGGGGGGGAGAGCCAGTGAATGAAAAGAAGACACCGATTTCTGGTCGTCGGATGAGTATGTATAGATTTTTATCAACAGCAGCAGTAAATGGTATACCGGGAGGAGGATTCGATACGAATAGGAAGGTAGGGCAGAGATATGATACCGTAAACAGTTGTGATATGATTATTCTTTTCAGAATTGAGAATAAACCAACATCGACAATGGTAGTTCTTGGACACATGCCGACGCCGCAAGCTGAAGTTACAGAGAATGCATATGATGGTATTTAAAGGGTAACACAGTAAGCAGAGGGAAATGAAAATATAATTGTCATGGCTGACTGGAATGTGGTTCTAGGCGAAGGAGTAGAAGGAAAGGTTATGGGAGAACATGGGATTTTTACTACTGAAGAGAGAAGTGAAAGACTAATTGAGTTTTGTAATAAATTCTATCTAGTAACAGCGAATAATCTGTTCAAGAATCATAAGAGGAGGTAGTATACCCGGAAAAGGAGATGTGGCAAGTTTCATGTTGGATTACATCATGGTCAGACAGATATTCCGAAGTCAGCTACTGGATTGAAGGCGTACCCAGGAGCAGATACAGACTCATACCACAATTTAGTAGTGATGAAGAGTAGGATACGTTTAAGAGACTAGTCAGGAAGAATCAATGCGCAAAAAAGTGGGATACAGAAGCACTAAGGAATGAGGAGCTACGCTTGAAATTCTCTGAGGCTATAGATACTGAGATAAGGAGCAGCTCAGTAGGCAGTTCAGTTGAAGGGAAATGGAAATTTCTAATAACGATAATCACAGACGTTGGAAAGAAAAACATAGGTACAAAGAAGGTAACTGAGAAGAAATCGTTGGTATGAGAAAAAATATTTCAGTTGATCGATGAAAGAAGAAAGTACAAAAATATCCACGGAAATTGAGGAATACAGAAATAGAAGTCGCTGAGGAATAAAATAAATAGAAATGTATCGAAGCTAAGACGAAATGGCTGCATGAAAAATGTGAAGAAATCTAAAAAGAAATGATTGTCGGAAGGACTGGCTCAGCATACAGAAAATTCAAAACACCCTTCGATGACATTAAAAGCAAGGATGACAACATTAAGAGCGCAAAGAGAATTCCCCTATTAAATGCATAGAAGAGAGCGAATATGTGGAATGAGTGCACTAAAGGCCCCTATGAGGGGAAGATTTATCTGACATGATAGAAGAGGAAATGGGAGTCGATTCAGAAAAGACGTGGGATCTGGTATTAGAATCAGAATTTAAAATACCTTTAGAATACTTAAGATGAAATAAGCCAGAAGGTATAGATAACATCCTATATGAGATTTTCTAAAATCAATGGGGGAGGTCGCAACAAAACGACTATTCACGTTGGTGTGTCGAAAGTATGAATACGGCGATATACCATCTCACTTCGGGAAAAATATCATCCACACAATTCCAAAGACTGCAAGAGCTGACAAGTGCGAGAATTATCGCACAATCAGTATAACAGCTCATGCATCCAAGTTTCCGACAAGAATAATATACAAAAGAATGGAAAAGAAAATTGAGATCAGTTTGACTTTAGGACGGTAAAGGCATTAGAGGAGCGTGTGACGTTGCGATTGAAAATGAAAGCAAGACTAAAGTAAAAACAAGACGCTTTCATATGATCTGACGAACTATAAAAAGCATTCGATGATGTCAAGTGGCGCAGGGTGTGAGAAATTCTGAGGAAAATATGGGTAAGCTGCAGGAAAAGAGAGGTTATATACAACATGTACTAATGCCAAGAGGGAATAATAAGAGTGGAAGACTAAGAACGAAGTCCTAGGATTAAATAATATGTAAGACATATAGTCTTATGCCTTTACTGTTCAATCTATACATTGAAGAAGCAGTGATGGAAATACAAGGGGGATCAAAAACGTGATAAAAGTTCAGGATCAAGGGATATTCGCTGACGATATTGTTGCCCTCAGTCGATGCGAAGCAGAATTACAGAATGTGTTGAATGGAATGAAAAATCTAAAGAGTGCCGGCCGGAGTGGCCGAGCGGTTCTAGGCGCTACAGTCTGGAACCGATCCACCGCTACGGTCGCAGGTTCGAATCCTGCCTCGGGCATGGATGTGTGTGATGTCCTTAGGTTAGTTAGGTTTAATTAGTTCTAAGTTCTAGGCGACTTATGACCTCAGAAGTTAAGTCGCATAGTGCTCAGAGCCATTTGAACCAATATAAAGAGTACACAATATGCATTAAGAGTAAATCGAAAAAACACGAAAATAATGAGAAGTCGGAGAAATAAGAACACCGAGAAACTTAACATTAAAACTGAGGACCACGAAGTAGATGAAGTTAAGCAATTCTACTACCTAGGCAGCAAAATAATCAGTGATGAACGGAGCAAGGAGGACACAAAAGCAGACTAGCACTCTCAAAAAGGGCATTCCTAGCCAAGAGAAGTCTACTGGTATCGAACATAGGCCTTAATCTCAGCAATGAGTTTCTGATAATATACGTTTTGCAGCACAGCATTGTGAGATAGTGAAACATGGACTGAGGGAAAGTCGAAACAGATGAGAATCGAAGCACTTGTGATGTTGTACTACAGACGAATGTTGAAAATTAGACGGACTGATAAGGTAAGGGAGGGGGTGGGGGTATTTGTACAGAATCGGAGAGGAAAGGAATGACAGGACGATAGAGCATCTTTTAAGACACCACGGAATAACTTCTATGGTACTGGAGGTAGCTGTAGAAGGTAGAAATTGTAGTGAAAGACAGACAGTGGAATACGTCCAGCAAATAATTGAGGATGTTGATTGTAAGTGCTACTCTGAGATGAAGAGGTTGGCACAGGAGAGGATTTCGCCGTGGGCGGCATCAAACCCGTGAGAAGACTGATGACTCAAAAATAAATAAATAAATAAAATAAATTGATGGCCATAGGGGAATCCTAAAGCGATCGGCTGCCTCTCGGATTTTACCCTTTGCTGCTCATATTGCCGCACGGCGGAAACACTCGCCAACCCCAGCTCGCAGTATCTTTCTACTCTCCTTCCATCTATAACCATTGTTTCACAACGATTTAGATAAAGACATCACAGATATATGTAACCACAAACATGTTTAAACTTATATTGATCGTAAAGTTGATGCCTATGTAAGTTAGAGCGACTCATTTTTACCATGATTTCAGCTGCAAGATAAAGAAATCGACGTATCATGAAGGCATTATCCGAATGGGACAGAAATCGATAGAAGTGGTGAACATTTGCAAACTAACAAATGATTAGGCTACATTTTCTAAAAAAACTGTATGATTTTTTCAAGAGAAAGAGCTTCACAAAGCTGGACGTGTGGCCGATCGTTTCTAGGCGCTTCAGTCTGGAACCGCGCGAGCGCTACGGTCGCAGGTTCGAATCCTGCCTCAGGCATGGATGTGTGTGATATCTTTAGGTTAGTTAGGTTTAAGCAGTTCTACGTTCTAGGGGACTGATGACCTCAGATGTTAAGTCCCATAGTGCTCAGAGCCACTTTTTCAGCTTCACAAATTGAGCAAGTCAATAACGCGTTGGTCCATCCCTAATCCTATGCAAGCAGTTATTCGGCTTAGCGTTGATTGATAGCGTTGCTGGATGTCCTCCTGAGGGATACCGTGTCAAATTCTGTCCTATTGGCGCGATAAATCAAAAGCCTAAGGTATTTGGAGGACCCTGCTCACAATGCTCGAAACATTCTCAATTGGAGAAAGACCCGGTGACATTGCTGGCCATGGTAGGATTTGGAAAGCACAAAGAAAAAATGCAGACATTCTCGCTGTGTGCGGGTGGGCATTATGAAAGCTGAAATGTAAGGCCAGGGTGGCTTGCCACGAAGCGCACAAAACGAGCCGTAGAATATCATCACAGAAGAGCGCGGATGACAACCAATGGTGTCTTGCTGTGAAATGAAGTGGCACCCCAGGTCATCACCTCTCGTTGTCGCGCCTTATAGCGGGCGGCAGTCAGTATAGCATACCACCACTGCCCCAGGCGTCTCCAGACGCGTCTTCGGCCTGGAATCTCAAAGAATAGAAGTCTCGCTTCGAAGTGAGCCCCAGTGAGCGGCGTCCAACCCCTCTCCACGCTCATTTTTCCGCGTGTGTCTCTTAACCTACACTCTACTCTTCATAATTAATAAATCGTAATCTGTGTCTATATCTGCTCTAATTTTGGAATATCTGTCTCACCACGATATAATCTAGCTGGAATCTTCCCGTATCTCCAGATCTTTTCCAAGTATACCTCTTCGTCTTGTGATTTTTGAACAGCATATTCGCTATTATTAAAAGAAATTTTTTTGCAGAACTTAGTCTTTCTTCTCTCGCATTCCTACTAGGATATCCAAAATCTCCCTCTCTGTTCCTTCCGTTAATACAACGTTCTGATCACCCATGATTATTAGATTTTCATTTCTGTTTATACAGTATGAATTAACTAAAACTTGCACCCCAAATACTGCGGAAATGGGAAGTGCTATTGATACGCGATTTTTATAGAATTGATTGGTAGACAGGGGCTCGTATTGTTAGCCAGTCGACAGATTCCAATAACATCTAGAAAGTGTTTTTTGTGCAAACATATACTTTTTTAAATTGGAGAATGCCTATGGATATTAACAAACAAAAAGTAGGATAAATTACAATGTCAGTGTGTTTGTTGCAGGATTCTGGTACGAGTCGTTTACGAAATATTGTATTTTGAAAAGTTCTCACACTGACACTTGTACAATCACTGTGACAGCACACACGAAGAAACAACGTAAGTGAACACATTAGTTATGTGGATTCTGATCAGTAACGAGACAACTGACCATCACAGGCTCTGCTCAAAATGACCACCGGCAGCGGCAGTACTCCCTTCCAGTCAGGTATGGAATGATTGCAGCAACTGCTTCTCACGTGCTAGCATTTGAACGGAGAAGTCCGAGCAGGCTGCAGTAATACGTCGTTCCATATCATCGGGTGTATTTGGTCTGCGCTTGTAGGCAGCGTCTTTCAGCTTTCCCCACAGAAAAAAATCTTCAGGCGTCAACTCCCGGGAACGGGCCAGCCAAAGAACATGTCCTCTGCGTCCAATCCAAAGATTTGGAAACAATTCGTGAAGACGTGCTGTAGTACTTCGTGAACTATGGGCTGGACAGCCATCATGTTGGTACCACAGCTTCTTTCCAGCCTGCAGAGGAGCGTCTTATAGCATCCGTGAAAGATGGTCTGTTACGAAGCTGCGATACTTGTGCTTTCAGTGTTCCTTCTATGAAACACGGACCTATAAGCTGAAGGTTCACTACCCACAACATACTTTTACACTGGATGGACGCTGGCGTTCCACCTGACGAAGCCAAGCGGGACTGTCAACAAACCAACGGTTTGTCTGACCACGATCGGTAAATATGGCTTCATCACTAAACAAGATACGTGAGACATCTTGAGTATCTTCTTTTGTAAGTAGACTGTTTAGGTTTTTATGTTGGTAACGCCACGTAGCGATCTATATGAAAATCACTGACTGTGCTGTGTGAAGTCTGTGGCTGGTTTACATTGTTGGAATATTTGCTATTGTAGTGTTGGGCAGTTGGATGTGAACAGCGCGTAGCGATGCGCAGTTAGAGGTGAGCCGCCAGCAGTGGAGAATGTGGGGAGAGAGATGGCGGAGTTTTGAGAGCGGATGATCTGGACGTGTGTCCACCAGAAAGAGTAAATTTGTAGAACACTATTAAGGTAAACACAGTGCTTGTTCTCTATCAAAATCTTTCATTTGCTAAGTATGCCTATCAGTAGTTAGTGCCTTCAGTAGTTAGAATCTTTTATTTAGCTGGCAGTATTGGCGCTCGCTGTGTTGCAGTAGTTCGAGTAACGAAGATTTTCGTGAGGTAAGTGATTCATGAAAGGTAAACGTTATTGTTAGTCAGGGCCATTCTTTTGTAGGGATTATTGAAAGTCAGATTGCGTTGCTCTAAAAATATTGGTGTCAGTTTTGTGTTGATCAGAATAAGTAAAAAGATAAATGTCTGGGTACGTTCAGTTCTGCTCAGCTATTTGAAAAATCAAATAACGTAAGCGGTTTACCACCACAGTCATTTATAAATTTTTCTAAAGGAAGGTTTCACTTTTAATGTTCATGTACAAAACTTAACACGACTTTCAAAATCGTTTCCATGTATTTCTCGATGGAGAGGGATGTGATAGAGATTGAACCTATGATGATGATGAATGCGTAGGACACTTGCCTGACTCATGCCATTTCCTCGTTCGACTCCGCGGGAGCTAACGTGCGGATCAACTGCGACAGCAGCACGAACACTGACTACCCCCTCTTCTATCGTCACTTGTTTCCTTCTGATACGGTATCTAGGTGTTACACTACCACTTTCACGTAACTGGTTGAAGAGGTTGATAAATAATTATCGAGATTGTTAAAGTCTATGGGGGTATCTTGTCGCATACAACACACAAGAACGAGTTGCATTCCTCCTACACTCTCCATGCACCATGAGCATGTCGGCTTGTTCTGCACTGGTAAATTCCATCGTCCACTCACGACCTACTGCTTGGGCTGTCACGCACTAACTGACTAGCGAGTGGCAGCGCGCACAAAGAAAAGACAACCACAATTCAAGCAAACATAACAACATCGTACCTGAATGGCACAAACAAGGGTCGGTGTGACAACTTTTCAAAATACGATATCTCGTAAACGACTCGCACTAGACTCCTGCAACAAACACCACTGACATTCTAATTTACCCTACTTTTAGTTTGTTAATATCAATAGGATGTTTCATTTAAAAAAGTGTATGTTTGCAAAAAATACACTTTCTAAGTATTATTAGAATCTGTTGATTGGCTAACAATACGAGCCCCTGTCTACCAATCCATTCTGTGGAAACCGCACAACAATAGCACTTTTCATTTCACAGTATTTTCGGTGCAAGTTTTAGGTGATTCATCCTTATACTGAATTACACTTCCAGTATCCTCATCCAGCTTTTGTGTCCCTTCGTCTTCTGCTTGTGACAACACCGTATTGAGTTGATGCTCTCTCGATTCTGATGTGAATAAACCTATCACTGAATCGTTCATAGTAACTCACTCTCTGCTCTTCCTTCCTATTCATAACGAATCCTGTCCCTGTTACGCCATTTTCTTCTCGTGTTGATATAGTTCGACATTCGTCTCACCAGAAATCCTTATCGTTTTCCCATTTCACTTCTAACCCCCATCACAGCAAGACTGAGGCTTTTCAGATTTTCTAGCTTCCCTTCAGATTCCGAGTTTCGACATTCTAAGTTCCCACTCTTAGACTGTTACTCTTTCGTTGGTTTTTCTATTTTTTACTCATATTCGCCTTCCTGTAGGTAGTCCCCTCCCAGAGTTCCAAATAGAGGAGTAATCCGGGATATTTTGCCATTGCATTCTCCATCCTCATGCCGTTGATCACTGTAATTCTGTTATGGCAGTTTCCCATCCCAAGGGCAAGAGATTATCCTGAAACTCTGTCCGCTCCTCCGCCCTCTTCAACGGGGCTATTGGCAGAACGAGGGTGACTCCTAAAAATGTCTTCGGCAGCCATTGCTGATGAGCTTTATTCAAAATTTAAGAAGTGGCTGGGATCGATCAAATTCTTAGCCTAGAATGTTTTCACCACTAGTCAGTGATGCTACTCCTGGGCCAGGATGATCTGTTACGATTTCATAGCGCTAAACAGCTAGGACATCAGGCCCTTTTTTAAAACTCTTGTATGTGCAAGATGCAAAGTACATCGCGTGGCCCACGATATACAGGGTGGTCCATTGATCGTGACTGGGCCAAATATCTCACGAAATAAGCGTCGAACGAAAAAACTACAAAGAACGAAACTTGTCTGGCTTGAAGGGGGAAACCAGATGGCGCTTTGGTTGGCCCGCTAAATGGCGCTGCCATAGGTCAAACGAATATGAACTGCGTTTTTTTTAAATAGGAACCCCCATTTTTTATTACATATTCGTGTAGTACGTAAAGAAATATGAATGTTTTAGCTGGACCACTTTTTTCATTTTGAGGTAGATGGCGCTGTAATAGTCACAAACAAATGGCCCACAATTTTAGACGAACAGTTTTTTAAATTAAAATACAGAACGTAGGTACGTTTGAACATTTTATTTCGGTTGTTCCAATGTGATACATGTACCTTTGTGAACTTATCATTTCTGAGAACGCGTGCTATTACAGCATGATTACCTGTAAATCCCACATTAATGCAATAAATGCTCAAAATGATGTTCGTCAACCTCAATGCATTTGGCAATACGTGTTACGACATTCCTATCAACAGCGAGTAGTTCGCCTTCCGTAATGTTCGCACATGCATTGACAATGCGCTGACGCATGTTGTCAGGCGTTGTCGGTGGATCAAGATAGCAAATATCCTTCAGCTTTCTCCACAGAAAGAAATCTTGGGACGTCAGATCCGGTGAACGTGCGGGCCATGGTATGGTGCTTCGACGACTAATCCATCTGTCATGAAATATGCTATTCAATACCGCTTCAACCGCACGCGAGCTATGTGCCGGATATCCATCATGTTTGAAGTACATCGCCATTCTGTCATGCAGTGAAACATCTTGTAGTAACATCGTAGAACATTACGTAGGAAATCAGCATACACTGCACCATTTAGATTGCTATCGGTAAAATGGGAGCCAATTATCCTTCCTCCCATAATGCCGCACCATACATTAACCCGCCAAGGTCGCTGATGTTCCACTCGTCGCAGCCATCGTCGATTTTCCGTTGACCAATAGTGCATATTATGCCGGTTTACGTTACCGCTGTTGGTCAATAACGCTTCCTCACTAGATAGAACGCGTGCAAAAAATCTGTCATCGTCCCGTAATTTCTCTTGTGCCCAGTGGCAGAACTGTACACAACGTTCAAAGTCGTCGCCATGTAATTCCTGGTGCATATAAATATAGTACGGGTGCAATAGATTTTGATGTAGCATTCTCAACACCGACGTTTTTGAGATTCCAGATTTTCGCGCAATTTGTCTGCTACTGATGTGCGGATTAGCCGCGACAGCAGCTAAAACACCTACATGGGCATCATCATTTGTTGCAGGTCGTGGTCGATGTTTCACACGTGGCTGAACACTTCCTGTTTCCTTAAATAACGTAACTAGCCGGCGTGCGGCCCGGACACTTGGATGATGTCGTCCAGGATACCGAGCAGCATTCATAGCACGCGCCCGTTGGGCACTTTGATGTCAATAGTCATACATCAACACGACATCGACCTTTTCCGCAATTAGTAAACGGTCCATTTTAACACGGGTAATGTATCACGAAGCAAATATCGTCCGCACTGGCGGAATGTTACGTGATACAATGTACTTATACGTTTGTGACTATTACAGCGCCATCTATCACAAAGCGAAAAAAGGGTCCAACTAAAACATTCATATTTCTTTACGTACTACACGAATATGTAATAAAAAATTGGGGTTCCTATTTAAAAAAACGCAGTTCATATCCGTTTGACCTATGGCAGCGCCATCTAGCGGGCCAACCATAGCGCCATCTGGTTTCTCCCTTCAAGCTAGACGAATTTCGTTCTTTGTAGTTTTTTCGTTTGATGCTTATTTCGTGAGATATTTGGACCACCCTGTATTGCAAAAAGAGGGGGCGGGGATCAGATGCTAGGAACATTCTGCCTAACGTCCTTTACATGCACCCGTGTTAGAACCTTAGCAGGTATTCTGATTTCAAATGTAGTGCACCAAGCGAGGTGGCGCAGTGGTTAGCACATTGGACTCACATTCAGGAGGACGACGGTTCAACCGTGCGTCCGGCCGCCCTGATTTAGCTTTCCCGTGATTTCCTTAAATTGCTTCAGGCAAATGCCGCTTTAGTTCCTTCCAAGCGTACGGCCGACTTCCTTCCCCACCCTTCCTTAATCTGATGGGACCGATGACCACGCTGTTTAGGTGCCTCTCCAGAATCAATCAACCAGACAAATGTAGAGAATCATCTGGAACAGATTTATACCTACGATTCCAACCAATATAGATACCTAAAACAGGTCGTGGTGGATATATTTTTGTTAATATACATGACAGTCTGAAGGCCGTGGTTCAATGCAATCAGGCAGATGCGGTATTTCTTCCGAAAGGCAATTGACTCAGCATCACACGAACGCTTATTGACAAAAGTACAATCTTTCTTTTTGTTTTTTTTTGTATCATCAGTCTTCAGATTAGTTTGATGCTGTCCGCCACAAGTTCCTCACCTGTGCTAATCTTTTCACCTCATTGTTGCACTTGCAACCTACATCCTCGACTATTTGCTGGATGTACCCCAATCCCCGTCCTCCTCTACAGTTTTTACCCTCTACAGCTTCTGTTCTATCATCGTGTCGCTCCTTCGTGTCAGTGTTTTCAGTAGATTTCATTCCTAGCCGATTCTGGGGAGAACCTCCTTATTCCTCACCTTATCAGTCCACCTAATTTTCAACATTCTTCTGTAGCACCACATCTCAAATGCTTCGTTCACTTGTGTTCCTGTTTTCCTACAGCCCATGTTTCACTACCACGCAATGTTGTGCTCCAAACGTACATTCTCAGAACTTTCTTTCTCAAATTATTGCCTACGTCAGATAGTAGTAGACTTCTCTTGGCCAGGAAGAGCCTTTTTGCCACTACTAGTCTGATTTCGATGTCCTCTCTGCTTCGTCCGTCATTGATTATTTTGCTGCCTAGGTAGTAGAATTCCTTAACTTATCTACTTCGTGATCATCAGTCCTGATGTTATGCGTTTCGCTGTTCTCATTTCTGCTACTTCTCAATTCTTTCGTCTTTCTTCGATTTACTCTCAGTCCATATGCTGCACCCATTGGACAGTTCATTCCATTTAACACTGAGGATAGTAATGTCATCAGCGAATCTCATCATTGATATTCTTTGACGCTGAATTTGTATCCCATTCCTGAACCTTACTTTTATTTCCGCCACTGCTTCTTCGGTACATAAGTTTAACAGTAGTGGCGAAAGACTACATCCCTGTCTTGCAGCGTTTTTGGTCCGAGTACTTCGTTCTTGGTCTACTAGTCTTATTACTGCCTCTTGGTTCTTGTACATATTGTATATTACCCGCCTTCCCCTGTAGCTTACCCCCATTTTTCCCGGCGTTGGGAACATCTTGCAGCGTTTTCATTGTGGGGCTGTGAACTTGTCTTGGTTTTTCTTCGTCTTGCATCCATTATCGGACACAACATCAGAACTGCCTCTCCAAAAATGTGTTTGAATCCATAAGGGACCAAACTGCCGAGGTCATCGATCCCTAGACTTACACACTACTAAAACTAACTTATGCTAAGAACAACACACACGCCCATGCCCGAGAGAGTACTCGAACCTCTGGCGGGAGGGGCCGCGCAATCAGTGACATGGCGCCTCAGACCACGCGGCCACTCCGCGCGGCAACTGCCTCTCCAATGCCTTTAACTTTCACAAGGTCAAACTGATAGTCATCCAACAGATCCTCAATTTTCTTCTTCAAATCTTCTGTATACCATTCTTATTAGCAACTTGGATGCATGATTTGTTGTATTGTTTGTGCAATAATCCTCGCAGTTGACAGTTCTTACAAACTTGGGAATTGTATGGATTATGTTTCCCCTATAGTCTGATGGCATATCGCCAGTCTCATACATTCTACACACCAACGTGGACAGTAGTTTTGTTGCAGCTTTCCCCAATGATTATAGACATTCCAGTGGAATGTTACCTGTCCTTTCTGGCTTATTTAATCTTAAGTCTTAAAGACCTTTTAAATTCTAATTCTAATACTGGTCCCTCTGTCTTCTCCCTGTCGGCTCCTATTTCTTCTCCTATCACATCGTCCGCAGCTCGTGGTCTCGCGGTCGCGTTCTCGCTTCCCGAGCACGGGGTCCCGGGTTCGATTCCGGGCGGGGTCAGGGATTTTCACCTGCCTCGAGATGACTGGGTGTTTGTGTTGTCCTCATCATTTCATCGTCATTCATGAACGTGGCGAGTTTCGATTGAGCAAGGGAATTTGTACGGGCGCTGATAACCGCGCAGTTGAGCGCCCCACAAACCAAACATCATCATCATCCTATCACGTCATCAGACAAGTTCCCTACCTCATACCGGCCTTCAGTGCATAATGGTTATCTAACAAAATTTCTGAGTGGATGACTATTTCTTGGTGGGGAGATTACAGCATGTTATTTCGGATGGAAAATCATCGGCAGATGTACAAGCAACAGCAGGCGTCCGCCAGAGATGTATTCATTATGTCATACTTCCCATAATATATGTTCTGGAGTCAAGACAGTATGTTGAGTGCTCTGAGATGGGACGTATCACAAAGGCGAAAGTGCAAGTAAAAAAACAAACGTTCAAAGTTTACGGTAGATTCAAATAAAACTCCCCCTTACCGGGAATGTGCTCTCTGTGACCTCAGATTTTCCCGGTCTGATGATACTAGGCGCGCGATAAGTTGGCTAGCGCAATACGATCAAGTATGTAGCAGTGGCCAACAAAATTAATCGGACTTTGTGCTATAAACAATATTAGAGTGCAAATTCTGAAAGAGAGGATACAAATACGCACCCGATGGCGCATAATCGACACACACCAAACTTTCGCTACCCAGCGGATATTATCAGCCGAAACAAAATTTTGCTAATACAGATAATAAATGATAATTAAGGTCTGTGTTGACTCGAACAGTAAGTCATTTAAGTTCGAATTATTATTCAGAATTAAACTAAAACTACAAACATGGAGTCCTTACATGAATAGTAATTGAAGAAAGAATGGAAGCCAACTAAAGTGCAAGGACTCTTAGACAGCCTCCCTTGTCTTTTACACCAAAAAAAATCGAAAATACTCCATTGACTTTAACATAATGAGTCCAATGATATATCTATTTTTATTGAATTATTTAAATAAGCGATGCAATTTAATTTGTAACAACTGCTGTTTATTTTATTTATGGTACACTGGCAAACAAATCAATATTAACTTCAGATGTTTTGCAGATGATGCAGTCATCTACAGGGTGTAAAAAAGAAGTCTTATGCGAATCTGTAGATTTATGAGGGGAGATAAAAAGAAACGCTTTTCTTACGTCACTCAAATGTCACATGTGCACCGTTTGCCCCTTACGCGTCCTTGAAGGGTTTGACGCCAAGGGTCCCTTTAAGCTAACGCTCATTGTTGTTTTGACTCGCTGACACAGGAATCTGATCTGCAACTCAATTCGATCTTACTACTAGGAAGGGAAAGTTTTCATTCATTCGAGCAGTGTCCACTTCCCTGGATAAATAATACCATTATTATTGTTTATGTAATGTGTTTACATGAAGGTTTCTAGAGATATTTACAGGTTCTTGACGGCCAGTTACACTCTAACCTGCTTATCTGACATGCGTCACATTTGTGGAGAGACACGATGCAACAGTCGATCATTAAGTCGCCTGTATGTAGAACGATTTCCATGGGAGACGTTACAAAATCATATCACATTTCCAAGACTTGATTTCCGTCTTCGAGAAACAGTATCCGTTAGTCCAGACCGATGGTAAACTAGTACATCTCGCGGTGTGCGAACCGTTCAGTTAGAGGAACCTGTGTTCAACGAAATGAGTACAACACTATCACCAGCACTAAATACGTCCAATGGAAATTAAATGAGCATTTGGCATCATTGGCCGGGAGGCCCCTTACGGGGCAGGTCCTGCCGCCTTGGTGCAGGTCCTATTACATTCGACGCCACATTGGGTGACCTGCGCGCCGGATGGGGATGAAATGATGATGAAGACGACACAACACCCACTCCCTGAGCGGAGAAAATCCCCAACCCAGCCGGGAATCGACCCGAGCCCCTTAGGACGGCAGTCCGTCACGCTGACCATTCAGCCATCGGGGCGCACAGTACCTCCAATGTCAGTATGTGGAACGTCCTGTATTATTCAAGCATCAGAAGATACAACACCTGTCGGCTAATGGCTTTCCCCAACGCGCGCGATTCTGGAAAATGTATCTACACTAACTTGTAAATATCTCTGACTTCCAAAAGTGGTTTTGTGTACTGATGTTGCCTTCACAAGGGAAGGAATATATAAAAGACACAGTAGCCATGTCTGGCAAGGAACCCTTTGAGTACGAGGTCGCAAATTCAGTTTTCAGTAAGGCTCATTTAAAAGAGTTGTGTTGACAATTATGACAGGAAAAATATTACCTGTTACTACTGGCTCACCATGAGCATCAGCAGAGCGACAGAAAATGGGTGTCTGGGACGTGCAGAGCTCAACCTTCTAAGGGATGTATGTATTATACTTCACAAAATGGACATCTTCGACAGTCAAGAAATGTTTAAAACAAAAGATTATCTTGCACCACGAAAACTGAGTGAAAAATCGAAGGCGAACTGCTCGGGTGTTACAAACTGTGCAGGTCGTTCAACTAGATATCCGCTCTTAAAGAATGCATATAGAATCATATTGGTGTAGCGGGAAGACGAGAACTGATAAAATGTGATGGCATCCAACCGAATGCGAAACAGTCTGTCGTGGAGCTTATCGTGAAACTGGCTATCCTTTAAGGCGTAGCTGCAGATAAAGCGATGATACGATGTGTTTTATAAGCACAGAAAAAAACATTCAGAGGCTTACTTTATCCAATGGTTCGATGTGCTATGAATTACAATCTCACACACTTTTCAGGAGGGTTATTTTGTCCTAAAGAAGTGTGATTTTTAGACGCAAGCCAGAAACCAAGCAAAAGCAATTGATTTTGCTCATCTATTGGCCAAAAGCAGTGCTCATACCATAGTTGTAGTTCTCTTTCGTCCATTCTCCCACTCCTGCTTGCTGTGACGTAAATATTTCCTACTGCCCTTGCAAAACCACCCACACGAGAAAGAATCGTAGGGGGAGAGCACTTCTAACTTCTCGTAACATAATAAATAAGTTCTAGCCAATTTACCAACCAGATTAACAGTCGGCGTAATTGTATACGAATGCGTTAAGGCATTGATGTTAGTTGATCTTGACACAACTCTCTTGTCACCTCTAATCTCCAGAGTTCAAAAAAAAAAAAATTGTGTGAAAACTTATGGGCCTTAACTGTTAAAGTCAACAGTCACTAAGCGTACACACTACTTAACCTAAATTATCCTAAGGACAAACACACACACCCATGCCCGAGGGAGGACTCGAACCTCCGCCGGGACCAGCCGCACAGTCCATGACTGCAGCGCCCTAGACCGCTCGGCTAATCCCGCGCGGCCCCAGAGCTCATTTCATATGCATTTTCTCCTAACATTCTGATTGCTAGGAGTTGAAGACAAATTCCTTACTTAACTATTGGACAAGTTAGTTTATTTCATCTACAAATTTTCGAGCCGATTCCGCACTTTGCTGTGCATCGTCAAGTTGACGCTTTTTTTGAAATTTCGTTATCTAACGTCTTCCAATTCTGTAGCAGTGTTTGAAATTACGCAAACGTTCACTGCTTCCCCTGAAATCCTGTAATCTAAATCACGCACAGTTTGATGTGCTTAACGTAGTAGGTCACTAACATGCAGATCCAGCAAATTGTATCGGGCATCCTTGAAATCCACAAACACCGGTTTTTGTAACAAGTGCACCTTGTCCTCTCTTCAATATACGTAGTTTTTCTTATGCATTACAGTATCATGTTGCTGTGGGCTTTCGAAATATGTTCATAATTGTTTTTACTATGCTCCTGTTGATCCTCCATATACGTAGTTATGTTTAATACACGCCCCTTGGACAACGACTGTCCTCTATTACGTTTCTCTGGAGAAAGGATTTGTGGCTCCCTGTCTGACAAGGATGATGAGCTACATCCCCGACACCTGTTTCAATATCACTTTCACTTGTTAAGCACGTTTCGTTATCATTGTACTCCTCATGTACAGTGTCCGCACAGTCTAGCGTTACGACACCACACATTCCACTGAGTCGTCTTGCAGAAACGCTAATATGTCACCTGTTACTTCTTTCTCCCTCTGCGAAATTCCTTGAGTTCCTTTCTGACGAATGTAGACATCGGCAACTGTTGTTGTAGATATAATGCGATGTTTGCTTTGTTCATCGTTGCCATTGCTCTGCTTTGTACCAACATCACTAGCACAGGGGCTCTGTTGTTAGTCACGTAACTGGTCGAATAAGCAGTTCAACGACACTCCACAGCCTCATGCTGTGCTCACTATTGGATACTTCCAGTCCAGCCCCCTTTGCCATTTGCAGCTAATATTGTGGTTGCATGGCAGACAATATGTGGGGCGCCGAATGTCATAAACACCGTTGGCCTTTTGCGACCTCACACTCAGGGGGTTCCTTTTGGGAGTTAAAAAATCCCAAAGCAGTTCCTGTCTTCCACCATCAATAAAGATTTTCCATAAATGTTTACGACTGTTTACGACCATCTGACTGAGCCGTATCATCTGCATGACATGCTCGGTGCAGTACTACTAGAAATGTTGGAGAAGACCGATAGCAGTTGGCAAGGATAATAATGACGACTCCCTAGCACACTTTGCCGTTGACTTCAGAGAACATTTAAATGTTTTCCTCAATTTTTCGACTGGAAGGCATGTGCCAGTACTACGGCCATCATGTTCTCCCGATCTTATATCTATGGATTTCTTTTTATGGGAGCAGATGAAGCGTTTGGTGTACAATACATCAACGGACACTCTAGGAGATGTTTTTGCCCGTTTGACCTAAGCCGCAGCTTTTATTCGTGAAACATCTGCTTGTTTTGGGAATTTTAGCACACAGACGCCAGTTTTAGATGAATGTAAACGGACTATATTACCAGTGACATCTCTGAAACTATATTTATCACTTCTTTGAACATCACTAGCGTCAAAATATTCATGGACATCTAGCCGAGAAGTGGTGCACCTGTGACATTTCTCATACTCGGATCTCGACAGAATTTCAGACATGTTCGAAAACTAAGCAACTTATGATACATGTTCAGAAATGTAAAATTGTGTTCGTTACAAAACGCCAAAAATGCACTATTCTGTGTCCACAACGTAAGTGGAGCACAAATAGGATGTCAACTCATACAAATAACTGGGCGTAACAGTTCGTGGGTATATGAAATGGAACGATCACGTAAGCTCAGTAGTGGTCAAAATTGGATGTGAGACCTCTGTTTACTGGTAATGCAACGGTGTAAAGCAAACAGTCTCTAGACGAGATTACAAAACACTGACGCTATCCAACCAAGAATATTGCTCAAGTGTATGAGACCCATACCATATAAGACAAACAGGTCATATCGAAAGTAACGGAAGAACTTACGATAACTGGTTAGTTTGACTAACGGAGGATGTCACAGAAGTGGTAAGAAACCTGAAATTGACAGGCGCTAGAAGATAGACGTGAATTACTCCGCGGAATCCTACTTACACAGTTGACACTGTATTGAAACTGTACGAATATGCTACCCGTAGGAACCGCAAAGACAAGATTAGACTAACTGCAGAGGAGGAGGAGATTGGTGTTTAACGTACCGGCGACAACGAGGTCGTTAGATATGGAATATAAGCTCGGATTAGGAAAGGATGGAGAAGGAAATCAGCCATGCCGTTTCAGAGGAACCATCCCGGCATTTGCCTGAAGCAATTTGGGGAAATCAGCACGGCGGAATGCGGGTTTAAACCGTCATACATCCGAATCCGAGTCTGTAGTGTTTCGAGAATTTCCTCTCTGTGTGTGCAGGTTTGAAGTTTATCGTGAAACAAGTGTAGACGCGGCGGTCGAACGGCACCGCCAAGTGTTTGCCGGTCCCGCCATGGAAGCCGTAGTAAAAGAACGAGGAATGTTTATATATTCAGTGCTGTTCTGTAACTTTGACGATTGTAGTGACGGAAGAACAATGTAGTTGGAAAAAGACTTTTAATTAATGTTTGCTGTGGACTTGGAGAGGAAAGACGAGTGTTCAGATTCAGAATGGGAATGGACTTGGATTTTAAGCCAACCTTGACTTACGTGTAAATGAATTCTGTTTCTAACCTTTGGACACGCGAAGAGACTTACTTGATACTGTTTATTTATTTGAAGAATGCTATTTGTAAAAGTTTGTTGGTCAAATATACACCGTGAAGTGATGCAAAAGAAACTGCGTACGTCTGTTTAATTTTATGAGTAGAAAGAGTCTTGAGAAATTCCTGTTCCTAGCAAATATACTTCGGAGAAGAAGAGATAAGGAGGTCGCAGCAGCTAACCAGCAAGGAAAGTCGGCTGACGATCTCAAGTAAATCGCATCGTTAAAGAAGTGGGAGTTTACACACGTACGAGGGGCGTTTGCAAAGTCCGTGCATAGTCCGAGAGATGGCCCACCGGCGCGTATCGAGGTCATGTTTAGTTAGTAGCATCTTTGGAAAGAACGCACACCAAGTTTCAGCCATATTCGTTTATTTCTTTGTGTTTGGCATTCGTGTGCGTCAAGGAAGTCGAGTGATTGTCAAAAAATGGACGAAGAAGAATCTTGTGTGGTAATTAAACATTATGAAAGGCAAAACGCCTCCGGAGACTAAAGGGAAGCTTGATAAACATTACGGTGACTCTGCACCTTCGGCTAGAACAGTTTATAAGTGGTTTCAAAATTTTGGGAGTGGCCATATGGGCACAAACGATGCTGAACGTTCTGGACGCCTTGTGGAGGTTACGACTCCAGAAATCATTGATAAAATCCATGATATGGTGATGGATGACAGAAGAGTTCATGTGCGTGAGATTGCTAGTGCTGTGGGCATCTCGAATGAACGGGTACATAATATTTTGCAGATATATTTGGACGTGAGAAAGCTATCCGGAAGATGGGTTCCACGATTGCTCACGGTTGACCAAAAACGGAATCGTGTGAAGTGTTGCAAAGATGGTTTGCAGCTGTTCAGGAAGAATCCGCAGGACTTTATGCGTCCTTTCGTCACTGTTTATGAAACATGAATACATTACTATACTCCTGAGACCAAAGTACAATCTAAACAATGGGGTTACCAAAGGAGAATCTGCACCAAAAAAGGCGAAGACCATTCCTTCGGCCGGAAAGGTTATGGCTACTGTCTCTTGGGATTCGCAAAGGATAATCCTCATCGACCGTCTGGAAAAGGGTAAAACTATTACTGGTGCATATTATTCATCGTTATTGGACCGTTTGCCCGCATCTCGTGGTCGTGCGGTAGCGTTCTCGCTTCCCACGCCCGGGTTCCCGGGTTCGATTCCCGGCGGGGTCAGGGATTTTCTCTGCCTCGTGATGGCTGGGTGTTGTGTTCTGTCCGTAGGTTAGGTAGGTTTAAGTTGTTCTAAGTTCTAGGGGACTGATGACCATAGATGTCAAGTCCCATAGTGCTCAGAGCCATTATTGGACCGTTTGAAAACCGAGCTGCAAGAAAAACGCCAGTGATTGGACTGCAGAAAAGTCCTTTTCCATCACCACAGTGCACCTTCAAACACCTCAGCAGTTGTGGTCGCAAAATTAATGGAAGTAGGATTCCAACTCGTTTCACATCCCCCCTATTCTCCAGACTTGGCTCCCTCGAACTACTACTTGTTCCCCAATTTGAAGAAATGGGTGGCGGGACAAAGATTTTATTCGAACGAGGAGGTGACTGCAGCAATTTTGCAGACTTAGACAATTTCTATTATTCGGAAGGGATCAATAAATTAGAACAGCGTTGGACGAAGCGTATAAGTTTAAAAGGAGTCTATGTCGAAAAATAAAAAAGGTTTACCCCAAACACTGAAGTAGTTTTTACTTTTGCACAGACTTTTCAAACACCCCTCGTACTTCACCACTTTAAGTCGTCCAGAGCGTTAGAACGTGGCGACCTGTGTGGAAGGACAGAAGAAACCTGGAATTTTGAGACGAAAACGAGATAAGAAGATATTATGTGTTGCCAGAGCAACCGAGCATCACAAGACAAAAGAACCAGTTCACGGAATTGGATTCTGCCTAAACATTCAGATGGTGAAAATTAGTAAATTAAAAAAAAGGGGAAGAAGTAAGAAAGTAATAACGTTAAAAGAACGGAGAGGAGATCTCGACGTATTAGACTAAGAAGAGATACGCCAAGAATAATTCCACTAAGAAAACCTGGTGTAGGGAGTATACAAATCTCACACATCGTGAGTACACAGTCACAGAAACCAACATCCGACGCCGCCGGCACCAGTTGCTGTTCACCGGTGCTGATTACACGTCCGCTCATCGACGCAGCCCAAATTCTACGCCGCGCGAGCGTAAAACAGAACTTTATTGTATTAATACAACGTGGTATCAGCCCTTGAATGTACATTATTACTACAGTTATTATACTCAGAGTTGAATTTTTTAAATGATTACTAGGTTTAAAGATAATAAGAATATGGATAACTTAGGACAAATGGAAAAATCTCAAGAACCAAGTATGGCAATGAGAGTCAGTAGAGAAATGCCAGGCTGGTCTGAATTAGTAAACATAATCAAAGCTCAAAATGCTAAATTAGATGCACAGAGTGCAGATTCAGCGGCTTTAAGAAAGGAACTAAATGAAGCTTCTAATGCTCAGAATGAATGTCTAAAGAAAGAACTAGGCTCAGTAAATTCTCAATTAAATTTGCTAAATGCCATAGTAGAATCGCAAAGCAAAGATTTTGGTAGTTTATGCTGAATTTGATGATTTAAATAATAAATTAGAGGATTTTAAATTAGAATTAAAGAATGCAGTAACTGACTCTTTAAACCTCCATGTAAATCAAATGTTCACTGACTTTAGTCAGAAACAGAATGCTCAAATCCAGGTCTTCACAAAGAAATTAGAATTTGATATTGAGGAAAAAGGTAATATGATCGAATCTGAAATTAAGGAAAAGTTAGGATCATTTGAAAATGTATGTAATGTTAAGTTTGATGCTGTAAAGCAGGGTTTCCACACTTTAAAAGAGTGCGTCGATAAGCAAGATAAGTTAATGCCAATAATCCAATCGCAAATTACAGGTGTCAGTACACGAGTTATCAATCCACGAGTAGATAAAGTAGGACAGAATTTCAAATTGAATATATCCAGCTTTGATATTATAAATGCGTGTTGTTTGGCGGAACCATTTTAACAAATTATAGATTGAAAAGTTGCAGAGGGTATAACCTCCGGAAACGTTTCGACTATTACTTCTTCCAAACTTAATGATACTAGCAAGGTTATAGACGACTTATGGAAAGGATTCAAACTTATCCAGGATAGAGTAGAACATAGAGTAACAAACTCTTGAAGTATTCTATCATCCCACAGTTACAGGTACCGGAAAAAACCATACCAGCGAGAATTTGTGATTATGTCATCCAAAATTGCTCCTGGTAAGAGATTTTCTTGTTCCAATCAGTTAGATGTCCTGACATTGCTCGGCTGTAGTATGAGGCGGAAATTTGTACACATGTTGTCTCCGATCTCAGTCATTTGGCACAGCCTTGGAACAGGGTATATTAGGTGCCTGGTCAATTCTTATCTCCCTCGGTCATGGGAATACTATTCTCAGACTGAATGTAATATAGTCAAGTAAGCTTTTGCCTTTTTTGCTCTCCACGAGGTTTCCGTCCTCGCTGAGCTGGCCTTAGGACAACTGCGTTATTCTTTGACGGATGTACCGCCATTGTCGGGCCAGAGTTGAAATTTATATTTCCTAACGCATATTTGTCTTAATGAACGGAAGTGAATATTACGTTAGCAGAACATATAATATTGGAATATTAATTAAATAATGATACTATAGCATATAATTTTCTACTTTGTACAAAATAATTGATACCTTTTATGAGATGTGATGTAGACGTGAGGGTCTGTATCAGTTTCTAAGGGGTTGGTATTGTGGATAACAGCATTGCTTACGAGAACACATAAATCACGACTAAAACAAAACACACACCACACATTTCAAACAAGTGTCACTGATTCTTCATCACTTGCCATTTCCATTGGGGGACATCGAGGGTTAAGGTGGGAATGTCCGTTCTGTGGGAGACGATTTAACACCAAACCTCCTCCGGCTTCTCACTCAAGTACCTGCCAGGTAGGGATCCTGGGGAAGGGGAGTGGGAAGAGTTTCTTGTCTTTGGGGCTATCTTCTTTCTCTTCTTCGATCTTAGCAACCATTTCTGTTTGTTTCCTTTCTTACTTCTCATTTGAGGACCTGTCTATTTTTCCCTCTTTCCATATTTGTCTACTTCTATCGCAGAAGTTCTTCCTAGTTTCCGTGATTTCCAACAACCTTCATCTTGTCTTCAGATGGGAAGGACGAAGAATCAGACTACACGAACACACATCCGCATATAGATATAGAGAGACGGATCCACAAATGGTGGGATAACGGATTAGAAAGATGTGAGAACCGCCAAGTGTAGCAGGGGGAAAGATATCTGTACATCGGGAAGTATGCACACATCATTTTTTTTATTATGACTGTTCTACATCGCGTATTTATATAAAGACTATTATATATATATATATATATATATATATATATATATATATATATATACCCTACTGGCCATTAAAATTGCTACACCACGAAGATGACGTGCTACAGACGCGAAATTTAACCGACAGGAAGAAGATGCTGTGATATGCAAATGATTAGCTTTTCAGAGCATTCACACAAGGTTGGCGCCGGTGGCGATACCTACAACCTGCTGACATGAGGAACATTTCCAACCGATTGCTCATACACAAACAGCAGTTGACCGGCGTTGCCTGGTGAAACGTTGTTGTGATGCCTCGTGTAAGGAGGAGAAATGCGTACCATCACGTTTCCGACTTTGTTAAAGGTCGGATTGTAGCCTATCGCGATTGCGGTTTATCGTATCGCGACATTGCTGCTCGCGTTGATCGAGATCCAGTGACTGTTAGCAGAATATGGAATCGGTGGGTTCAGGAGCGGAACGCCGTGCTGGATCCCAACGGCCTCGTATCACTAGCAGTCGAGATGACAGGCATCTTATTCGTATGTCTGTAACGGATCGTGCAGCCACGTCTATACATCTACATCTACATCTATATCTATTCTCCGCAAGCCACCTGAAAGTGTGTGGCGGAGGGTACTTTGAGTACCTCTATCGGTTCTTCCTTCTGTTCCAATCTCGTATTGTTCGTGGAGTCGACAGATGGGGACGTTTGCAAGACAATAACCATCTGCACGAACAGTTCGACGACGTTTGCAGCAGCATGGATCATCAGCTCGGAGACCATGGCTGCGGTTACCCTTGACGCTGCATCACAGAAAGGAGCGGCTGCGATGGTGTACTCAAAGACGAACCTGGGTGCACGAATGGCAAAACGTCATTTTTTCGGATGAATCCAGTTTACAGCATCATGATGGTCCCATCCGTGTTTGCCGACATCGCGGTGAACACACATTGGAACCGTGTATTCGTCATCATCATACTGGCGTACCACCTGGCGTGATGTTATGGGGTGCCATTGGTTACAGGTCTCGGTCACCTCTTGTTCGCATTGACGGCACTTTGAACAGTGGACGTTACATTTCAGATGTGTTACGACCCATGGCTCTACCCTCCATTCGATCCCTGCGAAACCCTACATTTCAGCAGGATAATGCACGACCGCATGTTGCAGGTCCTGTAGAGGCCTTTCTGGATACGGAAAATGTTCGACTGCTGCCCTGGCCAGCACATTCTCCAGATCTCTCACCAATTGAAAACGTCTGGTCAATGGTAGCCTAGCAACTGGCTAATCACAATACGCCAGTCACTACTCTTGATGAACTGTGGCGTCAAGTTGAAGCTGCATGGGCAGCTGTACCTGTACACGCCATCCAAGCTCTGTTTGACTCAATGCCCAGGCGTATCAAGGCCTTTATTACGGCCAGAGGTGGTCGTTCTGGGTACTGATTTCTCTGGATCTATGCACCCAAATTGCGTGAAAATGTAACCACATGTCAGTTCTAGTATATTATATTTGTCCAATGAATACCCGTTTATCATCTGCATTTCTTTTTGGTGTAGCAATTTTAATGGCCACTAGTGTATATATATAAGAACTATGATAATTCTACATCGAGCGTACATAAGAAAGAGGAATGAGTACTGAAAGAGAACATAAGCCAAAGAACTGTAGGATAGTGGGACTCTTAAAGCCTAAGTAAACATATTATCTACTGAATAGGATATAGACATGGAATCTATTAAGAGTACAGAAGCTGAAAAGTATAGGACTCCAGGGATTAGATGAAGTATTAAGAAGCAAATGCGAAGTGTAGAATAGATTTCTATTTTTACCAGAAAATATTTAATTATAGTATACGTACGAATGTATACTAGGGGTAATGAACCATGAGGCCTACTCAGAAAGACTAAGGGAGGCGTACCTGGCATTTATTGAATGTAAAGGGCAGGCGTACCTACATGGAGATAGGACGACCTGTGGCTTAAAAAAAAAAATAGGGATGTTGAATAAAGGGGCGTACCTGCCAGAACGGAGAGAGGAAGTGCACTCATATGGTCGACCCACAAGTAAGGTATAGGTACGGATCCTAGCAGGAGGGGACAGTACCGTGACAGAAGTCACATGTTTTATAGGATTATTCCGGTAAGTTTGAATTCTATGTAACACTAGCATTATCACATTTTAGCTAAGTTTACGAGTGTCAAAAGGGAACACTTTTATTTTGCCCAGAGTTCCTCCAAACGACAGTCTATAAATAACGATACTATTACGTACTAAAGAGGTAGTACAAAGAATTAGAATAAAGAATAAAGTACTCAAGTGTTATGAACACCTTAAGTTTGCGATTAGAGTTAAAGAAAGAGTCCTCACAATTCCTCATTTCCTATAATAATAATGCGGACTGAAATCATAAGTAAATGCTTACGTTCTTTAAAAAAAAGAAAAAAAAGTAGAGAATAAGGAATCAGTAGAAAGACAACCAGCGGAATCTTGCTCCATAGAGTACAAAGATTTATGGGTGAAGAGAAAAAAGAAATATGTATATAAACCTACGTAATAGAAGAATACTTTTAAAATGTAAATTGTTATTATACATGCTGTTAATGTACATAATATTACGTATAAAATATCGCGTGTTCGATCTAAGGAGGGGATATGTAGTGTTTCGAGAATTTCCGCGTAAATTCTAGAACCACTCGGCCTACTACCGGCTCGAACTCACGTTATTTTAAATGTAAGTGTGAGAGAGCCTATTTACTGCGCATCAACTGTCTGTGTGTAGGTTTGTAGTTTATCGTGAGACAACTGTAGATGCGGCGGTCGAACGGCACCGACAAATGTTTGCCGGTCGCGCCATGGAAGCCGTAGTGAAAAACAAGGAATTTTTATGTATTCATTGCTGTTCTGTAACTTTGACGATTGTAGTGACAAAAGAATAATGGAGTTGGAAAAAGACTTTTAAGTAATGTTTGCTTTTCGACTTGGAGAGGATAAGACGTGTTTTCGGATTCAGAATGGGAATGTCCTTGGGTTTTAAGCCAATCTTTTCTTATGTGTAAATGAACTCTGTTTCTAACCTTTGGACACGCGAAGAAACTTACTTGATACTGTTTGTTTATGTGAAGAATTATATTTGTAAAAGTTTGTTGGTCAGATATACACCGTAAAGTGAAGCAAAAGAAACTGCGTAGGCCTGCTTAATTTTATAAGTAGAAAGAGTCTTGAGAAATTCCTGTTCCTAGCAAATATACTTCGGAGAAGAAGAGAAAAGGAGGTTGCAGCAGCTAACCAGCAAGGAAAGTCGGCTGACAATCTCGAGTAAGTCGTGTGGTTAAAGAAGTGGGAGTTTCCACACATACTTCACCACTTTAAGACGTCCAGAGCGTTAGGAGATTAGTGTGCTTACCACTGCGTCACCGCTCTCGGTGGACTAACTGCAGCGTACACATAAACATTTAAGCAGACATTCTTCCCACCCTCCTTAAGTGGATGAAACGGGAAGACACTCAGAAAGTGAAAGCATGAGAAGTATCCTCTACTACGCACTTCGCGGCGGTTTGTAGAGAATTGCTACTATTCAACTGGATGATGGCCGTGGCTCCTCGTTGTCCACTAAGACGATCTTTGTTTCTCTCTAGTATTGGTCATTTTAAATAAAAATAAAATAATAAGATAGCTTCTGCTGTATTAATCAGAAAAGAAATTAACGTTAAGATTATCTTAGATGCAGCGGATCTGAATAATATACTCCAACTACTGTTGATTAAGTTTAACAACAAAAGTTTATTGTTCATGAAGTCACTCAAATATTCATAAGCTGTTGATAAGCTATTAAGTGATTAAGTGAACTGAAATTAACTCGAGCGCCCAATACATTAGTTAGCAAACATACTACACAAAAACAGTGAATAAGAATAGCTGAAAAACACCGGCGGTATTCACAGCTGAAGATTGATCGAAGACAAAGTCCGCACTAACTCAAACAAATTAAAGTCCAATCGACACATGATTCGTAATTCCTCACTGCCGGTCAGTAAGGAAAAATCAAATTCCCACTCCGAACTGAGTTAATTACAAACTCAATGCAAACAACTCAAAGTCCGATGCGGCTTCGCAAGAGTAATATAAATTCTCCTGCACAACCAGCAAAAATACAACAGATTTCTGAACGCTGCTGATTAACTCTTAAGTCCCGCTGGACTGACGTGAAATATTTCAAAATGTTACGACTGTCGACGCGAACAATTTCTGTCACCAGAAAGCATGCGGCTGCATCACTGCACAGAGAAGCACTTGTCTAGAGTTTCTACAACTCCTTCCTAAACAGTGTAAACGAGCAAGATGGCCACTGCGCTTTTATGCTCTCTCCTCTCCCCTCCATGGAAAATCCATGCATCGACGTTACGAAATGACTTTATGCTACCACCAACCTGACTTACAGATTTTTACATACGGATGTAATAAATAATCTGAACCAATCATTAGATGTGCGCTACAAATCTAATCAAAACTGATATATTACACTTTATTCTACTTTCAGCTGTTGGTCCAAAAACAATATTGAACAACTGCAATACTGAAAACAGTTCATGTTCTTTGTGCCTGCAATTATTACAGTACAAATGTACTGTATATGGCACCAATTTTTACAGGAATTTTCCCGTTCTTTGCACGGCCACAATTAGAATACATAGCTGTAACAATTTTTTAAACGGGCTAAACTATGCGAATTAATAAAAAGTTAATTAAAAAAGACAATTAAGAATAAAAATATTTCAGACAAATGTATGCAGTGCGTAATCACGTATGTCAACACATACTGCGTTGCTATTAGTTTAGCTGCCTTGAATTAAACAGTAAGCTGGTTTTAATTAAAAGTTCAGTTAAACTATTTTTATGAATTAATTAATTTTACATTTCGGTACATGTGAGTGGCTCAGTCGACGTGCATTGATGGGTGCTACAAACTGATAGATCGATACCTTTGGTACCATAAAATCGTAAATGTTATTAATTATTTTTTAAGTTTCAGTTAAATGCATCTTACCCCCAGATAATATCGCGATAAACGGGAAGTCGGGGTTCCAGTCCCGGCCCGGCACAAATTTTCACGTTATTCTGTTACACAGCTGATGGTTGTCAATATGCGCAACAGCGAATGCATTTCATGTACTTCATCATAGCCGTAGTCGCTGCAGCGTAACGTACTTATGACTAACACAGGTACTGCAATACCGTATGGGGAATAATTTCAGTCGAAATTATTACAAAGGACCTAACGGTGTTCAGAAACGACAGATTAAATACAGTTGGTTGTAGAATGATTAATCCTGTCACCAGTAGTTTACCTAGTAGTGAAAATGAAGAAGATACTTCCGGCCGGCCGGAGTGGCCGTGCGGTTGTAGGCGCTACAGTCTGGATCCGACCGACCGCTCCGGTCGCAGGTTCGAATCCTGCCTCGTGCTTGGATGTGTGTGATGTCCTTACGTTGGTTAGGTTTAATTAGTTCTAAGTTCTAGGCGACTGATGACCTCTCAGCAGTTAAGTCGCACAGTGCTCAGAGCCATTTGAACCAAGATACTTCCTGTGAATTAGTGTGGATAGACGTTTAATTTGACAACCGGAATAAATTAATAACTGATTCCTTTTACTGACTCCTCGACTCAGATGATACAACTGCTGAACGGTTCAAAGAAAACCTGAGCCTTATTTCAAATTGGTACCCCACTTATACAATTATGCCTTGGTGGTGACTTCAGTCTATCCTTGATATGTTGGGGAAATACATGCTTAAAATCGATGGTAGGCATAAAATGTCATCCGAAATCTAACTGAATGCGTTCTCAGAAAATTATTTTGAACAGTTAGTTCAGTAGCCCACACGAAATGCAACTTTTCGGGAAAACATACTTTACCTGTTTGAAACAACTAATTATGAGCAAATACGGAGCATTATGATGTATAGGGGGATTAGTGACCCCTAGGTTGTTGTAGTGAGACTGAATATCGTAATATCCAAACCTACCAAAAATAGACACAAAATAAATCTATTTAAAAAGGCAGCTAAGAATTCTCTTGACCCCCTTCCTAAGAGACCGTCTCGACTCTTGCTAATCTGACTATGTAAGCGTAGACCAGATGTGGTTTAAATTCAGAGAAATAGTGTTGAAAGCAGTTTAGAGATATATGCCAAATAAATTAATAAGAGATACTACTGATCCCCCATGGTACACAAAACAGTTCAGAACCTGTTGCAGAAGTAACGAAAGTATGACGCAAAATGTAAAACAATGCTGAACTCCCTAAATTGGCGAGGTTCTACAGAAGCTCGAAATTTACTGTGGACTTCAATGCTTTCAGTAGATTCCACAACGAAACTCTGTCTCGAATTCTGGCAGAAAATCAAAAGAGATTCTGATGGTATGCAAAGAACACCAGCGGGAAGACGCAATCAATACTTTCAGTGCACGATAACAATAGTGATTTTATTGACGGCATTGTCACTAAATCATAGAGAGTTACTAAATACAATATTCCGAAATTCGTTCACAAAATAAGACGAAGTAAGTATTCCAGAATTCGAATCAAGAACAACTGCTATCATGAGTTTCTTAGAAGTGGATATTCACGTTATAGCGAAATAGCTTAATTCAATAATGGCAAGGCCTCCAGTCCAGGTTGTACATCAGTCAGGTTCATTGTAGAGTGTGCTGATACTGTACCGTCATACTTAGTAATTATATATAACAACTCGCTCGTCGAAGGATCCGTACCTAAAGACTGGAAAGTTGCACAAGTCACACCAATACCCGAGAACGGAAATAGGAGTAATCCGCTGAACTACAGACCCATATCGCTTACTTTGATTTGCAATGTGGTTGTGGAACATACACTGCGCTCGAACAATAGGAATTACATCGAAGAAAAAGATTTATTGAGAAACAGCCAACACGAAGTAATGAGTGCTACCGACAGAGAATGTCAAGTTGATTCCATATTTTTAGGTTTCCCGAAGGCTTTTTATATCGTTCCTCACAAGCGACTTCTAATCAGATTTCGTCCCTGTGGCGTATAATTTCACGTGCGCGACTGGGTTCGTGATTTCCTGTCAAAAAGGTCACAGTTCGTAGTAACTGATTGAGAGTCAACAGGTAATACCGAAGTAATGCCTGGCGTTTCCCAAGGAAGTGTTATAGCCCCTCTGCTCTTCCTGATCTACATAAATGATTTACGACACAATTTGAAAAACCCTCTTAGATTGTTTGCAGATGATGTTTGCAGATGATGCTATCATTTACTGTCTTGTATAGTCATCAGATGATCAAAGCCAATTGAAAAATGATTTAGACAAGATATCTGTATGGCGCGAAAGGGGGCAATTTATTCTAAATACTGAAAAATGTGAAGTTATCCACATGAGTGGCACAAGGAATCCCCCAAATTTCGCTTACACTATAAATGACACGAATCTAAAGGTTGTCAATTCAGCTAAATACTTAAGAATTACAATTACTAATAACTTAAACTGGAAGGATTACATAGATGATGCTGTGGGCAAAGCAAACCAAAGACTGCGACACTTAGAAAATGCCACAGGGCTACTGAAGAGACTTGTCCGCCCACTCCTTACGTGTTAATATGCGGTGTGGAATACGCATCAGGCAGGATTTGTGGAGGACATCGAAAAAGTCTAAGGAAGGGCAGACAGTTTTCTGTTATCACGAAATAGAAGAGAGACTGCTACAGACATGAAACACGAGTTGAGGTGAAAAACATAAAACAATGGAGTTATTCATTGCGGCAGGATCTTCTAATGAAATTTCAATCACCAAATTTCTCCTCAGAGTGTGGAAATATTTGATTGACACCCACCTACATAGGAAGAAATGATCGTTTCAATAAACTAAGAGAAATTAGAGCTCGCACGGAAAGATTTAAGTGTTTGTATTTTCCGCGCGCTGTTCGAGAGTGGAACGGTAGAGAAATAGTTTGAAGATTTTTCTATGAACGCTCTTCCAGTCAATTAATTGTGAATTGCAGAATAATCATGTAGATGTAGACGTTATCGCGCTATTGCAGCTTCGGCTTTTGCGCCATTTTCGAGATATGATGCTATACTATAGCATAGGAATAGCTTAAATATAACATTTTGGTAAGGGGGTGTGTCATTCTTGATGGTAATATACTCAATGTTTGTTCGTAAATCTGCTCATGTCACTGAAAACAACCAGTGACTAAATTAAACACAATGAATAAGAACATTATTTTCAACATTTTTCTATGTCATAATATAACATCAAATCTTATGCCTAAAAATGGCATAAGAATCGAAATTACAATAGCGGGATAAAACAGTTACAAGCGAACATGACACATTCAAAAAATTTATATTTGTCGTGGACTCGTACTACAAGAAATTAATAATGAACTGCGAGTGTTAGTTATGTGAAGTTAAAGAAACAGTTAAATACCGAAACATGAAGAAAAATGTTTCCACTGTTTCGTTTTGGACTCGCATGGTTCCACAGTTTATTTTCTGGACTTGAAGAGAAAACAATGCATTTGTTATCGACTAATGAGCTTCGAACACTATTCAAATTCAATATTTTTATTTTTTAGAAGAATGCTTTGTATTCGTAATTTCGGCTTATTTGTTTGCTGCCATTTCCACCAACGCAATTCAGTCTCGACCTCTCGATGAGAAGTTTTCCGCATCGTTGCTTTGTTACATTTCTGAAGTCGTAATTCGTCCGAAACTCAAGAAATAAGGGAGTGGACATGGCGGGGTGGGAGAGGGAAGGCAGTACTGAAGTAGAACTGTGAAGTGACTCGGTATTCTGCTCAATGGCACTGCTACATTTATAATTTGCTAACTAGGAACAGTTTCTAAAAGCATTATAGGGAAAACTTTTGAAATGTTAATGACAAGAGTGTATTTATTCTGAAATAACAGATCTCTGTTGTTGGAACTTGTTGCTTTATAAATGGTAATGTTCGTCATTTCTAAATTAATTTGTGGAAAACATTACGCCTAGATATCTCTTGCTGTAAAGCTCTTTTATGCAGATGGATGGAGTAAATCGAAAGTGGTAGTCTCATGCATTAAGTTGCTATAGCCCCAAAAACATGATTTACCTTCATTATACGGACAATCCTTTATGAAATGGGATAATAATATTAAGTACAATCCCCGACACACGCTACTTTTAAATTTATGTCAGCCGACATGTAGTTCAGAAATATTACGACGATAGACACGCAGATTTTCACAAAATAATTTCACACTGTTGTATTTTGCGTGTAAATTTGAATACACCGCTAGTAGTTCATTTAATAATCACGGATAATTGTATTAGTGATCATCAGAGCCAAGTTCAAGCATTGCTGAAGTTCAAGCAATACTGAACAGTTTTTTGTCGAGAAATACACATACTGAATTAGAAAAATCTACTAGAAAATTTGCAAGTCAAAAGGATTGACTAAAAAGCAATTACAAAAGAAGACAGAAGCATAACGATTCACATGCGGTGTACGTCTAAGGAAAAGGAAGATTATTTCTTTACTAATTTGGCACGAATTACATCAAGATGATTATGTATATTTGTAAGAAATCCAATTGCTTTTGATTTACAGTATATACAGCCACTTTGCTACGTGTTCCAATATCACATTCTCGACACTTATTTTTGATCGAATGGAATCTTTCGCTCGAAGTGCAATGGTCTTAGTTTTTGCTGTCAAAATTATTCACAGCTTTGTTTAACAAAGGAAGAAATTGTAAATCCAGAGGCGAAAAATTGGAAAGATTTGAAATATTGCCCTATCGAGCAGTTAAAACATAACTGGACCTATAAAGTAGAAGAAGTAATAAAAATAAGAGACGAAGAAAGAAATTTCTGGTAGAGTCACACCAGAAGAAGGGTCAAATCAACGAGATATCTGCAAAGGCAGTCAGAAATTGTGCTAGGAGGACCAGTAGAGTGGACAAATACTATGGGAAAAAATTGGAATTCGCCGAAACTATAACAGTCTTTGATCGCAATGTCTTTATTTCATTTCGGTTTCTATCATTACGATTAGCAACAAATTCATCTATGAAAGAAAGAAACGTAGAAATGTATGAGTAAGATCATTACGATGTGTTTTAATATACGTGTTGTGATAAACATTACCTGAGAAGCCTCCGACAAATAAGGTATCTGTTTCCTTAAAACCAAATAAAACTTTTAGCCATAACTGGCATCGTCATGGGATATAAAAACACGTTAATGCCGTGATACATGATCTCTGTGACCACACTGTGTATACAGCTGTAACACAAACAATAGAGGTGGCTTCGGCGCGAGATGTCACGCCGTCCGTAAGTACAGTTTACATGATTAGATGTTAAACACTAGGCACAATTCAGTGTAGGATTAGAGGAGCTGGACCTTATAATTTGGTCCGTAATAAGACAACTAGCTAAAATTTGAAATGTCAGCTTACGGAAAGGTAGCTACGATGTATACAGTATATGAGAAAGAAAATTGAAAGCAGCGAAATGGAACATGAAAGAACCCACAAGTACGACAGCCGCCATAGACGTGGGCAGCGGGGGGGAAGGGGGGGGGGGGGGGGGGGGGTGTTGACAACTAGAATCAAAAAGAAAATCGGAAAGAACCATATTGGATTTCACCTTACTGAACATAACCATACTGTATCGAACGTAGAGAGCAACATGCGAGTTGAACATACTGTTCCTATAGGCAGCCTACTGACACTTCTAGAAGAAATAGAGATCTTCGGGTGTAATAAACATCAGGCCAATTCAATTCTAAACGAACAAAACAAAATCACACAGAATGCTTAATTTTCACTGTATGACAGGATGTTTTAGACCTCGCACGTCCTGATATTTTGACCCCATCATTTTGACCTTTGTTGGGGCCCCACGCTGCCCACGTCCTTGCCGGCAATAGTGCCTGTGAGTTGTTTCCTTCTTCGGTACCCTGCTTTCACTTTTCTTTCTAATACACTTCGTAAATCGTAGATACCAGAACAACTGCTGACGTTTGAAATTTTAGCTAGTATTTCATTACAGCTACAATTACATGATCCAGCTCCATTTTAATGAAATAAGTAACTCATCCTATAATGTCTTGTGCATAACCTTACGTTTTGCAACGCACTGTTGTAAACTGTGCTTGCAGTTAACGACACCTGGTATCGAAGCCCTCTCTGTTGTTTGAGTTACAGCTGTGAAAACAGTATGCTAACAACGACCCTATTTCATGGTCATCAGTGTTCGTCACGGCATGATTTTGTCTTTATATGATACGAATCATAACTAAAAGTTTTTATTTGCTTCGTTTACTAAGTTTAAGGAAACAGGTATGTTATTTGTCAGATGCTTCTCAGGTTGCATGTATCAATGCCACTACTGTTAAAACACATCCTTATGTTCTTGCTCATATGTTTACACGTTTCTTTCTTTTGTACATGAATCTGATGATGACAGTAATGATCGAAACCAGTAACTGAATTGAGACATTTGCAATCAAAGGCTGTGTTTGTTTGTATGAATACTTGTAGTAGTTAACTGACGTAGGGAGGTAGGGGTGATAAATATTTTGGGGAGGTTAGCGACTGGAGAGTGGGTTGGTAGGTGAAGAGGGGGGGGGGGGGACGTGTGTTGGCAAATTTTCTGACACGTTTGAAGCGGCTCCCAACCACTTCCTCTTCTCGGTTATTCACCTCAGAATGGTACACCATGGGATTCATTAGTTTCAAATAATCATTGAAGAGCACGCAGGTGCAGTAGCGGAGTGGAAGTAGTCGCGTTAGGTGGGGGAAACGACGCCATTTTCATTCGCCACTATGCCATGGTGTCGTAGAAAAGATCTTTGAAAACAATGACAGTATGGTGGCGATGCAGAGGGATTTTCCCAGGCGGTTTGGCTTGAATCGCCATGACAGGGTTCCTGATGCTAAAGCCATTAGGAAATGGATTACTAGTGTTACACGACAGGATGTGCACTTCCAGGGAAACCAGCTGGCCGACCTAAAAGTGTGAGGACACGTGACGGTGAAAGCGCCCATTGAACGGTCTCCACCGCGCTCTGTGCAGAAACATGCAGCTGCTCTTGGGATATCGTCCACTCCGACCTTCACTTACACCAGTACAAGTTGATGGTTGTTCAAGAACTTAGCCCAGAAGACCGACTGAAACGTACAGATGTTTGCAATGTAACCTTAGGCTCTGTGCAACACGACTGTATTCTGTGGTCTAGCGATGAAGCGCATTTTCACCTATCCAGCTCAGCAAAACAGGAAAATTTTCGTTACTGGACGTCTGAAAACCTTCGTGAACTTCGCTAAAGAAGTCTGCAGAGCAACAAAGTGAAAGTTTAGTGCGCTGTGTCCTCCATAGGCATTACCGGGCCTTACTTTTTTGAATCTCGAGATGCAACTGTTACTGTGAACTCTGTGCGCTATAGTGAGCTGCGGGAGCAATTTTTACTCGGCAAATGGATGTTTACGGTGAGGAATATGACAATGACACAGAACCCGTTCAGTTTCAACAGGATGGTGCCACAGTTCATACTGCCCGTCGTTCACGCGAAATTTTGCAAGAACAGTTTCCCGGCCGCCTGATCTCCTCACCAGGGGATGTTCCATGGCCCCATCGCTCCCTGGATTTGAGACCCTGTGATTTCTCTTCTTTGGGGATACCTCAGTGAAGAAGTTTACAAAGTTAGACCAAGGAACTTGGAAGCTCCTAAGAGGGCAACTACAAATGTCATTGCTGGTATAATGCGAGATAAGCTGAGAAGAGTGTAAGGTGATATATTTGGTTTACTTATTCTAGGACTGAACACAACTGTGTGAGCTGTATTGACTTTTTTGATGTCGCAATATTTGCATAGACATACACGTCTTTACACAGTTTACCATGTGACAATGTTAAAACAGTTGTCAGGATAACGCATCTCATCAACATCAACATCAACATCAACAACAATTTTAAATATGAACTCTCAGAAAGTTAAATTATCCTAAACACGGAAATATTAAAGTTTAATTAGATGTTACTTACGATTTCGTTATGATGTTGGTCAGTACTACGATAAATCATCCGATTCTGGTTAAAAGTTCGGTACTATTTTTAGGATGACAATCGCGTTGTAACCTCCCAACAGTTTATTTCCGTAACGTCGCAATAAAAATCTGACTAACCTCCCAAAGCAAATGTGACTCATATGTAACGTTTCAATAATTAACTGACTGTGAATCTAAACTAGAAAATCTAAGCGTCAGAAATGCTGCGTCATGGCCCTGAAAAGTCATTCTGAATAAACTGAAGATTCTTACCTCAATTATGTCGCCGGATAACGCGTATATATCTGCTCCAATAAGAAATTTTTCTGGCACAGCCCAGTGCAGTGCTGACCACTAGATTTTGTTATGTATGAAAAATAACTGATTTTATTTACAATAATTTGCATGTCTATGGATAGGAGAAATTAGAAAAAAACTTTAAATTCAGATGAATGACTGTCAAAAGATATCTTTATAAGAAAGATTATTATTGAAAAATTGTTGAAAATTATTTACCTGTGGGTTTGATATAACAACAGTACAAAATGAGTTGTTGCAAATTACCTATGCGCGCGGCAATAAATAACAATAATTTTTGTTTTTACCTTATACTATATGGCTCTGGCACCGCCATCGTTCTCCACGACCAGCCTTTGTAATTCCATACAGGACACAAGTGCTCTCTGTGAGCTATACAACTAGACAACCGCTCTGTAAGAGCGACCCGACCCAACCGCCCGACTGCGAGCTACTACTACTACTGCTGCTGCTGCCGACACTGCTCTCTGGTCTGCGGTTCTATTGCAGCATACAAATCGCAGGCAGTGTGTGAGCAATCCATCGAAGTTAAATCTGCTCGAGTGCGCTAGTAATAAATTCCTTAGTCATGGACCTCTTACATAACCCTCCACTGGGGGAGGGGGGGGGGGCAGGAAATTTGGCAGCGATGGTAAGTCAATTGGACTTGCCATGAGCAACAAATTTTTCTATAACCTATTTAGTTTACTAAGTCTACAGTCAGAGTGTATATATATATATATATATATATATATATATATATATATATACTCTGACTGTAGACTTATATATATATATATATATATATATATATATATATATATATATATACTGACTGTAGACTTAGTAAACTAAATATATATATATATCATTATTGATAAATAATATAAGTACAGAACATATTAAGAAATGAAATACAGTGCACACGCACTGTACACGTCTTTAGCATTTTTACAAGAAATGAAATAAAGTGCACATGCACTGTATGAGTCTTTAGCGGTTACAAGAACTGAACACGCTAAGAAATAAAATAAAGTGCACGTGCACTGTAGAAGTCTTTAGCATTTTTACATGAACTGATTACATTAAGAGCTTAAATAAAGTGCATACGAACTGTACAAGTCTTTAGCATCTTTACAAGAACTAGGAAAGGAATGGGAAGGATAGCATCATGGTTGTAGCACAGTGGGTTGCACATAGCTGCAATAAAAGTCCATATCTTTCTACAGAAGCACAACACCAAGTGAGACAATCTGCAGTTCTCTTCCTTGAAGTATAGGTAGCCAAGACACTGAAATGTTGTATTAATATTGTATGTTATCATTTTGGTAGCACATTAGGTACACCAAACAGTAGGTCCATAATAACATCTCCGTCGTTCTGGGTGGTGGACAGCTTGATGTCAACACCACATTCACATTCTTGAAGAATCCATACTCTTACATTAATGTAGAATTAGTGCAAAAACCAAATATAGTGCTCCATGATCATGGGGATGGACAGGACATACGTATATCGCAGTAATTGTTGGTTATCAGGTCAGAAGGTGAAGGCTACATTAAGTCTTATGCTAGTCATCATTCAGAACTACACTAGTGAGTCATCCGATTTGAGCAATTATTGGCACTCATTGGCCAGTTACAAAGCATGTATGGAGTATTACAAAACATTATTCATAAGTCATCTCATTTCAATAATTATTGACACTCATTGGCCAGTTACAAAGCATTTATGGAGCATTACAGAACATAATTAAGAAGTAATCTCATTGCAGTAATTATTGGCACTCATTGGTCAGTTACAAAGCATTTATGGAGTATTACACAAGTGATCATTTAAAACAGGAGTTACTGCATGTTGTAACAAGCTGCTAGTGACTATATTTGCTGTCATGCAAGTGACATAAGACATATTTAAAATATAAGACATTGGAAGTAGTACTCAAGGTGTTTAGTCCAATAATACATAGACATAATGGAATTAATACACCAGAAATATTTGCATTATATTTAGGACTAGAAATATATCTCAAACTGGTAGCATTATTTAGTTATATACTGGCAGTAGTTGGGACTAGTAATAAATTTTTTGTGCTAGTAATGCATTGCATTGGGATCAATAGTCAGTTGGTGGGGCAGGCAAATATTTGCTATTGACTTTTTGCTGGAAATAAGGATTATCAACGTCATTCATCATGAGTCAGCTGTAGCTAGGTTATCAAACAAGTAGAGTATATGTGATCACATTCATGAATGATAGAGAGACAACAGGGTAAAAAAAATGCAAGTACTTGAACAGGTTTAATAACTAAGTGCTTGTAATATATTTCAGAAATCATTTTAATGTCATGAAAAGTTTCTCCAAAAAAATACAAGGTGGATTATTAAGCTGAAAGAAGAAATATATATTATGCTGAAAAGTGGTAAACTTCTAATTAACAGGTAATGATATGTCTGCTTAGTATGCTTGTACTCTAGTTGTCCCTTTGCAAAATGTTCAATCAACATACTGCATGATATATGGAATACTGTCAAATAGAACTACAACAAACACTTAAATAGCTACATAAACTTCATCATTATCCTTATCTGCAAAAAAGAAAAAAATTCATTATTCATTACCATTTTCTTCATATAACTAGAAACCAGCATTTATTATCCTCTGCAAAAATAGTTCATTATTCATTATCTTACTTATCAGCATCATTCATCAGCGTCATCAGTTCATATATTACTAACATTCTTACTTCGAACACACTTCATCACTAAAATTAACATACATAGCTCTGCTCGACAGTCCGCCGCAACTGCGTCTGAAAGCAAAGTAATTAGTCAAGGTTGCTATCATATGGTGCATATACTATATTTTGGTAATCTTTGTTAATTCTAATCCATTTACTCTTCATGACAAGGTATTGCATTTTCTTTTGTTCATTCCGATGGTGAAATTTCCATTTCATAGTAAACCTCTGTGGTTGTTTAATTTATTTCTTTTACACGTTATTGCCTTCTGAAAATGATGAATATGGATTACTATCTTGCATTTAAATCATATCCCCAATAAATAAAAACTTGTTTCTAGTGATATAACTAAGCATACAGCATAGCATGACAGAAAACATATTGGGTCAAAGCCATAGACAATTTTCAAGTGCAAAAATGTACACACAATATCATAATGTAGTAGCAAAAAATGTAGAATAGTTAAGATATTGGGCTATCTGAAGGCAAAATGTCAACGTCAACTGGTGTTTGTTATATCTTAAAGATATCATAGTGCATATAGAGAAAATTCTACTTTCGATAGGAAAACACTCATACATACATCGAAAAAATGGAAAATATGCACGGTCTGATATAGAACGACAAGTAAAGCGACCTGCTAACCTTACCTTGCCGGGCACTTGCCAAGAAAAAATATGATCATCATCAGTAAGTAGTCACATAGATATAAGTGCATAAGTGGACATATAAATATCAGGAAACGGCATTATACTTGCAAAAAAAATACCATCGTCATCAGTAAGTAGTCACACAGATATAAGTGCATAAGTGGTCATATAAATATCAGAAAATGGCATTACAGTGTGATAAGTCACAAGGTATGTTTATTCAATAAAGGGTTTAATACTGGAAATATGGTGATTGCGCTTGGTATTTCTGGTTCTCGAAGTTTCGACATGTACTACATTGGGGTGAGGAATGCTCCGCATTCTATATGGACCAGAGTATAGAAGCTCAAATTTACTGCATCTACTCTTTCCTCTGTTGGATAAATAGTGTGTATGTGCTAATATCTTTTGTCCTACGTGAAATTCACGGCGTGTATAAACCTGTTTTTGCTGTCTTCTGGGGGGTTCTGTATCACGTTTGATGTTGTTGAGCGCAGTGTCATTTCATGGTGGCGTAGTCGACGAGATGTAGACAAAGATACTAATTCTTAAATTTTGTTGGGTGGTTCAACATTTTTCAATATAACATTCGGAGATAGCATAGTAGATGCATTTGGTATGGAGTTAATTACATCCTGGAATAATGAGAGTATGTGTGTGTCCCAAGCAATATATCGTTTATGGCAGTATATTCTACATAGTTTACCAATTTCTTTCATCAATCATTCAGAAGGGTTCGAAGAAGCGTGGTGCCTGGGTATATAGATCGGAGAAACGTTTATAGCTCGTAACATACGGGTCCATATCGCAGATCGAAATTGTGGTCTATTATCGGAAATTACTTTCAATACATGCCCTACATGAAATATAAAATGTTTTATAAATGCATTCGAAACAGATTTAGCAGTAGCTTTTCGTAACGGAGAGAAGGTAACAAATTTCAAAGTGAGTTCAACAGCGACAAAGATGTAACAAATACCTCTATTAGATATGGGATCCGTCCAAAAATGTCTACAGCGGCCATATGCCTCAATTTAATGGGTACAATGGGATGTAACGGAGGAATATGTGAAATCGCGTCTGATTTAGCTTTCTGAAAGATTTTACATGACGCTAAAACTCGTCGAATACGTTTCTCCATGTTAGCAAAATAACAGTTCTGTCTCAGTATAAGAAAACATTTTCTGGTACCATGACGTGCGTAACTTAAATGAGTATACCAAATTAATTTGCTGTCAGGGTGAAGTGGCGAATCTGAATGTTGTTGCGTACAGTATAATTGTTTCTAATGGTAACGTTATTCCTATCTTCCCAAAGGTATTTAATTTCTTTCCATACGTTGTTCAAATGGTTCAAATGGCTCTGAGCACTATGGGACTTAATATCTATGGTCATCAGTCCCCTAGAACTTAGAACTACTTAAACCTAACTAACCTAAGGACATCACACAACACCCAGCCATCACGAGGCAGAGAAAATCCCTGACCCCGCCGGGAATCGAACCCGGGAACCCGGGCGTCCATACGTTGTCCTTGCTCTGCTCTTGTGCTATGTCTCGTAATGACGGCGAAATGAAATTTTCAAATGCACCTTGTTGAATTTACATGAAGCTAAAATTTGCTTGGCAGAAGTTGGTTGCGATGTCTTGCTGATTGTTTTGTTTGAAATTCATACATAAAACCGGACATAGTACCAGGGATGTTGTTAAAAACTGGAGCCTGCTGTAAAAGCATATTATGTAGTCGAGTACGTTCGTCACCTGTATTTGCACTGCTCTGTTTCTCAGAAAGCATATGCATAACGTCATAGTCGGCTTCGTCTGGTGTATTGTAGTTGTGTACATACACTACTGGCCATTAAAATTGCTACACCACGAAGATGACGTGCTACAGACGCGAAATTTAACCGACAGGAAGACGATGCTGTGATATGGAAATGATTAGCTTTTCAGAGCATTCACACAAGGCTGGTGCCGGTGGCGACACCTACAACCTGCTGACATGACAAAAGTTTCCAACCGATTTCTCATACACATACAGCAGTTGACCGGCGTTGCCTGGTGAAACGTTGTTGTGATGACACGTGTAAGGAGGGGGGTACCCTCACGCTTCCGACTTTGACAAAGGTCGGATTGTAGCCTATCACGATTGAGGTTTATCGTATCGCGACATTGCTGCTCGTGTTGGTCGAGATCCAATGACTGTTAGCAGAATATGGAATCGGTGGGTTCAGGAGGGTAATACGGAACGCCGTGCTGAATCCCAACGGCCTCGTATCACTAGCAGTCGAGATGACTGGCATCTTATCTGCATGGCTGTAACGGGTCGTGCAGCCACATCTCGATCCCTGAGCAACAGATGGGGACGTTTGCAAGACAACAACCATCTGCAGGAAAAGTTTGACGACGTTTGCAGCAGCATGGACTATCAGCTCGGAGACCTTGGCTGCGGTTACCCTCACGCTGCACCACAGACAGGAGCGCCTGCGATGGTGTACTCAACGTCGAACCTGGGTGCACGAATGTCAAAACGTCATTTTTTCGGATGAATCCAGGTTCTGGTTACAGCATCGTGATGGTCGCATCCGTGTTTGGCGACATCGCGGTGAACGCACATTGGAAGCGTGTATTCGTCATCACCATACTGGCTTACCACCCGGCGTGATGGTATGGGATGCCATTGGTTACGCGTCTCGGTCACCTCTTGTTAGCATTGACGGCACTTTGAACAATGGACGTTACATTTCAGATGTGTTACGACCCGTGGCTCTACCCTTCATTAGATCCCTGCGAAACCCTACATTTCAGCAGTATAATGCACGACCGCATGTTGCAGGTCCTGTACGGGCCTTTCTGGATACAGAAAATGTTCGACTGCTGCCCTGGATAGCACATTCTCAAGATCTCTTACCAAATGAAAACGTCTGGTCAATGGTGGCCGAACAACTGGCTCGTCACAATACAGCAGTCACTACTCTTGATGAACTGTGGTATCGTGTTGAAGCTGCATGGGCAGCTGTATCTGTACACGCCATCCAAGCTCTTTTTGACGCATTGCCCTGGCGTATCAAGGCCGTTGTTACGGCCAGAGGTGGTTGTTGTGGGTACTGATTTCTCAGGATCTATGCACCGAAATTGCGTGAAAATGTAATCACATGTCAGTTCTAGTATAATATATTTGTCCAATGAATACCCGTTTATCATCTGCATTTCTTCTTGGTGTAGCAATTTTAATGGCCAGCAGTGCACGTATCTGTAAACAACGTGGAATGACAGTCTGTGTTACGCAATGTAGAAATGAACTCTGTCCGATTACTTGCCTTTTCTCATGCTGATAAAGCGTGCTAAAATTCTAATGCCAGTTGTTCCTTTTCATCCTTTAACATTAAATAGGAACTTTGAAAGTCAATAATTGCGTCACGTTGTACCAAAAAATTCGTACCTAAAATAACGTCTGTTGTCAAGAAGGGAACAATCCAAAAATTTGCGTGGAACGTATGACCTGCAATACAAAATAATGTGTGTCTCTGTAATTTTACATCTACTCCTTTACCAGATACTGCTTCTTTTACTTTAGTTTGTCCGCAGCTCGTGGTCATGCGGTAGCGTTCTCGCTTCCCATGCCCGGGTTCGGTTCCCGGCGGGGTCAGGGATTTTCTCTGCCTCGTGATGACTGGGTGTTGTGTGATGTCCTTAGGTTAGTTAGGTTTAAGCAGTTCTAAGTTCTAGGGGACTGATGACCATAGATGTTAAGTCCCATAGTGCTCAGAGCCACTTTAGTTTTGCCTAGTGGTAACGCAATACAGGTGTTCTCTTTGTTACATTCGTTTAAAGTTTCTTCATTTATAACTGACATAGGTGATCCAGAATCAATCACTGCTGAAAATGTGGATGGTCCAATCTTTACTTCAATAACAGGGTGGGAAATGGTTTTTAGTGTAGCTGGTTTTTCATGTAAAAGTGTGTCTCAGATATCGTCAAAAGTAATAACATTTTCGTGAATAAGGTTCTGTGTTTGCAAAAGTACCGCTTACGTCGCTGGAAGATGCAACCTATTCTGTATCTAGTCAAACTCTTTCTGATGTGCTGTTATTTGCGGGAGGATACTGTGGCGTTTCAACTATTTGTACTGTTCTGTTACTTCGTACTGACGTATTAGTTTTGGGGTGATATCGACTGTCTGGTTCATTGAGGATAATCTGTTGTTATGGATGGTTCTGCTGCTGACAAGACCTACTGTTATTAAACGTGCACTGAAAACTGTGCTCATTAGCTTTACGTTGCGTTAGGAGTTGAATGATGTGTCTTCTGAACGTAGTAATTTCCTTGTTGCTGTGCGTTACTATTTGGCGGAGCTGATGCTGTATGTGTAGTCAGCGAAACAGTAAAGCTTGGTTGACCTTGCACATTACATTGTTGGCTAGGTATGCCAACTGGCTGGTTTTGTTGCTATTGTGTGAAAAAGCCTCTATTGTTGCCAAAATGTGTTTGCTGTTGCTGATAATTTTGACGATAGTGATAATTAAAATTTTGTCTGTTATTAAAATTATGCTGGTAGTTCTTGTCATTTCGGGAGTGTCTCATGAAAACTGTCACTTTCAGGTAAAACGTATCATATCAGGTTTTCTTTACTCATTCCTAATCCTAGACAGATCGATAGTTGAAGAGTTGTCTTGATAGATACAAAGGATAGTAAAAGAGTAGGCAGCAGTGCAGAAAACTAAAGAAGGAATAGCACTACTATGGCTCGGGACCCTGTGCACGCTACAGCACATATTCATTGAAGTGTAATGAATCCCCTGAGGACAAAAGCTGCAAATAAATTTTAGTTTCTGCGTTACAGGCCAAGCCGGTGGAAATGCAAAAGCAAATTGTTGTATCCAGTCCAAAGGATGTATTTGTGTTCCATCATTTTTAGATCCTTAAATTTCCTAACTGATAGGAAGTGTTTGTAATCTGAATGTCTGAGCAGGTTCAGGATTGTAAGAGAATCTGTTTGTCTGTGTCTGTTCGGAATCTAAGTCACGTACTCTCTCTAGATTGCCTGAGTTATACTGGTTATGTGAGTGTAACAAATGTTCAGAATGTGGCGTATGCTGTGCGTTCTAGAGGCTGAAACATGTTTCATTTCTGTCACTTCTTGCTGTAAAGATGACAGTTTTTCTACGTAATGTATTATTGGACGACCCTATCTCACTGATTGTCTGCTGTATGTTTTGGAATTCGGGTGTTTGATAGAACGAAACTGGTGACGTATCGTCTGATTTGGTGTCATTTTCGATAATGTCAAAACGACTGGCCAATTCATCAAATTTTTCAGTCAGTGCTTACCTGATCGTCATTTTTAGTGTCATAGGCGTCAATTTGTTTTTGCATTTTACACGTGGTTTTGTTTAATTTCTTGATGTCTGCTCTAATGGCATCGGGATCCTGTATTAATTATAATTGTTCAAGTCTGCTGGTCACTGTCTGAAAATTTACTGTGTATTTATTTTCCAAAGTCTGAATATTAGTGTCTGTTTTTGTTTTTATATCAGAGATTTCACCATGTAATTCCATAGAGTAAATATCTCTGGAGTGAGCATTGCGTTCTGCGCATGTTGTCAACATTAAACCAGGATTGTCACGTGTTTTCGGGACTTCGCTGTGCGTGTGTGCTTTCTGCAGTGTTTGAAGTTTATAATATCAAGAGTTTTTGTTGTGTTTCACCGTTTGTTGATAGTGTAATAGCGAGGGGAATTACTGTTGTTGCTACGGATGTGTGGCGATGTCATTTATCCACTGCGCCAAAACAGCGGGTGAAAGCTGCAGCTGATAGATATTTATCTTTGCCGTAGTCGGCTTGGTTACGAGTTGTTTATTCTTGTTAGTTTTTGATCTGTGCTTGGAAAATAAAATGTTTTCTCATCTCATGAAAAAGCTGTTACTTCATAAAATATAAAGGCTCCCATAGTGGTGACCCCGAAAAATCGTAGCAGAAGCATAAAGAAAATATATATACCGACGAGAATAATGAATTCAGAGACAAAAGCATGGGGCAGTGGAATCAAGATTGAAGACTAGTCTGTTCGACCAAGGATCGCGGTCCACGCCCTTTGATTCGCCACAAAACGGAACGACAGATGTTAACGCAAAAGATGGGAGTACCTACGCGCGACACGGAAATGTTAAGCTTTCCGCGTTCTGGCGGACGCGCCCCCAGCTTTGGTTTACGCAGGCTGAATGCATATTTCGGCAGCGTGGGGTGTCTAACAACATTGACAAATTTTATATAGTGGTTTCACATCTAAATTTAGAAGTGATAGAGCAAGTAGAAGAAACCTTGTCGCAACAAAATTACTTTGTGCTAAAGGAAGCTCTCATGCAGCATTATACGTTGTCACCAGATTTGCGACTACAAAAAATTTTCGCATACGAAGATTTGGGCGACAAGACTCCGTCACAAGTACTCAAAGCCTTACGTACATTAGCCAGCCCGGAACTCCTACCTGAAGAGTCTTTACGTCTAATATGGCTTCGTAAACTTCCTGCCAACATCCGTGCCGTCATTGCAGCAGAAACAGACTTACCATTGCAAGTCTTAGCAAAAAAGGCAGACACCATCGCAAACACCTTAACCGAAGTTTCTGCGTGTTCCGAATTCAACTACAGCCAAGATAGAGCCCCAAGAACGTGTAGTGTGATGGAATCTGACGTCAGTGAGCCAGGAACGTGCAATAATACTTCCCAACAGCAGTGCTCATCGACCGAACCCACCATACAGCAACTGGCAGCACAAGTGGCAATACTCAACGTGCAAGTAACTTCACACCACCAGCAGCTACGAAGTCGCAGTTGGAAAAGACGAAGAAATGCTATCCAACAGGATTTGACAGATCAATGGTGCTGGTACCACAGACGCTTCGGTAACACTGCCCGTCAATGTATTCAACCCTGCAGCTACCCAAACTTAAAAGGCGGGCGTTAAAGGGCGCTAACGTTCGTCAACAACAACATAGGCGTCCGAGTCATAGCGTGATTCAAAGAGGTAAAAACGCCACGGTATCTGCAGTCAACCAATCACACCGATTGTTCGTGTTGGACCTCTCTTCAGGTGAGAAGTTTCTGATTGACACAGGTTCAGAAGTCAGTGTGTATGCAAGAAAGAGAGGTGATATACTCACGACAACAACGCAACATGTGCTGACTGCGGCAACAACCTATGGTGAGAAACAGTTGGCATTACATCTGAATTCCAACTTCCATCCAAAATTGACTTTTGTGGTTGCTGATGTGGCGAGTCCTATAATTGGAGCGGACTTTTTACGGAACTACCGACTTATGCCCGACCTGGTTAACCGTCGTTTGGTGACAGTTCCCACAGAAGGGATATTGCCTACTGCGTCTTCCTCGTCGGTTCAAGTGCAGTGCGATGTGCCCGTGTCTTTCCGCACGAAGATTTCCGGCTCCTCTACCGCGTCATCCGCGTCGGGATATTGTGATACGATGTCGTACCCGCAACTAAGCGGGGCGCACACGGGTGCGTCACGCAAGAAGACACCCGACAGTCGTAACGATTCGTATACTGTAGGCAATATCAGAGCAATGTCGGAGGAATCACTTTTTCGTAAACTGCTTCAAGACTTTCCAGCACTTACCGAACCCGTCAACGCAACCAGGAAATGCAGACACAATACTCAACACCACATCAGCACGACACAAGGTCAACCCGTTGCCTTCCGCCCGCGGCGTCTGCCTCCAGAGAAGCTGCTCGCGGCACGAGCTGAGTTCGACAGACTTCTAAAAACAGGTATTGTAAGTAGGTCTGATAGTTCATGGGCATCTCCAATTCACATGGTCCGTAAAAAAGACAATTCATGGAGAGTATGTGGAGACTACAGGGCGCTCAATGCCCGCACAATTCCCGACCGCTACCCAGTACCCAATGTGACTGATTTAACAGTGCGATTAGCAATGCCAAAATATTTAGTGTGATTGATTGCGCCAAAGCATTTTCCCAGATTCCCATGGCTCCATCTGACATTAAAAAAACAGCAGTTATCACACCATTCGGTTTGTTTGAGTACAATTTTATGCCATTTGGCCTCAGAAACGCGGCCCAAACTTGGCAAAGATTCATGCATGAGGTGCTTCGAGAATTACCATTTGTATTTTGTTATATGGACGACATTTTAGTATTCTCTGGTTCTGTATATCAGCATGTCGAACATCTGCGGCAGCTTTTCCGCCGTCTGACAGAGTAGGGCATAATTATTAACGAAACAAAATGCACGTTTGGAAAACGCGAGGTTAAGTTCCTGGGATATTTGGTTTCAGCAGCAGGCCTGTCACCTTTGACTGAGCGGGTTGAAGCAGTACAACAGATGCCCCTTCCCACAACTTACAAAGGACTTCGCAGATTTTTAGGCATGCTCAACTATTACAGACGTCACTTACCTGTATTAGCTGCCGCCCAAGAGCCACTCACAACGTTACTTGCAGGTAAAAATACAACAGGAAATCGTAAAATTCCAAGGAGTCCAGATGCTGAAGCAGCTTTCCATGACTTAAAGAAATGGTTTCTCGGGCAACACTACTGGGACATCCAAGACTGAGCGCTCCTTTAGCGCTCATGGTTGATGCGAGCCGAACAGCAGTGGGTGCAGCGCTACAGCAAGAAGTTGATGGCAGATGGCAGCCGCTCGCATTTTTCTCTAAGAACCTGACTCGACAGCAGCAAAAATGGAGTGCTATTGACCGTGAGTTGCTTGCTATTTACTTAGCCATAAAGCATTTTCGCACGTCTGTCGAAGGGAGGCACTTTGCAATTTTTACCGATCACAAGCCGTTAGTAGCTATATTTCAACGAGACACAGAGCGCAATTCACCACGTCAGTGCAGGCAAGTCGAGTACATTGCACAGTTCACAACTGACGTGCGTCACATTTCAGGAAAAGACAACCTGGTCGCAGATTGCCTGTCTAGGAATTGTGCCAGTTTAAATTCAATTCGTTGGACCGAGTTAGCGTCTAAACAACGAGAAGATCCTTTCTTGCGCCGTCTAATAGAGGAACAGAGAACTGCGCTGCGGCTCAGACGTGTGTCTGTCCCAAATATTCCAGACGGAATTTGGTGTGATGTAGCAAAAGGAAAGGAGCGACCTTACATACCAGAACAGTATCGTCGGGAGATGTATAGTGCACTACATAACCTATTACATCCAGGAGTACGAGCTACAGCCAAGTTAGTTTCCTCCAAAGTAGTGTGGCCTGGAATACAAAAAGATTGTCGTGCATGGGCGCGTGCATGCCTAACATGCCAGCGTAATAAAATCAGCAGACATGTCTTTGCGCCTATTGCTGACTTCCCGACGCCATCTGCAAGATTTTCACATATACATGTGGACATTGTGGGCCCGCTATCATGCTCTTCAGAACAACGCTATTTGCTCACAATCATTGATCGTTTTACCAGGTGGCCAGAAATAGTTGTAATACAAGACATTTCTGCGGAGTCGGTTGCAAAAGCACTGTTGCATTCATGGTTCTCCAGGTTTGGCGTTCCGCAAAACATAACAACAGATCGCGGAAGGCAGTTTGAAAGCCAACTTTTCAATGAACTTTTACTACTGTGCGGGTGCAACCACCTACGCACCACAAGCTATCATCCATCTAGTAATGGAATGGTGGAACGACCACACCGCACGCTCAAAGCTGCATTAATGTGTAGTTCCACTTCATGGCCTGAAGCACTACCGCTGGTCCTACTCGGATTGAGAACGGCCGTGAAGGAGGACTTACAATGCTCTTTCGCAGAATTGGTTTATGGCGAGCAATTGAGGGTTCCTGGAGAATTTATCGTTCCAGCATCTACACAGCCGTTCGCCCTTGAGCTATGCACGCAATTCGCGAGATAACTCAGCGTTAGAATGAGAAACATCAAACCCACTAACCCTGTCAGACGTGGAGACCGGAGAGTGTTTGTACATAAAGACATGCAAGCAACGTCCCACGTGTGGCTTAGGGATGATACGGTGCGCCCGCCGCTTGTTTCGCCTTACTCTGGACCACACAGGGTAATCACAAGAGGAAGCCACAGCTTCAAAATCGATAAGGATGGTAAAGAAGAGACAGTCTCAATTGAGCGGCTTAAACCTGCTTACACCGAAGAGGGTACACTCCTTCCTCGGTCTGCAAAATCACCCTCAAACGTGGAGGCCAAAGAAACAGCAGAGAGTCTCGCCGAGCCCTCGGTTTCAGAAGAGGACAACGAAGCAGCAAGTGCAGAACAGGAGCAGCCATTGCCTGCACCAAATGTTTTCACGAGAGCTGGTAGAAAAATCAAGTGCAAGTTTCCCCACATACCTGGTGCACCCGGTTTCAAAAGGAGGGGGGCTGATGTGGCGACGTCATTTATCCATTGCGCCAAAAACAGCGGGTGAAAGCTGCAGCTGATAGATATTTATCTTTGCCGTAGTCGGCTTGGTTACGAGTTGTTTATTCTTGTTAGTTTTTGATCTGTGCTTGGAAAATAAAATGTTTTCTCATCTCATGAAAAAGCTGTTACTTCATAAAATATGAACGCTCCCATAGATGCAAAGAAAAATATGTGAAAGGAGGGATAGTAACTTTTCATTGGTATATACCATGTAGCTCTAATTATAGTAATCATATTAGTAAGTGACACTGTATATGTTTAAAAATTTCGAGACGCCTTATAATTAAGGCTTGATTCTGGAGACCTATTTTATTTTTCTACGATTTTATGACTATAAAACAGATATTACGGCTCGTACAAAAGCTTACAAACAATCGCTTCCTCTCGTAAATTTGCTAGTGGAACAGGAAAGGGAAAGGTTAGTTGTTTCAGTAAATACTATCCTCCATGCATTTATCAGTGACTTGTCGATTATGTATATAGATTACTCAGTCTACTATTTATTTAATAAACTGGGGGCAAGTACTTAAAATGCGTTAAATAAATACCTCAAAGTGCCACCAGTACGAAAAATTGTGCTTTAGGTCGCAAAAACGACTATCACTGCAAAAATGTACGTCTGGCTCTGTAATACTATAAAGTGCCGTATCATAGCGAAAACTACCAAAGGTCGAGTGCATCTGAACTATGACACCTATCGCAAAGAAGCAGAATGTAATATCACTTGCCCTTAAAAGTTATGTAGCTGGTTTATTCCCGGTATCAAATGGATACTGTTAAAATGTCTGCGCAACATATATAAATAATCCACGACACGTACGAAAAGAATCCGTCTGTACTAGGGATGTAGTGACATTCTAAATATACAGGGCGCTAGACGGACAAAAATACGATGTCCCGAGATCACGTGACCAGGCCGGCAATGTATGTTGACAACACAAAATTGTTCTGCGCATGGCCGGCCGAAGTGGCCGTGCGGTTAAAGGCGCTGCAGTCTGGAATCGCAAGACCGCTACGGTCGCAGGTTCGAATCCTGCCTCGGGCATGGATGTTTGTGATGTCCTTAGGTTAGTTAGGTTTAACTAGTTCTAAGTTCTAGGGGACTAATGACCCCAGCAGTTGAGTCCCATAGTGCTCAGAGCCATTTGAACCATTTTTTTGTTCTGCGCATGTGAATGCTCACTCCAGAGATATTTACTCTATGTGTAATTCAGTGTTAAACTGTTTGATAGTACTGATTTCGTCTGTAGCAGTGTTGGTGTCTATGTATGTTTTTGTTTTCGTAAACAACTTACGCTTGTCTTCCTGTCTCTGTGTAGTAATTGTTTCCATGACTTGTTTCTTTACTTTGTTCTGCTCCTGTATGAATTTACGGTAACGCGTTTCACCGTTTTGTAGGCAGTTTAAAACATTCGTCAATTTGGCTGTTCTGTTGTTCAAATTTCTTGTCGACTTTCGCATCCAGAGTGCATGAAAGTTCTGCTGACATTAATTTAAACTCGTCACGTAACTGTGTTACGTTTTCTGAACAGTGCTTAGCGACTGCTCTAATTTCATATCTAAGCAATTTTGTTGTGGCTGCATGTGTATTGCGTACCTCTTCATTACTATTCCTAGCACAAGCCTAATTTCCTCACGTAACTGTTCTTTAGTATGATGAGATTGCACGGCAACGGCTGTAATCTGTTCATTAATGTTTAAATTTCTCATTACTTTGTTTGATCGACCTGTCGTGGTTTTCATTAAGTTGTAGCAATACTGCCGTAACTTGACCCATGCCAAAATTAGCGACTCTATTCTCTCTGCTGTGAGATGGTGTATCTGCATTTGTCACGTGTTGTGTAACCATTTGGTCATTGTCTGATTCATGAAAAGGTTTGCTAATTGGATGTGCACTGTTGGTCACTACATCGGAATCAAATAAATCTGACGTGTTTTCAGTACATTGTTCATCTTCGTTAGAAACATTTGTCTGTTCACTGTGTAAATTTTGCAAATCAGGTGTGTCAAACTGAGCAGCGTTCATTGTAGCGGAACGTGCCGCGTCATCAATTGTCGTTAAATTTACTGTGGTCATAATTGAATTTTTTGCTCATCATTTAGATTAGAATCACTACTGGTGGTTGGCACGCACTGATTATCTGTCGCTAGTATTATCAGTCAAATTATTGAAGTCGGCTTTTTCACTCAATAGGCATCGCGATGTACTGTTGGCATTTTTTCGCGGCATTTTCACAAGTCTAAAGTGCGCACAAAATCAAACAAAACAAAGACAAAGCAAGAATGGAACAAATATAATAACAACAAAGAGCAATAAATTGCCGATGATCTGTGAAAGAAGGAGTGACAAATTAGTAAATGCGTTGCGCCAGATGCAAACTACATTTAACATTATATAAGTAAGAGCAGATATATAACTGACTACATCTCAGATATTCACAAAAACAAAATACGATCCTGGCCGGCTGTCGCCAAGTGTAACCTCCCAACAGTTTATTTCCGTAACGTCGTAATAAAAATCTGACTAACCTCCCAATGAAAATGTGACTCATATACAACATTTCAATAATTAACTGACTGTGAATCTAAACTGGAAAATCTAGACGTCAGCAATGTGGCGTCATGGCCCTGAAAAGTCATTCTGAATAGACTGAAGATTCTTACCTCAATTATGTCGCCGGATAACGCGTATATGTCCGCTCCTATAAGAAATTTTTCTAGCACAGCCCAGTGCAGTGCTGACCACTAGATTTTGTTGTGTATAAAAAACAACTGATTTTATTTACGATAATTGGCGTGACTATGGATAGGAGAAATTAGAAGAAACTTTAAATTCAGATGAATGACTGTCAAAAGTTATCTTTACAAGAAAGATTATTATTGAAAAGTATTTACATGTGACTTTGATATAACAATAGATAAAATGAGTTGTTGCAAATTACATATGCGCACGGCAACAAATAATAATAATTTTTGCTTTTACCTTATACTAAATCGCTCAGGCATCGCCATTGTTCTCCACGACCGGCCTTGGTAATTCCATACAGGACACAAGTGCTCTCTGGTTGGTTGGTTTGGGGAAGGAGACCAGACAGCGAGGTCATCGGTCTTATCGGATTAGGGAAGGACGGGGAAGGAAGTCTGCCGTGCCCTTTGAAAGGAACCATCCCGGCATTTGCCTGGAGCGATTTAGGGAAATCACGGAAAACCTAAATCAGGATGGCCGGACGCGGGATTGAACCGTCGTCCTCCCGAATGCGAGTCCAGTGTCTAGCCACTGCGCCACCTCGCTCGGTGAAGTGCTCTCTGTGAGCTTTACAACTAGACAACTGCTCTTTAAGAGCGACCTGACCCAACCGCCGCCGGCCGCGGTGGTCTAGCGGTTCAGGCGCTCAGTCCGGAACCGCGCGACTGCTACGGTAGCAGGTTCGAATCCTGCCTCGCTCATGGATGTGTGTGATGTCCTTAGGTTAGTTAGGTTTAATTAGTTCTAAGTTCTAGGCGACTGATGACCTCAGAAGTTAAGTTGCATAGTGCTCAGAGCCAGCTAATTTATAGCTGGATGTCAGCCGCTGTGAACGCAGTGTTCACACAAATTACTCCTCTGCGTCGTACAGAGCGGTATGCACTCCGTTCTGCACTAGACGCCAGTTCAGAGAAGAGTCGACTGAAAATTTCCGTCTAGTCTTTCTTATAGCCAAACTGTCTCCCCACTTGGTTTCTTTCATTCTACACGGCATGGCTTTTTTCGACCAATAGCAGCGTTCCTCTTATTTTGAGGACACTCTCTCTATACCAATTGCAAGCGCCCTACCATTAAACTGTGTCGAAACTTCAGCACTTTACTCCTTCCTAGTGCGTTTCCGCCAGTTGGACGTTTTGTGCCCGTTCCAGACGCTTAAATGCGTACATTGTCTCTCTCACGTGTGTACCACTCGCTGGACACGTGATCGAAAATGCAGGTCTCAAAAGCTTTCTTTCCTGTCATCCCTCAGGTGGCCAGTTAACTCGCACTCCCATCTGACTCACCTGTCGGTCGGTTATTGACCCGGCTTGGGACGTCCCCTTAAGTGATTTCCGCTGTGTCTCCCACGGAACAGCCTTGCCTCTGCTCGCCCCTCTCAAAAATTCCACACCATAACGCCTCTCACTGCTTGTTTCACATTCTGCTCATAGACATGCGTTATATAGGATCGTTGCGTTAATTACCGTCGATTGAGTGCTGTTCTTTTTTGCATTACATACTGATAGGCAAATTTGCTCATAACCGCCGAATTAAGTTAGGTGTCATTTCCACCTTCCCATTGCGTATTTGACCTTCATTTATTCTGACACTTACAAGAGTTTTTGGCAACTTTTTTGAACGACTCAATATGTGCATCCCTCGCCAAGCTCATAACCTGGACGATATAATTTACAAAATTTCAAATAAAATGGCACTGAATGTAGTTTTCAGAAATAAAAACCTTTTTTAATTATCTTTGTTAGCTTTTTTACAATTCACCTGTCAAATCAGGGAGTTCAAAAATGGTTCAAATGGCTCTAAGCGCTATGGGACTTAACATCTGAGGTCATCAGTTCCCTAGACTTAGAACTACTTACACCTAATTAACCTAAGGACATCATACACATCCATGCCTGAGGCAGGATTTGAATCTGAGACCGTAGCAGCAGCGCGGTTCGAGACTGAAGCGCCTAGAACCGCTCTGCCACAGAGTCTGGCAGGGAGTCCATTCTGCCCAACCTTGTACTTACACTCAGTGTCCCCAATTATTTGTTGTGTGCTTCCGATCTCTGGCTTTTTCTGCATTACTTGTCTTCTACGGTGCCCTCTAGAACCTTGGACATTTTTCCATAGTGTCTTAAATTATATGTTATCAACCTATTGGTTCTTTCTACGTTTTAGTTTCGTCTCAGAGTCCGTCTGCAGAAGTAGATATGCAAGTAAAATTGCACAGAACAACATCTTTCCCAGATCTGTAGCACAGAAATGGCACTAAAACCGAGAGGTGAAGCCTAACTGGAGCCTCTCCATTGATATATCTGTCTCACTACAGATACTGACTGGATGCTCTCTATTTTCATTGCTGTGAGCCTCTTACCTAATCTGCTGATAATTTCATCCGTTTTTAGTGTAATTCAGCATTTCAGACCTTCATCTTCCTCGCTCTCTCGTGCCTACAATATTTCATCCAGTGGCTCTTAATTGCAGATTGCAGACAATATATGTCCAATACAAGACGTTCTCCGCTTTGTTACTTCCACTAATTTTCCGTCTCCTGCTGTTCTCCGAAGTACGAAGGCGTGATGAGAGCCCCAGATTTTTTACGTGCAAACTCTTAAGGCTTTTTAAATAAAACAAACTTCATTAACATTCTACATCTTTATTCTTCATTTCCATATACTTGCAGCTCTCTGCCGGTAGAGAGCTTCGATTTGTAGAGTGTAACATGTCAGTGTGTAACGCGAATATCGATTTAGATGCGCTCATAGCGGTATCAACCAAAGATTCTTGCACCACCAGGTGATGTTGATGGCGGAATGGCCTTTGGAATGTTGCGCTTTCAGAGGGCTGGGAGAGAGAAGGTACAGCAAGGACAAGGAGGGAGACTTGTTGGGGAGGGGAGGTGTAGTGTTGCAACGGAGGCGCGGCCCTCTCTGGTACCGTGGTGAGTGAGCAGCGAGCCGCACGCGGTAAGCGGACGTGAATGGCAGTATGATGTTTGTTGCATGTGGAAGATGTGGAGGGACGAGTGGCGCAACTGCTTTCCGTCGTGGCAATGTGAAGAATAGTTATGCACAGAACTGCCGTTGTGATTGTCGTCCCTCTCTACAGTCTTTTCCTGCACTTGATTGCTGCTACACTGTGCTGGCTTTCGTCGAGAGTTAACTGCCGAAGAACGAACTTCAATATTCCATAGTGAGCCGCTTGAATGTGGGTTTCACCCTGGGACAATTTCAATAGGAGACTGACACTAAGCACATCACTATCCAGCGGGTTAGCCATTTTGTTGCCACTCGTATGGCTACAGTACCCTGCAAGATTAATTCGAATGCGGTCATCTGATTCAACTGTGCACTCGTTCTCATAATGTCAGACATGTTTATACCGCTCAGCGTGTATCAGCACAATACTGATAAAGTATGGTTATAGAATAAAACATGGAAATCTCTTGTCTTTCTAATGGCGCCCTACTTAAGTAGTTTATACAAAGGTGGCTTCGTACCAGAGTGAGCGTTTTTCAGTATTTTACCGTCATGTGGATCGCCCATTTTTGGTGTCTATTTGTTTACTGTTAATGTCAAAAGAGAATCATTTAGTGACGTCATGGAATTATATTTTTCCAGAGATATATGAGTCTCAAATATCACTATCGAGAATAATTTAGTTTTAATGTATTCTATATATAATCTCATGTAGTTGTAAGCTGCCGCCTGGTATGTTCTGTTTGGTTGTGCACCCTGGTGCGATTACAGCTGTGTAGCTGGGAGCTTACAAGGTGTCAGTGTTCCTTGCTGTTGTGGTAAAGCCCGCAGCCCGTGGTCGTGCGGTGGTGTTCTCGCTTCCCACGCCCGGGTTCCCGGGTTCGATTCCCGGCGGGGTCAGGGATTTTCTCTGCCTCGTGATGGCTGGGTGTTGTGTGATGTCCTTAGGTTAGTTAGGTTTAAGTAGTTCTAAGTTCTAGGGGACTGATGACGATAGATGTTTAGTCCTATAGTGCTCAGAGCCATTTGAACCACTTTCTTTTTTTTGTTGTGGTAAACCGCTGCGGTGACCGAAAATTGTCTGTCCCCTTGCAACGTTTTCCTGATGAAATATTGTTTTCTTTTTTGGTAAAAGGGTGTGAGTCTTGTTTATATACATATATCTATCTTGTAAATATTTTCACGCCATATTTTTAATTATGTACATCGGTTGTTTTGGCATGGTGCTGTTACTAGAACCGTACATCATTAAAGCGTGATAGTTGTCTAATAAAATTCGGGTTGGTCTTTTTAATGATGTACGTCGGTTGCTTTGGCTCGGTGCTATTACTAGAACGTTACACCATTAAAGCATGATAGTTGTTCAATAAAATTTAGGTTGGTTGGGTACGCTGTCAAGTTTCAAATTTTGTCAGCTAAATGCTCGGTGGTTCCACTGTCTTGTACATAGCTGAAAACAGAGAAATAAAATTTGTGTGTACTCTCAAGAGCCCAGTGCTTTCCCCACAAAGGAGCCCCGTCTCCGACTATGCCACTTCAGTGTCGATGTTTGAGAAACAGCGTCCTGTAATCGAGTTTCGAATCAGAAGAGTCCATTCACTCATGAAGCACCACCTCATTCAGCATTCCAATAGCGGATCACATACGAGCGCTGCGACTTCTGCATCAATCCGACCTCTTGGGTTCACTGTCATCGATCATCCTCCATATGGCCCCATTGTAGCCCATCCGATTTTCATTTCTTTCCAAAACTTAAAGAACACCTTCGAGAACTTCACTTTGATAGTGGTGAAGCGGTCCAAGCAGAAGTGGGGGTGTGGCTCCATCAACACACACTGTACAGAGATGCTATCGGCAAACTGGTCTCTTGTTTGAGAAATTTGTGCGTCACCTGGGTGACTATGCAGAGAAATAAATATGTAGACATGAAGAATAAGTTTCCACGTAAAAATTTCAGAGTCATTACTTTTCAGCACGCCCTGTGCTTTTTCATTCCTCAGTCTCTTATACTATCACTCTAGTTTTTTCCATATTCCGTAGGCACTTTCGGTGGTAATCGACTCGGAGTTAGCCGATTCGAATCTTGGTGGTGCAACAAATTTTCATCGCTGGTATCTGGCCGGAAAGGCGAGGAGAGGTGGAGATATTAAGTTCTTAATCACCAGTCTTTGCTTCAATTTCTTCAATTAAATTTCATACCCTACCTTAATGTCTCATGAAACGAGGGTCTTGACACTGTTGATGGAGACGTCAAACTCGGCGAGTCCTTGGTGCTATTCGAGAGGAGGAGGTTATGCGTTGTCACTGGCCTTCACCTTCTACCTTATGTCATCCCCACACAACACGAATACGACACCACGCGATACACTGATCAATTATAGTTCCCTAGACACAATAGACATATGACAAAACTCTTATAGAGCATGAGTAGCGGTCATTGTGACAGGAGCGTGTTTGGCGTGTTTGGACTGGGAATGGTAAGTGGTTGGGGGTTGTTGGGGGCTATACACTATATTGTAATTTATTAATGGCACAAGCATTAGTCAGAGAGCTGAGCCGTGCTGTGGCTCACGTTGGTGCTTTGTAGGTTTCCGCCCTCTGTTGGCGGCCAAACCGTATCGTTTAGTTGGCATGGTTGCGGGTGTTTCTCTTCTTCTCGTCTTGACTGGCGCCACTCCGTTTCGCAAGCGTTGCCTGTCCGCTAGTGTCAGCAGCGGTGGTTGTCGATATGTAGTAACTGTTGCCCTATCTTTGGGGCGACGTCGTTGTTTTTCCGTGTCGTGTGAGTGTGGCAGTTCGGTTGGGGACTCAGGAGGGGCCAGGTCCACTGGTGCGAGAACACGCCGGGACCGCTGGCGGTGCGCATGGACTGCTGGATGCAAGTGCTGTGGTCACGAGGGTGCACGACCTCATCGTAAACCGGATCCAGCAAGCTTTAAGATGAGTGCACTTGAATTCAAGTAGAGAGACCCCCACCATTACGATATCTCGCGATTCTCCAGTGACTTGGGTTCGTGTTGCAGCTCGTAGTGTCGCCGAGGCAAAGAGCAGCGAGTGGAGTGCTTGGGGAAGGCGGATCTGATTAGCTTTCTTCGACTTCTTATTACTATTTACTGCTTTCAGCTTGTTACAATTTGTTAAGTTCAACCAGCGGTAATTTTCCAGCCTGGTGGCCGCTAACACCCCAGTTACGTGCCCTGGGGGTTGGTGTATGTAACGGCAGTGTACGTTTCCTCGCCTTGCCGCTGCTGTCTGGTAAGGCGTGTAGTTTTGACAGCTTTCTTGATTGTAGGCTGGTTGGCGATTTTTTTCTAGTCTGATGGACGTCATGTAGCTTCAACAAGTTATCATTAGTCATTCGTTGGACTGCCACTAGTCTGAGTTACCATCTTGTGAAGTGAATGCAACTCTTGGCTGCCTATTTCATCGCTCGCGAAACCGTTTGTTCTCAGAAGTCGATTCCTGGAGCAGCGTCTGTGACTGGTCCTTGTGTTTTATTATTGTATTATTTATCATAATAGCTTGTAATGCCTACATTAAATGTTATGATGCCTTCTGCTGTGTTTGTGGCTACTTACCTGTAATATTTTAATATTTGTAAGTTGTAAAATGCAGCGAGTTCTTAAACATTCTCAATTTATTGCCATTCTTGGCGTATATGGCCTTCAGCCGTTATCACAGTGGCTTGTTTTTAAAACATTATCTATTGCATCTGTATTTTAAGTGTAAGGGTTGTCTTGAAAAAAGTTTACCATCATTTTATTTCACCCGTTTAATGATCAGTTGCTTGTTTTTTTTTTTTTTTAAACTAACTATTGCTATTGAATTTGCTGTTTTACGGCAGGTTTCTAAATTTTTTAACTTAATTGCCGTTCCTGACGTGTAAGGCCTTCAGCCGTAATTGTGGCTATTTGCCTTAAAATTTTAATTTGGTATCGGTATATTTAGCAGTAAGCCTTAAAACCTTATTTACTGCAATGTCTGGCGTCGGATACCTTCTGCTGTGTTTATGGCTATTTATCTGTAATATTTTAATATTTGTAAGTTGTAAATTGCAGCGAGTTCTTAAAAATTCTCAATTTATTGCCCCTCTTGGCGTATAAGGCCTCCAGCCGTGATCACAGTGGCTTGTTTTTAAAACATTATCTGTTGTATCTGTATTTTATGCTGATTACTAAATTGTAACGCCCTGAAAACACAATTATTTTACACGGTTGTTCATTCCTTCATTAATAACGTGTGGTTTTTTTGATTATTGTTGAGTCCGGAATTACTGTTTCCAACCAATAGTAACTGACTACGGTCCCGTCCACAATCGTAACCGAACCCAGTCTTCCCCTGACTACCAGGTCTCAAGAGGCTCAGCATATTTACATTCCAGTTCCACAAACGTCACTTGATAAAGTCATAAACCGAATCTTGGTTTACAAAGAGACAGGATACTTTACACTGAATGTCCTCTTGACGAGTTAAACAAAGTCAATGTTGTCAGATAATAAAGTGAGCACCCAGTAACTGGTACACAACTGTAAAGAACAATAACTATAATTCATGGCTGCTACGTCCAAGCTCAGGAATGCAATTTCAAAACAAAAGTGGCAAGTACAAGTACACGGAAATCGCCCAAGGTCTTAAATTAATTTTACGATTCTCATTTAATGTACCAGCAGTAACAGTTTCAAGCAGTGCAGAGAAGCCCGACACAATGCTAGAATATGGAGCTAACAAAAGGGTTCAATAGCTACTAAATGCAAAGCTAAATATAAGAAATCGAACCGCCTAGAACAAGCTCAGCAATTATATAAAACACTATGAAGTGGGCTAGTTTAAAATAGAACACTCTAGGAGAGTATGCAGTAGCACTGCCCCTACATTAATCATTTTAAATTAAATCAAAAAGAACTTATAAATCAATTTAGTTTCATCTTTGTGCATTTTATGGACCACAGAAATCTTATAACATATGCACAGCGTTTTTTAATAAAAGTTGCATTATACAGTAATCGAACACAGGCCCCACACCTGGCAGACAAGTATTCCACCACCGAGCCGCGCTACCTGGGGCACAGTCGATCTTAATAAGGTCATTAAAGACACACAGAAAACTTCAAATTCGATGTTTTCGAGAATTTTTAGAGCTGCAACGAAATGCCCAGGGGACTGATATTTAAATTCTGAACTTCATGTACCATAAATACAAAAAAAAATACAAAAATTCGATTGACATGTGGCTACCTTGTTAGATGTTTACATAACTGATCTACACGTACGCTATGCATATAAATGGAGAAGCCTGGGAAATAATTTTCATATGCATACAGAGTGGTGAAAAACAACCGGACAATAAGCTCAGAGCAGGGCAGTGGACGTCGAAAAGGGCAAAATTTTCTGTGTGAGCGTAGGCCAGGAAAGTACCGTAGTGAAACTGCAGCCATAAAATGATAAACTAATAAACGATGAGCACACGGAAGTATGTCAAGTAAGCCAACGTGTTTGGGTGTGTCTGGCAGTGGAGGTCTGTCTTCCGTTAATCTACTGCTGTGCTATGCTGTGGCTGTTGCGCTTATGCGCTTGTTGCCGTGGACCAGAGTCATCACAAACAGGAACGCAAACAACAAGTACCCGACATTCACATCGCTTACGGATGGCATATTGTGGATGTGAGAAGATGGTATGTTTGAATATTTCCCAAACAGAAGATTACGACTAGTCAATACCTTTCAATACCTGCGAATCTCCCTTGACAGAAGTAGTCATGTTTGCATCCAAAAAGGTCGGTACCTCACGGCAATGAACAGCAAAGATTCTGGACTTTGGTGAAAGGTTACTCCAGTGTTTCAAAATAGTGCCTTCAAGCAGCATCAGAGCAACAGATTACGGACCCGATACCTTTCATGGGCTTATTTGGAATGTAGCAAAGTAAAATGGCTTACATACTTACCACGCACAAAAGATTAAAGCTTTGAAAGTAAATAATTATCCAAAGTGAGCAAATTTTTAGGCATCCCGATAATGTGGATTTTCCATATTTCATCTAGTTTACTGATGAAGCCATCTTTGCTAGAGAAGCATTAGTTAATGTCCACAATAGTGACTAGGTTCCTGGCGAGCATCTGGACGGAACAGTCAGATACAATTCAGTTACACTATTTAAATGCTCATTATTGTTTGCATCTTTCTGCAAATGGAATTACACATACTGTTAGACGGAGTGCCTCTCCACATACGCTGAAGGATATTCCGTGCATAACATTTGAATAAAGTGTTCAGATGTATGTAGGACTGGCTCGGTAGTGCCGATGAGTGGCCTCCCAAATCCTCCGATTTCACACCAATGTCGGATTCACTGACGGATCGCAAGTACACTGCTGGCCATTAAAATTGCTACACCAAAAAGAAATGCAGATGATAAACGTGTATTCATTGGACAAATATAATATACTAGAACTGACATGTGATTACATTTTCACGCAATTTGGGTGCATGGATCCTGAGATATCAGTACCCAGAACGACCACCTCTGGCCGTAATAAAGGCCTTGATACGCCTGGGCATTGAGCCAAACAGAGCTTGGATGGCGTGTACAGCTATAGCTGCCCATGCAGTTTCAACACGATACCACAGTTCATCACGAGTAGTGACTGGCGTATTGTGACGAACCAGTTGCTCGGCCACCATTGACCAGATGTTTTCAATTGGTGGGAGATCTGGAGAATGTGCTGGCCAGGGAAGCAGTCGAACATTTTCTGTATCCAGAAAGGCCCGTACAGGACCTGCAACATGCGGTCGTGCATTATCCTGCTGAAATGTAGGGTTTCGCAGGGATCGAATGGAGGGTAGAGCCGCGGGTCGTAACACATCTGAAATGTAACGTCCACTGTTCAAAGTGCCGTCAATGCGAACAAAAGGTGCACCCAGGTTCGTCGTTGAGTACACCATCACAGGCGCTCCTGTCTGTGATGCAGCGTCAAGGGTAACCGCAGCCACGGTCTCCGAGCTGATAGTTCATGCTGCTGCAAATGTCGTCGAACTGTTGGTGGAGATGGTTGTTGTCTTGCAAACGTCCCCATCTGTTGACTCAGGGATCGAGACGTGGCTGCACGATGCGTTACAGCCATGCGAATAAGATGCCTGTCATCTCGACTGCTAATGGTATGAGGCCGTTGTAATCAAGCACGACGTCCCATATTACCCTCCTGAACCCACCGATTCCATATTCTGTTAACAATCATTGGATCTTGACCAACGCGAGAATCAATGTCGCGATACGATAAACCGCAATCATGATAGGCTACAATCCGACCTTTATCAAAGCCGGAAACGTGATGGTACGCATTTCTCCTCCTTACACGAGACATCACAACAACGCTTCATCAGACAACGCCGGTCAACTGCTGTTTATGTATGTGAAATCGGTTGTAAACTTTCCTCATGTCAGCACGTTGTTGGTGTCGCCACCGGCGCCAATCTTATGTGAATGTTCCGAGAAGCTAGTCATTTTCATATCACAGCATCTTCTTCCTGACGGTTAAGTTTCGCGTCTGTAGACGTCGTCTTTGTGGTGTAGCAATTTTAATGGCCAGTAGTGTACCGTGCAAGAAGATCTAGTCCCAAGAGCTACTGAGGCCCTTATTTAGCATAATATGAGCTTCGGTAAGTTAGTTTAAATACACCCACTTTCACGTACTTGTCGCCAGTTGGCCGTCGTTTCATGGTCACAGTTCCACAATGTTCCATTTCCAACACACGTTTATTTGGAAAATTTTGTTCGGTTCGGTATCCAGTACCATGCTCTGATATCAGGTTGTTTTTCTCTTCCCTGCAGTTTCTGATGCGATGTAAGAGACAGCCTGAGGGTCCTATCCGGCACATGCTAAATTGAACAATAAATAAATTAAAGCGTTGTTGCCTCAAATGATGGGTATATGGAAGAGTCATTCGTGTTGTGAAACTGAAATTTCACGACTCTGTTGTCTTCTCGCCCGGTCAGACGGCCAGTATTTCAGTTTTTTCCACTAAAGTCTGGATAAATCTACCATTATAGAAAGTCAAAGGTCTTACGTCAACCTCGCAGGACTTGATCACCACCAACTCAGAAGGATTATAGAACTGCCCACCTTCGCCAAGGAAAGTACCCATCCCCCTCTCAGTAATGGAAAAGAGCTGTAGCGTCCATATTAGCGAACCAGACGAACACGCATCACGGGACAAGGGTCCACAGGTTTGGCTGTGCGGTGGTGTCAAAGACAGTTACAGTTCCACCCTCGCAAGCTGAAGTTATTGCGTCCCCACATTTAACTGCAGCAGATGCCAGGATTTTAATATTAATAACAATAAACTGTATAAACATTTATAATTTAATAACAATAATTATATACTTATATCAGCACTTTGTATATTGTTAGAGCATAGTCTCCTCCAAGAAATTACAATTCAGGGAAATCATTGAAAAGCATTCTTCCGAAAATTTGAGAAGTAAATATGTCTTTCAACTGCTTCAGTAACTTCCATCCCCCTGGCTCAGCAGTAAACTGCCAGACACTGTGTCAAAAGCGCTGTCGGTAAAAAGGTTTTTTACCCAGTAACGCCATTTTTCCGAAAAAGCGCGGGAAAAGAGCCTTCCATAAGTAAATGCGATACTCTCTTTTGGCGGACAGATAGCCACAGACTACAGCGAAATCCTGAGTAAGATTCTAGCAGAGGGATCAAAACGATCATTGAAGAATTTTGATGAGCAATATGCTGCGTCCTAACGACAAAGAAATTTGTATTATCAACAATAAATCTTGTTTCAGTCAGATATTCTAATTATTTTGGGTGATATTAGCATTTACAATAGGCATTTACTTCCCACCCACCTTGTAGACATAAACGGCCACCACCTCCCCCCACTTCCACCCCTTGTAAAAGATGTATTCAAGTTATAACACTTTCTATTATTCTTCCGACAATCTCCCTGCACCCGATGACATTTTTGACAACAGTGAGTGCATGATTCCATGGCTGCTGCTAATGGTTCTTTAGGAATCTCGTTTGACTACTGGAAAATTGCTGACGCAATAGCGCCACAGCTACTGATTATGCGATCACGGAGAGTCTTTCATAGTGGGAAACAGCCAAATCATGGCAAAAGTTTGGTCAGGTAAACAGAGGGCATGAGAAACCACTTCAAAGTTGCTGTCGTGAAGAAACAGCGTTTTTTTGCGATGAGTGTATAAGTTTCCATTGGGCTGACTGGAGCTTCGTTTCACGATCGAAAAACGACATCCATGTCTCACCCATTGCTGCAAACGATGAAAAGAAAGTCCCATTCATACAGTCATCATGCATCAACATCGCCTGACGACATACCACGTACGCAGCCTTGCACTCGTCCGTCAGCATTCGTGGCCTCACCTGGAGGACACTTTTTATTTTTATTTTTTTTTTATTTATTGTTCCGTGGGACCAAATTAAGGAGAAGTCTCTACGGTCATGGAACGAGTCAATACATGAAATTATAACACGATAGTAGAAACAGATAAAATGAAAAATAAGAAACGTATTCAGGCGACAATTCGTAAGTTTAAATAAAGAAAATCAACAATGTAACACTGGAATTTGCTTAATTTTTCAGCTCTTCCAGGAGCTCCTCGACAGAATAGAAGAAGTGAGCCACGAGGAAACTCTTCAGTTTAGACTTAAAAGTGTTTGGGCTACTGCTAAGATTTTTGAGTTCTTGTGGTAGCTTATTGAAAATGGATGCAGCAGAATAGTGCACTCCTTTCTTCACAAGAGTCAAGGAAGTGCTGCTAAGTCTTGGGAATAAGCTAATATTGCTAACAACAAACGACATTAAAGAAAATATATACTGTGAGGGCAATGTCAGAATTCCCAGACTATTGAATAGGGGTCGACAAGAGGTTCTCGAACTTACACCACACATAGCTCGAACAGCCCGTTTTTGAGCCAAAAATACCCTTTTTGAATCAGAAGAATTACCCCAAAAAATAATACCATATGACAGAAGCGTATGAAAATATGCGAAGTAGACTACTTTTCGTGTTGAGCTGTCACTTATTTCAGATACTGTTCTAATGGTAAATAAAGCAGCATTTAGTTTCTGAACAAGATCCTGAACATGGGCTTTCCACAACAGCTTACTATCTACCCGAACGCCTAGGAACTTGAACTGTTCCGTCTCGCTTATGATATGCCCATTCTGTCTGATCAAAATATCGGTTCTTGTTGAATTGTGAGTTAGAAACTGTAAAAACTGAGTCTTACTGTGATTTAGCATCAAATTATTTTCCACAAGCCACGAACTTATTTCATGAACTACATTATTTGATAATGTTTCAATATTACACACAAGATCCTTCACTGCCAAGCTGGTGTCATCAGCAAACGGAAATATTTTTGAATCACCTGTAATACTAGAAGGCATATCATCTATATAAATAAGAAACAGCAGTGGCCCCAGCACCGACCCTTGGGGAATGCCCCACTTAACAGTGCTCCATTGGGACTAAACATCACTACTACCCTCAATATTGCGGAGAATTACCTTCTGCTTTCTGTTCTTAAAGTAAGAGGCGAACCAATTGTAAGCTACTCCCCTTACTCCATAATTGTCCAATTTCTGCAGTAACATTTTGTGGTCAACACAGTCAAAAGCCTTCGTTAAATCAAAGAAAACACCTAGCGTTCGCAACCTTTAATTTAATCCGTCCAAAACCTCACAGAGAATAGAGAATATAGCATTTTCAGTTGTTAAACCATTTCTAAAACCAAACTGTACATTTGACAGCAAATTATGTGAATTTAAATGCTCCAGTAACCTTGCATATACAACCTTCTCGATAACTTTAGCAAACACCGATGGCATAGAAATAGGTCTATAATTGTCAAAATTATCCCTGTCTCCCTTTTTATAAAGTGGCTTCACTACCGAGTACTTTAATCGCTCAGGAAACCGATCACTCCTAAAGGAAAAGTTACAGGTATGGCTAAGTACTGGGCTAACATTTTGCATTTTTAGGTCTTGATGCAGGATTGTGTGCATAGATACCACGGAAATGCCGGCTTTGGAGGAGACGTGCTCCACATTCGTTCAGTTATCCTCCTTAACAACTTTCTCCTCTCACTCGGTAATGTAGTCAGACCAGCTGGTGCGAGGCCAAGACTGTCTCTGTTTGTTGTCACACGACGTTCTGACTTCTTTGGCTTCTTGGGCTAACGCAAGAGTTGTGTGTGTCATACGGTGCTGCCATCTCTGCTACGCATTCACGACCAGTGCATGCGTATTTTAAAACAAACGGCATGCTTCTGTCAGCAGCGAGAGGGTGAAACTCACACAGTGGCCTCCGATAACACGACCTCAGTTCGGTGCCAGGCCATCTGGAGAGCAGCAAGTCTATTAGTCAGTCATCTCACTTTCTTCCTGGCTGATTTTTAGTCTTCCATTTTTGTTTTCGTTTCTTCGTTTACAAAAGTTCGTTCCACCACATTGTGCTCCGGACTACGACTTCTCGTGTGTAGCGAACTCTTTGAATTGCGTTGTAAACATGTTGCTCATATTCTGATTGTGTTCTGCTCGCATCCGTAGTATTGGGTGGGGTAAATGATTCCATTTTTGTTTTTGTTTCATGTAAAATAGAAACTCATTGTGATGAACGCGTGTTCTGTGAACTTGTATTTGTTGTTGCTTAGGAACCAATGTGTGAACTGCTCGATTTAAATGCATTGCAAGTAAACTGCTTTTATTCTATTATTCTTATTCTATTATTGTATGCATCCGTTTTCTATACTTTCTCGCATTTAATGGAGAACTCCATGTTAGTGGGCTTAGACAGCATTGGTATTCAACTTTATTGGATCTTGTCATGGAATGAGTAAGCAATACTGCTTTAGTGGTGTTACTTCTTGCCTTTGATTACCACGCATTCCACGGTGACTTGCAGAGCATAGATGTGGTAGTAGAATAGTATGCGTTGTAGTCTTGGTGTCCAGAGTATTCTTCCTTGCAAATGCTAAAAATGCGACAGACGTTATGCATATGTTTCCACACGTCACTAACAGGTATGGCAGACAGTACATTTTAGCAGAAGACAACAGAAATTTCGGTGGCCTCCATTAAATGCGAGAGTACGAGAAACGGATGGGAGCAAAAATAAGTAGAATACGAGCAATATGCTTACAATGCATTTAAATCGAATAATTCAGAGACGGATTCGTAAGCAGAAACGTTTAGACGTAAGTCCACATAATACCATGCGACGGAACCGGCTTGTGTATCATAAGTAACAAAAATAAAATTGGAATCATGTATGCCGCGCGCGATTACCCGAGCGGTCTATGACGATGCAGTCATGGACTGTGACGCTGGTCCCGGCGGAGGTTCGAGTTCTCCCTCGGGCATGGCTGTGTGTGTATTTGTCTTTAGGATAATTTAGGTTAAGTAGTGTGTAAGCTTAGAGACTAATGACCTCAGCAGTTAAGTCCCATAAGATTTCACACACATTTGAACATTTTGGAATCATGTGTACAGACAGAAGGGGAGAGTGAAAATTTGAACCAAGGTTGGGAATAGAACCAGGTCTCCTGCTTGCTAGGCAAGTGCGTTAACCACTAAGTCACATTGGCACAGCGGTTTACACAACTGCATAGATTACCTTGGCACATCTCCCTCCACGTTCCAAATTCTCACTGCCGCCCCAGTCTAAATTCGTCCTTACATACTAACAGAATTGCCGAGGTTCTCCATGTTCTGGAATAGCTCCACAACTTCGAATGTAAATGGGGGATCCAACCTAAGGCCCAGGTGCAGATACTCACACACCCACTGCGCCAAGGTCGTTTGTGCCTAACGCACCTGCCTAGTAAGCAGAACACCCGGGTGCGATTCCCGACCGTGGTACAATTTTTCACTCGGTGCTTCAGCAATTTTTCACTCGGTGCTTCAGTCTGTACACATATATCACATCTGTATGAGACCACTAAACTCTCTGAAATTGGAATCATTTACCTCACCTAGTGTTACGGATGAGAGCAAAAATTAAGCAGAATAAGAACAACATACATTAACTTTTCACAAAGAAACGCAACACCAAAAAATAATTAGTGTAGAGTAATAAATATATGTGTCTGGATACATGTTGTTGTTGTGGTCTTCAGTCCTGAGACTGGTTTGATGCAGCTCTCCATGCTACTCTATCCCATGCAAGCTTCTTCATCTCCCATTGCCTACTGCAACCTACATCCTTCTGAATCTGCTTAGTGAATTCATCTCTTGGTCTCCCTATACGATTTTTACCCTCCACGCTGCCCTCCGGTACTAAATTGGTGATCCCTTGATGCCTCAGAACATGTCCTACCAACCGATCCTTCTTCTAGTCAAGTTGTGCCACAAACTCCTCTTCTCCCCTGTTCTATTCAATACCTCCTCATTAGTTATGTGATCTACCCATGTAATCTTCAGCATTCTTCTGTAGCACCACATTTCGAAAGCTTCTATTCTCTTCTTGTCTAAACTATTTATCGTCCATGTTTCACTTCCATGCATGGCTACACTCCATACAAATACTTTCAGAAACCACTTCCTGACACTTAAATCAATACTCGATGATAACAAATTTCTCTTCTTCAGAAACGCTTTCCTTGCCATTGCCAGTCTACATTTTATATCCTCTCTACTTCGACCATCATCAGTTATTTTGCTCCCCAAATACCAAAACTTCTTTACTACTTTAAGTGTGTCATTTCCTAATCTAATTTCCTCAGCATCACCCGACTTAATTCGACTACATTCCATTATCCTCGTTTTGCTTTTGTTGATGTTCATCTTATACCCTCCTTTCAAGACACTGTCCATTCCGTTCAACTGCTTCTGGATACATATTTAAGGGATTAACATTGCAGAATCACAGATTAATGTAAGTGCAAGATAAGCCACTGCAACTGCAAAACGCCACACAGTTACAACCGATGTAACCGCCAGAACGTTGAATGCAAGCATCCAAACGTGCATGCATTGTGTTGTACAGGTAAATGGAAATAAGCGTATGGCATCGTTGGCCGGGAGGCCCCATTCGGGGAAGTTCGGCAGCCGAGTGAAAGTCTTATTTCAGTCAACGCCACATTGGGTGACTTGCGTGCCGGTGATGAGGATGAAATGATGATGAGGACAACACAACACGTAGTCACTGCGCGGAGAAAATCTCCATCCCGGCCGGGAATCGAACCCGGGCCCACTTGCATGGGAGGCCAGCACGTTACCATCCGGCTAAGCAGGCGGACTTGGTGTACAGGTGCCAGATGTCAGTTTGTGTAGAGGAGTTCCGTGCTTGTTGCACATGTCGACACTCTGTAGAGCATGTTGTGTTAGAACATTGTGATATAGGCAAGTGCCATCCTGTTCGAAAACACCCCCTGGAATACTATTCATGAATGGAAGCACAACAGGTCGAATCACCTACAGAAGTGCAGGTGTGCAGTCAGGGTACCTGGGATAACCACGAGAGTGCTCCTGCTGTCATACGAAATCGCAAAAAATGGTTCAAATGGCTCTGAGCACTATGGGACTTAACATCTGAGATCACCAGTCCCCTAGACTTAGAACTACTTAAATCTAACTAACCAAAGGACATCACACACATCCATGACCGAGGCAGGATTCGAATCTGCGACTGTAGCAGAAGCGTGGTTTCGGGCTGAAGCGCCTTGAACCGCTCGGTCACAGCGGCCGGTCTACGAAATCGCAACCCAGACCATAACTCCAGGTGTACTTCTAGGGTGTCTAGCACGCAAACAGGTTAGTTGCAGGCCCTTATCTGGCCTCCTAACTAACACACTGGCACTGCTGGCACCGAGGCAGAGACAGCTTTCATTACAAAACATGGCATACCTCCACTCCGTCTTCCAATGAGCTCTTGCTTGACACCACTGAAGTCGCAAACGGCGGTGATTTGGGTCATTGGAATGCTTGCCACAGGGCGTCTGGCTCGGAGCTGACGTTGACGTCACCGATTTGTAACAGTTTGTTGTGTCACTGTGGTGCCAACTATTACTCAAATTGCTGCTGTAGATGTATTACGACACAGCAGACCCATACGCCGAACACCAGGTCTTCCCTGTCGGAAGTTCCACATGGCTGTCCGGAGCCCGGTCTTCTTGCGACCGTACACTCGCGCGACCACCGCTGGCAGCAGTCATGTACAGTAGCTACATTCCTGCCGCGTCTTTCTGCAATATCGCAGAAGGAACACTCAGCTTCCCGTTGCCGTCTCACAGGAGCCCACTGAAACTGAGGAACTGATAATAACGTCTTTGTCGCCTTAAAGGCATTGTTTGTTAACATTAACTTACCACGGCCGGCCGGAGTGGCCGAGCGGTTCTATGCGCTACAGTCTGGAACCGCGCGACCGCTGCGGTCGCAGGTTCTAATCGTGGCTCGGGTATGGATGTGTGTGATGTCCTTACGTTAGTTAGGTTTAAGTAGTTCTAAGTTCTACGGGACTGATGACCTCAGAAGTTAAGTCCCATAGTGCTCAGCGCCATTTTTGAACTTACCACGTCCAATCTCAAAGGTAAATAACTCTCAGTACCATTACAGCGTGTATTTAAAGCAAACCTGGTTTGCACCTCAGTTGGAGCTACTAGCGCCACTCTTATGCGACTGGCGCGAAATCTGAATAGTCGTCATCTTTCGGATGTACAAACGCGCCTACCAACTTTCGTTTATGTCGCGCAACTCCTCCTTGTTGTTGCGATTTTTTCCGTCGGTGTTTTCACAGTGTAATTCAATGAGTGCAATACACACAAGATGGTCGTGATCAGCAACATAATTTTCACTTGATAACAACCAGTGTCGAAAATTGCAGTACTGGGTTTTTACGAATAAATACAGGTCCACACCAGACCACCAGACCCACCCATGAAGCACAAAAGAAAAATACCGGGTGGTCAAGAAGTCAGTATAAATTTGAAAATTAAATAAATCACGGAATAATGTAGATAGAGAGGTACAAATTGACACACATGCTTGGAATGACATGGGGTTTTATTAGAACAAAAAAAAATACAAATGTTCAAAAATATCCGACAGATGGCGCTTCATCTGATCAGAATAGCAATAATTAGCATAACAAAGACAAAGCAAAGATGATGTTCTTTACAGGAAATGCTCAATATGTCCACCATCATTCCTCAACAATAGCTGTAGTCGAGGAATAATGCTGTGAACAGCACTGTAAAGCATGTCCGGAGTTATGGTGAGGCACTGGCGCTGGATGTTGTCTTTCAGCATCCCTATAGATGTCGGTCGATCACGATACACTTGTGCCTTCACGCACCCCAATAATCGCACGGACTGAGGTCTGGGGACCTGGGAGGCCAAGCACGACGAAAGTGGCGGCTGAGCACACGATCATCACCAAACGATGCGCGCAAGAGATCTTTCACGCGTCTAGCAATATGGGGTGGAGCGCCATCCTGCATAAACATCGTACGTTCCAGCAGGTTTTTATCAGTCAGGCTGGGGATGGTGCGAGTCTGTAACATATCGGCGTACCTCTCACCCATCATGGTAGAAATTAAAAAACCAGAATCACGCATTTCCTCGAAGAAAAAACGCCCGATAACGGTATATGTGGTAAATCCAACCCATACCGTGACTTTCTCGTCGTGCAGTGGAGTTTCCACGACAGTTCTAGGATTTTCGGTAGCCCAAATTCTGCAGTTGTGGGCGTTGACAGACCCTCTGAGCGTGAAATGAGCTTCGTCGGTCCACAACACGTTACTCAACCAATCGTCATCTTGCGCCATCTTTTGAAACGCCCACACCGCAAATGCGCTCCGCTTCACTAAATCGCCAAGTAACAGTTCGTAATGCCGACGGATTTTGTACGGATAGCATCGGAGGGTATGCCTAAGTGCCAACCAAACAGTGGTGTATGGAATGACGGTGCGACGTGCGACTGCACGAGCGCTGACTTACCCGTGCATAGACGAACCCGCTACAGTCTCCATTTCTTCCTGAACTGTCTCAGCAGCATTGCGCCTTGTGCTCGGTCGGCCACTACGGCGTCTATCGTCTAAACACCTCGTGGCTTCGAACTTCGAAATCATTCTCGCCACAGATACATTTGTCAACGGACCTTTACCCGTTCGAATCCCCTTCCTACGGCGATAGGATCGTAACGCTGAACTAGCACGTTCCCCATTCTGATACTACAGATTCACTAAAAGCGCCTTTTCAGGTAACGTCAACATGCTGCGACTGCTGGCGCATCTGATTCTCTCTCTTTTTTTTTCCTTGATTGTAATTTTAATACCTGCACATCAGGTAGGCTGGCAGCAGCATTCTACGCTGCTCTTCAGCCTTCGAGTCGACAAAGATAAAACAGAAAGAAGACACATAATAGACATATTGACGGGCAAAAAACAGTAGACATAGAATACAAAAACACGGAGCCGTTCACACTCGATGAAAAATGCACTGAAACACGTTGGCACGGCGCTCAAACACTGATGATTTCGACGGCACAGGTGAACGTTGGAGCGTGACGGCGAACACTAAACACAAACACGATGGCACACACACGAGAAACGGATGGCGATGATCTCCGGCGCGCGAATGTCCACGTAACATGTGCGAGTCCAGGGACATGTTAAGAGGGGAAGAAGGGGGAGGGGGAGGGAGAGGGGAGAGCAAAGATGCCAATGGCAGAGGAGATAGGAGAAGGAATGGAGGGATGGGGGTAGGGGAAGCCCGGGCGAGGAGTGGGAGAAAGGGAGGAGGGAGGGAAGGGGGAGAGAAGGGAGAGAGGGTGCCCTAAGGAACAAACACAGGAAGAGGGAAGGAGGACCAAAGTTGGTAGGAGGGGTAGATGGAGGGGAGGAGGGCATCATCAAGGAGGGGGAGCTGGTGGAAGCCACCTCAGGAGAGCGTGTGGAGAGTGGAGAGATGGAGAGCAGGTGGGACGTGGAAGTAGAGGCGCGGCAGCAGACGGGGGCGTGAGAGGATGGGTGACACCAGCGGGTGAGGAGGATCGAGCTTACGGTAGGTGTAGAGGATCAGTATCCGTTCGAGAAAAAGGAGGAGGTGGGGGAAAGGAATAAGGTCGTACAGGATCCACGTGGGGGAGGGGAGACGAATGCGATAGGCGAGGCGAAGAGCATGGCGATTCTCTCTCATTACAGCTCCTTTTATACACGACTGTCATGCGCAGTCACTGACGTTTTGCTGTCCAGCACCATCTGTCGGACATTTTGTGAACTTTGTTTTTTTTTTGTTCTAATTAAACCCCATGTCATTCCAAGCATGTGTGTTAATTTTTACCTCTCTATCTACATTATTCCGTGGTTTATTAAGTTTTCAAATTTATACTGACTTTTTGATCACCCGGTATTATCATCTAGTACTCGTTTTCCGCAAAGCAGCAGTACCGATTGTCGCACCATATTTTCCCGAATTCGAAGTTCACTGCCAGGCCACTTGGAGCGCTACTGTCCGCCTCTGTTTCCGCATCGTAGCACGGGCCTTGCCGTCCTGATATTTTAGCGTTCTGTGGCTACAAGTCCTGAGAAAAAAATCGGAGCTGTTGTAACTCGAACGCACCTTGTTGCTGCAGCTGGAGCACATAGGCGCGACCAGGAAACGTGGGAAAATCTGGTCCGTGCGACACGGGCTTTAGAGTGAGCACGCCGCGCCAAAGCCGTAAGATACGTTCGCTGGAAACAGGGCCGCCCCTGTCTTTCTGCCCGCCCACCTGGCTGTCTCCCTGAATGGCGCACGACTAAACGGCTGCCGGCTTTACGGCGAGCGAGACAGAGGCGCGGCGGGCGCTTTAGCGGTGAGAGAGAGAGACGTCTGTGAGTGCGGAGCGCCAGCGGCACGGCGGGTGTAGCTCTCCGGCTCAGGCCGGCTCGCCGCGTATTGTTTTGGGCGGCTGGCGCGCGCCGGCGGTGGGTGGAATGCAATCTGGAAGAGGGGCGGAGGCTGGAGGCAGCGGCGGAATGCCGACAGCTCTCCCATACGTCTTCCTCTGGCGGCCTGTCCGCCTACATCTCCGCACCCCGCCGTGCCTCGCAGCCTGCCCGCAGTCGTCAGCTTTGGCGTGCGCCCATCGCTCACATGTGCGCCGTGATACATCACTCCGGTGTCCGCGCCAGCACGGGCGCACTGCGCCAATGGCAGTTTCTGTCTGGTCCGGAAATATGTCGGACTTCCAGTTTCTATTTCTTCGATATATACGCCACCAGAAACGTCACGACAGTGCATCCATCCTCTGGCGAACTCGGCAGAGTGTTCCAAAAAGTATACAGGGTGGTCCATTGATAGTGGCCGGGCCAAATATCTCACGAAATAAGCGTCAAACGAAAAAACTACAAAGAACGAAACTCGTCTAGCTTGAAGGGGGAAACCAGCTGGCGCTATGGTTGGCCCGCTAGATGGCGCTGCCATAGCTCAAACGGATATCAACTGCGCTTTTTTTTTTTTTTATAGGAGCCCCCAATTTTTATTACATATTCGTGTAGTACGTACAGAAATATGAATGTTTTAGTTGGACCACTTTTTTCGCTTTGTGATAGATTCCGCTGTAATAGTCACAAACGTTTAAGTACCCGGTATCGCATAACATTCCGCCGGTGCGGAAGGTATTTGCTTCGTGATACATTACCCATGATAAAATGGACCGTTTATCAATTGCGGAAAAGGCCGATATCGTCTTGATGTATGGCTGTTGTGATCAAAACGACCAACGGGCGTGTGCTATGTATGCTGCCCGGTATCCTGGACGACATCATCCAAGTGTCCGGACCGTTCACCGGATAGTTACGTTATTTAAGGAAATAGCCACATGTGAAACGTGAACCACGACCTGCAACAAATGATGATGCCCAAGTAGGTGTTTTAGCTGCTGTCGCGGCTAATCCGCACATCAGTAGCAGACAAATTGCGCGAGAATCGGGAACCTCAAAAACGTCGGAGTTGAGAATGCTACATCAACATCGATTGCACCCGTACCATATTTCTGTGCACCAGGAATTGCATGGCGACAACTTTGAACGTCGTGTACAGTTCTGCCACTCGGCACAAGAGAATTAACGGGACGACGACAGATTTTTCCCACGCGTTCTATATAGCTACGAAGCGCGATTCACCAACAGCGGTAACGTAAACCAGCATAATATGCACTATTGGGCGACGGAAAATCCACGATGGCTGCGACAAGTGGAACATCAGCGACCTTGGAGAGTGCGGCATTATGGGCCGTAGGATAGTTGGCCCCCATTTTATCGATGGCAATCTAAATGGTGCATTGTATTCGGATTTCCTACGTGATGTTCTACCCCTGTTACTACAAGATGTTTCACTGCATGACAGAATGGAGATGTACGAGTACTTCCAGCATGATGGATGTCCGGCACATAGCTCGCGTGCGGTTGAAGCGGTATTGAATAGCATATTTCATGACAGGTGGATTAGTCGTCGAAGCACCATACCATGGCCCGCACATTCACCGCATCTGACGTCCCCGGATTTCTTTCTGTGGGGAAAGTTGAAGGATATTTGCTATCTTGATCCACGGACAACGCCTGACAACATGCGTCAGCACATTGTCAATGCATGTGCGAACATTACGGAAGGCGAACTACTAGGTGTTGAGAGGAATATTGTTACACGTATTGCCAAATGCATTGAGGTTGACGGACATTTATTGCATTAATGTGGTATTTACAGGTAATCACGCTGTAACAGCATGCGTTCTTAGAAATAAAAAGTTCACAAAGGTGCATGTATCACATTGGAACAACCGCAATAAAATGTTCAAACGTACCTACGTTCTGTATTTTAATTTATAAAACCTACCTGTTACCAACTGTTCGTCTAAAATTGTGACGCATATGTTTGTGACTATTACAGCGCCATCTAACTCAAAGCGAAAAAAGTGGTCCAACTAAAACATTCATATTTCTTTACGTACTACACGAATATGTAATAAAAAATGGGGCTTCCTGTTTTAAGAAACGCAGTTGATACCCGTTTGACGTATGGCAGCGGCATCTAGAGGGCCAACCATAGCGCCATCTGGTTTCCACCTTCAAGCTAGACAAGTTTCGTTCTTTCTAGTTTTTTCGTTTCACGCTTATTTCGTGAGATATTTGGCCCGGTCACGATCAATGGACCACCCTGTGTATACACAGGGTGACTCAAACCTTTCTGGTCAAGTTGAAACAGGTCCACAACCGATTATATTGAGATTGGGGACCATTTGTTGGAAATGCATATTTACTGTCTTATGGACATACACAGTGTACACTGAATGACAACAAGATAACACAGTAATTGTTCAAAGTGACGACTGCCAGTCTCAGTGCATGTACACTGAGATGACAAAAGTATGGGTTAGCCAATATGCATATATATGTATGGCGGTAGTATCACGTACAAAAAATATAAAAGGATATTACATTGGCGGAGCTATTATTTGTATTCAGGTCATTCATCTGAAACGGTTTCCGACGTGACTATGCTTCTCGACTAGAATTTACAAACTTTGAATGCGTATTGGCACCTGGAACTAGAAGCATGGGACATTCCATTTCGGAAACCGTTAGGGAATTCGGTATTCCGAGGTCCACAGTGTCAAGAGTGTGTTTGGAAATACCAAACTTCAAGCATTGTCTGTCAACACGGGCAACGCAGTGGCCGACGGCCTTCTTCTAGCGACCGACTGCAGTGGCGTTTTCGTAGAGTTGTCAGTGCTACATGACAAGCAACACTACGTGAAATAACAGCAGAAATCAACATGCGACGTACGACAAACGTAATCGTAAGGACAGTGCGGCGAAATTTGGCGCTAATGAGGTACAGCAGTAGACGAAGGACGCGAGTGCCTTTGCTAGCAGCAGTGCCTCTCCTGGACTCGTGACCATGTCGGTTGGACCCTAAACTGATGGTAAACTGTAGCCTGGTATGTCCCCATTTCAGTTGGTAAGAGCTGACGGTAGTGTTCGACTTTGGCGCAGACCGCACGAAGCCAAGGATCCAAGTCGTCAAGACATTGTGCAAGCTGGTGGCGGCTCCATAATGGTGTGGGCTCTGTTTACATGGAATTGACTGGGCCCTCTGGTAAAACGTGAAAAGATCATTGGCTGAAAATGGTGATGTTCGGCTACTTGGAGACATCTGCAGCCATTCATAAATTTCATGTTACCAAACAGTGATGTCATCTTACCGTGTAGTAACAATTGTTGGCAACAGGTTTGAAGAACATTCTGGACAATTCGAGCTAATGTTGTGGCCACCCAGATGGCTCGGCGTGAATCCCATCGAACATTTATTGGACATAATCGACAGGTCAGTTCGTGCACGACATCCTGCACCGGCAACACTTTCGCAATTACGAACGGCTATAGAGACAGCGTGGCTCGTTATTCCTGCAGAGGCTTTCCAAAGGTTTGTTGAGGCCACGCTACGTCGAGTTGCAGCACTATGTCGGAAAAAAGGGGTGTTAGACTCGGTATTAGGAGGTATCGCATGCATGACTTTTGTCACCTCAGTGTATCGCAAAGGCGCATGTCTGGAGAGAGGACAATCCTTACACCACCTACATCAGTGGCCGCCAACAACGATTCTCTGTCAACCTATGGGCGGGCATTGTTCTAGATTACCTAACAGGATCTTATTTAGTGCCTCCCAGTTTCACAGGTCCACATTACCTGGTGTTCCTGAGAGATGTGCTGCCGCAGTTCTTGGAGACTATACCCCTTGTTATCGGCGAAAGGGTGTGGTTTCAACACGACGGTGGACCAGCCCACTAGCGAAACAACTGAAAGAGCATCTGGAAAACAAGTACCCTCATCGCTGGATTTGAAGGGGTGGTCCTGTCCCATGGCCAGCGCGATCGCCTGATTTCGCACCTCTGGACTTCTTCCTCTGGAATTATGTCAAGACGTTGGTGTATGAAATCCTCTTGGAAACCGAGGAAGACATGCTTCCTAGAGTCCAAGCTGCCTACCTCCTGGTACAACATACACCAGGGATCTTTGAGGCAGTGGGGCAGAACATGATGCGCTGCTGCCAAGCACGCACTGAGACTACCGGTCATCACTTTCAACAATTACTATGATCTACATTGTTGCTAGGAGTGCATGTTCGTAACATAGCTCACATGCATTTCCGGCCCTGGGTTCCCCACCTCAACCGACTATTACCTCTTTCAGTTTGATCCAAAAGGTTTGAGACACGCTGTATACGAAGCATGATCCGCAAAAGTTGTACATCCGAATGCGAATGACAGAAGGCTTATTCGGAAGCCTGACATAAATATTTGTTGCACAGATATCCCGCTTAGGTGCGAAGACGTGGGGATGGAGGGAGGGTCATGGGTAGATCAAAAGAGAACGCACAAATGACGACAGACAAAAGGTAATAGAAATTCATGTGTCTGAAAAAAAAAGATGCGCGAAGCTTACAACTACCACTGTCATACCTTGGTAATAGATCTTGCTGAGAACCTGGGAAAATTCTGGTCCTATGTAAAATCGTTAAGTGGGTCTAAGACTTCTGTCTAGTCACTCGTCGACCAGTCTGTTGTGTCAGTAGAAGACAGATAAAGTAAACCCGAAGTTTCAAATTCGAATTTAAGAAATCGTTCACGCAGGAGAATCGTCCAAACATACCTTCGTTTGACCATACCACGGACTCCCGAGTGAGGAAATAGCAATAAGCACCACTGATGTAGAGAAACAACTAAAACAGTTGAAAGCAAATAAGTCGCCAGGTCGTGATGGAATGCCAATTCAGTTTTACAATAACTGACCCCTTGCTTAGCTTCCGTTTATTGCGGATCTCTCGCCCAGTGCAAAGTCTCAAGCGACTAGAAAAAAGAGCAGGTAACACCGGTATATAAGAAGGGTACTTGAATGAAACCGCAAAAGTAATATTGGTTTGATGCACATTCCTTGAACATACTGTCAATTCGAATATTTCCTAGAGAGAGGAAAGCTTCTGTCCACGAATTAGCAGGATTTTAGAAAGCATCGCTCGTGCGAAACAGCTTGTCCTTGTCTCAGATGAGATGCTGCGAACCGTGGATTAAGGGCAGCAGGCGGATTCCATATTCCCAGATCTCCGCAAAACATTTGACACGGTGCCACACTGCCGACTGTTAACGGAGGTACAATCATACGGGATAGGTTTCCACATATGTCAGTTGCTAGAAGACTTCTTAAGGAACAGAACCCTCTACCGCTAATGTTCATCATAGAGAAGGGTATCGTCAGGACTGCCCCAGGGAAGCGTGATAGGACCGCTGTTATTTTCTGCATACATAAGTAATCTGGCGGATAGAACAAGCAACAACCTGCGGCTGTTTGTTGATGACGCTGTGGTGCGTGGGAAGGTGTCTTCGTTGAGTGACTGTAGGGGGATACAAAATGACTTGGACAGAATTTCTTTTTGGTGCGTCGAATTTCAGCTAGCTCCAAATGTAGAAATATGTAAGTTAATGGAGATGAGTAGGAAAAACAAACCCATAATGTTCCAATACGGTGTCAGCAGTGTGCTTCTTGACACAGTCGCGTCAATTACATACCTTGTTGTAACGATGCAAAGCAATATGAAATGGAATCAGCACCTAAGGACAGTAGTGCGGACGGCGAGTGGTCGACGTCGGTTTATGGGAAGAATTTTAGGAAAGTATGCTTCATCTGTACCCCAGTGCAAGACGCGGTGGCACGCGCAGCGTCACTGGCAAGCATTGTGTACCTAGGGGAGCGGGCAGCAATGCACATATATGTTTCAAGCTACTCAAGTAATTATACATCATATAATAGGGACATTACGCAACTGATTTAATATTTTTTTAACATAGTTCACTGGTATAAAACAAAGATGTTCCATCACCTACTTCACACTCTTAGGTGTCGATCTCCTTTCATTAGTTTATAAAGTAGTCTATGTTCTCCTCAGAGTCCAAACTATTTCCATAGCAAATTTCATCGAAATAGATTTAGCAGCTTACCCGAGAAAACGCAACAGAGTTACTTTTGATTTGATAATACACTACTGGCCATTGAAATTGCTATACCACGACGATGACGTGCTACAGACGCGAAATTTAACCGACAGGAAGAAGATGCTGTGGTATGCAAATGACTAGCTTTTCAGAGCATTCACACAAGGTTGGCGCCGGTGGCGACACCTACAACGTGCTGACATGAGGAAATAGTCCAACCGATTTCTCATACACAAACAGCAGTTGACCGGCGTTGCCTGGTGAAACGTTGTTGTGATGCCTCGTGTAAGGAGGAGAAATGCGTACCATCACGTTTCCGACTTTGATAAAGGTCGGATTGTAGCCTATCGCGATTGCGGTTTATCGTATCGCCACATTGCTGTTCGCGTTAGTCGAGATCCAATGACTGTTAGCAGAATACGGAATCGGTGGGTTCAGGAGGGTAATACGGAACGCCGTGCTGAATCCCAACGGCCTCGGATCACTAGCAGTCGAGATGACAGGCATCTTATCCGCATGGCTGTAACGGATCGTGCAGCCACGTCTCGATCCCTGAGTCAACAGATGGAGACGTTTGCAAGACAGCAACTATCTGCACGAACAGTTCGACGACGTTTGCAGCAGCATGGACTATCAGCTGGGAGATCATGGCTGCGGTTACCCTTGACGCTGTATCACAGACAGGAGCGCCTGCGATGGTGTACTCAACGACGAACCTGGGTGCACGAATGGCAGAACGTCATTTTTTCGGATGAATCCAGTTTACAGCATCATGATGGTCGCATCCGTGTTTGGCGACATCGCGGTGAACGAACATTGGAAGTGTGTATTCGTCATCGACATACTGGCGTATCACCCGGCGTGATGGTATGGGGTGCCATTGGTTAAACGTCTCGGTCACCTCTTGTTCGCACTGACGGCACTTTGAACAGTGACGTTAAATACCAGATGTGTTACGGTTCAGCAGAATAATGCACGACCGCATGTTGTAGGTCCTGTACGGGCCTTTCTGGATACAGAAAATGTTCGACTGCTGCCCTGGCCAGCACATTCTCCAGATCTTCCTCCAATTGAAAACGTCTGGTCAATGGTGGCCGAGCAAATGGCTCGTCACAATACGCCAGTCACTACTCTTGATGAACTGTGGTATCGTGTTGAAGCTGCATGGGCAGCTGTACCTGTACACGCCATGCAAGCTCTGTTTGACTCAATGCCCAGGCGTATCAAGGCCGTTACTACGGCCAGAGGTGGTTGTTCTGGGTACTGATTTCTTAGGATCTATACACCCAAACTGCGTGAAAATGTAATTACATGTCAGTTCTAGTATAATATATGTGTCCAATGAATACCCGTTTATCATCTGCATTTCTCCTTGGTGTAGCAATTTTAATGGCCAGTAGTGTATTAGTATGGAAGAATGGATTAAACACTTTGAGTATTGTCAAGCATTGTTTTCAATACGTTGAATCGTATCAGGCAGAACATATCAGTGAATTGTCTTTCTCAATGAGTAAATACGATTCCCAGCGTCCACTGTCGCGTTATAAAATTTTAAATTACGATACCTTTTTTCTTCTTGATAAGGTGTGTTGTCCCAAGTTTCACTCATGTTATCTGTGAAAGTCAGCCCGGTTAGTCGTGCGGTATAATGCACGGCTTTACGGATTGGGAAGGAGCGCCTGGTCCCCGGAACGAATCCGCCTCGGCGAAGGCGGGCTGGTTCCCCTTATTCTGCCTCAGCTACACTATGTCGGCAATTGTTGCGCAGACATGTTCTCTGCCTATGCATACACCACCATTACTCTACCACGCAAAACATAGGGGCTACATTAGTCTGGTGTCAGACAGACGTTCCTTGGGGGAGGGGGGGTTATCCACCGGTGGCCGAACCGCACAATAACCCTGAATGAGCGGTTCGGTGTGGGACGGCGGAGGGGTGAAGTGGACTGCTGTAGTCGTCGTGGGGTTGTGGACCACTGCGGCTGCAGCAGGGACGGAGCCTCTCCGTCGTTTCTATTTCTCCGGTTAACAACAATACAATACCTGTGAAAACCCGATGAAAACTCTTCAAGTAGTTTGGGAAATAAGCGCATTCAAATAGACAGGCAGGCGGTTTTAGATAAGATTTAAACTACGATATCCATTTTATTCATGATCCGATTTTGACGAAATAAAGCCCATAGATTGCCCGAATCTGCGCATCAGTGGAAATCCTCTGAAAATTCGACTAGTAGTTTTGGAGATTATAGTGCTCAAACAGATAAAACAACAGGCACGACAATTTTATAGTTTTATTATTATTGTAGATGTAGATATAAAATATTCAATCCTAAGGGACCAAACTGCCGAGATCATCGGTCCCTAGACTTACACACTGTTTAAACTAACTTATGCTAAGAACAACACGCACACCCATGCCCGAGGGAGGACTCGAACCTCCGGTGGGAGGGGCCGCATAGTCAGTGACATGGCGCCTCTAATCGCGCGGCCCTCCGCGCGGCGATGCAGATATACACTCCTGGAAATTGAAATAATAACACCGTGAATTCATTGTCCCAGGAAGGGGAAACTTTATTGACACATTCCTGGGGTCAGATACATCACATGATCACACTGACAGAACCACAGGCACATAGACACAGGCAACAGAGCATGCACAATGTCGGCACTAGTACAGTGTATATCCACCTTTCGCAGCAATGCAGACTGCTATTCTCCCATGGAGACGATCGTAGAGATGCTGGATGTAGTCCTGTGGAACGGCTTGCCATGCCATTTCCACCTGGCGCCTCAGTTGGACCAGCGTTCGTGCTGGACGTGCAGACCGCGTGAGACGACGCTTCATCCAGTCCCAAACATGCTCAATGGGGGACAGATCCGGAGATCTTGCTGGCCAGGGTAGTTGACTTACACCTTCTAGAGCACGTTGGGTGGCACGGGATACATGCGGACGTGCATTGTCCTGTTGGAACAGCAAGTTCCCTTGCCGGTCTAGGAATGGTAGAACGATGGGTTCGATGACGGTTTGGATGTACCGTGCACTATTCAGTGTCCCCTCGACGATCACCAGTGGTGTACGGCCAGTGTAGGAGATCGCTCCCCACACCATGATGCCGGGTGTTGGCCCTGTGTGCCTCGGTCGTATGCAGTCCTGATTGTGGCGCTCACCTGCACGGTGCCAAACACGCATACGACCATCATTGGCACCAAGGCAGAAGCGACTCTCATCGCTGAAGACGACACGTCTCCATTCGTCCCTCCATTCACGCCTGTCGCGACACCACTGGAGGCGGGCTGCACGATGTTGGGGCGTGAGCGGAAGACGGCCTAACGGTGTGCGGGACCGTAGCCCAGCTTCATGGAGACGGTTGCGAATGGTCCTCGCCGATACCCCAGGAGCAACAGTGTCCCTAATTTGCTGGGAAGTGGCGGTGCGGTCCCCTACGGCACTGCGTAGGATCCAACGATCTTGGCGTGCATCCGTGCGTCGCTGCGGTCCGGTCCCAGGTCGACGGGCACGTGCACCTTCCGCCGACCACTGGCGACAACATCGATGTACTGTGGAGACCTCACGCCCCACGTGTTGAGCAATTCGGCGGTACGTCCACCCGGCCTCCCGCATGCCCACTATACGCCCTCGCTCAAAGTCCGTCAACTGCACATACGGTTCACGTCCACGCTGTCGCGGCATGCTACCAGTGTTAAAGACTGCGATGGAGCGCCGTATGCCACGGCAAACTGGCTGACACTGACGGCGGCGGTGCACAAATGCTGCGCAGCTAGCGCCATTCGACGGCCAACACCGCGGTTCCTGGTGTGTCCGCTGTGCCGTGCGCGTGATCATTGCTTTTACAGCCCTCTCGCAGTGTCCGGAGCAAGTATGGTGGGTCTGACACACCGGTGTCAATGTGTTCCTTTTTCCATTTCCAGGAGTGTAGGTTATAGCGTTGTCGACGTTGTGATTCTGTGCTCAAATCCGTAGAACGACATACGCAAATTCCAATATCTGCAATGCTTTTCAAACTATGTATCTCCCTGTATTACAGTTCCTTAGAAGTTACGTGAAACGAAGTATTAATGACTGATCTAAGCAAGTTGTGAAATCAAATTAGATATTTTTATTGTAATTATTATTAAAATCACAGGCGTACGTGGCATGTTACAGGCGATGGTGTGTCAAGTTGTATTTGGAGAGGTTTGAGGGTGGGAGAGTAAGAAATTGTGAGCCCCTGTTGAATGGAAACCTGTATCAGCGCCTGCCCCGCTTTCAAAATTCACACATCGAGGTGAGCAGTCAATACTCTTACAGCATTTTTTTCTGGTCCGCTGCAGAGGGCCATAGTTCTTCTCTAACTGCACCTAGGCACTAATCCCCCTTGAAGAAGCTCCTTGGATGTACTTGTCCACTGCCATAGGGGCGACGTGCATGGTAAGAGGAGTGTGCCCTGTCTGCATGCGGCAAACATCAGCAGCATCATTGTTAGTGTGCTTAGCTGTCCATTGTTGCCACCAGCTGACGTGCATACAACCTAATGAGGTATCTGACGTGCGTTTATTACTAGAGACTTTGGGTGCACAGTGTTACAACCGTTTCTGCTAGAACAATAAATTCTTGCCTACGGTGAAACCCAGCCCCCCTATGTGGCGTCTTGATCGCTGACTTCCCAGCTATGAAATCAGTTCGATTCCTGAAATGATTAATTTTTAATTCCATTGCTCCACATAGAAATAAAATCATAACGCTCCTTTTTTTTGTTTTTCCAGAATTTTCAAGCATGTAGTATCACTTATCGATACCACACCACGAGGGTCATAGCAACAGAATTACAAGCTGCGGTCAGGTCCGAGCCGGTCTTGCGAGATCCGGTGGACCCAGTGGTGTTTACCAGTGACCTTTGCCTCCAGTGGCTCCGCACCACGAGCGCCCTCTGCTACAGGGATATAAGATGGACAGCAGCAGCCCCTCAATCCACGTGCACTTGGAGTGTCATCGCTACGACATCATCATTCGCACTTTGTGCAGCAAGTCACATCCTAGTTGCTGTTGCATCCAGTCGTCTAATTCTTGCTGCTTTATTCGTAATAGGTCTTCGTGCACTTGGAGAAACACCAGTTAAGTAAATCTTCTGTCTGTTGTGATAACTTGTCCGTTAATCACGTCCTGCTCCTGTCCAGCTTTCCTTGCGACAACAGCTGCCACACCACTCTGTAGCCACCTCTCCTTACCTCCGTAGCCGGCCGCTGTGGCTGAGCGGTTCTAGGCACTTCAGTCTGGAACCGTGCGACCGCTGCGGTCGCAGGTTCGAATCCTGCCTCGGGCAAGGATGTCTGTGATGTCCTTAGGTTAGTTAGGTTTAGGTAGTTCTATGTTCTAGGGGACTAATGATCTCAGATGTTAAGTCCCATACTGCTCAGAGCCATTTGAACCATTTTTACCTCCTTACCATTCTGTACAAAGTCGCACACAACAGTTACATTGGAAGCCATCGTAAATGCACGCTGATGAGCTAAAACTTTATTACCACTACCGACCATATAGAGTGAATGCCACCTGGTGGCGCTTATTGAACGTGAAGCCATAAGGTGAACACATTGGTGTATGTAACTTAAGTAATAAAGTAACTTTCGCAAGATGTGTCACTGCCAAGTAACATAGCTCGATGACACTTGGACTGTACATCGAAGGAACTGCTGCAGTACAATACAGAAGGTAACCAACAGAAACACGCAATGAAACGAACAGAAATGACATTTTTAAGAAGACAGTAATCACACGGAAATCACAGGGATTCATGATGGTCTTCTGGACATTACAAAACGAGGGACATGATTCTTAAGAGGGTGTGTCATCTCCACATACGGTAGCGCATGATCTGCAACATGGCCACGAGTTTACAGAGGAGTTCTTCTACATCTACATCTACATCTACACGAATACTCTACAAATCACATTTAAGTGCCTGGCAGGGGGTTCATCGAACCACCTTCACTATTCTCTATTATTCCAATCTCGTATAGCGCGTCGAAAGAATGAACGCCTATATCTTTCCGTACGAGCCTGATTTACCTTATTTTATCGTGATTATCGTTCCTCCCTATGTAGGTCGGTGTCAACAAAATATTTTCGCATTCGGAGATGAAAGTTGTGATTGGAATATCGTGAGAAGATTCCGTCGCAACGAAAAACGCCTTTCTTTTAACGATTTCCAGCGCAAATCCTGTATCATTTCTGTGACACTCTCTCCCATATTTCGCGATAATAAAAAACGTACTGCCTTTCTTTGAACTTTTTCGATGTACTTCGTCAGTCCTATCTGGTAAGGATCCCACACCGCGCAGCAATATTCTAAAAGAGGACGGACAAGCGTATTGTAGGCTGTCTCCTTAGTAGATCTGTTAAATTTTCTAAGTGTCCTGCCAATAAAACGCAGTCTTTCGTTAGCCTTCCCCACAACATTTTCTATGTGTCCCTTCCAATTTAAGCTGTTCGTAATTGTAATACCTAGGTATGTAGTTGAATTTATGGCTATTAGATTAGACTGATTTATCGACTAACCAAAGTTTAACGAGTTCCTTTTAGCACTCATGTGGATGACCTCACACTTTTCGTTATTCAGGGTCAACTGCCACTTTTAGCACCATTCAGATATTTTTTCTAAATCGTTTTGCAGTTTGTTTTATCTTCTGATGACTTTATTAGTCGATAAACGAAAACGTCATCTGCAAACAACCGAAGACGGCTGCTCAGATGGTCTCCCAAATCGTTTATGTAGATACGGAACAGCAAAGGGCCTATAACACTACCTTGGGGAACGCCAGAAATCACTTCGGTCTTACTCGATGACTCTCTGTCAGTTACTACGAACTGTGACCTCTCTGACAGGAAATCACAAATCCAGTCACGTAACTGAGACGATATTCCATAAACATGCAATTTCAATACTAGCCGCTTGTGCGGTAGTGTCAAAAGCCTTCCGGAAATCCGGAAATACGGAATCGATCTGAAATCCGTTGTCAATAGCACTCAACACTTCATGTGAATAAAGAGCTTGTTGTGCTTCACAGGAGCGATGTTTTCTAAACCCATGTTGACTGTGTGTCAATAGACAGTTTTCTTCGAGGTAATTCATAATGTTCGAACACAATATATGTTCTAAAATCCTGCTACATATCGACGTTAACGATATTGGCCAGTAATTTAGAGGATTACTCCTACTACCTTTCTTTAATATTGGTGTGACCTGTGCAACTTTTCAGTCTTTGCGTATGGATCTTTCGTCGAGCGAACGGTTGTATATGATTGTTAAGTATGGAGCTAGTGCATCAGCATACTCCGAAAGGAACGTAATTGGTAAATTGGTATACAGTCTGGACCAGAAGACTTACTTTTATTACGTGATTTAAGTTGCTTCACTACTCCGAGGATATTTACTTCTACGTATCTCATGTTGGCAGCTGTTCTTGATTCGAATTCTGAAATATTTAGTTCTTCTTTTGTGAAGGCACTTCGGAAGACTGTGTTTAGTAACTCTGCTTTGGCTTCACTGTCTTGGATAGTATCTCCATTGCTATGGCGCAGAGAAGGCAGTGATTGTTTCTTGCTGCTAACATACTTCACATACGACCAGAATGTCTCTGGATTTTCTGCCAGGTTTCGAGACAACGTTTCATTGTGGAAACTGTTATAGGCATCTCGCATTTAAGTCAGCGCTAAATTTCGAGCTTCTGTAAAAGATTGCCAATCTTGGGGATTTTTCATCTGTGTATATTTGGCATGTTTGTTTCGTTGTTTCTGCAACAGTGTTCTAATCCGTTTCGTGTACCAAGGAGGATCAGCTCCGTCGTTTGTTAATTTATTTGGTATAAATCTCTCAATTGCTGCCGATACTATTTCTTGGAGCCGGCCAGGGTGGCCGTGCGGTTCTAGGCGCTACAGTCTGGAACCGCGCGACCGCTACGGTCGCAGGTTCGAATCCTGCCTCGGGCATGGATGTGTGTGATCCTTAGGCTAGTTAGGTTTAAGTAGTTCTAAGTTCTAGGGGACTGATGACCTCAGAAGTTAAGCCCCATAGTGCTCAGAGCCATTTGAACCATTCGAACTATTTCTTAGAATTTAAGCCACATCCGGTTACACTTATATTATTAATTTGGAATGATTTCTTGTGGAATGGCATTCCATTCCTCCAACAGAGAGATTGATAACTGGTGGATAGTCGTTGGTGGGGGTGTACAAGCTGCGATACGTCACCCTAACCCATCCCACACTTCTGGATGGAATTTACGTCGGCAGAATGGGCAGAGCAGTCCACCTGCCGAACATGCTGTCGTTCCAAGAACTCCTCCTAATGTGCCTTCGATGCGGTCGCCATTGTCATCCATAAAAATGAAGTGACAGCCGAATGCGCCACTGATAAGACGCGCATGGGAAAGGAGTACAGTGTCACAACAACGTTGACTGGTGACTGTACCGTGTTCAAAGATCTGGAGGTCAGCATGCACGCGCAACATTATGTCTCCCCTCACCATAATACCTGGACCATCAGAATAATCATGTCGACAACGTTCCCAGGTGAGCTGTGCTGCGGCTCGCTTTGGTGCTGTTTGTAGGTTTCTGCCCTCTGTTGGAGGCCAGACCGTATCCTTTAGTTGGCATGGTTGCAGATGTTTGCCTTCTTCTCGTCTTGACTGGCGCCACTCGTTTCGCAAGCGTTGCCTGTCCGCTAGTGTCAGCAGCGGCGGTTATCGATATGTAGTAACTGTTGCCCTATCTTTGGGGCGACGTCGTTGTTTTTCCGGGTCGTGTGAGTGTGGCAGATCGGTTGGGGGCTCAGGAGGAGCAAGGTCCACGCGGTGTGATAACACGCCAGGACCGCTGGCGGCGCACATGGGCTGCCAAGTGCAAGGTCTATGGTCACGAGGGTGCACGACCTCGTCGTAAACCGGATCCAGCAAGCTTTAAGATGAGTGCACTTGCATTCAAGTAGAGAAAGCTCCACCATTGTGACATCTCGCGATTCTCCAGTGACTTGGATCGTGTTGCTGCTCTTAGTGTGCAGCGAGTGGAGTGCTTGGGGAAGGCTGATCTGATTAGCTTTCCTCGACTTCTTATTACTCTTTACTGTGTTCAGCTTGTTACAATTTGTTAAGTTCAACCAGCGGTATTTTTCCTGCCTGGAGCCCCCCTCCCGGTTACTTGCCCTGGGAGTTAGTTTATGTAATGGCAGTGTACGTTTCCTCGCCTTGCCGCTGCTGTCCGGTAAGGCGCGTAGTTTTGAGAGATTTCTTCATTTTAGGCCGTTTGTGATTCTTCTACTCTGTTAGTAATGATTCCTTTCTTGTTCCGGGCGCTCCAAGCACAGTATTCTGGGGGCGTAGTGCCGTCCGCCGGTTCCGTCTTTGGCGCGTTGTTCCATTCTTGCATTTGGTTTATTGGGCGTCAGGTAGCTTCAGCAAGATTACCATTAGTCAGTCGTTAGGCTGCCACTAGCCTGAGTTACCATCTTGTGAAATGAATGCAATTCTTGGCTGCCTATCTCATCGCTCGCGAAAGTGTTTGTTGCCGGACCTTCTCAGAGGTCGATTCCTGGAGCACCGTCTGTGACTGGTCCTTGTGTTTTATTATTGTGTTGTTTATTACCATATCTTTTAATGCCTACATTAAAGGTTATGTATGTCTAGTTAATAGTTCCAGTCGCCTTCTGGAATAAATCTAGCAGTGTAAGGGTTGTGTTTCAAGGTTACCATCATCTTATTTCACCTGTTGCTTGTTTCTTTTAATTAACCTTTGCTTGTATTTGCTGTTTTACAGCAGGTTTCTAAATTTTTTATGTAATTGTCGTTCCTGGTGTGTAACGTCTTCAGCCGTGATTGTGGTCATTTGCTTTGAAAAAAATAATTCCATATTTTTATTTTAGCAGTAAGCCTTACCTTATTTACTGCCATTACTGGCGTCTGATACCTTCTGCTGTGTCTGTGGCCACTTACTTTTTAATATTTCAATACCTGTAAGTTGTAATTGCAGCGAGTTCTTAAACATTCTTAATTTATTGCCATTCTTGGCGTATAAGGCCTTCAGCCGTGATCACAGTGGCTTGTTTTTTATTAAACATTATCTATATTTTATGGTGATTTGCTAAATTGTAACGCACTGAAAACACTATTATTTACACAGTTGTTTATTCCTTCATTAATAACGTGTGGTATTTTTTAAATTTATTGTTGAGTCTGGAATTACTGTTTTAAAAATAAATGTGTGTAAGTGTAAAAGGCAACCAATAGTAACTGATTACGTCCCCGTCCGCAATCGTAACCGAATCCTGCCTTCCCTTGACTACCAGGTTTCACCAGGTGCATTACGTATTCTCACCAGTCGCCATACGAGGGTACGTCCAGTAGAGTCGAATGGAGAATTATTCTAGCTACGATACAGGCCGCAAATGGGAAATCCACTGACATAAGCGACTTTCACAAAAGGGCAGATTATATTAATTGGTGATGTCTATTCTTCTAGACGTGCCGGAAAGGACAGGCACCAGGCATTAATGTAATCGATTCGCCTCGATGGACAATGAATCCACCAACTTCAGTGCAGATCTACATTTACGTTCGACCTCCTGCGGGAATATAAAATTAGCGATAATGGAGGACATCGATAATATTCTTCTCGGGTGTGCAGCCGGATCATAATGTCTTCATGACACAATATTTCCGCGGCCGGCGAGCTCGTGCACCAGCACTCTCACCTGAAGTATTGCGGCCAGTTGGACCGCGGAAATATTGTGTCTTGAAGACGTTATGATCCGGCTGCACACCCGAGAAGAATATTATCAACTATCACGCCGGGAAAGCCTTCGTAGTCACAATGGAGGACATCGATGGGGACTGGGGATAGGTGGCACTGGATGGGAGCGTAAGTCAGCGGGTGAGCGTGCCGAGATAGTCCGTGCATTTGTGCCTGGGTGGCGCACTGGTTAACGCAGCTGTCTACTAAGCAGGAGATACCAGATTCGAATCCCAGACCGGCACATTTTTTCACTCGTCGCCGCTCATTCCGCATAAAGTACCGATGTACCTGATATCATGAATCCCTCTCTTTCCTTTCATTGACCGCTTCCCTCCACATCCAATTTACATAAAGAGCTGGCTGTAAAGGCCAGGCGCCATGGGTCGAACATACCGGAAACAGCGAGTGGTTTGCTCTTCACGTGCTACTTCGTATCTACGGAATGTGACGGACATTGACAGTACAGGTAGGCGGAAAGGAGTTGGACGTCCACGCCTCATCACAGGATGTAGAGTTCGGAGGCTATCCCACTCTGCACATTGCCTAACATGGAGCTCCGTGGCAGACGACCCCTACGTGCTCCTATGTTGACCCAATGAAATCGTCAATTGCGACTGGATCGTGGATCAATGGAAACGTCTTGCCTGGTTGGATGAATCATGTATCTTATTCCACTAGACTGATTGATGGTCGTGTTCAGATACTCCGTCATGCAGGCGAACACGTGCTCGAAACGTGCACCGCACCATGGATTCAGGCCAATGTTGTCAGTATTATGCTACGAGGGACATTCACCTGGATTTCCGTGGTACCTGTCGTAATAAACGAAGGCATATGACAGCTGTGAGCTATACGAAAATTATTGAGAACATCCTGTCATTTTCAGGCTTGATGTCTTCGATGAAGGCGATGGCACATTCCAGCAGGATAATTGTCACCAAGTCAGAACCCTGTTACACTGGTTCCAGAAATATGATAGTGAATTCAAGTTGATGACCGTAACGGCCGTGAGCTACGTGAAAATTATTGCGAACCACCTGTCATTTTCATGGTTGATGTCGTTTCTGATAGCGATAGCAGCTTCCAGCAGTAGAACTGTCACCAGGTCGGAACACTGTTACACTGATTTACGAAGCATGATAGTTGAGCCGTGCGTGGCCCCTGTTCCCGCCATCAAGTATTTTACACCCTGTTTTTAACGTACTTACCACCTCACTACGTTAATTTACAATTACTACTGTCACTGAGTTGCTGCTTTGCCCTGACCGTGAGCGGCGTTAGCAGCACGTTTCGAAATAGCCCCTCTCATAGTGTCTTGGCTCGACTGCTATTACTTCCCGGTGGTTGTCTGTCGTAAGCGAGTTCGAGTCGCGACTTCCGGCGTCCAGTCAGTTGAAATGTGCCAGGAGGGCAGTTCCAACCTGCCAGTCGCGGAGTTGGAACGCGGCACTAGTTCAGTGGGGTTGGAGCTGCAGTGAGGCCTGGATGTGCATGGCTCGCCCAACCGTGGCCGCCACACATCACTTGAGCTCGATTACGGGTTGGCTGCGTGTGTGTATCGACTCCCGACTTCTCTTCGTGATTGCACAGCCACTGCTGAGTGTTGTTCAAGTCATCGCGCAAGTGTTTGACAAACGGTGAGTGCAGTTGGTGTCATTTCACTGACAACTTGTTTTAAATGTTGTCGGCGTACTGGCAGTGAGTCGGTCGGTTGCTGTGGACCAGGGAAGTTATCTCCGCGCGGTGCAGTCGGCTGGATCTGCTGGCGGTCCCTGCGCAGTGTCGCAGCGTGTGTGGAGCTGTCCGATCGCTATGAGCTTCGTGGTTCACCGACCCAGGACGTCAAAGTTGAGCAGTGGTTTCAACTATCCAAGCCACGTCCATTCATGTTGTGTGGTTCGTTTCGGTGGTTCGCTGTTGGGGAGGTTTTCCTGTGAGCAACACAGAGTGTTTCTATTGCTGAAATTTAGCCGCCATACAGTGCAATTAACTTCTTGGTTGACTACAATTCAAGTGCACCAGCGGAATTTGTTGCCTTGTGGCCGTTAGTGTTCTGGTTACCTGCCCTGGCCGCTAACGTAAATTCTGCAGTGTTCGTTTTGGGTGATGTTAACTATATTACCGTATTTCAAATTCAAGCGTACCAGACGTGGCCGTTAGTGTTCCGGTTACCTGCCCTGACCACTGACGTAATTTCAGACAGCGTCCTTTCCTCACCCGTTTTCGCTTGTCCAACATGGTGTGTAGTTTTGACAGCTAATACATATTTCATTTGGATAATCACGTTCGTAACTTTTGTGTTTGAGTTCTAGTGTACCGATTCGTGGCAAGCAAGTCGTTTTGTTGGTCGGTCCGTGGCTGTCCCCTGGTTGGGTTCCGACGGGTCAAGTGTAGTTGGGCTCACCACCTATCTCACCTAAGTGAATGAGGGCAGACCGACCTCCCTGGAGGCTTCTGAGTGCCCTTTTCTTTATTGTCCTTCTCATTGGTGTTTAATTTTCTGTTTATAATTCATCGTAGCCAATGATTTAAAAAATTCTTACTTTTACTGGATTTTATGTATTTCTGAATTTTGGAAAATCAGTTGTGGGCCTTCTTACGACAGACAACCACCGGGAAGTAATAGCAGTCCAGGAAAGATACTACGAGAGTGGATATATCGATACGCGCTGCTAACTCCGCTCATGGTCAGGGAAAGCAGCAACTCAGTGACAGTAGTAACTTAAATTAACGTAGTGAGGTGGAAATACGTGAGAAACAGGGTGTAAAATACATGATGGCGGGAACACGTGCCACGCACGACTCAATAGTGAATTCAAGTTTATAACCACCAAATTCGCCACATTTGCATGCTATCACGTGCAAGATCGGCACCTACAGGCTTATAATTTATGGGAATTGTATGACCTGTCCGTAGGTACCTGGTATCAAATACCTCTGGAAACCTACCAAGGACGTATCGTATCATGCCACGCAGAATCACTGCTGTATCGCGTTTCAGAAGTGAACCAACACGTTATTAAGAAGGTGGTCATAATGTTTTGGCTCCCCAGAGATTAATTCCGCTATTTCTGCTATCTAAACATCGGGATAATAGTCTATTTTCAAATGGTTCTGGAACTGTTTTATTCCCATCTTATTACTTCCTTTGTCAAATTGTTGGTAGCAGAATTGTTCTAATTTTATTTGTTTGAGTGATTAATTCGCCTTTTTTATATTGCTACGTTGTGTCTAGACGTAAACCTTCCACCAAACTCTAGAAATTTTTCGAGTGAAATCAGCACTATGACAAAAGCAATTTTTTTTGCACTTACTCTTCTTTTCATACGCAGGGTCTGGTTTTTTAAAATTGTTACTCGCCAAATACAAGCTCTCTTGGTAATTCAGTTTTAATGTATGAAGGCCTGCAGCATGATAGCGTAAAAATAAATCTCCATAAAGTGCGTGGCAGACGAAGAATACGTGAAAAATGACACCGCCGTTATTAAAACACAGTACATTGAGTACCTGCAGTTCAAAAACAAAAACAAAAAGCTCCCATAAAAAATTCAAGGAATATAAGCTACTGTACATCCCGCCAGACGCCGAGGCTCGCGCGTGTCCGGGAGACGTAAAAGCACTTAGTGTAATGTGCTCTATGGCACAGAATACTTCGCAGTAACGTTGCAATTTATGGAACAGCAACAAAGCAACCATCTGAAGCGTAGTACAGTCTAACGTAGCAATCAAGACAAGTATCTGCTGCGCATAAAAGACAAATTTCCAAAGTACATACACTCCTGGAAATGGAAAAAAGAACACATTGACACCGGTGTGTCAGACCGACCATACTTGCTCCGCACACTGCGAGAGGGCTGTACAAGCAATGATCACACGCACGGCACAGCGGACACACCAGGAACCGCGGTGTTGGCCGTCGAATGGCGCTAGCTGCGCAGCATTTGTGCACCGCCGCCGTCAGTGTCAGCCAGTTTGCCGTGGCATACGGAGCTCCATCGCAGTCTTTAACACTGGTAGCATGCCGCGACAGCGTGGACGTGAACCGTATGTGCAGTTGACGGACTTTGAAGGAGGGCGTATAGTGGGCATGCGGGAGGCCGGGTGGACGTACCGCCGAATTGCTCAACACGTGGGGCGTGAGGTCTCCACAGTACATCGATGTTGTCGCCAGTGGTCGGCGGAAGGTGCACGTGCCCGTCGACCTGGGACCGGACCGCAGCGACGCACGGATGCACGCCAAGACCGTAGGATCCTACGCAGTGCCGTAGGGGACCGCACCGCCACTTCCCAGCAAATTAGGGACACTGTTGCTCCTGGGGTATCGGCGAGGACCATTCGCAACCGTCTCCATGAAGCTGGGCTACGGTCCCGCACACCGTTAGGCCGTCTTCCGCTCACGCCCCAACATCGTGCAGCCCGCCTCCAGTGGTGTCGCGACAGGCGTGAATGGAGGGACGAATGGAGACGTGTCGTCTTCAGCGATGAGAGTCGCTTCTGCCTTGGTGCCAATGATGGTCGTATGCATGTTTGGCGCCGTGCAGGTGAGCGCCACAATCAGGACTGCATACGACCGAGCCACACAGGGCCAACACCCGGCATCATGGTGTGGGGAGCGATCTCCTACACTGGCCGTACACCACTGGTGATCGTCGAGGGGACACTGAATAGTGCACGGTACATCCAAACCGTCATCGAACCCATCGTTCTACCATTCCTAGACCGGCAAGGGAACTTGCTGTTCCAACAGGACAATGCACGTCCGCATGTATCCCGTGCCACCCAACGTGCTCTAGAAGGTGTAAGTCAACTACCCTGGCCAGCAAGATCTCCGGATCTGTCCCCCATTGAGCATGTTTGGGACTGGATGAAGCGTCGTCTCACGCGGTCTGCACGTCCAGCACGAACGCTGGTCCAACTGAGGCGCCAGGTGGAAATGGCATGGCAAGCCGTTCCACAGGACTACATCCAGCATCTCTACGATCGTCTCCATGGGAGAACAGCAGCCTGCATTGCTGCGAAAGGTGGATATACACTGTACTAGTGCCGACATTGTGCATGCTCTGTTGCCTGTGTCTATGTGCCTGTGGTTCTGTCAGTGTGATCATGTGATGTATCTGACTCCAGGAATGTGTCAATAAAGTTTCCCCTTCCTGGGACAATGAATTCACGGTGTTCTTATTTCAATTTCCAGGAGTGTATTTCAGGTGCGTGACCACAAGAAGTGAAAAAGATTATGACAGCATCGCTATAAGCTACCTTGTAAAACCTCATAAGCGATCACCAGACGACGATGGATCGTCTAGGCGCCAATAGGTCAGTATTCATGGCTTGTCATCGATCACCACACGTCTAAATTTTAAACAAATGCGCATCGGGCACATAACTCAGATGTGATGTAGATGATTATATACTTAAAATATCCACGGGTGTACTGCCGGTCTACAGTGTCCAACGGGCACAATGTAAGGCGTATGCTTCGCCGGCGATGGGCGAGGCATGGCAGAATCTCTGACCAGACAGTAGTTTATTGTTAGTTGTTGCTTGTCGCGAGTCTGCACTAGTCTGCGCGAGTCGACAGTAGTAGTCGGTCGGCTTTAGTAGCGAGTGGACAGTAGTAGTCTGCGGGAGTCGGCATGCATCGGCTGTGTGCTGCGCGCGCGACTCTGGTCAGGGTTCTGGAGGATGAGTATTGTTGTAGGAGGTAAAGAAGCAGCCTTGCGCATAATTAATAGGTTCTGGAGGATGAGTATTGTTGTAGGAGGTAAAGAAGCAGCCTTGCACATAATTAATAATGTATGTTAATTGTAATTTGATTTGTTCAGGAAAAATGCCCCAATAATAATTTTTATAATATAAAGTAACTCTCTTAAAGAAAAGGATTCATTTCAATCTCCAATGCATTATCAATACTTCCAAGAATCAAAAAAATACATATATACGCCAGCATTGCACGAAGCTGTGTCGAAGAATGTATAATTAAGAGCAGATGTATTTGCAGTCTTTTATTGAGGTAAGAATTTTTGCTCTTTTATTCAGAATACAGGGCCGAAGGTCAGCGCTGCTGTCCTTATAAAATTTACCAGTTATTATTATTTCTGTTAGGAGGTTACGCTTGGCTCCATTTTTCATTATTATTTAACATTTTTTGTGTGACGAGGTTACACTTGGCTCCATTTCCATTTATTCAATTTCTGCTGGGAGGTTACACTTGGCGACATCCGGCCAGGATCGTATTTCTTTGTGAATCTTCTGATAAGTAGTCATATATCTGCTCTTATTTACTTAAATGTAATTAGCATTTGGCGCAACGCATTTACTAATTTGCCACTCTTTCTTCCACAGATCGTCGGCGATTTGTTGCTCTTTGTTATAATTGTGTTTGTTGCATTTTGCATTGTCTTTGTTTCATTTGTGAATAATTTTGTTTTGTGAAAAATGCCGCGAAAAACTGTTAATAGTACATCGCGATGTATAATGAGCGAAATAATCGACTGTAATAATTTGACCGATAATATTTGCGATACTCAGTGTAATGGTGACAATACTCCATTTACAGACAATCAGTGCGTACCGACCACTAATATTGATTTTGATCATAATGATGAACAAATAAATTCATTAGTGTCCTCTGTTAATTTAACGACAATTGATGACGCGGGACGTTCTGTTGCAATGAACGCTGCGCAGTTCGACACGCCCGGTTTAAAAAATTTACGTAATGAACACACAAATTTTTCTAACGAAAATGAGCAGTGTACTCAAAGTACGGCAGATTTATTTGATTCCGAGGTAGTGAGTAACAGTGCACATCCGATTGGGAAACCTTTTCGAGAACCACAGAATGACCAAATGGTTACACAAAACGTGACAATTGCAGGTACGCCATCAAACAGCACAGAGAATAGAGTAGGTAATATTGGGTTGGATCAAATTATGGCACTATTGCTACAACATAGTGCAAATTTCAAACAACTTAATGAAAATTCCAAACAACAGTATGAAAGACAAGAGAACAATCACAAACAACTTAATGAAAAATTAGACAACAATTCGAAACAACTTAGTGAACAGATCGAGCAACTTAATGAAAAACATGACGACAACCTTAATGAAAAATTAGACAACAATTGCAGACAGCTTAGTGAACAGATACAGCCATTGCCGCACAGTGTCATGATACTAAACAACAATTACGTGAGGAAATTGAGGCTTGTGCTAGGAAAAGTAGTGAAGAAATTAGATCTGTTGCTCAAGAATTAAGGGATATGCAAACAGCTACAACAGAATCACTTAGAGGCGAAATTAGTGCAGTCGGTAAACAATGCTCTGAAAAAGCAACACAGTTACGCGACGAGTTTAAATTAATGACAGTAGAACTTTCGCGTACACTGGATGCAAAAATAGACGCGAAATTCGACCAACAGAACAGTCAAATTGACGAACGTTTTAATCACCACCTGCAAAACAGTGAAACGCGTTTCCGTAAATTTATACAGGAACAAAATAAAGTAAAACGACAAGTCATGAAAACAATTACCGTACAGAGACAGGAAGATAAACGTAAATTGTTTGCGAAAGCAAAAACATACGTAGACAACAATATTGCTACAGTATCAGACGAAATTAACACTATCAAACAGTTGAACACCGAATTGCGTGATGAAATTTCCGATCTAAAATCAAAAACAGATACACACACAGTAGACTTTCAGACAGTGACCGACAGACTCGAACAATTAGAACTAACACAGGATTCCGATGTCATTAAAGCTGACGTTAAAAAATTGAACGAAACCACACGTAAAATACAAAAACAAATTAATGCTTCTGACACTAAAAACGGTGATCAGGTAAAAATACTGACTGAAAAATATGATGAATTGGCCAGTCGTATTGACGTTATTGAAAGTAATAATGACAGCAAATCAGACGATACTTCACCGATTTCATTTAATCAAACACCTGAATTCCAAAATCTACAGCAGACAATCAGTGAGATAGATTCATCTAATAATACATTACGTAGAAAATTGTCAACTTTACAGCAAGAAGTGACAGAGATAAAAAATATTTCAGTTAATAACACGTCACATCATATGGCACATTCCGAACATTTCTCACACTCACACAGTCAGTATAATTTGGGTAATTTAAGAGAGTACGTGACTTAGATTCCGAACAATCACAGGCAAATAGATTCTCATACAATCCTGAACCTGTTCAGACGTACAGAGACGATAATTTTGATTACAAACATTTTCTATCAGTGAGAAAATTTAAAGTGTTGAAAAATGACAGAACACAGATTCACCCCTTGGATTGGATACAACAATTTAGCTTTGCTTTTCCACCGACTTGGCCCGTAACACACAAACTTGAATTTATTTGCAGTTTTTTGGAAGGCGAACCGGCAACTCGTATGAGACCGATTGCGAGACAATGCTACTCAGTAGAAGAATTTCAGAATGCTTTTCTGTCAGCGTATTGGTCGAAGACGAAACAGCGCGGAATTAAGGATCAACTAATTAGTTTACCGAATTATGAGAACTCAAATTTTTCCACTGTCACGCAATTTTTTGAACACATGGTCCAACAAAACCAGTAACTAAGTGAACCATACAGTGAATCTGCACTTATTCAATTATGTATTTCTAAATTACCACGATCATTAAGAGTGTCACTTTTAACGGGTCAGCAGAAGGAAAATATTTCGACATTCAGAGATCTGTTACAGCTTTTGGAAGTGCAAAAATCGGATTATTCTTTTATAAACAAAAATTTTTCATATAATAACCAAGATCAACATACATACAGCAATTACGATCAGCCACGTAATTCCAATAGCAAAGCTAATAGACGCTACAGGAACGATAACCAACAGAACTTTAATAACAGACAAAATTTTAATTATCAGTATCGACAAAATTATCAGCAAGAGGAACCACATTTTGGTAACAATAGACGTTTTTCCCAACAACAGCAACAAAACCAACCGGTTAGCATACCTAACCAAGAATGCAGTCTACAAGGTAAACCAAGCTTTAATGTTTCGCCGCGTACGCGTATAGCGTCGGCCCCAACAAATAGTAACGCGCAGCAACAAGGAAATCAGTACGCACAGAAAACACACTATTTCAATTCCTATCGCAGTGCACCGTATAGAAATGACTATCATGACAGACGTAAAAGTAATGAGCATAATTTTCAGCGTACATTTAATAACAGTCGATCTTATCAGCAGCAAGAACATCAGCAACAACACATTATCATGAATGAACCAGACAGTAGGTATCATCCAGAACGTAATACGTCTGGAAGAAATAACAGAACGGTTCAAATAGTCGAAATGCCACAGAATCGTCCTGAAAATAATAACACGTCAGATAGAATTTGACTAGATACAGTACAGGTTGCATCTTCCAGCAACGTAAGCAATACTTCAGATACACAGAATCTTGTTCACGAAAAAGTTATTACTTTTGACGACATACGAGACACTCTTTTGCAGGAAAGACCAGTTGTTCAAAAAACCATTTCACACCCTGTCATCGAAGTTAAAATTGGATCATCGAAATTTTCAGCAGTAATCGATTCTGGATCACCTATGTCAGTTATAAATGAAGAAACTTTCAACGAGTGTAGCAAAGAGAATACCTATCCTACGTTACAATTAGGCAAAACAAAAGTGAAAGGAGCAGTATCTAGTAAAGGAGTAGATGCAAAATTACAGACACATTTATCATTTTGTATTGCAGGTCATACGTTTCACTCAAATTTTTGGATTATTCCGTTATTAACGACAGACATTATTATAGGTACGAATGTTGTGGTACAACACGATGCCATTATTGACTTTCAAAATTCCTGTTTAATGTTGAAGGATGAAAATGTACAACTGGCTTTAGAATTTCAGCACTCTTTATCTGCGGAAGAACAAACAATTAACCGTACAGAGGTCATTTCCACATCACGTAACATAGACTGTAATTCCACATTGTTCACAGATACGTACGTACACAACTATAATACCCCAGACGAAGCCGACTATGACGTTATACAGATGATTTCTGATAAAGTTAAAAAGAGCAGTGCAAATACAGACGACGAACGCACGCAACTACACAAAATTCTTTTACAGCGAGCTCCAGTTTTTGACAACGTTCCTGGTACTATGTCCGGTTTTAGGTATGAATTTCAAGTTAAACAGCACGACTCATTTAAAGCCAAGCATTATCTCATTGCGTATATTCATAGAGAACAAGTTAAGAAAGAATTGCAAGCTATGCTTGATCAAGGAATTATTGAACCGGCAGTTAGTCCGTACATAAACCCACTCCATATTGTTAAGAAAAAGGATGGTTCACTTCGCCTCGTACTTGATTCGCGTCACATCAATGACATTGTTATTAATGAAACAGATCGCCCACAGACACTAGAAGAACTTCTACAGAAATCTCATGGTACTGCTATTTATTCCACATTAGATTTGAAATCGGGATTTTGGCAAATTCAGCTCCATCCGAACTGCAGAAAGTGCACAGCATTTCTCTGTTTTGGTGACTGTTATCAATTTTGTAAATTACCGTTCGGTTTAACAATTTCTTCAGCAGCTTTTATTCGCGGTTTGAATACAATACTTCCGACAGAACTTAAAGACAGAATCACAACGTACGTAGACGACATTCTTATTGCAGAAGCTAACTGGTCTGAACACAATCTGATTCTTGAACGACTGTTGCAAACTTTTCGTGCACAACGACTCACAGTTAATCTCAGTAAATCGCACTTTGGTAAAACTTCTATAAAATTTCTTGGACATGTAATTTCAGCAGAAGGCATTGCGCCTGACCCGGAAAAACTTCAAGCTTTACGTGACATTACTGTTCCTACGACAAAAAAACAACTACGCAGTTTTTTGGGATTAATTAACTTTTTTCGTAAATTTATTCATTACTCTGCTTTAGACACCCCTACATTATGTCAATTGACAGGTAAAAACACTATTTGGTCCTGGGATAGGCAAGCACATTCTGAATTTGTGAACCTGAAAGAAGCCTTGTTGAATGCACCACTTTTATCGCACCCAGATCTTACCAGAAATTTTTCCATTGCCACCGACAGTTCCAACACCGCTTTAGGCGTACATATTTTTCAGGAAATTGAAGAAGATGGTTGTACAGTAATTAAAAACATCGCTTTTGCAAGTCGCATTCTGTCACCTGCTGAACGAAATTATTCTGTTACAGAACTTGAAACATTATGTGTTGTATGGGCTTTTACCAGATTTAGGCATTTTCTTTATGGAAGACACACTACCGTTTACACAGATCATAGAGCGATACAATTTTTACTTTCGGCTAAATTTACACACGACAGATTAAGTAGATGGAAACTTTATTTGCAGGAATTTAATTTTACAATTGTTCACATTCCCGGCACACAAAATATTGTAGCTGACGCACTACCCCTTTCTCTCAGCAACAATCAGCAAGACATCACAACCAACTTCTGCAAAGCAAATTTCAGCGTCATGTACATTCAACAAGTTGCATTTGAAAATTTCATTTCGTCGTCATTACAAGACACAGCACAAGAGCAGAGTATAGACAACGTGTGGAAAGAAATTAAACACCTTTGGCAAGATAGGAATAATGTTACCATTAGAAACCATTACATTGTACGCAATGACATGCTGTTTCGCCACTCTCATCCTGACAGCAACAATTGGTTATTATGCATTCCTGACGAATTTGTTAACAAATTAATCTGGTATACTCATTTAAGTTACGCACATTACGGAGCCAGAAAATGTTTTCTTATACTGAGACAGAACTGTTATTTTACCAACATGGAGAAACGTATTCGACGAGTTTTAGCGTCATGTAAAATCTGCCAGAAAGCTAAATCAGATACGACTTCACATATTCCTCCATTACATCCCATTGTACCTGTTAAATGAAGACACATGGCCGCTGTAGACATTTTTGGTCCAATTCCCAGAACTAATAGAGGTTTTTGCTACATCTTCGTCGCTGTTGAACTCACTTCAAAATTTGTTACCTTCACTCCGTTACGCAAAGCTACTGCTAAAACTGTTTCGAAAGCATTTGTAAAACATTTTCTATTTCATGTAGGGCATGTGTTGAAAGTAATTTCCGACAATGGATCACAGTTTCGATCTGCTATATGGACACGTATGTTGCGAGCTAGAAACATTTCTCCGATCTATATATCCAGGTACCATGCTTCTTCGAACCCTTGTGAACGATTAATGAAAGAAATTGGTAAACTGTGTAGAATTTACTGCCATAAAAAACATATTGACTGGGACACACACATACTCTCATTCCAAGATGTAATTAATTCCACACCGAATGAATCTACTATGCTATCTCCGTCTGTTATACTGAGAAATGTTGAACCACCTAACAAAATTAAAGAGGTAGTAACATTTCCTACATCTCGTCGACTACGACACCATGAAATAATTGACATTGCGCTGAACAACATCAAACGTGCCGCAGAGCGCCGGAGAAGACAGCAGAAACAGGTTTGTACACGCCGTGACTTTCACATTGGACAGAAGATATTAGTACGTACACACTATTTATCCAACAAAGGAAAGAGTAGATGCAGTAAATTTGAGCTTCAATACGCAGGTCCATATCGGATTCGCAGCATTCCTCACCTCAATGTAGTACACGTCGAAACTTTGAGAACCAGAAAAACCAAAGGGAACCACCACGTGTCGAACGTCAAACCTTTTATTGAATGAAGATACTTTATGATTTATCACACCGTAATGCCATTTCCTAATTTTTTATGACCGCTTATGCAATTATATTCACATGAACACCTACTGATGATTATCGTAACTTTTTCTTGGCAAATGCCTGGCAAGGTAAGGTTAGCAGGTCGCTTTTCTTGTCGTTACACATCAGACAGTGCACATTTTCCAGATAAAATTACGTATCTTACGAATAATTATGCAATTCTATCTAGTGATATATTAATTTTATCAAATTTTCTCTCCATCCAAGTCTTCAATTCTCGCCTCCATTAACTACACAACATACAAGCTGTACACAAAGAAGATCACATTTCTTGTCGTTACACATCAGACCGTGCATATTTTCCACTTTTTTATGTATGTATGGACTTCAGGGACTCACACCTAGTGAGTACGTGGCTGGCGACCACGGGGTCCCGAGCTGAGTCCTGGCATTGCTTCCACTTACTTATGCCAGGCTCCTCACTTTTATCTTTCCTATCTGGCCACCCTCGGCCAGCTCTTGTTCTTTTCCGACCCTGACGCTATTAGGTTTCGAGGGCTAGGGGTCTTCCATTTCCAACCTATACTTCTACTGAGCCGAGTATCTCCCGGGATAAGGAGATTACCTTCTATCAAGTGCCAACGGCCTTCTAGGAGGGCGGATGAGCGGCTAGAAGGAAGGGCACTCTCTTGCCCTTGGGGTGGGAAACTGCTCCTAAAGGCGGAGGAGCCACAAGGTGGCCAACGGCATAGAATGGAGAAGGCAACGGGAAACCACTCCATTAAAGACCCGGGTGGGTATCCCAAGTATCAACAGCTTATGATGGAAAGCTCTTTGGTTAAATTCTACGGAGGTAAAATAGTCCCCCATTCGGATCTCCAGGCGGGGACAACTAAAGAGATACTAAAACCCAAAAGCATTAATGTAAGAAGGATAGCAACATGGAACGTCAACTCACTTCTTAAATGTGGTAAACTGGAAAACTTGAAAATGGAAATGAAACGAATGGATATTGATGTACTGGGAGTCTCAGAAATGAGATGGCCAAACGCTGGCGACTTTTGGTCAGGGGATTACAGAATCATACACACTGGAACAGCACAAGACAGTCCCGGGATTGCAGGAGTGGGAATTATCCTCAATAAAGAGATGGGGTTAAGAGTAAAAGGATTTGTTCAACATAGTGAGAGGATAATTTACGTCCGATTGGAAACTAAACCAAGAGACACAATCATAATCCAAGTATACATGCCAACTACGAGGCACGAGGATGATGAAATCGACATGATGTATGACCACCTTGAAGAAGTAATTGGCAGAATTAAAGGAGCCGAAAACATTGTCATCATGGAAGATATGAATGCCGTTGTTGGGGAAGGTAAAGAAGAGGATGTGGCAGGGAATTTTGGATTAGGATTAAGAAATGAAAGAGGGGATAAACTTGTAGAATTCTGCCAAAGAAATAAACTTTGCATTACAAATACCTTCTTTAATCATCATCCAAGAAGAAGATATACTTGGAAAATGCCTGGTGACATTAACAGATACCAAATTGACTTCATATTAGTGAAGCAAAGATTTAAAAACCAAGTTAAGGACAGCAGATCATATCCAGGCTGTGATGTGGAAAGTGACCACATACTCGTTATGATGACGACTGAACTAAAATTCAAGAACATTAAAAGAAGAAGTACATGTAAATGGGATTTGACAAACCTGAAAAACGAAAATACACTGAAGCACTATCAACTAGAAACAGACAAGAAAACAAATACACAGGGCTGCAATGACATCCAAAGCAGCTGGGAAAAAATAAAAACTGGTATTTTAGAAGCAGCAGAAAAAGTAATAGGAAAAGAAAGGACAGAGAAAAGGAAGGAATGGATCACTAATGACCTACTAAATATGATGGAAGAAAGAAGGAAATTAAAAAATTCTGTGAAGACGGAAGACCAAGAGAAAGACAAGAGTCTGAAAAACAGAATCAACAGAGAGGCAAAACAAGCAAGAGAAAAATACCTTGTTGATCTCTGTATTTCAGTTGAGGACAACATGAGCAAGGGAAATATCGACAAGGCCTATAAATGTGTGAGACATTGCTTTGGAGACAGAAGAAACAAGTGTAGGGCTGTGATGGATGAAAATGGCAATATGTTGGATGACGATGATGAAGTTGCAAGAAGATGGAAACAATATATAGGAAAACTGTACAGCGGACCAGACCTGTCTGAAAACATCATGGAAGAATAAACAGAAGTAGATGCACACAACATAGGTGAACCTATATAAAAAGGTAGAGTTTGAATTAGCTCTGAAAAAATTGAAAAACAACAAATCGCCTGGTATAGACAATATCCCAGCCGAACTTCTGAAATCTGGAGGAGCAAAACTGAATCAGGAGTTGTATGATCTTGTTTTCAACATGTACGAGCAGGGTAAAATTCCTACAGACTTTGAGAAAAACATTATGATCCCCATTCCAAAGAAGGCAAATACTACAAGATGTGAAAATTATAGGACACTCAGTCTAGTTACTCACGCCCCTAAAATATTAACCTCAATTATCCTAAAACGCATAGAACAAAAAGTCGAAACTACACTCTCCGAAGACCAGTTTGGATTCCGGAAAGATAGAGGAACCAGAGAAGCAATATTTGCTCTAAAACTAATAATAGAGAAACGACTAGATAAGAACCTGAAAACATACATAGCTTTCGTAGATGTAGAGAAAGCCTTTGATAATGTTAAATGGGATAAGATGTTTGAGGTACTCAAAAAAGTAGGAATAGACCATAAAGATAGAAAAATGATATGGAACCTGTACAAAAACGAGACAGCAGTTATCCGTGGACGGACAAAACAAGAAGAGGTGCAGATACGGAAAGGTGTCCGACAAGGTTGCGCACTATCCCCTGTTATCTTGAAGAGGCACTGAAAAAAGTAAGTGAAAATTCACAGACAGGTGTAGTAATTCATGGCCAACGAATAGATATGATAAGATATGCCGATGATATAGCTGTCCTGGCTGAAAGTGAAGAAGATCTTGTAGTCCTACTGAATAGAATGGATAAAGTTATGGGTGAAGAATATAATATGAGAATTAATAAAGCAAAAACAAAAGTAATGGCATGTGACAAAGAAGATCAAGTGAAAGTCCAAGTTCATGTAGGCAATGAAATGCTTGAACAAGTTGATAAATTTACTTATCTGGGCAGTAATATTACCAGGGATGGAAGGAGCAAGGCAGAAGTGAGAAGTAGAATAGCTCAAGCAAAGGCTGCTTTTAAGAAGAAGAAAAACATATTAACATCTAAGAGCATCAGCCTTGAAACCAGGAAAAGATTTTTGAAATCATATGTGTGGAGTGTGGCATGCTATGGGTGTGAAACATGGACTCTCGGGACAGAGGAACAGCAGAAGCTAAATTCTTTTGAAATGTGGTGCTATAGACGCATGCTCAAAATAAAATGGATCGACAAGGTCACCAACGAAGTGGTTCTGGAAAGAGCAGGTGAGAAGAGAAGCTTCTGGAGTTTCATTGTTAAGAGAAGAGTGCAATTTGCAGGCCATCTATTAAGACATAAAGGACTCCTGAACACAATCATAGAGGGATATGTCGAGGGAAAAAGACCAAGAGGAAGACCACGACTGAGGTACATGGATCAAATCGTGAAAGATGTGGGATATGACACCTATAAAGAAATGAAGAGAAAAGCTGAAAGACGCACAGAATGGAGACAAGCTGCCATTGTAGCTGTTGCAAACCAATCCTTGGATTGACCACTACAGAAGAAGAGAAGAAGATGTATGTATGATTGTTTTCCTGTTTTGTTTGTATGCACTATGAAATATTTAAGATATAACAAACACCAGTTGACTTTAAATTTTGCCTTATGATATCTCAACATCGTGACTACTTTCTTTTTTTTTTTTTTGCTGCTACATTGTGATACACTGTGTACATTTTTGCTTCTGAACACTGTCGATGTTTTTGACATATTACGTTTTCTGTCATGCTATGCTGTATGCTCAATTATGTTACTATAAACCAGTTTTTATCTAATGTGTATATGAATTAAATGCAAGACATTAATCTTTATTCATCATTTTCAGAAAGAAATAACGTATAAACGAAATAAATTAAACAGAAATGGGAATTTCACCTTCGGAATGAACGAAAGAGGATACAATATTTCATGATGAAGAGTAAATGGATCAGAATGAACAAGCATTAACAAGAATATACAATAGACATCGTATGATAGCAGTCTTAACTAATTTTTTCTTTCAGAATACGAGGCGATTGATGCAGGCTGTCAGACAGAACTACACATCGTAGTTTTAGTGATGAAATATGCTAGAAATAAGGAATAGTTGTATAATGAATAATGAAGTGATTTTTTTGCAAATGATAATGAATGGTGATGAATAATAATGAAGAATATGCTACTATGGATAACGAAGTTTTTCTTTACAGGTGATGATAATAATGGAGTTATGGTGATATGGATAATGAAGTTTTTCTTTGCAGATGAAAATAATGATGAAGTTTATATATTTACTGTTAGTTAAGAGATGCTATGTAGTTATTTAAGTATTTGTTGCAGTTCGTTTTGACAGTATGTCTTATATCGCATGGTATGATGACTGAAGGTTTTGGAAAGGACAGCTAGAGAACATATATATTTTTATACACATTTCACTACCTGTTAATTCGAAGTTCACTACTTTTCAGCATAATATGCGTTTCTTCTTTCAGTTTCATAATCCATTTTGTATATTTTGCAGGAGAAAATATTCATGAAATTAATGTGGTATAAATAGTTGTTTATTAAACCTATGTCGTTTATGAATGTGATCACATATACTCTACTTGTTTCATAACCTTGCTACAGCTGACTCATGACGAATGACGTTACACATCTTCATTTGCAGCAATAACTCAAAAGCAAACAAAGTAATTACCAGTCCCAAATAATACTACTAGTTTAAGAGAGTTCTGAGTAATACTGATCAGCTCTGAATAGTATGTCACTTCAATAATGACTTCTGAATAGTACATAAAAAAAACAATGTTTTGTAGCTGTCCAATGAATGCCATTGATTATTGTAATAAGATGACCTATGATGCCAATGATTACTATAATTAGATTAATTATGTATAAATGGTATGCCAATAATTAACTCATTTTGAATAATGACTCCTGAAAAATACAAAAAAAAGCTTTGTAACTGGCCAATGAATGCCACTGATTATTGTAATAAGATGACCTATGATACCAATGATTACTATAATTAGATTAATTATGTATAAATGCTATGCCAATAATTAACTCATTTTGAATGATGACTTCTGAAGAATACAAAAAAAAGTTTTGTAACTGTCCAATGAATGCTACTGATTACTGTAATAAGATGACCTATGATGCCAATGATTACTATAATTAAGTGAATTATGTTAATACTATGCCATTCATTAGCTTCTGTTTTGAATGATGACTTCTGATGGTTTGTAACTGGGCAATGAGTGCCAATAATTACTATATTCAGATAATTTATCAACATTATTCTGTAATTCTACATACATGGTACAGAAATGTTCAGTAACTGGGCGATGAGTGCCACCAATTACTCAAATCAGTTGTTAGACTAGTGTAATTCTCAATGAAGACTACTATGTGACTTAATGTCCTTCACCTTCTGACCTAATTACCAGAAATTACTGCAATATCCATTTGTCCTGTCTATCCTCATGATCATGGAGCACTATATTTGGTTTTTGCACTAATTCTGCGTTGGTCTACTTTACAAGAACATGGTGTTGACATGACATGCTGTCCACCACCTTGAGCGATGGAGATGTTATTATGGTCCCACTGTTTGGTGTACCTAGTGTACTACCAAAATAATAGCATGGAATATTATTACGACATTTCAGTGTGTTGGCTGCACTGATTAATACTTCAAGGAAAAGAGCTTCAGATTGTCTCACTTGGTGTTGTGCTTCTGTAGAAAAATATGGACTTTCAATGCAGCTGCGTGCAACCTAAAGTGCTACAACCATGACGCAATCCATCCCATTCCTTTCGTAATTCTTGTAAAATGATAAAGACATATACAGTGCGTGTGCACTCTATGCCATTTGTTAATATGATTAGTACTCATTACATATACATTTTTGTGATTTGCTGATATGTTCTGAATTACAGTGCGTGTGCACTTTCGTCATTTGTCAATATGATTTGTACTCATTATGTTTATTTGTTGTAAAAAAATGTTAAAGAGTTTTACAGTGCATGTGCACTTTTGCCATTTGTTAATATGTTTTGTACTCATTGTGTATACATTTTGTCTTTACTTGATATGTTCTGAACTTTAGTGCGTGTGCACTTTTGTCATTTGTCAATATGATTTGTACTCATTATGTTTATTTGTTTGTAAAAATATTAGAGAGTTTTACAGTGGTGTGCACTTTCGTCATTTTGTTAACATGATTTGTATTCATTGTATATACATTTTGTGATTTGCTGATATGTTCTGTACTCAGTGCGTGTGCACTATATTTTATTTCATGTTCTGCAGTTATATATTGAAAGGTGGCTACACTGAGCCACTGCGCCAGAGATTGCGCCAAAGAGTATTATTAAGCCGCCTCCACAGTGCTTGGAGAGAACTCGTAGTAGTCAGTGCGTGGGCAGAGCTCGTAGAAGACAGTGCTTGTTAAGAGTTCATAGAAGTCAGTGCTTGTCCAGAGCTCGTGGTAGTCTGTGTTGAGATGTTGTAGCAGAGAGTAATTATTGATAAGTAGCGGCAGGCAGTTCTTGCCGAGAAGTTGTGGTGGGCACTGCTTGTCGTGAAGTTGGAGTGGATATGTGGTAGTAGGGAGTGTTTGTTCCATGTTTTATCCAGTTATTTGATGGGAGAGATAGCAGATGTTATTCTAATGAAGATATTGTAACGATCAGAGTGCATTTCGTCAATATATATGACGTGCATGGGGGCTTAATTAAATAACATTGAAAATTCTTTTTATTTTTCATAGCCGTATGTCCTATTACGCTATGTCTCGTAAACGGTTGGCCCTGACTAGTATTATTACGCAATCTGACTGCTTAGAACAACAACAAAGAATGAAATGAAAATTTTCATTAACACAATTAATTAATTAAGTCCCCAGCAACTATAAAATCTACGAAGCCAACAAGCACAAGTGTAGCTGTTCTGTATGTGGTAGTATGACTCAACGCACATCTGGCACGGTTCTTCTTCAACAAGACAAGAATTTTTAAATACCAATTTTACTGACGTGATAAAAGAAAATTACAAATACTATAATCGCGTAATGAAAGCAGAATTACACTCTAATACAAGAACACAAGCCGGATGCTTTGTTGACTGAACCTGTAATGATACATTATTGGAGACACACAAATAATAAAAGAACATAGTGGTTTTTACCTTCATATATATTGACGAAATGCACTCTGATCATTACAATATCTTCATTAGAATAACATCTGCTATCTCTCCCATCAAATAACTGCATAAAACATGGAACAAACACTCCCTACTACCACATATCCACTCCGACTTCACGACAAGCAGTGCCCACCACAACTTCTCGGCAAGAACTGCCTGCCGCTACCTCTCAATAATCACTCTCTGCTACAACATCTCAGCACAAACTACCACGAGCTCTGGACAAGCACTGAGTGCTACGAGTTCTTAACAGGCACTGACTACCACGAGCTCTCTCCAAGCACTGTGGAGGCGGCTTAATAATACTCTTTGGCGCAATCTCTGGCGCAGTGGCTCAGTGTAGCCACCTTTCATATGCCCCTCCTCCACAGGCCAGAATTTGATGGTATTTTTACCAGCATTGGTGGTGAAAATACCACCAAATTCGTCCAGAAAAATACAGACTAAAATAAAAGATAATATTAATACCTAAATATCACGTAATTAGTTAAAATTTTGGCTTTGCACTGACCTTTCAATAACCTAATATATAAAATACAGTAGGCAATACAAATTCTTTTCAACACATGTGGCTTTACATAATAGTTTACACAATACACAAAAAATCAGTTCATACAAATGTTCACATAAAATGCTTTCAATGATTAGTTTATACAAAAAAAAGACACCAACAGGTGACATCTTTTCAGTAGAAGCAGTCCATCAGTGGCACCCAGTAAAGTTTAGCAGGTACACCCAGCAACAAGTCACATTAGTTCAGTAGAAGCAATCCATCAGAGGCACCCAGCAATGTTGAGCAGGTGCAGACACCAACAAGTGACTTCATTTCAGTAGAAGCAGTTCCATTAGTGGCACCCAGCAATGCTGAGTAGGTGCAGACACCAACAAGTGACATCATTTCAGTAGAAGCAGTCCATCAGTTGCACCCAGCAATGTTGAGCAGGTGCAGACACCAACAAGTGACATCATTTCAGTAGAAGCAGTCCATCAGTTGCACCCAGCAATGTTGAGCAGGTGCAGACACCAACAAGTGACATCATTTCAGTAGAAGCAGTCCATCAGTTGCACCCAGCAATGTTGAGCAGGTGCAGACACCAAGTGACATCATTTCAGTAGAAGCAGTCCATCAGTTGCACCCAGCAATGTTGAGCAGGTGCAGACACCAACAAGTGACATCATTTCAGTAGAAGCAGTCCATCAGTTGCACCCAGCAATGTTGAGCAGGTGCAGACACCAACAAGTGACATCATTTCAGTAGAAGCAGTCCATCAGTTGCACCCAGCAATGTTGAGCAGGTGCAGACACCAACAGGTGACATCATTTCCAAAGAAGTAGCTCCATCTGTGCACCCAGTAATGTTGAGCAGGTGCAGACACCAACAAGTGACATCATTTCAGTAGAAGCAGTCCATCAGTTGCATCCAGCAATGTTGAGAGCAGGTGCAGACACCAACAAGTGACATCATTTCAGTAGAAGCAGTCCATCAGTTGCACCCAGCAATGTTGAGCAGGTGCAGACACCAACAAGTGACATCATTTCAGTAGAAGCAGTCCATCAGTTGCACCCAGCATGTTGAGCAGGTGCAGACACCAACAAGTGACATCATTTCCAAAGAAGTAGCTCCATCTGTGCACCCAGTAATGTTGAGCAGGTGCAGACAGCAAGAAGTGACTTCATTTCCATACAAGTAGTCCATCAGTTGCACCTAGCAATGATGAGCAGGTCCAGAGAGCGGTCCATGATATTCACTATCACTGATCACACAGTTCAAGCATGAACAATAGTTTGAATACACATACTAATCACACTGTTCATCAGCAGAAATTAAACATGTCCCAGTGGCACCAATCATGTAAAAAAAGTACAAGTAACAGTCCATAATATTCACTATCACTGATCACTCAGTTCATCAGCAGAAATTAATCATTCCTAAGTGTCACACATTACGTTGAAAAAGTGCAGGTAACAGTTCATAATATTTTCCATCACTAATCAGACAGTTAAGGCATGAACAATAGTTTGAATGCACATACAAATGCTTTTACAATGCTCTTACACTAAACATACAAATTCTAATAAACACACAAATGATATCAGATAATTGTCATATTAACTATTACAAATACTCAAATATCAGTAAACATATAATATCTATGGGTGTCAGTGCAAGCCACTACAAACAAATAAAATAATATTTACGAGATAGGTGGGTAGAATTAGGAAAGGAAAACACACAAAACACACTCATTCATATTTCGTCCACATTAAGTACTACTGTGTAATTGAATAGTGTTAACTGTGTAAATGTAATTCTGTCAAAATCTGATGTTCATCAAGTGTATCAAGTAGTATTGGCAGCAATGTATAACAGTCAATAATAGTTAGTCAACGTCATAGTCATCACGTCAAGACCAATGTTTGCCAAGCCAGATCAAATGTACTGTTGTTGAACAACTGTCAGTGAGCCAAGATATGCAAATACTTCCTCTCGTCAAAAAAAAAAGTATATGCTGCTTAGTGATTTAACAAAGTGTGTGTATAGACTATCTTCCTTCTACTTTAGTGTTCTAGTCTGCTATCTTCATCCTCCTTGTTCCATAAGACCAACAAAAAAAATATGCATCTCACTTACTTTACCTCTTATCCACCAAAACTCCAATAATCATCAACTTCACATAATCTCAATAATACCTCAATAATACCTCTTCAATACATCGATACATATAAACGTTATCATTAATAGCATTTACCTTACCTCTTGTCCACAAAACCTCCAATAATCATCAACTTCATATAATCTCTATACCTCAATAATACCTCAATAATACCTCTTCAATACGTCGATACATATGAACCTTATTACCAATATCACTTCACTTCCATAACAACTCTTTCCTCTAGTCAGTCTCCTCGAACAAGTACAGATAAAATCCTAGTGCAAACTTCATCATCCCATACAATCCGAAGACACACTGTCAACACACAACCTCTGTGTAATCCATCTGACCCAAATCTTCTACTCATTATGAATTATAAACAAAGAAATGCATACATGGCCTCTAACAGACTTAGTTCGAATAACTCTCAGTAATTAAGTACGATTACGGAGTGTGAATAATCATAATATTTCACAGTGTGCACACCACTTCAAGAATTATGGCAAACAGAAGCAAACATGTGGAGTATTTCTTGTGTCAAGTGTCACTTCCTATTTCAATTGCTCACGAAAAATGCAGTATAATAATTGTCAATGGTCTAAACCTATTTTTGGTATGTCATGTCGTTAGCTTCCTTCCTATTAGCATAAATTTATACAGCTTCCATAAAACCTCAGCTCATGTGACTTCTATGAAGTTTCTTGTACTAATGTCGTTTATGTCGAATTATAGCAGTTCATTTTCTTATCTTAAAAATATAAGGCACTGAGCGTAAGCAAAACAAGCAATAGCGAGTAAATATACCAGTAGAGAACAGAATGTCAAAAAGTGGATGCAGCACAATTCTTACAACGAGGCTCTGCCAAGCGAACAATCTATAATTAATACCATAGTGTGACCTAAACTCTATGTTTGTACACCTTATATCAGCATTTCTATATACCAAATTAAAGAGGAGTTATGACAACAAAACAGAAATGTGTAAATATGCAATCCATACGCATAGTAGTAAACATATATCTTACGTAATAAACAGGTCATTAGCATCATATCAGCATAAGCAAATAAATGTTCATATGTCATCTTAATAAGTAAACATGAAGGCGCAAGCAGATAAATCACAAAGTATAACTTACATACCTAACCACATCAGCACAATAAATCAGGTGACAATTATAATTTAAATAAATAAGCACAGCAGGCACATAATAGAAAAATATGACATCAGTGAAAAAGCAGTGCAGCCAAGCGATGCATAATGTACACAAGTTACAACCCAGTTCATTAATAATCATTGTCAAAATCAGTTAACGTACGCAAGTAATTTCATAGAACATGAAATTAGCACAAAGTATGAATCACGTAATCGCGAGCAGCAATTTACGTCTAAAGTACGTACCTAAGTGGAAATATGTTACCTGAAAAATAAACTCAATTAATAGTTACCTTTTTTAGTTTATTAGATTCTTCTTCGAAATTACATTCTTCCTGAAAATTTCTCGATAGCAAGTCGTCTTAACGTCGGAGACACACAGAATTTACCTGAAGTTCTTAAATATTTTATAGAACCGTATCCTGAAAAATACTGAATGTTAATAACATAATTCATCAAGTCACTATAGCTTTATACTGAATTTAATCGGAGAAATTAAACTGTGTATTTGTTTACGGCTGTCAGTGCATTCGCACTGAGCGCTCGATCAGCTGTAGGCGCATGACGTAGGAAGCAATTGTTCGCGGTCAACGACTGCCTTATGCGGCGCGCAGACTTGACTGTTGCTTTGAGTATGTGCCGCCGCCAAAACACAGCGCGGTATCCTTGTACTCTCCTCATGTTTACATGTGGCTGTTAGTTCCTCAAAAGTATGTCATTCCACAAAAATTTTTACGTTAGATATATGATGTATTCCTTTAGAGCGTCGAGATTTAAGAGTTTCTACTTCAACAGTGTTATCATGAATAATCTTGCGAATTCTATATGGACCGTTATGAAGCAGAAAAAATTTGCGACACAAGCCCTTTCCTTTGTGAGACAAACGATGAGACTTAATTAACACCTTCTGACCAACTGACAAGATTTTTAAACGACCAGGACGCTTAGCTGATTTCTCTCTTCTAGCAGCCGCAAATGCAATATTTCGTAGAGCCAGGTTGACAACTTCAGAATGCCGTAGTTTCCGTGTAGGCGGAAAAGGAACGATTTCAGAAATGCGATTTGTCGGTGCTTTGTTTTTTAATGTCAGTATAGGCGGTAAAGAAGTTGAATCATTAGGGAGTTCATTCGGAGTGTTTTGAAAAATTTGAAGATACTGATCCCACGTTCTGTGATTCTGATGACAATAAAGACGACACAATTTATTCATCTCCTTCATCCATCTCTCTGAAGCGTTAGATTGAGGGTGAAAAAGTGAAATGAAAATTGGTTTAATTTTACGACGCTGTAGAGTACGAAGCCAAATTGTAGAACGAGACTGTGATCCATTATCTGATATAACCTTATCAACATGACCAACTTCTTTAAGAAAATGTTTGATGAAAGCGTTAGATACTGAACGAGCTGTTGCTTTGCGTAAAGGTGTAAAACACACATATTTTGACGTCAACTCCACTGCTACGAAAATGTACGCAAAACCATTAGTAGAACGAACCACTGGACCGAACAAATCGACTGCAGCCGTCTCCTTTAATTTCGCTGGAATGATAGGAAACAACGGTGCTCTGTGAGAAACTGTTGGCGGCTTAGCCTTTTGACATAATTTGCATTTGGCAAGAACAGATCGAATACGTTTTTCCATATTACTGAAGTAGCAATTTTCTCGTAATTTATGAAAGCATTTTCTGGGACCAAAGTGTGCATAACTGAAATGCGTATACCAAATCAGCTTATTAACCCACTCATCAGGAATACAAACTAACCAAACAGAGTTGTCGACCGATTTTCGTTTAAAAAGAACTTTCCAGATAGATCGCAAAAACGTGGTGTGGCCAAATTGTCCAATCTATCAAAGCGTCTAAGAAAATTAGAGACACCAAGGAAACTACGAACATCACGTTTTGTGGTAGGAACAGCATAATTACGAATAGCGTCAAGTTTTTCTGGATCAGGAAGAATACCTTCTGTAGAAATAATGTGACCGAGAAATTTCACCTGTGAACGACCAAATTCAGATTTTTCCAAGTTCACTGTAATGCCAACTCGTGCAAAAATACGTAATAATGAATCCAAAATTTTGTTGTGCTCACTCCAAGAACGTTTAGCAATAAGAATATCGTCAACATATGAATTAATATTGTCACGAAGATAGACAGGTAAAATTTCATTTAAACTACGAATGAATGCTGCTGAAGGTACAGTAACTCCACATGGTAATTTCCGAAATCACTTTTGGGTAAATTAGTCAAATCCGGTTATTGTTTACTTACTCACTAGATAGATTGATAGTCGAAGAGTTGGTTTGACAGATGCAAAGAATAGTAAAAGAGTAGGCAGCGGTACAGAAAACTAAAAGAGAAATAGCACCACTACAGCTCGGGGCCCTATGCTCGCTACGGCACATATTCACTTAGAGTAGTGAATCCCCTGAGGACTTTAATAGCCGCACATAATTTCCAGTTTGTGTCTTAGTGGCCAATTTGGTGGGAGTGCGTACATAAATTGATCTAACCATGCACGTGGATGTATGTCATTCTTAGAATTGCGGAAGATCTTAAATTTCCGAATAGTTAAGAAGTGTTTATAGTCAAAGTTTTCGCCTCGTGGCGACAAAGACCTACCGCGTCTGTCCCAGTCCGAATGTCGATTATTGTAAAGTTCGCGCGCCTGGCGCTCTCTTGTTACATCCCGTAAATGAAACAAATTATTTTCTTCAAACCCCTCTGGTATCTGTGATTCTAAATTTCTACTACTGTCTTTTCCTACAATTTCGCCTTCAATTTGTTTGACTTGCTTTTTTAATGCCTCAAATTCCCTTTTCAAGCGTTCATTAAATTTTCCCTGATTTTCAACATGCCTATTTATGTTCTGGTACTCTTCGGTTTCTGCAAATGGTAATGGTGCCGTATCATCAGAATCTCTGTCCCCATTTAAACTAAGATTTGTCAATTTATCTGATATCTCCTCAACTCTTTCCGCTAAATCACCTATTTTTTCCTTCTGTTTATTTACGTCTTCCGTAAGTGTCGCGACTTCCGTTTCAGTATTAACACATTTAGTAGTTAACTGTTCATACTGTTGTGTTAGGTTATTTAATCTGTCATTTGGTACGGATTCCTCGATTCTCTCAAATATTTCTTCCTTATCTTTTGCACGTTGTAAATTTAACTCTGAAAATTTCTGTACTATCACGCGATCTCTTTCTTCCTGTTCTCTATCCTGTTCCCTTTGTCTAATCTCTACTGCAACTAATCTATTATTGTGAGCATTCAAAATCGGTTGTACTTCTTCTCTGATTTCTTTCTTTAATTCATCTTTCATGTTTTTGAGCATTTCCCTATTCGTGAGTCTAACCGTGTTTCCATTGTTCCCATCTCAGTTTTAATTGTCCCTATCTCTGTTTTTAATTCAGATCCTAACTGCGATCCAAGTGAGTCTAACCGTGTTTCCATTGTTCCCATCTCAGTTTTAATTGTTCCTATCTCTGTTTTAAATTCAGATCTAAACTGTTCCATTGTTCCCATTTGTAAGTCTAACCGTGTTGCCACTGTTTTTAATTCAGATCCCAAATTTAATATTACACCCATCAACTGCTCCATATCAGCCAGTTCGAAATTCTTTTCGCCCCTAACATTTCCCGCAAAACTAACTTCCTTCTGCATAGCTGTAAAGCTATCTGTGTTCGATACTATTTCAGAATCTTCTATCGTAAATCTCGTATTCTGTGAATTTTCTGATTGAGAAAAATTTTGAAATGGTTCCGGACTATTTTCCCGACTTATTAAATTGTTTTCCACTTCACTATTCATCACACTGTTCTCCTGTGTTGGCGAGTTCGCCATGTTAACAATTTCGTCGTTCTCACTATTCATCATTTTTGCCTTTTTCATTGATCGCGTAATCATTTACAAAACATAAAAAATTCGTCACTGTTCGAAAATCACACACAATGACTCCTCATCGTCAACAATACCATTCACACGAAATATTTCCCTCAAACACGATTAATCGAACAATTGAAATAATTGCACTAAATTGTCAAATGCGTATACAAGACAACAAATCAAATTCTGAGAAAAAAATACCATTAGAAGAATGACAATTACCAAATCTACACAGCAAAATAGACTACAATTACTAAACTCCAGATTACTACAACAATACTACTGTCTACTATTTTTACAGTCAGAAGATTCCAAGGGACGATCCTGGCAGGGTCGCCACGTGCATGGGGGCTTAATTAAACAACTTTGAAAATTCTTTTTATTTTTCGTAGCCGTATGTCCGATTATGCTGTGTCTCGTAAACGGTTGGCCCTGACTAGTATTATTACGCAATCTGACTGCTTAGAACAACAACAAAGAATGAAATGAAAATTTTCATTAACACAATTAATTAATTAAGTCCCCAGCAACTATAAAATCTACGAAGCCAACAAGCACAAGTGTAGCTGTTATGTATGTGGTAGTATGACTCAACGCACATCTGGCACGGTTCTTCTTCAACAAGACAAGAATTTTTAAATACCAATTTTACTGACGTGATAAAAGAAAACTACAAATACTATAATCGCGTAATGAAAGCAGAATTACACTCTAATACAAGAACACAAGCTAGATGCTTTGTTGACTGAACCTGTAATTATGCATTATTTGAGACACACAAATAATAAAAGAACATAGTGGTTTTTACCTTCATATATATTGACGAAATGCACTCTGATCATTACAATATCTTCATTAGAATAACATCTGCTATCTCTCCCATCAAATAACTGCATAAAACATGGAACAAACACTCCCTACTACCACATATCCACTCCGACTTCACGACAAGCAGTGCCCACCACAACTTCTCGGCAAGAACTGCCTGCCGCTACCTCTCAATAATCACTCTCTGCTACAACATCTCAGCACAAACTACCACGAACTCTGGACAAGCACTGACTGCTACGAGTTCTTAACAGGCACTGACTACCACGAGCTCTCTCCAAGCACTGTGGAGGCGGCTTAATAATACTCTTTGGCGCAATCTCTGGCGCAGTGGCTCAGTGTAGCCACCTTTCAATATCTGTAAATATTCTGTGATTGTAAACTTAGTTAATTAAGAAAAATTTGTTGCTCATGGCAAGTCCAATTGACTCACCATCGCTGCCAAATTTTTGCCCCCCCCCCCCCCCCCCCCAGTGGGGGGTTATGTAAGGCATATGCTTCGCCGGCGATGGGCGAGGCATGACAGAATCTCTGACCAGAGATTAGTTTATTGTTAGTTGTTGCTTGTCGCGAGTCTGCACTAGTCTGCGCGAGTCTGCAGTAGTAGTCGGTCGGATACAGTAGCGAGTGGACAGGAGTAGTCTGCGGGAGTCGGCATGCATCGGCTGTGTGCTCTGCGCGCGACTCTGGTCAGGGTTCTGGAGGATGAGTATTCTTGTAGAAGGTAAAGAAGCAGCCTTGCGCATAATTAATAATGTATGTTAATTGTAATTTAATTTGTTCAAAAAAAATGCCCCAATAATAATTTTTATAATATAAAGTAACTCTTTTAAAGAAAAGCATTCATTTCCATCTCCAATGCATTATCATTACTTCCAAGAATCAAAAAAATATATATATACGCCAGCATTGCACGAAGCTGTGTCGAAGAATGTATAATTAAGAGCAGATATATTTGGTGTCTTTTATTGAGGTAAGAATTTTTGCTCTTTTATTCAGAACACAGGGCCGAAGGTCAGCGCTGCTGTCCTTATAAAATTTACCAGTTATTATTATTTCTGTTAGGAGGTTACGCTTGGCTCCATTTTTCATTATTATTTAACATTTTTGGTGTGACGAGGTTACACTTGGCTCCATTTCCATTTAATCAATTTCTGCTGGGAGGTTACAACAATATTTCGGCGATCATACATGTCGCCATCATCAGGTGAACTGACGGACTGTGCTCCTGTGAACGTGCCGGCACGGAGATCCGTACGCTATGGCTGCTCAGAGGGAACTGAGTTCGGTCGCGGCGGCGGCCGATTTAAATACCCTCCGCCCGCGGCGCGCTCCCTCCGCTGTCCGCGCCGCGCGCCACGATCGCGCGGTGGAACAGATTGCGACGGCGTCTGAGATGACGTCGGTGTGATGGCTCTGTCCGCCGTGGTCGTCACAGCTATACGTTTGCTGATTTACTCTTGATTAACCCAATCGCTGGTTCCCAAGCCTTGCTAAGATTATAGCCACAGTCACGGTTTATGAGGTCGTCATTGGTGCGAATTTCGATGGCCTCTCTAACAACGCTGTCCCAGTATCTCGACGTCTGTACCAGAATCCTCGTGCGTTCACACTCCATAGCGTGATTTTCCGACAAACAATGTTCAGCGACCGCCGACATGCTCGGATACATCAGTCGAGTGTGCGCTCCCCACCAGTGCAAGAGTTTTATTTGGAGGACAGAACACATTTCCGACCCAGTGTTTCTTCAAAATGCGGGCGATTTTCCCCGAGAGTGCGCCCGTATATGGAATAAACGCAGTGCCTACCTCCTCCCTCGTGATTTCATCCATCTCCACAGGTTGTGCTGTAGTGGTTGGGCGGAGAGCACGTTGAATCTGCCACTCTGGGTACCCATTTTTTCGAAATACAGTTCTCAGATGTTCCAATTCCTGGGGTAGACTCTCTGCGTCAGAGATAGTGCGCGCCCTATGTACTAGAGTTTTAAGTACCCCATTCCTCTGTGAAGGGTGGTGGCAGCTGTCTGCGTGCAAATACAGATCAGTGTGCGTTGTCTTCCGATACACCCCATGACCTAGGGTGCCGTCAGCCCTTCTCTTGACCAAGACGTCAAGGAAAGGTAATTTACCCTCTGTTTCAGTCTCCATAGTGAATTTGATGTTGGGGTGTATGGAGTTTAGATGTGTAAGGAAGTCAAGGAGTTTATCCATACCATGTGGCCAGATAACGAACGTGTCGTCCACGTAACGGAAACAGCAAGTAGGTTTCCATTCGGATGACGACAGGGCTTTCTCCTCGAAGTTCTCCATGTACAAATTCGCTACCACCGGTGAGAGTGGGCTACCCATGACGACTCCCTCCGTTTGTTCGTAGTATTCTCCATTAAAAAGAAAATACGTGGAAGTCAAGACATGCCTAAAAAGTTCAGTGGTCTTCTCGTCAAACTTCTGACTAATCAATTCTAGTGACTCTCGCAAGGGTACCCTCGTAAACAAGGAAACGACGTCAAAACTCACCATGATATCTGACTCATCCAACCTGAAGCTATCAAGGCGTTTAACAAAATCGACGGAATTGCGGATGTGATGAGGGCATTTACCCACATAAGGACTTAATATTCCCGTCAGGTATTTGGCCAACAACACTGGTGGGGAGCGCCAAAGATGACCTCGGCTTGAGGAAGGCCGGCGTGTAACAGATTCCGTGTCAATGTGGCAAGTCGTATATTGGTCAGACGATGTGTACCATCGAGGATCGATGCCGTGAACACCAGAGGCACACTCGACTGATGTATCCGAGCATGTCGGCGGTCGCTGAACATTGTTTGTCGGAAAATCACGCTATGGAGTATGAACGCACGAGGATTCTGGTACAGACGTCGAGATACTGGGACAGCGTTGTTAGAGAGGCCATCGAAATTCGCACCAATGACGACCTCATAAACCGTGACTGCGGCTATAATCTTAGCAAGGCTTGGGAACCAGCGATTGGGTTAATCAAGAGTAAATCGAGCAAACGTATAGTTGTGACGACCACGGCGGACAGAGACATCACACCGACGTCATCTCAGACGCCGTCGCAATCTGTTCCACCGCGCGACCGTGGCGCGGACAGCGGAAAGAGCGCGCCGCGTTCGGAGGGTATTTAAATCGGCCGCCGCCGCGACTGAACCCAGTTCCCTCTGAGCATCCATAGCGACGGATCTCCGTGCCGGCACGTTCACAGGAGCTCAGTCCGTCAGTTCACTTGATGATGGCGACATGTATGATCGCCGAAATATTGCGCCCGTTGGACACTGTAGACCGGCAGTACACCCGTGGATATTTTGTTTATCAAATACGCCGGGAGAAACTCAAGAATCAAATTATATACTTGTTCGTTCTGCGGACAACGCCATCGTTAGGTAAGCTATGCATGTCTTTAAGGATGAAAGTGACATTGACGTAATGTATTAAAGCCAGTTAACATATACAGTAGGCTGATGAAACTTAGACCATACATAAACATGAACTTTCCAGTATAGTAAAGAAGGTAACAAAAAGAAATACGCAAGTAGACGAAAAGAAATGACATATTTATTAAGACAATAACTACACTGGAGTTATCGCGATTCGTGATGGTACGCTGGACATTGCAAAGGGCAAGACACGGTTCTTAATACGGTGTGTGATCACATCGGAGGGAATTCCATGGTCTGCAATGTGCTCTCGTGCTGGCCGCAAGGCAGTTGAGGAGTTCTTCTGGTAGGGCTTTACATTCCTACACTAAAGCGGTTGACAATTTGCAAGATTCCTTCCGAGTCACACAGCTCAATGCAGGACGCCTTTGGTCTATTGCTAATAGTAAACAGTGCCCCCGTCTTCATCGAATGACCCCTCTCGATATGTAGATCGCCCTACAGCGATTTAGGTATTAGTGTCCCCAAAAATTAAGTTGGGGGTGTGGTTCTTGCCAAAATCAATAGTAATCAGCAGGGTTATGGGGTTCACCTATTTACGGAAATCAAAGGTGGGTCTACTTCGATAATACTTTATTATTAAAAGTCAACAAGAAAATGGTTCAAATGGCTCTGAGCACTATGGGACTCAACATCTTAGGTCGTAAGTCCCCTAGAACTTAGAACTACTTAAACCTAACTAACCTAAGGACATCACACACACCCATGCCCGAGGCAGGATTCGAACCTGCGACCGTAGCAGTCCCGAAAATTCAACAAGAGAACACAAACATGGTTAAGAAACCATACTCTAAATTGTCCAAACTAACGGAGATAAGGGGACAATGGGACACAAAATCGCTAAAATAACACATCCATCAAATGACAAAGCCTACGAGGAAGGGGTGGCAAAAAATAATCTAGTAATTAATCTGTACTTCAAAGAAATTGGTAGGTACGAAAGCAGGTCAATGGAGCTGCACTGAGTCCAGTAGAGGATACACGTTTTAATTTTCTTTTTATTCCAAAAGACATAAAACAAGCTTCACTGGTCACTAACGTCCAACATGATGAACGTATTACAGTTAAATCAGCATTAAATAAAGCGCCAAGGCAACAACCTCACGAGAGGCCGCACCCTTAAAGAAATTCATCCCCTCCTCTTCCTCTACAAAAAAACGTAACAACAGTTAAATAACAAAACATATTATTGTTTCTCCGTTTTCTTTGCTCCACTAGCTTTTAGCTAGATAGTGTTGTTGCCCAGTTTCACAAAAATAATTTTAGGCAAGTATGAGCACCAGTTATCAGGTAACAGTAACAAAGATTACTATTGAGCACTCAATTTCACGAGGCACTCGTCATGAAAGATTGAAGCATCACAATTAATAATGAAGGAAAATCCTCACACAAACATTGCCTTGCTCTGATCTCAATCTCAACAAGGTCAAATTAAGAAGCGAGGAAGCAATCATTTTACAACCAAGCACAAACTTATTTCCAAAAACCTTTCTGGTTACCAAACATTAATCGAATTGGCGTAAAACAAGTCACAGCTGAACAGCCAATCCTGACTACCACCACTTGGTGTTAGTTAAAAACAAAAAGCACCTGTCCGCAGCTCGTGGTCGAGCGGTAGCGTTCTCGCTTCCCGCGCCCGCGTGCCCGGGTTCGATTCCCGGGGGGTCAGGGATTTTCTCTGGCTCGTGATGACTGGGTATTGTGTGATGTCCTTAGGTTAGTTAGGTTTAAATAGTTCTAAGTTCTAGGGGACTGATGACCATAGATGTTAAGTCCCATAGTGCTCAGAACCATTTGAACCATTTTTGAACCAAAAAGCACCTTTCCCCTTTTACAAATTTTCAGCTTACGGACAAATTAATGTTACTAATACTACTAACAAGAGCAGAAAAAATCTTTATTTAAAAAAAAATAAAGAGATCACAGGCTCTTTATGCGTGGCCGCTAACGACAGCACAAGCCACTTAGCAGCTAGATGTAAGACATAAGAAAACGCTAATAATACACAGAAGTTGCTTCAGCGACTAGACCTTGCTACACCAGCCAGTAGGCAATTTACAAGCTTGGGCACTGTCTTGAACAAGGGCACTAGTGTTTAAATTACACTATGTGATCAGAAGTATCCAGAAACCCCCCAAAACATACGTCTTTCATATTACGTGCATTGTGCTGCCACCTACTGCCAGGTACTCCGTATCAGCGACCTCAACAGTCATTAGACATCGTGAGAGAGCAAAATGGGGCGCTCCGCGGAACTCACGGACTTCGAACGTGGTCAGGTGGTTGGGTGTCACTTGTGTCATGCGTCTGTACGCGAGATTTCCACACTCCTAAACATCCTTAGGTCCACTGTTTCCGATGTGATAGTGAAGTGGAAACGTGAAGGGACATGTACAGCACAAAAGCGTACAGGTCGACCTCGTCTGTTGACTAACAGGGACCGCCGACAGTTGAAGAGGTTCGTAATGTGTTATAGATAGACATCTATCCAGACCATCACACAGGAATACCAAACTGCATCAAGATCCACTGCAAGTACTATGATAGTTAGGCGGGAGGTGAGAAAACTTGGGTTTCATGGTCGAGCGGCTGCTCATAAGCCACACATCACGCCGGTAAATGCCAAACGACGCCTCACTTGGTGTAAGGAGCGTAAACATTGGACGATTGAACAGTGGAAGAACGTAGTGTGGAGTGACGAATCACGGTACACAATGTAGCGATCCGATGGCTGGGTGTGGGTATGGCGAATGCCCAGTGAACGTCATCTGTCAGCGTGTGTATAGCCAACAGTAAAATTCGGAAGCGGTGGTGTTATAGTGTGGTCGTGTTTTTCATGGAGGGGGCTTGCACCCCTTATTGTTTTGCGTAGCACTATCACAGCACAGGCCTACATTGATGTTTTAAGCACCTTCTTGCTTCCCACTGTTGAAGAGCAATTCAGGGATAGCGATTGCATCTTTCAACACGATCGATCACCTGTTCATAATGCACGGCTTGTGGCGCAGTGGTTACGAGATAATAACATCCCTGTAATGGACTGGCCTGCACAGAGTCCTGACCTGAACCCTATAGAACACCTTTGGGATGTTTTGGAACGCTGACTTCGTGTCAGGCCTCACAGACCGACATCGATACCTCTCCTCAGTGCAGCACTCCGTGAAGAATGGGCTACCGTTCCCCAAGAAACCTTACAGCACCTGATTAAACGTATGCCTGCGAGAGTGGAACGTGTCATCAATGCTAAGGGTGGGCCAACATCATATTGAATTCCAGCATTACCGATGGAGGGCGCCATGAACTCTTAAGTCATTTTCAGCTACAACTGTGAGTTGTAGCTAGCGCTCGTATGCCAAATCATTTTTCAAAAGGAACAGAGAAGCAGAAACCTCAAGAAATTTTGCGCCTGTTAACTTTCATGACGGTATTGTCATAATAGCGCACTTTATACACGGCTTAAACAACCACTAGAAATATTAACCTACCAAACAGTTTCGAGCTCTGCCTCAACAGCATTTGTTCAACATGTCAACTGGGACAGTCCCACAGTAACAACTAGCAAATAATTTTTTTCAGCTCTTAACAGAAATCTCACAGAAAGAAATACATGCCATTTGCACAAAACGAAACTATAGTTAGTTTCCTTTCTTTATTCTTAATGATACGTTCAAAACAACCAGGGCACGGTCAGAACCAAACAACGACCTCGGACGAAGCACCAAATCGATACAACTATTAATGCTGGACACAACGGCCTTAATGCTCTAACACCGTAATGCTCTAACACCGTAGAGCACGAGCCCACTAGATAGTCATTCGTAGAGCAGTGAATGTGGCTCACCATTTAAAATCAATTCGAGCAGCCCAGAAAGGCAGCAACTCCGCCTCTTCCCCGGACTGGCTTTTTCTGGGCGCAGACATCGACAACCGTCAGCAGCAACCACGTCTGCTTCATGCCCCCAGCCAAAGACGAGTTTCGCTCTCAGGAAGACACTCAGAACCATACCGCCAAACTAACCGCCGTGCCACTCACTGCCTAATGCTCGGTACCGACTGCCACTCTTGCAGGGGGCCACGCCCTCTCTTTAAGCAGCCACCAGCTAACCACTGCAATTGCCAAACTCTCGCAGATAAACCAGGGCGAACCAAGCACATCAGCAGGAGTTACGGTTCAGAAGTAATTCAAGCACTAAGTTCCGTATCGGACGCGATGATTGCATAGATCTTCTGCAAGATAAAGGAAATCACATGCAGGAATCCCAAGAGCCTGAACCATGAGTGAGCCATAGAACACCAAGCCTAATTTCTAACAAGAGCCTCTGAACTTCAGACAAAGAGCGCATCTTCCACTGTAATCTAGCGTTCTCCTTGGCAGCGTGAACTTACAAATAAGTCTTCGTCACAAGAAGTGTGACTGTACCCACAAAAGAACACCAAGGCCAAAATCTCTAGAGCGAAGGTGGCCTCCCATCTCCATGACTCTAAGATGGTAGTCAAGTAGGAGAGAGTCCACCCTTTCTCAGGAAGACTCACCATCTCTACCAGAAGTCAGTAACTAAATAGTAGAAGTAAGTCTCTTAAAATGACACTCCTACGATCTCTCCATGGAGAAGCCCCCAAAAATACCTTTTTGGCACTCAGAAATTTTGTTGGACGGGCTTCTGATGGGATGCTATGTAACAAATCTTAGCCTCTCTTCTCCGAAAACTTTATTTACCCGCTAGCCAATCTCTAATATTTCCAAGCTAAACAAAGTCTCACAACTGGGCAACCAGCTCACGCTTTCTAGAAAAGCTGTGGCTCAGACCAACTCAAGGAAGCCTCACTTCCTTTTCTTGGAAGCGGCACCCGATATTCCACTCACTCTACTTTCTTAAGAACCGACCAATCGAGGTGTTTTCGCTCTCTTCTCTACAAGTCAGATAAAAAAAGGTGTTGTGGCGTAGCAAAAAGCGTCGGAATGAAGATGAAGAACGCAAGAGAAGAGAAGGCGGTGAAACGACGTCGGCCAATATCGCGCTGACCAGGACGTCACCACGATAGCAAAAGCATCTAGCCTCGGCCGGACATCAGTGGACTATATTCGCAGAGTATTAGCACGGCCTAGCAGCGAGTGCCACGGTAGGACTTATTAGTGATCCACAAACAATGTGCCAAATTTCCATGAACATTGTATACTACTGGCCATTAAAATTGCTACACCATGAAGATGACGTGCTACAGACGCGAAATTTGACCGACACGAAGAAGATGCTGTGATATGCAAATAATTAGCTTTTCAGAGCATTCACACAAGGTTGGCGCCGGTGGCGACACCTACAACGTGCTGACACGAGGAAAGTTTCCAACCGATTGCTCATACACAAACAGCAGTTGACCGGCGTTGCCTGATGAAACATAGTTGTGATGCCTCGTGTAAGGAGAAGAAATGCGTACCATCACGTTTCCGACTTTGATAAAGGTCGGATTGCAGCCTATCGCGATTGCAGTTTATCGTATCGTATCGCTGTTAGCAGAATATGAAACGGTGGATTCAGGAGGGTAATACGGAACGCCATGCTGGATCCCAACGGCCTCGTATCACTAGCAGTCGAGATGACCGGATTCTTATCCGCATGACTGTAACGGATCGTGCATCCATGTCTCAACAGATGGGGACCTTTGAAAGACAACAACCATCTGCACGAACAATTCGACGTCGTTTGTAGCAGCATGGACTATCAGCTCGGAGACCATGGCTGCGGTTACCCTTGACGCTGCATCACAGACAGGAGCGCCTGCGATGGTGTACTCAACGACGAACCTGGGTGCACGAATGGAAAAACGTCATTTTTTCGGATGAATCCAGGTTCTCTTTACAGCATCATGAGGATCGCATTCGTGTTTGGCGACATCGCGGTGAACGCACATTGGAACCGTGTATTCGTCATCGCCATACTGGCATATCACCCGGCGTGATGGTATGGGGTGCCATTGGTTACACGTCTCGGTCACCTCTTGTTCGCAATGACGGCACTTTGAACAGTGGACGTTACATTTCATATGTGTTACGACCCGTGGCTCTACCCTTCATTCGACCCCTGCGAAACCCTACATTTCAGCATGGTAATGCACGGCCGCATGTTGCACGTCCTGTACGGGCCTTTCTGGATACGGAAAATGTTTGACTCTTGCCCTGGCCAGCACATTCTGCAGATCTCTCACCAATTGAAAACAGCTTTTCAATGGTGGCCGAGCAACTGGCTCGTCACAATACGCCAGTCACTACTCTTGATGAACTGTGGTATCGTGTTGAAGCTGCATGGGCAGCTGTACCTGTACACGCCATCCAAGCTCTGTTTGACTCAATGCCCAGACGTATCAAGGGCGTTATTACGGCCAGAGGTGGTTGTTCTGGGTACTGATTTCTCAGGATCTATGCACCCAAATGGCGTGAAAATGTAATCACATGTCAGTTCTAGTATAATATATTTGTCCAATGAATACCCGTTTACCATATGCATTTCTTCTTGGTGTAGCAATTTTAATGGCCAGTAGTGTATACAGCAAAGGACTCGGGTTTATGTTGCATATCGCCCATCGCTTGCGACGCCATTGTTATTTCCAAGTTAAGTATTGTCAATCTGCTTTACTGAAATAAAACTACAAATTTTATTTGCTTGGATTGTTGTATAGCATTCCGAGAACTCAGCAACCCTTAGGCACCCTATAGTAGGTGACGACTGGGCAGGACCCCACATTTGGCGACGAGGACTCAACACAAGGTCCATGGCCCCAGCGACCAGAATGATGCACTGGTTTTTTTCAAAATGGACCCAGCATTCCGCAAGTTTTGCTCTCCCATAGACCATGCAAGATGTTATCTGATGTTCCAGGTTACCAGACACTACTCTTTTATGACCAGCGTATGATCTGTGGCCAACGAACGCAGGGGGGGGGGGGGGCCGAAACTTAGTTGAATAGGATGCTACGCAAAGAAACCCAGAAGTCTCTCTCAGCTCCAACTGTTTCTTTAGTCCACATTGCTGTAAGATATTTTGTGTGGCCAATCCGCCAGTTTCTGTGAAAACGTTATCCTGCCCCCCTCCCTCCCCTGAGTGTCACCTACGGTCACTGGAGCGGTGGCCGAACGGCAGCTAGGATTGGACCCACAATGAGCGAGGAAGCTGCTCTGTGACCACGGCACGGCTCTTAGACCTCGAGCTAGACTGGTCCTATAGGCCTTTCACCCTCCAAGCTAACAACACCCCCTTTGTGGTGTATCAACGAGACAGATAAGTTATCAGCCTAGTACAACAAGCAACTCAGTTACACAACTAATCGGATGTACATTATTAATGGGAAGTCTGCAGTCATCAGCGTCCCGTTTGAATGTAAAATCTTGCGTTACTCAAGCAAGAGAAAAGATAAGAAAACAAGTCTGAATGTGGCATGACTGAAGACTGAAAAATACACTCCTGGAAATTGAAATAAGAACACCGTGAATTCATTGTCCCAGGAAGGGGAAACTTTATTGACACATTCCTGGGGTCAGATACATCACATGATCACACTGACAGAACCACAGGCACATAGACACAGGCAACAGAGCATGCACAATGTCGGCACTAGTACAGTGTATATCCACCTTTCGCAGCAATGCAGGCTGCTATTCTCCCATGGAGACGATCGTAGAGATGCTGGATGTAGTCCTGTGGAACGGCTTGCCATGCCATTTCCACCTGGCGCCTCAGTTGGACCAGCGTTCGTGCTGGACGTGCAGACCGCGTGAGACGACGCTTCATCCAGTCCCAAACATGCTCAATGGGGGACAGATCCGGAGATCTTGCTGGCCAGGGTAGTTGACTTACACCTTCTAGAGCACGTTGGGTGGCACGGGATACATGCGGACGTGCATTGTCCTGTTGGAACAGCAAGTTCCCTTGCCGGTCTAGGAATGGTAGAACGATGGGTTCGATGACGGTTTGGATGTACCGTGCACTATTCAGTGTCCCCTCGACGATCACCAGTGGTGTACGGCCAGTGTAGGAGATCGCTCCCCACACCATGATGCCGGGTGTTGGCCCTGTGTGCCTCGGTCGTATGCAGTCCTGATTGTGGCGCTCACCTGCACGGCGCCAAACACGCATACGACCATCATTGGCACCAAGGCAGAAGCGACTCTCATCGCTGAAGACGACACGTCTCCATTCGTCCCTCCATTCACGCCTGTCGCGACACCACTGGAGGCGGGCTGCACGATGTTGGGGCGTGAGCGGAAGACGGCCTAACGGTGTGCGGGACCGTAGCCCAGCTTCATGGAGACGGTTGCAAATGGTCCTCGCCGATACCCCAGGAGCAACAGTGTCCCTAATTTGCTAGGAAGTGGCGGTGCGGTCCCCTACGGCACTGCGTAGGATCCTACAGTCTTGGCGTGCATCCGTGCGTCGCTGCGGTCCGGTCCCAGGTCGACGGGCACGTGCACCTTCCGCCAACCACTGGCGACAACATCGATGTACTGTGGAGACCTCACGCCCCACGTGTTGAGCAATTCAACGGTACGTCCACCCGGCCTCCCGCATGCCCACTATACGCCCTCGCTCAAAGTCCGTCAACTGCACATACGGTTCACGTCCACGCTGTCGCGGCATGCTACCAGTGTTAAAGACTGCGATGGAGCTCCGTATGCCACGGCAAACTGGCTGACACTGACGGCGGCGGTGAACAAATGCTGCTCAGCTAGCGCCATTCGACGGCCAACACCGCGGTTCCTGGTGTGTCCGCTGTGCCGTGCTTGTGATCATTGCTTGTACAGCCCTCTCGCAGTGTCCGGAGCAAGTATGGTGGGTCTGACACACCGGTGTCAATGTGTTCTTTTTTCCATTTCCAGGAGTGTAGTAATAAAAGGATTGAAACGACGGGACTGGATCTAGCTTCACGCATTTCAGACTGCTGGGTGTTATTTGGCGCATATGGACTTGGTGGACATCCCACATGTCCTCGATGGGATTTAAGTCAGAGGAACGGGCAGGTCAGTCTATTCAGCGAACATCCTCTCCAAGAGCTGCTCAACCTGCACTGTTCGATGCTGACGCGCTTTATCATCCATAAAAATGAACTCACTACCGAATGCACCCCTGAAAAGACACATATGGTGAAGGTGCACCAAGTCACAATAACGTTGACTGTTGAGTGTCCGGGTTCAAATATTTGGAGGTCAGTACCCCCGTGCAGCATATGACCCCTCTCCACATCGTAACACCTGGACTTCCAAAACGGTCGCCGTGTTCCTCGTGTATTACTTGTTCCCTTCTCTCGCCATACAAGAGTACTTCAAGCACTGTCAGACGGACTCAATTTTATGGTCTAGCTTTTATGGTGTGGGGAGGCGTAATATAGCATGGGCATATCTTTGGACATGGTACATTCAGCACTCAACGTTATTGGGAAACAGTACTTCTTCCCCATGTGTGTCTTTTCGACTTCATTTATTGGATAACACTGCGTGACCGCATAAAACTGCATAGGTAGAGGAGCCCTTGGAGCGAGACGATATTCGGCGAATGGTGTGACTTTCCCGTTCCCCCGATTGAAATCCCGCTGAGCACAGGTGGGATGCATTCGGGAGACGTATCGCAGCACGTCCAGCAGTTGCTAGCCGCGCTGGTGCAGGAATGGAAAGCCCTACCACAAGAACTCTTCACCTACTTTGTGACCAGCGTGGGAGCACGTTGCACAGCATACATTGTCGTCCGTGGTGATCACATACGCTACTGAGAATCACGTCCTTTCTTTTGTATACTCCAGGGGACCAACGTGAATCACGATTACTTCAGTATAACTATGTTCTTCGAATAAAAGTGTCATTTCTGTTCGTCTTATTGAGTATTTCCTTCAGTTACCTTTTGTAGCAGTTGTTTCTAAATATGGTCCAAGTTTCACGAAATATGTTACTTAGCAGTGATACATCACGCAAAAGTTACTTCTGTCCTGAAGTTTTGCAAGCCAGTGTAGAACGTTCCAGTAGCCTAAAACGCCACGTGTCTAAGTCGGCTAAATGTAATCCTGGATATAAGTAGCCTAGATGGTTTTCACGGTAACCTGAATAAGATGGCCCACGTCATGGTAAGAAAAATGCTCCCAAAACATCCCAGATCCACCCCTCGTCTCAACTACTCCCTCCACACACTGCGATTCAAGCGCCTTATGGATGCACCAGCGCACAAGACGCACTGCATCAGTTGAACAGGGGCAAAATCGTGACTCGTCGTACCAAATTACACGCCACCAGTCAGCTACTGTTCACTTTGTGTCTCGTTTGACCCATTGAAGAAGTGCAGATTTAGTGACACTATGATCAATGTCCTCTTATGAGTAATCTCCCTCAAAATGACCAATAAATGCAGTTTCCTTCGCAGTGATCACTGGAAACTGATTGAGATGGATGTGCGTCCACTGACAGTAGTAACTTCTGTCGGGTTTGAAACATTGTCGTTGACAAGGCGTGACGCTAGTCCCCGATCTCTATCGGTTAGGATGTTCTTACGACCGCTGTGAGTGGTACACAAGTCCTTGTAGACACGCTGGACAGCCCTCCCTGATACACCCACAAATCGTGCCACTTCATTCGCTTTGATGTCATGGGACTCCCAAACACGACAGCTCCACTCTGCCACGTTGCCACTCATGTATCACTAAATATACGTGGGCTCCTTTTGCAAATGCCCTTCCTCGGCGTGTTTGATAAAGTATCCTGAGGAAGCACATTTGTAACAGTGGCGGAAACGTCCGAGAATTTTACACATTGACAATGCGGTCACATAGCCAAATGGCTTTTATTGATCAAGAATAATATAGGTTAACATAAATTACATGAAATAGATCCGTCTTTAGCTCGGGGAAGGGGGTGGGGACCTCCCATATTTCATTTTAAAGCATCGCTTAGTGTTTAGTGTACTGTGTTTCAAACAGCCAACTATCGCTTTGAATCGGTAGTTAAGGTCAATATCAGTCTTTTATAGCTACTGTTGATTGGGACGACCTCCCACATTTCATTTTTAAAGCATTGTTTAGTGTTCAGTATACTCTGATTTAAACAGTCAACTATCACTCTGAATCAGAAGTTGAGATGAATATCAGTCTCGTATACCTTACTCTCTATAACATGCACAGAAAAAGTTTATCTGTAGTGCAACTTTTCATTTATGTTTACTGTAGAATTTAAATCAATAATGACATCGTGCACGGTGCTGCACGTCGACAATCAGATTTTGCTCGAGGCAGACAGGACTGTAGTCTGCTCCACGTCAGATCTCAGTGTTCGTTACGCTTCCATCGGAGGAGTCACTGAGTGAGCGCTAGTGAATATAGAACTGCCTTACAACACTCAAATAAGGCTTTTACCTTCGATGCAGCACCACGATCGTAATAATAGTGTACTGGTCTTAATTCACCCAGGTAATTCCAAAATTCTTCACAGGGTTTTTATCAGTGCAGTAGTCTTGCAGCCCATTTCAACATACACATGCACCATATTTGTTTCCCAATGTCACCACGCACTCACTAAAACGTATTTAAAACTGAGCTCGCTGTGCAGTAGTCTTTAAGTACATGTTTTTACAGACACCTACCTTAATGTCAACCCACACATCTCAGTATCTTCGTTAAATAGAATACAAGCAGAATATTTACAGGATAAATACGTACATATTTCAGTAGGAATCATACCCATAATTCACAATAAGCAGTAGATTCCACACCATGACATAGGTTTTTACAACTCTGGCCTAAGCTAATTAACATTGATCACACTTTGTATCGCCGGCCGGTGTGGCCGAGCGGTTCTAGGCGCTACAGTCTTGAACCGCGCGACCGCTACGGTCGCAGGTTCGAATCCTGCCTCGGGCATGGATGTGTGTGATGTCCTTAGGTTAGTTAGGTTTAAGTAGTTCTAAGTTCTAGGGGACTTATGACCACAGCAGTTGCGTCCCACAGTGCTCAGAGCCATTTTTGAACACTTGGTATCTTCAGGTAGTACAGGAGAACATTATTTGTTTATTTAAGCACAGTGTTAGGTATTGTTCGTTTGCACTGAAGTCAGTTCCAAGAGTGAAATGACAGCAGACCTCAGAAAGAACAGAAAGCAAGCAGAACATGTATTCAGAAATCGCAAAGCGCCAGGTCAAATGTAATCAGTCAAAGTCTATGTATATTTAATAATACCATCCTTCACATGATTTTGAACGCTATTAGTACAGATTCAAATGTCATCTACATATCATTGTAACAGTTATATTACGTATACACAAATGATTGGTAGTGAAAGCATTTCTTTCGTAGACCAAGCTTCCATTTCATTTTTTCGGAGGTGCAAAGAAAGACAGAGAAATGAAAACTTCTTATAGCTAAATACTTTATGTTATCGAAAGGGACAGAATAAATTATTTACATAGTAAAGGATCTAGCTTTATAAACAATGTCTCCATTTTTTGAGAAAATAGGTACAGTAACTTTAAATAAGATGACACAGTAATTCTAAAATCTCACCGAAGGAAGTGGAGATTCCTTGTTCAGATCACGATTCTGTAGACCTTGTGGAATTCTACAGCAGGTAGTTCTCTGTGCTATATTTTATACTTCATACAAGATACACACTAAAAATCAAGTAGGCATTTTGAGACGTGGCCAGTGCAGTGCCAAGTATTCAGTTCCTCTGATGACTTCAAATATTGTGCCAAAGATTGCTTAATCTGTGCACTAGTTTTCTAAGTCATCTACCAGCAATAAATGTCTATGCACAAACAACACTGCTGACATAGATTTCTACCTGTGCACGCGGATTTCGTGTGCAAATACAATTCTGAAAGTTTCTCCAAGAATCCCTTCTTAAGTTAATAACTAATACACAACTAGTTAGTTACGTATTTACAAATATTAGTAAAAGACAAACAAGATTGGTTCAAATGGTTCAAATGGCTCTGAGCACTATGGGACTCAACATCTTAGGTCATAAGTCCCCTAGAACTTAGAACTACTTAAACCTAACTAACCTAAGGACATCACACACACCCATGCCTGAGGCAGGATTCGAACCTGCGACCGTAGCAGCCTCGCGGTTCCGGACTGCAGCGCCAGAACCGCACGGCCACCGCGGCCGGCCAAACAAGATTAATCGTCAGTGTAGATACTTCTTAGGATCATGTTGGGAATGTAGTTTGATTAAGATCCTGTGCATCTAGTACAAAGTAGACATTAACATCAGTTTTAATTACTGCTAATGCACTGCTGCAAAAAGATGACAGTGGTGTTTGTATAATTTTCCACTCCAACATCTGTAGTATTTCTTCGGTAACTATCTTTCGTTTTGTCCATAGGATGTTGTGTGAGTTTTGGTCAGTAAACTTTGTGTGGAAGTACTGCCATTTGATATTGATAGGTACATATGATACCTGGATAATTAAAGACGTGTATGTACTTCAATAAAGAATCTTTTAGTCCAGCCTGCTGGTGGGAATAAATAGTTGGATATACTGTCACCTTGTCATTTATGGGATTTTCGTCATTCTTCACCGAACTACAGTGCGGATGTTGGCAACAGATTTGTTCAGCTTTTGACTTAGTAAACTGTTGTCTTAATGAACTCCTGTGCCTTGGCAATATTTACCATGTTCAGCTTCCGTTTTTATCAAATCTACAGCAATATTTTCACCATCAATATTCAGATTGTACTTGCACAAGGACAAGTTTATTATAGATTCCCTCTCCCTCAGAAATTCCATTTCAAAGATCCATTCGACTAGTATTCCCTTTCAACTAGGAAAGGGCAGGCTATGGCTCCATTTCCTATAACCACCTCAACCTGTGTCAGACCTTGGCAATCCGTGACCTGACACCAACCACTCCAATAATTTCATGGTTTTCTACTGGCTAGGAAGGTATCCTCGTAACCCCACTTATCTTACTAAATAAATTCGCTATCATCGTATTAACAGTGGCACCAATATCAATAACAACTGTAGTCATAATTTTCCCACAATAGCATTAACAATGGCCTGACCTATACCTTTCCATTGATCATGGCGTGTATAGTGGTGGGCGCCTAACTCATCTTAACGTCCGTGTCTTCATTATAATTCGATAGATTCATTGAATTATACTCTCGTCCCTCCACTCCAGCCCACAATCGTCACACGAGAGCATAATGAAGCTGGACCTAGTTTGTTTAACTGGAAATAGTTCGACAGAATTTTTCTGTCACCTCAATAATGTTCACTTGTGGATTTTGCTCTTGTGTCACCAGCATGGTTCTGTAATGGACAACATCGCTGGTGAGTACCATTTATTTTTATCTAACTGACTATTATCATTGTTGCGTTGCTATTGCCCTATTCCGTTACTATGACACCCAGAGTGGTACCTGTCGTTGCCTCTTCTTCTTTTATTAGAATCCAGCGTACCCCAGTCGACAGGCTGAACACTGTGCAGTAGAAGTGCCCCCAGCTGAGTCACAAAGGGAACATGACAAGTCTTTTTTTCTGCCGTGATTGAAGAATTGTGTGAGCACCAGAGTAGACTCACTTATGCCACCATTATTAATACTGGTATTATTCACTTTAGAATCTTCATGTATTAAAGCAATAGAATCTAGTATGAACCTGAAGTATCCTAAATTTGTCTCAGTAACATGGACTACCTTTTATCTCCAAAGGCAACTTCACTTGTAATATTCGTAACACGTCTCTGTGCGAAATATGTTCATCCCGATATTGGATTTCATTTAAATACTTTTACGAAACATTTTTGAAGACTGCCTTGCTTACTGTGGAATATGTCCGCGTTAAACAGCTTCTTGTGGAAGCTTTCCTGTATGAATGCTTTTCCAATCGTTTGCACGTTTGGCAGTTTTCAGCCATTCCAGTAGTTCGAAGGCTGGCTTCCCTCGGATAAAATCTGTAGTGACGTATTTTTTGTTGGTCTGTCTAGGTAATACTTTCTTAAAAGATTTTATAGACACAACAGAATGAATATTTTTCTTATTGGGTGTGAACACCTGGAACTGTTGGTTTTCAATAGACTTTCTACTGTTAAAACAGATGATAAAAAATGGTTCAAATGGCTGTAAGCACTGTGGGACTTAACTTCTGAGGTCATTAGTCCCCTAGAACTTAGAACTACTTAAACCTAACTGACCTAAGGACATCACACACATCCATTAAAAAATGGTTCAAATGGCTCTAAGCACTATGGGACTTAACATCTGAGTTCATCAGTCCCCTAGACTTAGAATTACTTAAACCTAGCTAACCTAAAGACACCACACACATCCATGCCCGAGGCAGGATTCGAACCTGGGACCGTAGCAGTAGCGCGGTTCCGGACTGCAGCGCCTCAGATGATAAAAAACAATTTACCTCCACACCATGCGATACACAGTTAGGTGAGAGACCAGCATGATCTATTTCATGTCTACACATTCTGTCATTTAATGCCTAGTATCAGAGGGCGGCATATCATGTTCTATTTATTTGGCAGTGGACAGCTCCTGCTGCATACTACTAAGCTGAGATGTGACACCATCACACGACTCAAGAAAAGTAGTTTTCATTTGATTTAATTTTGTTTTTACCTCTTTGAGATAAAACCTCAGTAACAGCCTGTAGTATAACAAGTGGTAATTCTGAATCTAGCTTTTCATTGATATGTGTGTCCTTATGTTAAATCCGCATTGAAAATTCCTGTGAGAAGTTTTCCGTCTGTGCGTCTAACCGTTCCCTTATCTTATCTATCTACTTTTGTACTTAGCTTCCGAATAGATGCTTTTATACAAATTTTTTCATCAGTTATTTTTCGTATAGCACCAGGAATGCCCTGATATGCTGCAGTTGCAGGAAGACCATTACTTATTGTCGGGTGGCAGGCGCAGATGAGAAGGGGTTACCATGTGCTTGGTGCACAATATGGTGATCCTCCCTTATGGAGGCCTCTGACACATCCGAATGCCCCAGAAATGTGGACATTGTACGATTCGATCAGGCACTCATGTGGAGACCCACAATGAGGCCCCTTCAAAACTTTGTCAAGGGCGGAAAACGCTGACTCATAACGTGTACCCATGATCTCTTCGCAGTGATCACTGAACCTGTGGCACTGTTCACTCCCCTTACGCACCCTACCAGGCCTGCTAACGGCACTGAACACGAAGGACACTACTGCACTCTGTTGGTTTTTCTACCTATGATAAAGAACTGTAACTCTAATCATTTACATATCTGTCGATGGCTTGTGCGTGTACCAAGCTACATTGGCATCCCACCATGTACTTATATAACAGCAAGGACATTAAGCAAAAGGTTTACAAATATCAAGTTATATATGGAACCATTCTAAGAACATCTAAAAATAAAGCTAAGAAGGAAATGAAAATGAAACTTTATAATGGCATTACCCTCTTTGCTTTATGGCAGCGAAGCCAAGATCCCGATTCAAAAACAACTGATAAAATACAATCAGTACAAATGAGATTCTCAAGGAATGCTGAAAGATGTAAGAAAATGGGAAATGAAAGTATTAGGAAATAACTAAATATAAAATAAGTGTATAGTCTGTACATATTATAAAAATGGATTTACATATGCGTGTATGCTCCACATCCCCTCCCAAACCAGTGGACCGATTTCAACTAAGTTTGGTACACATATCCCTTACTACCAGGCAACAATCGCTGTGGGAGTGACAACCGTCTATCTGCCACAGTTCAGGATAAATGATGAAATAAACAATGAGATGCGTGAAACACGGAAGCAGAGTGCATGACGTTTCAATTTTTATGCAACAGTCGCTATGGGAGTAAGAACTGCCTGCTTACCATACTTCAGGATAAATGATGTAATAAACAATGAGACGCATGAAAACTGCAACATTATGCATGATGTTGTAGCCTGTTGTGACCGCGACCGGAACGGTCGCGGGGTGGCCAAGAAAGCGCGGCGGGACCAAACGGAGAGCGGCCCGCGAACTAACAAACGAACAGAAAGGATGGACACGAAACAACGACGGGCGATGGAGAGAGACCTTTCGACGACAACACGCAAGAAGCAACGGAGTGACAGAGACAACCAGACAAATCCAAGACGTCCACTAGTAATGAAAACAAATAACGGTAAACACGCTGTCTGTTGTCGAGGCGATGAGTCAAGACTTATGCAACGATTAGACTTGCTAGCTGGGCTTTTTTTTTTTTCTTTATTGAATTTCGATTCCCCCCCCCGAAGGGAGCGGGCTGGCAGCAGCTTAGTATGCCGCTCTTCAGACTACAGACTTCGTTTAAAAAAAGGAGAAGATAGTATTTAATAAAAAACAGACGACAAAATCGGAGACAAAGGGTAACGTGGCAAAAAAATCGTTGAACTTAAAACAGAGAACAAAGGGATGATGATGCTAATAAAATACATATGAAGCAGATAGGTAAAATAATAGACAGACAATTAAAAAACACGGCGACAGTCTGGTTTCTACTCGCAAGACATAAAAATCACACCCAGCCACAGCATGGTTACTGTTCGCAACACAGGAAAAGATGAAACAACACTGAACAGTCACGGGAACACTGCACTAAAATATGACATACCAAAGCTGAGAGCAGGTGGGGGGGGGGGGGGGGGAAGGAAACTGGTCAGATGATGGGAAAATAAAAAAGGGGGGAAGGTGAGGAAGAGCGAAGGGGGGGAGGGGGGAAGGAGCCAATGGAGGATGAGGACCCATAAGAGGGGTGGGGGGTGCTGGGCAGACGCAGCAGGGAGTGGGGACGGCAGAGGACGGGAAGACAAAAGGACGCGGGGGGAGAAGGGAGGTAGGGAGAGGTTAGGTGGTGAGAAACACAGGATGGAAGGGAGGGAAGAGGGAGCCCAGGGAAAGGATGGAGGGAAGAAGGGTGGGTGAGGATCAGAGTTGATAGGAGGGATTAATGGAGGGAGAGACGGCATCATCCGGGAGGGGGAGTTGATGGAAGCCACCTTGGGAAAGGAGATGAAGGCTGTAGAGATGGAGGTTAGGGGGAACACAACAGTGAAGACGTGGCAGGGGGCGGGGATGGGAGAGGAGAAGAGCAACCAGGGGTTGAGGGGGATCAAGGCGGCGGGAGGTGTAGAGTATGCGGATGTGTTCAAGGAATCAGAGCAGATGGGGCAAAGGAATCAGGTCATAGAGGATCCGCATAGCTGAGCTTTTTTTTCCTTTAGTGTAATTTTGATACCTGTACAAACAACAGGTAGGCTGGCAGCAGCATTCTACACCGCTTTTCAGCCTTAGAGCAGACAATGAGAAAAACAGAAAGAATACTCATAATTGACATAATGGTGGGCAAAAAAACAGTAGACTTAGAATACAAAACATGGAGCCGTTCACACTCAACGATAATCCACATTACAAACTGTTGACACGACGCACAAGCACTGATCATTTTGATGGCACATGTGAACGATGGAGCGTGATGGTGAACACTAAACACAAAACATGACGGCACACACGAGAAACGGATGGCGATGATCTCCGGCGTGCGAATGTCCATGTAACGTGTGCAAGTCTGGGGACCTGCCAAGAGGGGAAGAAGGGTAAGGGGGAGGGAGAGGGGAGGGCAAAGATGCCAATGGCAGAGGAGATGGGAGGAGGAGTGGAGGGACGGGGGTAGGGGATGCCCAGGGGAGGAGTGGGGAGAAAGGGAGAAGGGAGGGAAGGGGGAGAGAAGGGAGAGAGGGTGCCCAAAGGAACAAACACAGGAAGAGGGAGGGAGGATCAAAGTTGGTAGGAGGGGTAGATGGAGGGGAGGAGGGCATCATCAGGGAGGGGGAGCTGGCGGAAGTCATCTTGGGAGAGGGTATGTAGAGTGGAGAGATGGAGAGCAGGTGGGACGTGGAAGTACAGGCATGGCAGCGGACGGGGGCGGGAGAGGATGGTAGAGACCAGTGGGTGAGGAGGATAGAGTTTACGGGAGGTGTAGAGGATCCGTATCCGTTCGAGGAAAAGGTGGACGTGGGGGAAGGGAATTAGGTCATATAGGATCCGCGTGGGGGCGGGGAGACAGATGTGGTAGGCAAGGCGAAGAGCATGGTGTTCTAGGATCAGAAGGGATTTGTAAAAGGTATGGGGAGCGGAGATCCAGGCAGGGTGGGTGCAGCAAAGGATAGGGCGAATGACGGATTTATAGGTACGGAGGCTGGTGGAGGGGTCCAGACCCCAAGTACGGCCAGAAAGGAGCTTGAGAAGACAGAGTCGGGAGCGTGCCTTGGCTTGGATCATCCGGAGGTGGGGGTCCAGGAGAGGCGACGGTCAAGGGTGACACCAAGGTACTTAAGGGTGGGGGTGAGGGCGATAGGACGGCCATAGATGGTGATGTATAAATCGAGGAGACGGAAGGAAGGGGTGGTTTCGCCTACAAAGATCGCCCTGGTTTTGAAAGGATTGACCTTAAGCAATCACTGGTTGCACCAAGTGGTGAACTGGTCAAGATGGGACTGGAGAAGATGTTGGGAGCGCTGCAGGGTGGGGGCAAGGGCAAGGAAGGCGGTGTCATTGGCGTACTGGAGAAGGTGGATGGGGGGTGAAGGCGGCGGCATGTCTGCCGTATACAAGAGGTACAGAAGAGTGGAGAGGACGGAACCCTGGGGCACACCGGCGGAGGGGAAAATGGTGTAGGAATCTGTGTTGTGGATGGTGACGTAGTAAGGACGTTGGGAAAGAAAGGAGCCGATCAGGCAGACATAGTTAATAGGAAGGGCGAAGGTTTGGAATTTGAAGAGGAGACCGGAATGCCACATGCGGTCATAGGCTCTTTCAAGGCCAAGGGAGAGGAAGATAGCGGAACGATGGGAATTAAGCTGTTTGGAGAGGAGATGAGTGAGATGAGGGAGAAGGTCAGCAGATGAGAAGGACGGCCGAAAGCCACACTGGGTAATGGGAAGGAGGCGAACCTTGCTGAAGACGGAAGGAAGGCTGATGGGACGGTAGGAGGAGACAGCAGATGGCGGTTTGCAGGGTTTAAGGAACATCAGGATACAGGAGGTTTTCCACAGGTCGGGGCAGTAGCCGGTGAACAGGGTGGAGAGGAAAGAGGCAGGAGCTTCACGAAGGTGGCGATAGGTGACTTGATCGTGACCAGGAGCGGTGTTGCGTTTCGTGCGGAGTGTAGTGATGAGATCTTGTGTAGTGATTGGGGAATTGAGTTCTGTGTGTGCAATGTTGTCCAAGTACTGGAAACCAGGTGCAAGGGGAGGGACAGAGGTATCAGTTCGATCGCAGACATCTGGGAAGAGGGAGTAATCGAACTGGGGATCGTCAGGGATGGTAAAGACATCGGATAGGTAGGAGGCAAAGTGATTGGCCGTACTAGCGTTGTCAGGGAAGGGTTGGTTGTCATGAAGGAGAGGATAGTAGGGGGAGGGTTTAGATCCGGTAAGGTGGCGGAAGGCAGACCAGTACTTGGACAAGTTGATAGGAAGCGTAGCGTTGAAATGGGTGTATGTCTGTCGCCAGTCCCGGCGTTTCTTAGCCTCGAGCAAGGTACGGATGTGTCTCTGGAGTTGCCGGTGGCATCGTTGTGTGTCCGGGTCACGTGTGCAGAGGAATACGCGGTAGAAATGGCAGGATTCACGGAGGAGGAGGACGGCCTGTGGGGGTAAGGTAGGACGGGGGGGGGGGTGGATGGTGACAGAAGGGATGTGGGCCTCCATGGCCTCAGACAAGGTCTGCTGGAGAAAGGAGGCGGCATGGGTAATATCATCAGGGTGGTGGTAGGTGAAGGGGTGGCCATCGACCTGGGTGGAGAGGGTGTCCCGGTAGGCATTCCAGTCAGCATGGGAATAATCATGGATGTACTTCAGGGGAGAGTCATGACAGGGGTCAGGGCGGGGGCGACGACTGTCTGAAACAGTGAGGAAGACAGAGAGATGGTCACTACCAATGGGGTCCAGGACATCCACCGTTATTCGGCCAAGGAGGTTAGGGGAGGAGAGGACGACATCAGGAGTGGAGTTGGATTCGGAGCGGGTGTGCTGGGGAATGGGGACGAGGTCGCCTTGAAAGGAGGAGAGGAACCGATGCCACCGCCATAACTGGGTGGCGGAACGACTATGGATGTTGAAGTCAGCGGCAATCACGTAGGAGGAGAAGGTATGGTCAATGTGGGAGAGGAAGTCAAAAGGAATAGGGGCTTTAGGGCGGACATAGATGATGGTGCAGGTGATGGTAAGGCCAGGGAAGAAGAGACTAAGGATCAGGTGTTCTGTGGGGTTGGGAAGGAGAGGTTGGAGCCGAACTAGGATCTGGCGGTGGTGACCGATGGCAACTCCGCCACGTGCTATCGGGAAGGGAATGTCGGAGTGGTGAAGGAGGTAGGGCGAGGTGTGAACGGTGTGGTGGGGCTGAAGAAAGGTTTCATTGAGGATGAAGGCATTCACGCGGTGGGTGGCGAGGGTGTGCATGAAGAGGTTCTTGTTGGCGGGAAGGGAATGGATGTTGTTGAACAGGATATGGTGCTGTCGCGCCATGACAGGGATTTAGATGAGGGTGTCGAGATGGGAGAAGGTGAAATAGGCCTGGTTGTGGGAGTAGGTGGCATACATTTTAAGGTGGAAGATAGAATGGGTGGCAAGGGATATCTGTTGGAGGGTGTGAGGGCGCTGGAAAGGATGGACATTCTGTAGATCAATGGTGAGGAACCTGATGATGTCCTCAGCGGTGAAGGGGGGGGGGGCGAAGGGAATTGCCAGGAGGGGTGGGGGCGTCCAGAGGGCGCACAAGGACGGTGAGTTCAGGAGTGGTCGGAGGGGGTCGGGCTTTACACTTTTGGGAGTAGGTGGGATGTGGGAGATTGCAGGTATTACAGGAGGGAGGGGACTGAAGGTTAGGGCACAGCCGGAGGAAGTGCGCTTGCTTACAGTGTTGGCAGGTGGGGGCCTCACGGCACTCAGCTGTTGTGTGTGTGTTGTAGCGCAGACACCTCTGGCAGCAGAGGAATTGAGGAGGGGAACGGGAGGGGTCGACCTTGTATCTCTGGTTGAAGAGGAGGGCATCCTCCTTGAGGAGGATGGGGCGTCCTCTGCCTAGCTGAGCGAGAGGCAGACGCTTAAATACTCTATCGGGGCGCCGCTGTTGGCCGCTGGAACCACGTGTTCCACTGTGGCGCCCTCACACTAAATGTGGGCCACGGCGCGCGCGCCGCCACAGCTTACGGTGCGACGGTGCAGAGACCTCTAGGGGTCTTCGACGTCCATGACGTCTGGCGGGGATTCAAATTCCGCGGCGCGCGTTACTAGACATGACATTCATATTTTTCTACTTCTTTGCCACTAACTTTATTCGCAACACGTTTTGCAGACAGTGATTGCATGTGCCGTTTCTAATAGAAAATTGGCAGAATGATCACCTGGTCAACGCAGGATTGGTCAACTAGTAAAGTATTAAATAATCGTCAGAATTTGACCGATCATATACAAAGAATGGAAAGTACCAGACTTCCCAATGTAGCATTTGATTGCATGCCTATGAAAAGAAGAGATTGATGACCACCCAGCAGCTGCTGGAGACAATTGTAAAGCGGGAAAGGTCAAGAATGCCTAACACATGAACTGGAGAAGAAAAGAAGATTAAAATGGTTGTTTACGGTAAGCTGAGGGTAGGGAACACGGCATCGGCAGTTGGCTGATCCCATGTGGATTCCTGGCTTCTGGTGGGGTTATTTCTTAGAAACTACAGGTTGTACCGCCAGCGGTTCTAGGCGCTACAGTCTGGAACCGCGCGACCGCTACGGTCGCAGGTTCGAATACTGCTTCGGTCATGGGTGTGTGTGATGTCTTTAGGTTAGTTAGGTTTAAGTAGTTCTAAGTTCTAGGGGACTGATGACCTCAGAAGTTAAGTCCCATAGTGCTCAGAGCCATTTTTGAACAGGTTGTACCACGACGAGAGTCTATTAAGGTCGAGTTTAATGGATCTTTGGGAGGTCTGAAAAGTTAGATAGATGCGCGAAAGACAGTGTCGACTACCCAAGCTCAGTGTAGGTCATAAATGAAGTGCAATATGCCCAAATAGCGTTGATCAGTGCGAACTTCTGGCTAGGGAATGGCAGAGAGTGAACATCAACGGAACACGGCATTTACGTCTGAGGAGCGGGCAGTGGTGTTCCCCGTTGAAGAAGATAGCGAGTGACGTTACCTCTTGCGACGGGGACAGGTTTCTGCGGAGCTCTGCGCGGAAGACACGCCGGCCATCCATCTTGCGGCGCCGCGGGCATTCAGGCGGCCAGGACGGGGCACGGCGCCTCTGAACCACTTATCTGAAATAAACATCGCTACACGGCGCCGGGTCGCGACAGGGCTGGGAGAAGAAAGTACGCCGCTTCCTGGTGCCTGCTGGGCTCGGGGCGACGGCGCGTCTGATGAAAATGGACCGCTCGGCAGGGCTAGGCCGTAACGGACCCTGCCGAGCCGAGCGAGAGGAGTGTCTTTTGGGGAGCGGACCGGAGCCGCCAGGGGAAGCAAGTGGCGTTGACCTGTGTGGCAGCTCCATCAGTTTCACAGGCAGTCCGGGACCCAACTGCCCCCCCCCCCCCCGTGTACTCCTCTAAAAACACCGACAACACGCGGTGTTTAGAACGTTTTCACTACACGGGTGATTCTGCTGATCCTACCGCTGTCGTTTTACGCAACTTGCAATGACCGGCACAAACCACACTTGAGATTCTCATCTCGCTCACTATGTGCCAGCTATTACTCATACAAAAGAAATGAACAGGACCTTTCTGAAGCAAGTATAATATACGAGGGTTGGAACTTAATAGTGCCAACTATTTGTTTACAGCTTGTACAAAATAGGTACGTGTTTCAAAGTTTTACTGACCTTCAGAGTAGTCACCAGCATTGTGTAGAACCCGTTTCCAGCGATGTGGAAGTCGTAGGATGCTCTTAGCAGAGCCAGTTGTGTTGACAGTTCGAGCGGCGCGGTCTATTGCCCGACGAATTTGTAGCAGTTCTGAAGCGAATGTCACAAAGTGTTTCCTTCAGTTTAGAAATCGTGTTGAACCCACGAGGACTTAAGTCAGGGGAGTGCAGTAGGTGTTAGAGCAATTAGCAGCCCCATCAGTCAAACAGATCAGTAACAGCTTGCACTGTACGTGCTTGAGCATTGTCCTGCAAAATGATGGTCAGGACCTGCAGAAAGTGAAGGCTGTTCATTTTTGGAAAACAGCCTAGACCAGCTTAGAGACAGAAGTGATGACACTTTCTGCAGGACCTGGCCATCATTTTGCAGGACAATGCTCAAGCATGTACAGTGCAAGCTGTTACTGATTTGTTTGACTGATGGGGCTCCCCTGACTTAAGCCCTCGTGAGTTCAACTCGATTTCTAAACTGAAAGAAACACTTCACGGCATTCGCTTCAGAACTGCTGCAAATTCGGCGGGCAATAGACCGCGCCGCTCGAACTGTCAATACAAGCGGCGCTGCTAAGAGTATCCTACAACTTCCACATGGCTAGCAACGGGTTATACACAATGCTGGTGACTAATTTGAAGCTTAGTAAAACTTTGAAACACGTGTCTATTCTGTACGAGCTGTAAATAAACAGTTGCCACTATTAAAGTCCCAACTCTCGTAGTCAAACTTCCATAGTCAACAAAATTCTTCTGGGTCTATGACCATATTGTCAATGAGTAAAACTTCCGACGTTTCGGCCACTACTGCAAGAGACCTTCCTCAGGGTGTTTCTTCCACTAACTCCTGAATGAAATAAGTTTTGTTGTTATATACTGGCTGAAGAGGTTCTTGTCGAACTCTGATAGGCAGTTGAGTATAAGGTGGTGGCGTGTTAGGCGTCCTTTATTGGTGTTTTAGTTGTTACTTTTCATTGGCAGAAATAGACATTCTTGATTTTTATTTTCTTTATTGCTTGCCACGGGTAGAAATAGGGGAATGGGACACGGGAAAGGGCCTCTAACACTCCTCTTTCTCATCCTGAATAGCCTATGAGTGTTCAGTAACAGCCTCTTCCACCAGTATATAAGAACAAAACGTTTCTCCACCATAAGAAGGGCCACTTGCAATAGTAGCCGAAACGTCGGAAGTTTTACCCACTGACAATGCGGTCACAGACCAAAAGAAATTTTGTTGACTGTGAAAATGAGCGCGGAAATCTACGCTTACGTAGTTAAATTTCGTACTGGTATACGTTATCGCTGGAGGCCACCGTTTTCGAGTTATTCCAGAAAAACGTAGAAAACTGACCTTGAAACGCACCTCTACCCCATACTCCCCCCACACTCATCTCTCATGGCACTCCCTCCTACCACTGTACAAAAATTTCGGGCTACACGAACTATTCACAATCTTCGACCTATTTTAGGTTGGTTGTTTCAGGGAAGGAGACCAGACAGCGAGGTCATCGGTCTCATCGGATTAGGGAAGGACGGGGAAGGAAGTCGGCCGTGCCCTTTGAAAGGAACCATCCCGGCATTTGCCTGGAGCGATTTAGGGAAATCACGGAAAACCTAAATCAGGATGGCCGGACGCGGGATTGAACCGTCGTCCTCCCGAATGCGACCTATTTTAGTCTGCATTGACTGGCCTGTGACTCCACCTGCATAGTCGGCTACTTCGTTAACATTATTAATTTGAACGTGCCCATAAGGGCACGGAAAGAAAAACGACTTCAGTAAACGTCACGCTAAAACTGATTACCTTGACAATTCGATCCAAACTGAAGCCTTACAAGCACAGTAATGTCGTAGCGAGAAGGCCTGACGAATACAACGATATCCATTGTTTATTTTATGCTGCTTAAATTCACAAAAATGTTAGGTAAAATTTACACAAACGTTAATTTTACAATCTGTAAGTGCTCGACTAAGCTGGTGGCGTAATAATGCCAGTCAATGAAGACCAAAAAAATTCGAATGTGGGAAATAATTCATGCAGTCGTAAATATGCGTAGAGTGATAGGAGGGAGTGCCAAGAACAACACACTGGAGATCCTAACAGGTGACTGAGTGTGGGAGTGGATTGCATATCAAGGTCACTTCTGTACGTTTTTCTTGAATAATTCGAAAATTACTACCTCTATCGCAAAATTATCCCAGTAAAAAATTTAACTACATTAAATTTCCTACAAAAAGGTCCTGTTAATTTTTTCTACAGGACTAATAGTTTGCGCGTAGGGTGTGAGAGAATATGAAAACCTCACGTGTGGTTTATGCAGGCCAGCTATAACATTGCGAGTTGCATGTAACGACATGGTACTGGCAGCTGATTCACCCTACATAGTACGGAGCGTACAAGGCCGACAGTGAAATTTTTAGAAAATCAAACGAGGAAAAGCTTTAAATAAATTTAACTGATTTTATTATTATTCAAAGTATCCTCTTATAGCACCGATACGTTTGTGCATTCGATCAAACCAGTGCTTAAGACAATTATGCCACTCTCCGTGACGCACTTCAGAAACAAATTTTTATAGTGTTCCACCTCTTCATCCGATGACAATAAAGTGATTCATAACATTTTAGCTTTAATTTTTGTAAACAAAAAGAAATCACAAGGTGTTAGGTAAGGGCTGGATGGTGCTGACATTTAGGGCATTCGGATAGTTTGGCTGTAGACGATGACACGTTGTCGTACTGGAAAAAATTCTTGTTTTCGCGATCTTTTTCAAAAATTTGCAGTAAATTGACATTTGTGCACCCTCCGACAGTGACAATACATCTATCTTCTAATGCTATAGAAAATAATGGTCAATAAAAAAAAATACTAGCGCCTATCTTATTACTAGAGATAATACGTCGTACTTTTGTAAGTCAAGGTTCTGTTCAAAAGACCCCTTCATCTCACTGACATTTCTTTTCAGGACCATAATAATGAAGCCATGATTCATTATTAGCAACAATGTTCAAATCTGAAGTGCTGCCTTGGTTTTTTTCAGAGTTTTTCTGCACCAATCAATGCGTTGTTGTTTTTGATCGGTAGCCTGTTTATGTGGAACTCACCGACAACAAAGTTTTCCCACCTCCAACTGTTAATGTAAAGCGTTTTGGTTTGACTCATAAAAAATGCCTAATGTCGCCCGAATAAATTCTTAATGTGTCCGTAGATAACATTCAATCATTTCTCGAACAGCGGCAGTATTTACACCTGTAGCAGCAGTTCTTGAGCGTCAGTAGGAAGAAACCGATCTCTTTTGAATTCACCGTACGAACTATAAATTGTTGTCTCAAATGGGGCTCCTTCGCCAAATACATTTCAAGCTGATCTTCGCATTGTTGAAGTGTTAATGACGCTTTAAAATAGTAAAAAATCGTAGCTCGAGAATTATCTCTAGTCGAATATATGTTTCGGTGCACACAACATCTTTAAATGATGATAATTAACGAACTATTAGAGCGAATCGAACGATACGGAAATCATCTCGCAAGAGATTAGAAAGTAGCTGTCAAAAATAAACAAATTTTATTTGTTTTTAGAACCACGACATCCTAAATGTTTTCGGACTTACTCATAGTTATAAATTTTTAATTGTTACATACAAAAACTTATGCTACGACCATGAAAGTTATGATGTTAATCCTTCTCCATATGTCCTATCAGTCCTAAAAGTTTCGAAATTGGGTTGACAAAAAAAGTTAAATTTGGTGCTTTTAATACTTCATCTGTTCAAAAAAAATCTGTCCCCACTTGAGCGCAACTCACAGAACGTCCATACAATCGTGTGAAATTGTCAGAAAAGTCCCTCTCTGTGAAGTTGTTCAACAACCGCGCCATTGACTTGATTGCCGGTTATGTCGTCAAAGCGTTCCCTTTATATGCATTTCTGCACTTTGTAGTTTTGTGGAAGGTTCGTGCTGATAACAGCAAGTATCGTCACCCGTGATGAGTTGTTCCAGAAATAAATGTCCACGTCTTAGATTTCGATCAAGTCGTGACTGGCGCCCACATAACGTTGCTTTTGTTCGAGAGTCAAGGTGTGCGGGACGCACTTTGCACAAAGTTTTCTGTACTTCAAAACGTTCTGGAGAATGTCTTGGGCACTTGGTTTATAGATGTTTCTCCACCGCGATTTGTGACTCAACATTGACACACTATGGTCGGACGTCCACTACGTAACTGTCTGCTTACAAGTGACTGGCCGAATGCACATCTGATGTTTACAGTTGTTGGTTCAAGCTGCCACTGAATAGTGCCTTTACGCTGCTTATACACCAGGAATAAAACCAGTCTCGGAACTTTTTTGGACGGACAGTGTATGCATCTTTCAGTGCGACATATTTTTCCCAGTGGTGGTTGACCTTCGATAGCCTTGATTGTAGATGTCTGTATTTTCGGCGCACCTAGAAATTCACCCCGTCTTCATTTTGGAAATGCCTGCCACAAAATGGTATATTCATCCAAGGAAAGAGGAAGAAGTCACTGGTTGCCATGACAGGATATGTGAATGGGACAACATTTGATAGGCCAAATAAGCAGCATGTGTTCTATGCAGAATGATATGGGACAGTGTCGGGGAGCAAAAACACCCCCGTTGTACAGTACAGCTTGCCTTTTCGTATTGATAATTTCTGGTAATCTCGTCAGGAGATTTCGGTAGTATTCTCTTGGCGCGGTTTGCCCCCTACGAGGAAATACTGTTCAAATGGTTCAAATGGCTCTGAGCACTATGGGACTTAACTGCTGAGGTCATCAGTCCCCTAGAACTTAGAACTACTTAAAACTAACTAACCGAAGGACGTCACACACGTCCTTGCCCGAGGCAGGATTCGAACCTGCGACCGTAGCGGGAAATACTGTAACAACAGTGATGGGATAGCGATATGCGCATATACCGATGGCGATAGTATCGCGTACACTAGGCACTGGCGGAGACTTCCTTTGTACTCAGGTGATTCATGTGAAAAGATTTCCGACGTGGTTATGGCCCCACGACGGGAATTAATAGATTTTGAATGCAGAATGGTAGCTGGAACTAGAAGCATGGGACATTCCATTTCGGAAATCGTTAGGGAATTCAGTATCAGACCCACAGCGTGAAGAGTGCTCCGTGAATACCAAATTTCAGGCATTACCTCTCACAACGGACAATCCGGTGGCCGACGTCCTAACAGACGCACTAACAGACAAGTAAAGCTGCATGAAATAACTGCAGAAACGAATGTGGAACGTATGAGAAAGTATCCGTTGAGACAATGCGGCGAAATCTGTCGTTAATGGGCTATGGTAGCAGAAGACAGAGGGGAGTGCCTTTGCTAACAGCAGTGCCCTTCGTATATTCACTTTTCGGTTATTCTCTCTCTCTCTCTCTCTCTCTCTCTCTCTCTCTTCCTCCCTCCTCCTTTTCTATAGTGTATCCCGTCTTACGGGCACCAATGTTCACTATGATATGGTAAATGTATTTTTTTGAGCATTGTGCCCGAACACTCTTGTGTCCGTCGCAGTCATGAGTTAACCCAGTATTGGCCACCGGCATGCCAAACTTCACGTGTGCAGGATGTGCGGGTAGCGTGCGGTCGAGGCCCGGTTCGTCCTCGGCTTTGCTCGGTGCTTCTCGGAAATACCCGGAAAAATGCGACATTTCATTTAGCATAGCTGTCTGGCTTTTTTCGATCGGGACAACTATCTTCGCTATTTCTTCGTGGTATGGAGGACGTTCAGACGCCCAGTGGCTGTTGCACGACGAAAGGCAGTCTATTGATCATCGTCACAACTGTCACAATCATTTGAAATGAATGGGAATAACAGAAAAGAGAAATGAGAATTCTCAGCAACAGGTACTGCAGATTTGCTGTGAAATGACAAAAGAGTAAAAAATTACAATGATCGACGTACGGGATTCGTTGTTCTGTACATGTTCCAGAGATGGACAGGGTGATGAAATTGGTGGTACGAATAGTAAAATTTCTCAAGTCGCACCCATTATTCCATTGTCAGCTGCAACAGTTTTCAATGGAACTAAACGAAGAGTATGGAGACGCCATACATTACTGCAAAGTATGTTGGTTAAGTCAAGAGGCATGCTTGGAACGATTTTTCGATTTAAAACTCGCTATTGTTGAATTTACGACCGAGCAAGGAGTGCAGGAATGAAAATTAGAACATCCGGAATGCATAGCGGACCTCGCGTTTTAAACAGGCTTGATTGCACACTGCCCACAATAAGACATTGCAAGGCAACTGCTTCCTCATTTGATGGGGATGTATTTAAAAAGAAAATCGCATTGCAAAAGGAACACATTGTGACAAAGACAGTCCAGTTCCCTAAGCTCACTGACATTAAAAAAAGAACGCGAGGTTTGAAGAATTTATAGTGGCCTTGAAAGAATTACAACGACAGTTTCCTAAGCGTTTTGAGGATGCTGCCAGTCTTATATCTCTTGTCAAGATATTTTCCAAGCTGTTTGTGTTTCAGTTGAAAGCGCCCCTGTACATGTGCAGGCGTACCTGATTGATCTGCAAGTTAATTCCGTTTTAAATACAAATATTTTTAACGTTAAAACCGTCTAGGACGACTACGTTGCTTTCCTGAGGTAGACTTATCTCCATAATAGGGCTGCAAAAACACTCCAATATTTCCATCAACGTATCTATGTGAAAGAAGTTTTTTCGGTTATGAAACTAAACAAGTGATAATTACGTGGTAACCTGAGTGAGAAAATCTGTAAAATTGTCTGCCTCTGTTTGTATGCTACAGTTTGTACCAAAAACTATATATGATGCCTTCAGGACGCCAAAAATAATTAAATATCACTGAAAATTAGTTTTATTTTCGAACTATGTTGTTGAGAATTGTAAAATGCAAAAGCAAGTCGTATGCAGTGCGACTGCCCATCAGTTCAAATACGGCGTGTTCACAGTTTTCCCCCTCCTCCTCGACACTGTCAGACAGGTAGCGTGGCAGTGTGTGAAATGTGCCAGTTTGAGCACTATGACACACGAACTTTGCTCTTTGTGTGATCGTGTTACATCTGTTTATGTATCGTATTTTTTGAGGTGGAGTTTGGAAACAGTACCAGCGCTTCCCTAAATGAACTTGTAGAATTCAGGCTGGCGGATATACCAATCCAACGTACGTTAATATGATTCGTTCTGAGTGGGCTTCACCTCCCTGTTTCGCAAATTCGATAACTACCTATTAAGATACACAAGTAGGTCATTCGGATTTTTAATGATTAAAATCGCATAACATGTGAAGCACGAGGAATAATTACAGCGTTTTCATACCCTCTTAGACTCAGTTATAAGGGTAGAAGGACCTGAAATGGAATAAGATTGGTAGTTGCCTATGCACATGTTATCCGATCTGTACATCGATCAAGAGCTAAAGCAAAATACGAGAGTGAAATTTGGAAAGGTAATTTAAGTTAAGGGAGAAGATATAACATTTTTAATGTTTCCCGATTATGTAATTCTGTCAGAGACAGTATAAGACAAGGAAGATCTGCTAAACGAAATGGATAGTGTCTTGAAAATACGAAATAAAGAACGTAATTGAAAGTGCACCTCGGGCAATGAAGGTTAGTCGAATTAAGTGAGAATATCCTGGATGAATCAGGTTAGGAAATGAAAATAAGAGAAAAGACTAGTTTACCTCTTTGGTCAGCATATTCGCTCACGATGGCATCAAATTAGTCTTCAGACTGAAGACCACAACAGCAACATTACATTTCTTTTCACCGCGCCTTTTACTATCTGGATCGAGGGTTTCCTCATTTTACACTACTGGCCATTAAAATTGCTAGACCAAAAATAAATGCAGATGATAAATAGGTATTCATTGGACAAATATACTATACTAGAACTGACATGTGATTACATTTTCACGCAATTTGGGTGCATAGATCCTAATAAATCAGTACCCAGAACAACCACCTCTGACCGTAATAACGGCCTTGATGCGCCTGGGCATTGAGTCAAACAGAGCTTGGATGGCGTGTACAGGTACAGCTGCCCATGCAGTTTCAACACGATACCACAGTTCATCAAGAGTAGTGACTGGCGTATTGTGACGAGCCAGTTGCTCGTCCTCCATTGACCAGACGTTTTTAATTTGTGAGAGATCTGGAGAATGTTCTTGCAAGGGCAGCAGTCGAACATTTTCTGTATCCAGAAAGGCCCGTACAGGACCTGCAACATGCGGTCGTGCACTATCCTGCTGAAATGTAGGGTTTCGCAGGGATCGAATGAAGGGTGGAGCCACGGGTCGTAACACATCTGAAATGTAACGTCCGCTGTTCAGACTGCAGTCAATGAGAACAAGAGGTGGCGGAGCCGAGTGACCAATGGCACCCCATACCATCACGCCAGGTGATACACCAGTATGGCGATGACGAATACACGCTTCCAATGTGCGTTCACCGCGATGTCGCCAAACACGGATGCTGTAAAGAGAACCTGGAATCATCCGAAAAAATGACGTTTTGCCATTCGTGCACCCAGATTCGTCGTTGAGTACACCATCGCAGGTACTGCTGCCTGTGATGCAGCGTCAAGGGTAACCGCAGCCATGGTCTCCGAGCTGATAGTCCATGCTGCTGCAAACGTCGAACTGTTCATGCAGATGGTTGTTGTCTTACAAACGTCCCCATGTGTTGAATCAGGGATCGAGACGTGGCTGCACGATCCATTACAGCCATGCGGATAAGATGCCTGTCATCTTGACTGCTAGTGATATGAGGCCGTTGGGATACAGCACGGCGTTCCGTATTACCCTCTTGCACCCACCGATTCCATATTCTGCTAACAGTCATTGGATCTCGAACAACACGAGCAGCAATGTCGCGATACGATAAACCGCAATCGCCATAGGCTACAATCCGACCTTTATCAAAGTCGGAAACGTGATGGTACGCATTTCTCCTCCTTACACAAGGCATCACAACAATGTTTCACCAGGCAACGCCGGTCAACTGCTGTTTGTGTATGAGTAATCGGTTGGAAACATTCCTCATGTCAGCACGTTGTAGGTGTCGCCACCGGCGCCAACCTTGTGTGAATGCTCTGAAAAGCTAATCATTTGCACATCACAGCATCTTCTTTCTGTCTGCTAAATTTCGCGTCTGTAACACGTCATCTTCGTGGTGTAGCAAATTTAATGGCCAATAGTGTATGTGAAAATGTCTGATGTACACTCGACAGCAAAAAAAGTGGGTCACCCCTGATTTCCAACGTGTAGGCTGCACTTGAATGTATGCAACCAACATAGCATATCTGTGTTGCACATAGTCGCAACCCTCCACATTACAATCATTGTAAGATACACAAGGGGTACTGCGAGAGACCACCAGTCTTTATAACAGTCCGTCCAGATGTAAAGTAACACCACGATAGTACAGAAGAGATCAGACAGGCCTTAACTTTTGTAAACTAAACTTAATTACAGTAAGTGACATTTCAAATGTTATGGGACAACTAGTTTTGTCACATAAATCGTTCAGTAATCCATAGGCACAATTAAATATTTGAGACAGTATATGGATTTATAAAGTTGTATGGCAATTGGAAACAAGTTCTTTGCTGTCTAAAAGGTTTACCCAACACAGGCTGAACGTCGTTCAACGTTCAATGGGGAGTTGTTTTGCATCAACTTTATGTAATACTAAGCAGTTAAAAGAAAACGTGATTAACGGCGGCAACCACTCTACGGAAATCCCAACATTAACAGTGAATCACAAGTAATATCATTGTTCACATTACTCATCAACAGTTACTTGTATACGAAGCTGTACTTTAAATGACGTGACCAAGGTTTTCGCTCTGGATCCAGATGCAAACCCAGAACGTAAAGCCATTGTTAACCAAGCAAAGCTTTGTGCCTTATCGAGACTCGATCACTAGGCAGAAAGAGACGTCAAATATTGACGTTTGCACTAGTATCAGTTATCAATTCTCAACTTGAACGTAAATGACGATAATGTTTGTACGAAAGCAGAAACCCTAACATGACAATTACCTCCTTGGTAAGAAACCTCGAAAGACGTTGTATACTGTTGCATTGTCAAGGAATAAAGGCTGCACATGTTTAAAATTGAAATGCCATTATGTAATGCTGGGGACAAGGATGCGAACCCAGCACCTAATCGGATTGTTGAATAAGTACGTAAAATCAGAATGTAGATATCACAGTTTGTCACCAAACCTTAAATGACGACTGAAGTTGTATTGCCTGACCGGGATTCGAACCCGGCGCCTACCGCCGTCGTTGTCTAACCAGGAACAGACGAGAAATGTCCAATGTTGGTCCACCATCAGCGAGATGTTCACACGTTTAACTAGAAATAAGGTGACGAAAACGTCTATGCTGACTGAGAGTCGAATGCCGCACACATGGTTATGAAGACACTTTAATAATCAACTTCATATTCAGTAGTAGCTAGGAGTAGCATGTTTAGTTCCAAACCTTAAGGCCTTACTCATCCCTAGTAACGTGTTGCCTAATATCTGCGATATCGTGATGTTAATTTACAAGTGGATCGACTGCCGTAAAGAGCAATGTTCTCTAGTAGTCGTGTATCATTGAGATGTAAATGAAGTGCCTCAGCAGAAAGTAATTTCCGTTGTGCAGCACGTATTGTTTCAGAGACACTGAGTACATGTTATAAGTGCACTAAACGTGTATTATATACTAAGTATATACTATTATTTGGAGAAGCTGCCGCCAAACCTGTTTACTTTTACATTCCGCTTAGTTGTCGTGGTTGAATACAGGTTTTCTTAAGGCTACATCTAATGCACAGCGCTTACAGGAAAGTATAGTTTCCTGCGTCATGCTATTGCTAGCTAGGTGAAATATTTTGTGGTAGCTATGTTTAAAATGAATGTATTTCTGAAAGTATTGTTCGTCAAATATTTGAATAAATCGTCAACTGTAGGTGTACCTGCACATGTTACAGCGTAATAGCTGTAGCTGCGTTAATTTGTACTACAGACTTGGGTAGGTTAGGTGTAACTTTTGATCCTTCAAGGGGTGATCGTGGCCACGCGGCCCAGGTCTGTACTAGCCGCGGCTCGCGAGCTACGGGCCAGCCAGGCTGGCCGAGGCAGTGGCGGTGGCGTTGGTGGGCCAACAGCCCGGGACGAGCCAGCACGGCTACACCGCATGCCTCTGCCTCTGCCGCTCCGTTTGACGTAAATATGTTTACCTCCTCTCCTGGAATCAGTATAAGACTGGCAACCAGAAATACACATGAGGCTGTCTGCCGTAATGACTCACTGGCAGAGGTCTATTCGAGGTAGAGTCAAAAAATGGTTCAAATGGCTCTGAGCACTATGGGACATAATATCTGAGGTCATCAGTCCCCTAGAACTTAGAACTACTTAAACCTAACTAACCTAAAGACATCACACACATCCATGCCCGAGGCAGAATTCGAACCTGCGACCGTAGCGGTCGCGCGATTCCAGACTGAAGCGCCTAGAACCGCTCGGCCACTCCGGCCGGCCGAGGTAGAGTCGTCGCTCTCATTGAGGAAGGAGGATGTTCCATCAGAGAAGCTAGCAGACGGTATGGCGTACCACATGCCACTGCAACGAGATGGTGGAGGATCTGCCTTGAAAGAGGCACCACCAACAGGGCTCCTGGCTCAGGCAGGAAGAGAGTGACCTCACAGCACGAAGACAGGAACCTAGTGTCTAGGAGCAGAGAAAATCCCTTTCTGAACGCGAAGCAGTTGTGGCGGGAGACCAACTTCCCCAGCTCCAGTGACACGATTCGCCGAAGGCTGAGGGACGCTGGACTGCATGCACGACGATCCGCCGTGAAACAAGAGCTCAGCGAAGACAACGTTTTATACCGGCTATCATTTGTGGAGCTCCATCTGAGGGCGTCGTGGGACAACTGTAAGTAGGCTGTTTAGGTTTTTTTATTGGTAACGCCACCTCTGTATGAAAAATGACTGGCTGTGCTGTGTGCACTCTGTGGCTAGTTTGCATTGTTGTCTGCCATTGTAGTGTTGGGCAGCGGCAGCTGGATGTGAACAGCGCGTAGCGTTGCGCAGTTGGAGGTGAGCTGCCAGCAGTGGTGGATGTGGGGAGAGAGATGGCGGAGTTTTGTAATTTGTCATGAACTGCTATATATATATTATGACTATTAAGGTAAATACATTGTTTGTTCTCTATTAATATCTTTCATTTGCTAACTATCCCTATCAGTAGTTAGTGCCTTCCGTAGTTTGAATCTTTTATTTAGCTGGCAGTAGTGGCGCTCGCTGTATTGCAGTAGCTTGAGTAGCGAAGATTTTTGTGAGGTAAGTGATTTGTGAAACGTGTAGTTTAATGTTAGTCAGGGCCATTCATTTGTAGGGTTTTTGAAAGTCAGATTGCGTTGCGCTAAAATAAAAAATATTGTGTGTCAGTTAAAGCACAGTTATGTATAAATTTTTCAAAAAGGGGACGTTTCATATGTCGACCCTTAGCCGAGGATACCTCACTGGAATCTTCTGATTTTTTTCTTGTAGTTTGTGTAATTAGTGTAGCTATTGTTTATTGCTAGCGCGTAATTGTAGAGAGAATCTCCTTTGTAGTTGTAGTTTTTCATTGTTGTACAGTAAAACAGTTGTGGCATGCATGTAGATTTGCACCAAGTATTTCGCTGCTGCGCTTGCAATTAACTAGATATTATTTTCAGTGCTAGGTTAATGTGTTCTCTTATTTTTGCTCTTCAAATTGTGCTTTTCTGTGTTATCGTGTGAAATATTGTGACAATAATGGCGTGTGAAAAACGTAACACTAGGCTCCAAAGTAAACTGAGAAATAATAGTGACGACGAGCGTAGCTTGCCAGCACCACTGTGTAATGAATTAACAGACGTTCAAAGTAGTAATTTGGTAACTGTGCATAGGGAAATGGAGCGGGCTGCAAACAATGGCGTAGACAGTGAAACAGGTAGTGAACAGGGAAGCATTATCGATCGATCGCTCGGCAACAGCTCGCCTCAGGAATCCGAAATGACAGGACACATTTTGCAAATACTGTAGATTCAGGTTTTGCGTCCTCACCGTTTTTTCAAATGAGTCAAGACACATTTTCCGCTTGTCAAAATGTGAATGTTGCCGGTGCAAATTCACTGCCGAAAAGCACAGAGGAACATGTTTCAGACACCAGTGCATTGTTATTACAATTAATGCAACAAATGGGACAAAAGCTTGAAAAGTTAGACACAATGGAACAACACCAGAGACAAACACAGCAAAAGTTAGACACAATGGAACAAAATCTTCAAAAGTTAGACACAGTGGAACAAAATCTCAAAAAGTTAGACACAGTGGAACAAAATCTTAAAAAGTTAGACTCACTGGAACAAACTCTTGAACAAACGCGTGAAGACTTAACTACTGAGTTACATAACATTGAATCGAAATGTCAAAAAGTCTGTAATGACGTAAAAACACAAATTTGTGAGCATTTTCAACCTATTTTTTCGCGGCATGAAAATGCATTACAGAATCACGAAGCAGCCATAAAAAAACTGCAAACCATTGTTCATGAAAATCATGAGACCTTGTGGGCTAAAATTGACTCAGTTGCATCTACCGATTCGGTTACGCAACTTGCGAAAACTCAGGAAATCTTGAAGGACACAGTAGATTCGATTTCAACACAAATGGACACTCTGAAACTTGGTTCAGAAAAACACACTGAGGAAATGTGTTCACTATCGGAGAAAGTAGCCGAAATTTCGGATCAGGTCACTAACTTATCTACAAAGGTAGATGATAATCTGAATGACACAAAACCGGTAGTCTTTAATGACACAGAAGAGTATGAACAAATTAGAAAATTCAAACAAAATCAAAATCAAATCAATACACAGTACAAAAGAGAAATCCGGGAAGTACAAGATCAGTTGACGCAGGTAATACAAGAATTACGTATTTCAGAGGACACTCGCTCTCCAACACGGGAAGAGGGACTTAGAAATACGGAAAAGCCGCAAAATAATAACACAGGGCATTTCGGAAGTTATGAAAGAAATTGGCAATGTGCACCGAATTTTGAGATGGAACGCCCGACACGACCTAACAATGACCGATATGCGACTCGCCGACATGATGATTTTGACTATAAGCTGTTCATTACTACACGTAAATTCAAAACATTTAAGAATTCTGGCAACGACATTCATCCACAAGCATGGCTCCATCAATTCTCTCATTGTTTTCCTCCCAACTGGTCATTGGAGCACAGGTTAGAATTTATGTGTGGCTACTTGGAGAATGAACCAGCTGTAAGAATGCGATCGGTCATTCACGATTGTCACAGTGAAGGAGATTTTTATCATGCCTTCCTCTCAGCATATTGGTCTCAAGCTACACAAGACCGAGTAAAACATGGCATCATAATGATGAAACATTTCGAACAATCTGAATTTTCCAGTCTTGTTACATATTTTGAAGACATGTTGCATAAGAATCAGTATCTTTCAAACCCATACAGCCCCTCAGAACTCATCCGCATTTGCTTACTCAAATTGCCTGAACATCTACGACATATAATTTTGGCAGGACGTTGCAAAGACGACATTGAAGCTTTTCAGGGACTCTTACAAGAATTAGAAATTGACACTGACAATCGAGGAAAGCGGAAACAGGAACACAACAATTACAGGTCATATCCATCGCAATTCCACGATGAAAGAAATAACAACTGCACGCGACAAGGCTATTCTAACAACGCAAATCGTGACCAAAACAGACACCACCCATATGACAACCACTGGCAGAGTAATAATAGTTACAGAGAAAGAACGCATTTCCGTAGTAATGAAGATGACAGAGATTACCATAGAAACAGACAATATGGGAACAAAAACAATTATTATCAAGGGAGACAGAATAACTTCAGACACAACAGTACAGCGCGCAGTTACGATTCCAGGAGAAATTCTCCACCACATGACCGACAGACAAGAAACTACAGGAACTACCGGCACGACGACAGACAATATAATCATAACGTCAGACGTGAATTTCATCAGAACTGGCGGGATTCTAACAGAGCTGGGCCCTCTCGGCAAGGCGAATTTGTAAGAGTTAGGTCTAAAAATCCCAATAACGGCGCGCGCCAACAAAGAGACAGACAATGACTCGCACAGCAGGCAGCCGCATGTGCCCGCTGGCTCCGAGAAAAATAACATAAGACGCTAGCCTTGAGAAAAATTTTAGCATTCTTTACCGATGTATACAACATGATAATTGCTTTGAAGTTGAAACTCTGTGCATTAGGAAGAGTAAAGGTTTACACCACATTTCACACGTAAAACCGTTTATTGAAAGATAATCTGCTTTTTAACTTTGTCTTTGCCATATAACTTTTCACTTTACATTACTAGTATGCTTTGTCAGACTTAGAATCTGTTAACATACAACAATGTTTGAAGTTAAATATCCAGTCTAGAACCTAGGGAACATATTTAAACACAAATTACGAATGCATTGTTATAGTGAACAGACGACACAGTGTTGTATTTGTACATTCTTGCTTGTTAGTTGCACGATTACATAACGACTATAAGGCTCACATACTTAAAACATTTACCAGTACTGCTAATGAGATTTTAATGCAACATTTTGGTTTACTTGAAAATACATTATGGATTCAAAGTGCTTTCTGAGAGATACCAGATGACACAGTGGTTAGTTTATTTGACAGCTACACGACTATATCACGACGCTACTAATGTGTGACACAATTTACATTGTTGCTTTTGTGGTGTATCTGTTTTATATCTGCACAATTTTTCTGAATTCTTCTGGAAAGTAAAACATGTTTTAGTAGTAACTTTTGTGGTATAGCTACAAGGAGACAGCCTTTTCTGTAGCACAACAATATGTTGCAGCACAGTACTTTCTTCATCACAGTAATAAGCGTAATAACTAAGATATCTATACGCAAAGCATTTCACGTTTGTTTATCATGAGGTAAGTACATTGGCTTCTGCAGAACTTAGCTTTCGGAGGACGATAACTACGACACTTCCACAGAGATTATCTTACAGCAAGACGCACATTTAGCGCTACAGGACACGTATTTGAGTGATTACTTTTGTACTTAAATCATTTATTTCTAAAGATATTTGAAGTACAATGATACAAGGGTTTTCCGTGATATATTTCATTCCATTGCTGTAATCTGTAACACCTGAGGGTATAATTACATTAATCCTCAGGGGGGTACACGCCTACTTTGTGTACCATGTGTTTGGCAAGCGCAAGGAGCCCTAGCTAATATGGTATTTGCTTATACAACTTTACACGTTGGTACCATACTTTTCTAACACAGAATTACACATCTATCTGATTATTTACCTGAGAGAGACAAACATTTATTTTACTACTTCAGTAACAGACGTTAACGTAATTACACCGTTGGATAACTTCACACTTACAAAATTGTATGTTGTTTGTACTTTCTGAACTGTTCATATTTTTTCAGAACCATTGTGATACTATGAGAGCTTTGAATGATGTATTTGGTATGGGATCATGATTTTTAAAGTGCGTTTGAGGCAGATAACACTTTTGACATGAGCAGAGAATTTTTTTAGGTTTTGAAATTATTGGAGGAAGCTACAACGATTTTGAGAGTTGACTGAGGTGTTTTGATGTTATTTTTACGACGACGAATATGTGTATGTGTAATAAGGTAAGGAGTAATGAATAGTGGTTAGGGACTCTGACTTGCGAAAAAGGATGTTGGAAACCAAGAATCGTACTTTAAGAGTTATGAAATGTATGTAAATGCGTGAATGTATCACAATGCCGACGAAAATTTTTTGGACACTGTTATATCAATAGGATTTTGTTTCTACAGATTTGTAACCCAAATTCTCGACCTGTGAAATTTTCATATGAGACTGTCACTGTAGCGGAAACTGGTGTCGTAAATATTTAGGTAAGAAAGTTAAGTGACCACCTGCACGTAATGCGCCGTGGGCACCCAGCTGGGCGACAGTCACCTTGAAAAAAGCCATTAGCGTGTGCCTTCCAGAGGCACAGGTGAAAAAAAAAAAAAAAAGGGAGGCCATTATCCTCGCTATCGACATTCCTTTGTAGAAAGCATCGTAAATACGACACCCTCAAACTTGAAAACATGATTACACTGTGGAGCTCTTAATTTATGATATTTACTAAAATGCCTAATGAAACGGAGAAACATTTCACGGCTATTGTCTTGCTAAATGAGAGAAATGCCATATGGCTTGCCTTTATGTATTTATTTACTCATTTTGTTTAATATCTAGTTTCTAGCTGCACTGCAGTATTGGTTAAAATAAAATTTTGTAGATGTACTAATATAAATATTTGTCTACAGATCGAGTAAATAATAATTTTTTCAAAAAAAATGAGGGAGCACAAAAAGACATTTACCTTCACAGGAACTGCATTCATAATTTTCTTTTCAAGTACTTGGTAACTTTTTTGGTAGAATAACTTCTGGTGGTGCACAACTTTAATTACGTAGACATTAAGATGTGAATAGACATTTCCCTTATCTGCATTGTTGGCTTTAGTGTAAAAAATTTTCTGTTTGAGCTTTGTTATGTTTAGGTACTAGTTATATCATTTGCTTCTGCTGTTTGCCAGGCATAGTGCTACTGAATTTTAATTTGTGTTACTCTGCTAAGCCAGTTTACTACTGATTTATTTTTCTTGTTTGCTGCTCATTGCCTTATATTAGTTGTAATTTATGCTGCTTGCTTCGCCATTTGTATTTTTGATCATTGCTGTGTGTGTTAATTGTTTTGTGCTGCTGCATTGCCTCGTCCCTTAGTTTAGCATCTGAGCTCAGTAGATTTAAGTTAGCTTAAGAGGGGGTAGACTACAAAAGAAACTGACTATGGACAATAGGAAAAAAATGCATTGAGAAGTTATACGAAAAAAAAAGTACAGAAATCAGGTATAGATAGGCCTTTTGGGAATAATGATGAACCAAGGGAGATCTCCATGCAAAATACTGCAGTAAAACAAACCCTGTCCTTTCCTTTTGTATTATTTTGCTATGTGTGTATGTACCATTGTGTTTTTGTCTTTTTCCTGTCTTTAAGTGTTTAGCTAATAAGATTTGTGTTGTAGAATTTTTCTAATACTATGTCATTTACTTTGTAAAGATGTTTAGACATTACTTGTTCTGTTTTGTTTTAATGCTCATGTGTGAAATTGATGTTTCGAAAGTTATTCTGTTTTGTTTTAATGCTCTTGTGTGAAATTGATGTTTCGAAAGTTATTCTGATCTTTTATGTATGTACTTATGTCATAATTCCTGTAACACTGATGTATATGTTTATTTCTATTCTTTTGTAAAGCCTGTGTTACTACAATTGTTATCTATATTGCTATGTTCTTTAATTATGTTTTTGTACCTTGTAATTGTATTCTTATGTTATAATATTGTAATTGACACCAGTTCATCAGATTAAGTAACTTGTAAGTTACATTTCACTGCACACATTTCTGTTGGTCATAGTATATGGACAATATGTGAGAAGTAGGGACTGATAGTGTTTGCACGTGTGTTGGTAATTCAGCGAGGGACTGGATAACAGCATTGCTGGTTCTAAGGACAATTCCAAAAACTTTGTGAATGCACAAGTGGTGGTTATGGACTTGCTATATTATCCGCAAGACTCTTCGATGGTGATTGTGCACCTGCACAGTCGCAACAGATCACAACAGATGGCTGCTGGCCATCTCTACAAGGACTACAGTGGGTCTGCATCTTTGATGACCCACCAATACCATTATTTATACAAGGACTACAGTGAGTCTGCATCTTTGATGGCCCACAAATACCATTATTTCTACAAGGACTGCAGTGGGTCTGCGCCTCTGGTGGCCCACCAATATCGTAATCTCTACCAGGACTACAGTGGGTCTGCTCTGTGATGACCTACCAATATTCTTCAAAACGTCGAATGACTCTGCTGTGGGTTTGCTCTGTTGTGGCCCATTACCTGTCAGCATGTCAAGAGTCAGCACTGTCTTTCCGTTGGAAGGACAACACTAATTCTTCAAGCCTGTATGGAAATCCACTACTTCTGTGTGCATTGTCTTTTACTGCTCAGACTTTGAGAAAAGAAACGGCAGTTTCACTGTGATGAATGATCAGGACTGTCTTTATGGACTGTGAGAAAATTTTAGCTTTTGACCAACATTGTGTTAGTAAGTGTGTGCATTTCATATCTTTGTTATTGTAATTATGAAAAATTTTATCAAATCATTATTGGCCACTGCCCAAAACAATTTGTAAAATTTTTTGTGGGGAGCATGGGCTGTTTAGGCTGTTTAGGTTTTTTTATTGGTAACGCCACCTCTGTATGAAAAATGACTGGCTGTGCTGTGTGCACTCTGTGGCTAGTTTGCATTGTTGTCTGCCATTGTAGTGTTGGGCAGCGGCAGCTGGATGTGAACAGCGCGTAGCGTTGCGCAGTTGGAGGTGAGCTGCCAGCAGTGGTGGATGTGGGGAGAGAGATGGCGGAGTTTTGTAATTTGTCATGAACTGCTATATATATATTATGACTATTAAGGTAAATACATTGTTTGTTCTCTATTAATATCTTTCATTTGCTAACTATCCCTATCAGTAGTTAGTGCCTTCCGTAGTTTGAATCTTTTATTTAGCTGGCAGTAGTGGCGCTCGCTGTATTGCAGTAGCTTGAGTAGCGAAGATTTTTGTGAGGTAAGTGATTTGTGAAACGTATAGTTTAATGTTAGTCAGGGCCATTCATTTGTAGGGTTTTTGAAAGTCAGATTGCGTTGCGCTAAAATAAAAAATATTGTGTGTCAGTTAAAGCACAGTTATGTATAAATTTTTCAAAAAGGGGACGTTTCACAACGTCATTTTCACTGATGAGAAGGTGTTTTCCATAAATAACGACGGTCCACGAATCGTTTACAGGCCGCAAGGGACTCGCCATCGATGCGAATATGTAACCACGACGAGAAGAAGTGGCCGGCTATCTGTTACCTGCTGGGGTTGGAATTCTGCGAGAGGGCGGGAATTCTTCACAGGGTAGAAGGAACTCTGGACAGCGCGCAGTATGCCCACATATTGGAAAATGTTATGCTTTCGTCAGTGCGAATGCTGTACGCAGAATGGGACGTCACATTGGAAGAGGACCATTCTCCCATTCACAAGTCTGCATTTGTTCAGTAGCGGCTCTCCACAATTGGCGTCAACGTCATGGACTGGCCGCCACGGGCGGCTGATATGAACTCCATGGAAAACATGTGGGCTGAGGTCGCCAGAACATGGACTGGCCGCCACGGGCGGCTGATATGAACCCCATGGAAAACATGTGGGCTGAGGTCGCCAGAACATTAACAGAGAACAGACCACGAAACCAACCAATTACTGCGGACGCTCTTTGGGAGTGCATCCTGGAAGCCTGGGAGGAAGTTGCTTCTTCAGGCTGTTACGTCCGACGGCTTATACATTCTATGCCAAGACGCGTGACGGAAGTACAAAATAATGAAGGATTCTGGATAAAATATTAGAGTTCTTAAAATGTTTTGTTATGTCTTCTTTTTCGTCATTTTTTCCTCATTGGGAGCTAGTGGAAGATCGCGTGGCAACAGTAAAGATACAATATGGGTTAGCTTTCCTTTGAGTTGCCCTTTTAATTCAAGTGGGTTTCTTTCGAATATACAGTTTATTAAGTTTTTGATTTCATTTAAACCCTGTCTACATACTTACAAACTAATCAGTGTAGATGGACTCGGTCACAGTAGTTTTTGTTATTTCAAATACGTCTCTCTCTTCCCCTCCATCCATGAATACACCCTCCATCCTCCACACAATACGCCAACGATTTCATATTATGTTTATTCGCCACGCGGGATTAGCCGAGCGGTCTGAGGCGCTGCAGTCATGGACTGTGAGGCTGGTCCCGGCGGAGGTTCGAGACCTCCCTCGGGCTTGGGTGTGTATGTTTGTCCTTAGGATAATTTAGGTTAAGTAGTGTGTAAGATTAGGGACTGATGACCTTAGCAGTTAAGTCCCATAATATTTCACACACATTTGAACATTTATGTTTACTCGTTGTTAATATCTCTTCTTCTTTGATCTCCCCTTCCCTATAACCCATTCTTCGTTCTGAGAACAGTCGTTCCTTATATCTCAGTCCTACGATAAAACGAACTGTGGCACACATCTAAGTAAGCCATAATTTTCAAGCATTTCACGCTTATATTTTGTACTTCTGCACTTCTATCCATTCCCAGATCCCGCCCTCCTTCCTGTTACGCGTCCCTTGACATCTGCATCTACATCTAAATGAATAGTCTGCAATTCATAATTATGTGCTTGGCAGGGAGTTCTGTGGTCTGGTGGATTAATCTTGTATTGATGTGTAAAATGTGTAGGTTCACATCTCACGTCAGGCGTAGATTTTTAACACGCACAAGTAGCTCTCCTTCGCCCCTAGGAACGCCAAGTGCAGAACGCCAGTAAGCTCCGTAGTTCAATATCCGCAGTAAAGATTACATCCCTTCGCTGCCGACTGGGCATTCGTTTGAGCTGTGACAGATGGTGAAACCCCGTAAGGCAGAGACTCTGTCACCAGCAAGCCGTCGTAAACTAGAAAACGTATTTCATTTAATGAACCAATGGCCATGTAAGTTCACAAGGCTCTTACTTTATTTGAAACTGAGACGTTGAAAATTGTGGTGCTGGACTGGGATTAGAATTCGATTTCACTGTGTTTCCGAAGATTGCAAACTCTACTAGGCGTCCTCGAAAGGCACCTATCTGGTTTCGAATCCTGATCAGCACAATATATTCATTATTTCATTTCAAGCCCTAGCATGTGCACTCCGAACTACTGGTCAAAAATAGTTGCATTTTCAACGTCTCTTCGTGTTTTGTCAGCTGTAACGTGTTCGTTTCAACTCACAGCCACATGATGAGCTTTTTATCACAACATTACAAGATCAAACGTTTCCTTACATCTTTTCAAGTTCAAACCTTCCTCTCCATCGCCGGCCGCGGTGGTCTAGCGGTACTAGGCGCTCAGTCCGGAACCGCGGGACTGCTACGGTCGCAGGTTCGAATCCTGCCTCGGGCATGGATGTGTGTGATGTCCTTAGGTTAGTTAGGTTTAAGTAGTTCTATGTTCTAGGGGACTGATGACCACAGATGTTAAGTCCCATAGTGCTCAGAGCCATTTTCAACCATTTTTTTCCTCTCCAATCTACTGGTGAAAACGGATATGGGTTTGACGTTGTGTTCGTTGTGATGACCAACGACGACATGTTGTGGATTCAACTTCCATCCAGCAGAGTATTTTCCATCACATCATTGAAAGTACAAACATGCTATTCCTAGCTATTATTGGAAAAGAATTTGGTAGTTATAGTTTCTTCATGACCACGTGTGCGGGGTTTGAATTCCATTCAACACAGAACTTTTCGTCGCCTGATGTCTAGCTAAACATGCGCCCATCTCGCTACTGGTGAACCGACAATGGCTATTTATCATCGTCTGTTCCTGGCTAGAAAACGACGGTGCTAGATGCTGGGTACGAATCCCAGTCAGGCAAAAACAATTCTATCGTCAATTAAGGTTCCAGCATTTCGCTATTGGTGAAAACATTTGATATTTAACTTCTGATTTTATGTACAGTCGTGCTCAAAAGTATCTGAACGACCTGATTGCATTTCACCTGATTCCCATGCGACCTACATAACGCAGCTGTCTAGCAGGTCCTCTAATCGCTCCTTGGTACAGTCGTTCCAACAAATCACCACTAGAAAACACTGCTCTGTATCGCAATAACTCAAGATCTAAAGTAATACCACGATACTACAAATATCAGGGAACACCTCATCACAGATAAGACTGTCCTTAAGGCTTGTAAGTTCACATCTATTGCAGTAAATGACATACCTGAAATGTTAGCACTCACATTATTACGTCAGATAGGTAATGCACGTAGTAAGTTCGTCGTTTTCATGATTTCCTCTTCAAAGTAATATATCATACATGTTATTTAAAACAAAATGTCATTAACAATTTACGTTATTCACGAGCAGCTAGTTGAGAATATGTATGAACTTCAAATCACACGACGAACCGCCTCGTTCTGCTTATGGATTCAAACCCAGGTCATGCGGGCTAGGCCGCGGTGGCCGTGAGGTTCTAGACACTTCAGTCCAGAACGGCGTGACTGCTACGGTCGCAGGTTCGAATCCTGCCTCGGGCATGGATGTGTGTGATGTCCTTAGGTTAGTTAGGTTTAAGTAGTTCTAGGTTCCAGGGGACTGATGGCCTCAGATGTTGAGTCCCATAGTGCTCAGAGCCATTTGAACCAATCATGCAGGCTAAGATTTCGTGGCTGACGGAGATTAACAGGCATTCCTGACTAGGCATAAAGAGAGTGATATACCTCGGTTTTAGGCAGTATCAGTTTGCAAATATCAACTTTAAATTACATAACGTAACATTTTTGCCGGCCGGAGTGGCCGAGCGGTTCTAGGCGCTACAGTCTGGAACCGCGAGACCGCTACGGTCGCAGGTTCGAATCCTGCCTTGGGCATGGATGTGTGTGATGTCCTTAGGTTAGTTAGGTTTAATTAGTTCTAAGTTCTAGGGGACTGATGACCTCAGAAGTTAAGTCCCATAGTGCTCAGAGCCATTTGAACCATTTTTGAACGCAACATTTTTAACGGACGCGAATTCCTACCCAGCATCTATTGTCCCTGTTAACGAACTACGAGAGATTTTAAATACTGCTTCTTCACAAGTAACTTACTTGAAATGCAGTGAGGTAAAGCTTTGCGTTGGGCAGGGAATCGAACCCAGAACATAATCGGATTGTTATCGAAGCACAATCAACTTTGACATATCGGATTTTCTCGGCAGTAGCTAGATGTATTAAATGAAATGACGAGACGAAACATTAATTTTTCCTTCCCAGGACTCCAACCCGGCACGTATCGCTGTTATATTCTAGAGAAAAGGAACGTTAAGTATGGGTCTGTTACTCCAGCAGCGACATGTGAGGATGTTTGAACTAGAAATAATATGACGAAGTGTTCAGTGCTGACTGAGAAACGAACCCCAAACATATCGTTGTTGACTACAAACAAAGGGACGACACTTACCGAATTTTTCTCCACCAGCAGCTCGGAATAACATCCTTGAACTTACAGTGATCTCGCAAATAGTTCTGTGTCTCACTGAGAGTAAAAAACGTCAGATATCGTTAGTGTTGACAAGGAATGAAAATGCATTAAAAATAAAAATTATTATCCACCAGCAGATAGGTGTTCTCATGCTAGAGCTTGATAACACATAGTGAAAAGTTTAGTGCTGGGCCAGGATTCCAACCCATTCATGCGCAATATGTGGAGATGTTGAGGAATCTGCAGTTTTGAACAAACAACAAGTTGTAGTCGAGCTGTATTGTCACGAAGCGATCAAATTCCGCGTTAAGGGCGGTCTGAGTTGCATTCCCGGTTCAGAACCAATTTTATCGACATACAGAAGCTCAAATAAAAGACGGAATAAGTGTCCTGTGGCCATACACAGGGTTTGTTTCGTCACTAGAAATAAATACCTAGTATAAGAAAGGTTACTGGTGATAGAGTTTCTACATGTCGCCACTGCTTACTTTATTGTGGTTCCACCTAACGTCTACTTCGTAGAGAAGGAATATCATGTTTAATGTGATTTTCAGACCACAATGCCATTATACCTTCTTCACTTGGCGTAGCCAGAAGAGAATAGAATCTGCCTCTCCCTATCAAAAAAACAGCGGCAGAAGTTGGAATCGAACCGAGACCAACATCACATGAAACTATCATCTGTCCAACAGACCACCAGACCCTATTCTCTACGACTCATTTCTCTATTATAACACCGTTGCGGCACACAAGATGAGAATTCTGACACACAGGCTCCCTGTAGAGGTTTGCAGGATGTTCAGTACATTCATTTACTTGGTTGACCGAATCGCCATGAACTAGCTGCCTTGGCTACCCAGTGCATACATTCGACTCTATTTTGTAATCACCGAAATAAAATAACGTAACTGCCACCTACGCAGAACTGCCAACAGTGTAGTATGCAGAAATTTAAATAGAAAGTGTTCAAAAAAATGGCTCTGAGCACTATGGGACTCAACTTCTGAGGTCATTAGTCCCCTAGAACTTAGAACTAGTTAAACCTAACTAACCTAAGGACATCACAAACATCCATGCCCTAGGCAGGATTCGAACCTGCGACCGTAGCGGTCTTGCGGTTCCAGACTGCAGCGCCTTTAACCGCACGGCCACTTCGGCCGGCTAGAAAGTGTTCCTTTCCATTTGAGCTACTCTATTGCGCTATCTGTAGTGGCATTTTATTCTTCTTCGTGGTTTGTAAATCGTTTACCAGCCGTACTATGCCGCATTTCGCTGGTTCGAAGGCAAAAAGCTTACTGACAAATTTCACGGAAGGAAAAGGGGGAAGAAATGTCTCCCACTCGAAGGTCATGTTGTTTTACTTAAATGATTACAAAATCGGGTAAAACGAACAATGAGGTTGTCAGTATAAGCACATTACTGTTGTCAATATGATGCTGCACCGCCCAGGGCCTGTAATGATAAAGGGCCCCTTTAGGTCAGGCATATTGTACACAGAAGTGGAAGAGAGAGCACCACTAAATTCTACAATCCGTATGCATTGCATACACACATAAATTATTGTTACAGTGTACTTATTGGGCCCAATGAGTGAATTGCATATTTTCCGGTGAGAAAGAGCACTGGCAAACAGTCTTCGCTACATTAGGTTACTTAAACTGGCGTCACTTTGAGCTAGAATTTATTGCCAGCGACTAGTGTAAGGTCAATGAGTCGGATGCGGGTTTTGCAACTGTGAAATACTTTCCTTACATTATGGAAGCGAATATTAAATGTGAACTAATATTGCGAAAATTTTGGACTTGGATAGCTTAGAATGAAAATCTTCCTGTTTATTGCAAATGAAAACAATTGATTTTGTAAAACATTCTGTGTCATACACAACTTGAAACAGGTCACGTCGACCACATCATATGGAAGAACCGACAGCGACGTATATTGGAAGGCAGTAATATCCCTTGGCTTTTGGTTTGGCAGTATTCGACAGCCATTTCTAGGCGCAAGTAAATGAAGAAAGGCAGCGCGTTTTCGTTATCAAGTAACGTCTTCATCAATTACTTTAGTTTTAATGTGATCTACGAGTAATTGCTGATGTTTGATATTAGCATGAAAAGGATTCCGTAGTCCGGGATAGAACTTGTTCTTGGGCAACTACTTCTATAATGACCAAAAGGACTTAAATGATCTTCAAGCACATGTGTTCCAGCAGCGGTATGAAGAAAATGATAGTAATAATGACGGTGATAATCGAATAATCCGGTAACTTCACACTTCACAGTGTATTTTCTCGAACTACGAAATTTCCTGAATTAGTGAAAATTTCAAAATGGCTTCAAATCGAGGCTATGACGCCTAGAAGAGTCCTGCTGACATGCGAATAGCATAATCTCCACGTCAGAAGCTTGCTTCTACTTAGCAATTTAATAGACTCGCGTTTTTTTTCCACCGTGACTAGTTTAGTAAGCTAAGCACATCATCCATTACAGCACACTCCTGGGGCTGGGAAATGTGGCCGCAATGATCTGGTGGAACGAACTATCACAAGCTTAATGCGTGGGTTCAGGCATTTACTTTCAAGAGGCACAAACAGATTTACTTTACCTCTGGTAACCTCAAGAGAAAGCTGTTATAATCCAGAGTCCGCATTAAACATCACGTTCCTTCATTCCAAACTGGGCAGAGCCGTTTACGTAGGTGGAGGTCAGGGTAAACAGAAATACTGTCACCAGTAAACTTACTTACATTAGAAAATTTTATTTTATTTGATGAACTGATAGCCGTCTAAAGGAACAGGGCTCTTATTTTACTTGTACTTGATTGAACTAGAGACGTTGAAAGATTTGGTGCTGGACTGTGATTCGAATTCGTATCTCCTCTTTCGGGGATCTGAATCTCTCGGAACAGTATAGTTCAATCATTTCATTCCTTTTCCCAAGACTGCAGTCTTCTCTAGGTCTCCTCTGAAGGTAAATATGTGGGTCCGAATCCTGATCCAGTACAAAAATATTCATAATTTCATTTCAAGCCCTACTACGTGCACACCGGCCTGCTAATGAAAATTAATGTGCATTTTTAATGTCTGTTCATGTTGCCAACAATTTCTGGACAAGCACGCACACATCTTACTGTTGGTGAGTAAGCAACTCATACTTAAGCAATATTCGTGGACAATAAAGAAGAACGATAGGAGTGCGGTTCGATTGTCGCTCAGGCACAAAAATTTGTGTGCTTATTTTAGATTAAACACCTAGCAGCTGGCAAGAAAAACCGATACATAACATTTGATTTTACTTAGTTAACAATCCGATTACGTCTTGGGTTCGTATCTCCGTCGCAGAACTTCACATCATACGCTTCATCTTTAAATGCATACACACTTCGTTACTTCTGAATTGAGGTATATCAGACTTCTTTCATGGTTAGTTAACAGGGCTGAAAGGGTCTTGATAGGAGTCCCGGTTTATTACAAAAACTGTCGTCATTTATTTTCAAGTTTAGATTTGGTTACTGATATAGGCGAAAATTTCGGTACTTCATGACTCTTCATGGATAGTCAGCAATATGATATGATTAGATTAGATTAGATTAATACTTGTTCCATAGATCATGAATACGACATTTCGTAATGGTGTGGAAGGAGTCATTTTAATGAAAGATTTCTTTACATACCAGTATTCAATTTCTTTACAACAGTTTTTTACTCTCTCTCACTCTCTCCCTCTCTCTCTCTCTCTCTCTCTCACACACACACACACACACACACACACACACACACACATTCTCTCTTTATTTTTATTTGTTTGTTGTTCTCGACTATCGGCGAGGCACGAAAACGTCCGTGAATGAGTACAGTTACGAAAGAAACATAAAAACAACTATGACAGTTACTGATTTATGATGCTTAGTAGCAGTCAGTTCTGAGTATTATTAGCATCTAAGCTCCAGTCCCTAAACCTAGTTACAGAAATGCGAATCAGACGCATTACGTATTCCAGGCCGTAGCAGCCGCGTCTTTGAGGCGCCAGCTATGGTCACTTCTCAGCCCGCTGTAGGATCAGATCGATTCGTCTTCTTCCTGCTGGTAATGTAACTGAGATTTGGCAACAACGCAAGGTATGTTTGGCAACTCTGTGATCGATGAGTTACTTCCTGGTGTGCACGGAATTAAGCCTCAAAGTTCACTTGATTTCTCGTGTCATTTCCATTGAATAACTTGAGTTGTTATCGCTTGAGGTGTAACAGAAGATTGTAAATTTACGGTTTTCAGCCCAGTAAAGTCATTGAACGTGGCAATCGCAACTAATCTCGTCCTATAAATAGCAGTTTACGAGTTCTAGCCACTACTGGCCTCGTAAGAGGACGGCGCAAAACCATATCTATCAGCGAGCTCTGTGTTGACGTGCTGACCTGTGGAAACGCGACTGTTATGGTTCGCGGTTCCAGCCTCGCTGAATGTAACGATTTTATCCCTTCTGTGTAAGAGCTGCAAGCACTCAGCTCAAACATCGATAAGCAAATCGTTAGAAAATACTTTCAGCTCAAAGTGCAATGGTGAAAAACTTACAATGCTGCACAACAAATGGTTCAAATGGCTCTGAGCACTATGGGACTTAACATCTATGGTCATCAGTCCCCTAGAACTTAGAACTACTTAAACCTAACTAACCTAAGGACAGCACACAACACCCAGCCATCACGAGGCAGTGAAAATCCCTGACCCCGCCGGGAATCGAACGCGGGAACCCGGGCGTGGGAAGCGAGAACGCTACCGCACGACCACGAGATGCGGGCTGCTGCACAACAGGTAACGCCTCTTTCCGCTGCTGACAAGCAAATTTTGAGTTTCTAGGAATACTTAACTTTATTTATGAAATGCCACATTTGCATACCTGTTGAGTATGACACAGCATACCATTTAAACACAGATCCAATCGAAATCTAAGTGAATAGTGTCTTACTAATTCGTGCAGATAGAGGCACGCTTGTGTACAGATACTCAGTTTTGTTAAAACAGACTTTCGTCGTAAGGGTTATCGTGGGTAGTTTTATTTCATTTCTTACAATACAGTGCACAGATTTCGTAAGGTTTCTTTTAGTGTTGTTAAAACAATACTAAACATGAGAGAGAAATTAATCATCAACGATGTATGCGAATTCTCTGATGTTATCTATAACAGTCTGACAATGCACATACAGTTTATTGATTACATGCATGTAGAAAACTTGTTCTGAGTTAAAGCTGTCAAACAAGGTTTGAAGAAGAATAAAATGCCACTACCAGACGACAGCTAATGTAGAAAATACTTTTCTGACTATTTTGGCACGATGCACTCTCCCCATACATGACACACAAGCTTAATAGACGGCCAGGCAGGCCGTCTATTAAACCTGAAAAGAACAAAATGACGCAGAAGTTAGCCTTTTTTCCACATGCGACTATTTTGGGTTGAGAAGTGAAGAGAATTATGTTCAAAGTTCCATTAAATTGTTAACTTCAGCAGACAGCAAATTGCGTTTTAAAAAAATGTAGTAGCGAATGTAATAGAACACGCAACGCTTACCGTTACGCTACTAGCTGTGACGTAGCTACAGCACCTCTAGAAGTGAACAACAGTTCCTCCAGAACCTACGCATTCAACAGTGCTGTGAGATAATGCATATGGCCGGACCTAGACTTCTGAGAGACAGACAATCACAGCTTTTCTTTTGCACTGCACGATGGTTTCAACAAACAGATAGCGCAATAGAGTAGCTCAAATGGAAAGGAACACTTCCTATTTAAATTTCTGCATCCTACACTGTTGGCAGTTCTGTGTAGGTGGCAGTTACGTTATTTTATTTCGGTGATTACAAAATAGAGTCGAATGTATGCACTGGGTAGCCAAGGCAGCTAGTTCATGGCGATTCGGTCAACCAAGTAAATGAATGTACTGAACATCCTGCAAACCTCTACAGGGAGCCTGTGTGTCAGAATTCTCATCTTGTGTGCCGCAACGGTGTTATAATAGAGAAATGAGTCGTAGAGAATAGGGTCTGGTGGTCTGTTGGACAGATGATAGTTTCATGTGATGTTGGTCTCGGTTCGATTCCAACTTCTGCCGCTGTTTTTTTGATAGGGAGAGGCAGATTCTATTCTCTTCTGGCTACGCCAAGTGAAGAAGGTATAATGGCATTGTGGTCTGAAAATCACATTAAACATGATATTCCTTCTCTACGAAGTAGACGTTAGGTGGAACCACAATAAAGTAAGCAGTGGCGACATGTAGAAACTCTATCACCAGTAACCTTTCTTATACTAGGTATTTATTTCTAGTGACGAAACAAACCCTGTGTATGGCCACTGGACACTTATTCCGTCTTTTATTTGAGCTTCTGTATGTCGAGAAAATTGGTTCTGAACCGGGAATGCAACTCAGACCGCCCTTAACGCGGAATTTGATCGCTTCGTGACAATACAGCTCGACTACAACTTGTTGTTTGTTCAAAACTGCAGATTCCTCAACATCTCCACATATTGCGCATGAATGGGTTGGAATACTGGCCCAGCACTAAACTTTTCACTATGTGTTATCAAGCTCTAGCATGAGAACACCTATCTGCTGGTGGATAATAACTTTTATTTTTAATGCATTTTCATTCCTTGTCAACACTAACGATATCTGACGTTTTTTACTCTCAGTGAGACACAGAACTATTTGCGAGATCACTGTAAGTTCAAGGATGCTATTCCGAGCTGCTGGTGGAGAAAAATTCGGTAAGTGTCGTCCCTTTGTTTGTAGTCAACAACGATATGTTTGGGGTTCGTTTCTCAGTCAGCACTGAACACTTCGTCATATTATTTCTAGTTCAAACATCCTCACATGTCGCTGCTGGAGTAACAGACCCATACTTAACGTTCCTTTTCTCTAGAATATAACAGCGATACGTGCCGGGTTGGAGTCCTGGGAAGGAAAAATTAATGTTTCGTCTCGTCATTTCATTTAATACATCTAGCTACTGCCGAGAAAATCCGATATGTCAAAGTTGATTGTGCTTCGATAACAATCCGATTATGTTCTGGGTTCGATTCCCTGCCCAACGCAAAGCTTTACCTCACTGCATTTCAAGTAAGTTACTTGTGAAGAAGCAGTATTTAAAATCTCTCGTAGTTCGTTAACAGGGACAATAGATGCTGGGTAGGAATTCGCGTCCGTTAAAAATGTTACGTTATGTAATTTAAAGTTGATATTTGCAAACTGATACTGTCTAAAACCGAGGTATATCACTCTCTTTATGCCCAGTCAGGAATGCCTGTTAATTTCCGTCAATCACGAAATCTTAGTTTGCATGACCTGGGTCTGAATCCATATGCAGAACGAGTCGGTTCGTCGTGTCATTTGAAGGTCATATATATTCTCAACTAGCTGCTAGTGAATAACGTAAATTGTTAATGACATTTTGTGTTAAATAACAAGTATGGTATGTTACTTTGAAGAGGAAATCATGAATACGACGAACTTACTACGTGCATTACCTATCTGACGTAATAATGAGAGTGCTAACATTTCAGGTGTGTCAGTTGTTGCAATAAATGCGAGCTTACAAGCCTTAAGGACAGTTTTATCTGTGATGAGGTGTTCCCTGATATTTTTAGTATCGTGGTATTACTTTACATCCTGAGTTATTGCGATACAGAGCAGTGTTTTCTAGTGGTGACTTGTTGGAACCATTTTCAATAGTCAAACGACTGTATCAAGGAGCGATTAGAGGACCTGCTAGACAGTTGCGTTATGTGGGTTGCATGGGAATCAGGCGAAATGCAACCCAGGTCGTTCGGATACTTTTGAGTATGACTGTACTTCGTTAACAATCCGATTAGGTGCTGGGTTCGCATCCCTGTCACAAGCTTTATATGATGGCATTTCAATTTTAAACATGAGCATACCTTGTTCCTTGTGAATGACATCATATTAAACGTCGCTGGGGGTAGTTCCCAGGACGGTAACTGTTATGACCGGATTCCCAGTTCAGTACAAACATTTTCGTCATTTATCTTCAGGATCTGAATTGATAACTGATACTGGTGCAAACGTCTATACCTCACATCTCTTTGTGCCTAGTGATCGGGTCTCAATAAGGCACAAACAAAGCTTAGCTTCGTTAGCAATGGCTATAGGTGCTGGGTTTGAATCCAGGTCCAGAACGTTGACGTTGGTCATGTCATTTAAAGTTCAAATTTGTGTACACGTAGCTGTTGATGTGTTACGAGAACAATGATATTACTGGTGATTCGCTGTTAATGTTGATATTTCCTTAGAGTGCTTGTTGTCGTTAATCGCGTTTTGCTACTGGTTCGTCCAATATCCAGTTTCCAGAGCCACTCGCCGTTGAGCGACCTTCAGCACGTGGATGGAAAAACTTTTAGAGAGCGAGAAACTTTTTTCCATTTGCCGTACGGCTTTGTAACTCCATATATTGTCTCAAGTATCTAATTTTGACTAAGGATTACTGTACGATATATGTAAAATAATCCGTTTTCTCAGAACTTTTGGAATGTCACTTGTTGTAATTAAGGTTAGTTTATGAGTGTTATTGGGTGTCTCATCGCTAACAACGTGTTTTCTAATATGTTTTGTATGACGATATTAGTTGACACTTAGATTGACTGCCATAAAGACCTTTGGTCTCTTAGTAGTCTCTTGCAGTACCCATTGTGTGTAGTCAAACGACTGTACCCCACGATATATGTAAAATTAATCCGTTTTCTCAGAACTTTTGGAATGTCACTTGTTGTAATTAAGGTTAGTTTATGAGTGTTATTGGGTGTCTCATCGCTAACAACGTGTTTTCTAATATGTTTTGTATGACGATATTAGTTGACACTTAGACTGACTGCCATAAAGACCTTTGGTCTCTTAGTAGTCTCTTGCGGTACCCATTGTGTGTAGTCAAACGACTGTACCCCACGGGGTTTTGGTGTTTAGAGGACCTGCAACACAGCTACGATATGTTGGTTGTATTCGGCAGTGACCCACTTTTTTTGCTGTCAAGTGTACACGCACCTCATCTATTCGTTTCATTCTTCGGTAGAAGCTGGTAAAATGAAGATAATTGGGAGAAACAGAGATCTCCAAATATGAGGTGAAGTCGTTTAAATGACAATCATAAAATGAATGGAAGGCTTATAAATTCTGTTTCTGTCATACTTCTTGTGATAAAAATTACAGGACAGTTTCAATTTGATTTATATTAGAAACAGATTTTATAAGCTTTCTGCTTATAATCGGACTGTCATTTAAATCTCTTCGGCTCATATTTGGAAACCTCCGATTTTGCTGTTATCTCTTTTTTTGCCCATTGCTTCTCTTGCAGCTTTTCTTGTTGCACTATATGTTAGTTTCCGTTCTTTTTAGCGTCACCAGGTCTTGTCAATGCAAGTAAATATTTTGTGGACGACAACAAATATTGGATACATTTCTGTTGATACAGTTCCTGCTTCCTGCACCAATATCCGTTACCTGGCTTGGCTCAGCTCACGTCGCTGGGTCGCTATTGGAGAATTGCTACAAAAAGTGTGCTTTCGTCTCCATTATCCTACACCCGCTTGTTTGAATATACTGTTAAACATATCCTGTTATGTATTTCGGTAAAAAGCAAATATTTAATTATCTTGTGAATTCTTGAGACCACTTACTGAATAAGATGAAACAAAACATGACTCATTGGGCTATTATCTAATAAATAGTTCTGCACGTGAAACTGAAGATGAAGTTTGCCATCGTTTCGTGGGATATTTGTTCCTCCACCACAGATACCTGTTCCTGATAACAAAGCAGAAAAAATTAATTTCAGTATTGGATGGATTTGTTACAAACCTTTCCGTCCACTATACAGGGTGTGACAAAAAAATGTATACACACTTTGAAGCGTCATAGAAAATTTATTTCCCATTCAAAAATGTTAAATTTCTGGAAATGGAAAGCTTAAAGTCCAATTGGAAAAATAAATGTACTTTGCAAATGTGATTAATGTTCAAACTAGTGGCCTTCAGCATCAATACATTTCTGAGTACAAGTCACCACTGATTCAGTACATCGTACCAAAGTGTCCAATGAGATTTCTGTGCACACTACCTGAATCTCATTCCAAAGTGTGTCCAGGCTACGTTGTTTACGTTTGTACACCTCATCTTTTACTGTGCCCCATAAGAAGAAATCCAGTGGCGTGAGGTCTGGAGAGCGTGCAGGAAACTCGATTGGTCCCCTGCGTCCTACCCACTGGCCTGGTACATTGTGATCCAGGTATGCTCGCACGTCCCTATAATAGTGCGACGGGGCCCCATCTTGTTGGAAATAAAACTCATCATTACCGTATAATGCACGAATGGCAGGGAATATGGAGTCAGCAAGCATTGTTAGGTACGTTTCTCCAGTAACAGTACCTTCAAAGCGGAAAGGCCCAATGAATCCGCTTGCAGACAAACCACACCACACATTTACACCAGGCAAATTCGCAGCCTTTTCAACTGTAATGTGAGGATTATCTTCAGCCCAGTACACACAATTGTGCCTATTGACAGTTCCATTGGGTTTGAACTGGGCTTCATCCGACCAAATTATGCTACCCATAAATCCCGGTTCACGTCTCACCATCTCCTGAACCCATTCACAAAATTCTAACCTTCGATCTGGATCGTCATCACTTAGCTTTTGCACCAGCCTTGGAATGTACACACGAAACTTGCCTTTCTTCAGAATGCGTAGCACACTACTAGCACTTACATTACTCTCACGTGGCGCTTGCCTTGAAGATTTTTGAGGCGAACAGTTCCAAGACGGCAGTTGTGGAATCATCGCTTGTACCAGTACGAGGTCGCCCTGATCTACCTTTATGCACATCACACACTGTTCCATGAATTTCTAATTTGTCTCGTAGACGTGTAATTGTTAACCTTGAAGGTGGTTCTGTACCATACTCACTTCTCCACTGTCTTCGAACCGTAGCTACATTCTCAAACTTCCAGTACCACTTAATTATCTGCTTCCGCGCTTCAAAGCTGCCACCTGTTGAAGAAACATAACATTACTTTCTCACAGATGTTTAACCTTGCAGAACGGGAAATAAATTGTCTATGACAGTTCAAAGTGTGTATACATTTTTTTGACGCGCCCTGTATTAGAAAATGGGATGAGAAGTTCCGCCTTATGCAAGACACCTTTTATCTTTTGTTTCATCCATACATGTTTCAGCATTTTTGTGCTATCATCAGTGGGTTCTATTTCGTTAAGCCGGCCGCAGTGACCGAGCGGTTCTAGGCGCTTCAGTCCGGAACCGCGCTGCTGCTAAGGTCACAGGTTCGAATCCTGCCTCGGGCATGTATGTGTGTGATGTCCTTAGGTTAGTTAGGTTTAAGTAGATCTAAGTCTAGGGGACAGATGACCTGAGATGTTAAGTCCCATAGTGCTTAGAACCATCTGAAGCATTTTTTTTAAAGTCGTTAGAAACGTAACTTGCAAAATGAGGTAGTGGGTCAACCAAGGAAGTTGCTGAGGCTATATGCTCCAGACAACAACGGAACAACTTCTTCAGCAACAGACATACAATCTAAGACAAAAAGAGCGGCACGTCATGAAAGAATTATTCGTACTGGATGGAAATACGTAGATGTAATGTTGGTTTTCAGTCACGAGTCCCGCATCGAACTGAATCCCGATGACCAGTGAAGACGTTTCTGGAGACGCCCCGAGCTGTGTTGGGACACCAACCTGTCTGTCGTCCCCCATATGGCCCGACAATCAGTAGTTATGGTCAGGGGTGTCATTTCTTTTCACAGCACGACCTCTTCTGATTGTCATCCACGACCCCAGTGGCACGTCGACCATATTATACGCCCCAGTGTTGTCCTTGATGGCAAGCCATCTTGGGCTTACGCTTCAGCCAGATAATGCCCGCCCGCACACGACGGAAGTTTCTGCCGCTTGCCTGCGTGCTTGCCAAACCCTACGTTGGCCAGCAAGGTCGCCGGAACCCTCTCCAATTCTGAACGTTTGGAGCATCAAGGGCAGGGCCTTCCAACTATCTCTGGACTCTGACAGTTTCACTAGTCAGTTGGAGAGAATTTGGCACACCGTTTATCAAGCAGTGCCAAGCCGAATAACTGTTTGCGTAAGAGACAGAAGTGGACCAACACGTTGTTGACTTGCTCAGTTTGTGTTACTCTTCCCTTTAAATAAATCATCCAATTTTTATGAAATTGTAATCATTTATTTACACTACAGGCCATTAAAATTGCTTCACCACGAAGATGACGTGCTATAGACGTGAAATTTAACCGACAGGAATAAGGTGCTGTGTTATGCAAATGATTAGCTTCTGAGAGCATTCACACAAGGTTGGTGCCGGTGGCGACACCTACAACGTGCTGACATGAGGAAAGTTTCCAACCGATTTCTCATACACAAACAGCAGTTGACCGGCGTTGCCTGGTGAAACGTTGTTGTGATGCCTCGTGTAAGGAGGAGAAAAGCGTACCATCTCGTTTCCGACTTTGTAAAGGTCGGATTGTAGCCTATCGCGATTGCGGTTTATCGTTTCGCGACATTGATGCTCGCGTTGGTCGAGATCCAGTGATTGTTAGCACAAAATGGAATCGGTGGGTTCAGGAGGGTAATACGGAACGGCGTGCTGGATCCCAACGTCCTCGTATCACTAGCAGTCGAGATGACAGGCATCTTATCTGCATGGCTGTAGCAGATCGTGCAGCCACATCTCGATCCCTGAGTCAACAGATGGGGACGTTTGCAAGATAACAACCATCTGCACGAACAGTTCGACGACGTTTGCAGCAGCATGGACTATCAGCTCGGAGACCATGGCTGCGGTTACCCTTGACGCTGCATCACAGACAGGAGCACCTGCGATGGTGTACTCAACGACGAACCTGGGTGCACGAATGGCAAAACGTCATTTTTTCGGATGAATCCACGTTCCGTCTACAGCATCATGATGGTCGCATCCGTATTTGGCGACATCGCGGTGGACTCACATTGGAAGTGTGTATTCGTCATCGCCATACTGGCGTATCACCCGGCGTGATGGTATGGGGTGCATTGGCTACATGTCTCGGTCACCTCTTGTTCGCATTGACGGCACTTTGAACAGTGGACGTTACATTTCAGATGTGTTACGACCCGTGGCTTTACCCTTCATTCGATCCCTCCGAAACCCTACATTTCAGCAGGATAATGCGCGACCGCATGTTGTAGGTCCTGTATGGGCCTTTCTGGATACAGAAAATGTTCGACTGCTGCCCTGGCCAGCACATTCTCCAGATCTCGCACCAATTGAAAACGTCCGGTCAATGGTGGCCGAGCAACTGGCTCGTCACAATACGCCACTCCCTACTCTTGATGAACTGTGGTATCGCGTTGAAGCTGCAAGGGCAGCTGTACCTGTACACGCCATCGAAGCTCTGTTTGGCTCAATGCCCAGGCGTATCAAGGCCGTTATTACGGGTAGAGGTGGTTGTTGTGGGTACTGATATCTCAGGATCTATGCATCCAAATTGCGTGAAAATGTAATCACATGTCAGTTCTGGTATAATATATTTGTCCAATGAATACCCGTTTATAATCTGCATTTCTTCTTGGTGTATCAATTTTAATGGCCAGTAGCGTATTTATCTGTATACGTACATTACATCTACATCTACTGATATCCGACCCACTCGAATAATTACTTCGTGGTGCGTCTTTAAAAAAAATTATTAACCTTAGATTACTTGCTATACGACGAAGTCTCACCTCAATTTTAGCTGACATACACTTCAAAACTACAGAATGGCTGTCTGAGACCACGTTCTGATGACGGAGGACTCCTACTTTCTCATTCTCGTACTCTGTTGTAGTTCCTTCAAAGAGGCCTGTTACTCATATTCTGCAACTAAATATCACCGGGCACAACTTAATCTTGTCTTACTCCTTTCTTTACTCTAGCTTACCCGAGCTTTCATTTAACTTCTGTAACAACTGTTTGTCTTCCGAACGAGTTATGCATCAATTGTCCCGCCTCGCACTTTCCCTCAAACGCTCGTGGCAGAGCGTAACGGAAGTTCCTGTAAATAAAACAGACTGTTTCAAGATCTCTGTATATTTTTCTCTGCATATTGTCTGTTGACAGCCGCACGGAAAGATGTTTTTTGTACTGTACAATTTATTTCAGCGTAAGCGTTATTCCACAATACACGTTGTATCCTCATAGCTTAAAAACATTCTGCGGTTTATTACGAGTTAAAATGGAAGCGAAATCATCAACAGTTCAATTTTAGTGAACAGAGCACGTAATATAAGTAAATACTCATTGACACGTATCAGACCTGTTGCTTAGGTACTTACTCCGCCCTCTAAATTTGTTAATTTTACATCAGTGTGTTGAGAGATTTCCTGTCTCCAGAATATAGCGATTATCTTGAAATTAATATTTAGTTGCATAGAAGATGAATTTTCTTAGACCGTGATGGTGGAAAGGAGAAGTATACCTTGCAATTATTTATTAGCAAAAAGCTTTTGATAGAGGCAGAAGATCCCACGTGTAAGATATTACGGTTAAACATTTGTAGAACTCATAAGAAGTCTCTTGTAGAACCCATAAACAGTCTATACCAAGGGATAAAAATATTGTCTTAAGAATTTGACACCAACCTGGAAGTTAGTCAGAGCTACAACCTACGCTCTATACTTTTAATATTTACATAGAGGATATATCTGTGCACAGAACACCAAGACTACGAGGGATATATTTAGTCAGAATAAAGAACTGATTATTGTCCTACTGAGCAAGTATCTCTCTTGCAATACCTTGTCTGTAACATAAGTTACGTCACTTTCATGATACGACCTGAGTAAGTACCAAGAATACTCCGAAGAACATTGTCTAAGAAAATGGGGAAAGTCACATGATTTAAATTTTATAAAGCGATGACTGCGCCAGTTTTGCTATACGGTTCACTGATACGATTGAGGAATGTAAAATTCCTTAGTGAGAAACAGGCCCCAAAAATATGTATTATGAGATCTGTGTAAGGCTACTCTAGTCTCTTTATATCTAAAAATGACACTCTACAGGAAGAATGGAGTATTTTTAACACAGAAGACATAAGCAAAGAAAAGATAGAAATTTGTCTCTCAGGCGTTTACAGAGGACAAGAAGTGTATTTGTCATATAGCTAATAGTAGAAAAGCTCTAAAATGAAAGGAAAAGTTGTAATGACTTTCTCTGTAACCGCAACAGACGAACTGCCGCTCCTGAAAGAAGAAGAAGTATTTTTACCAAATTTATAGGTGGTTATATTATTAATTTTCGTGATTATTACTTGTATTTCTAAAAATATTTGTGGAACACAGTTTATTCGCTTTCTACCATTAAATTAAAATGAATAACAATCACCTGAATTGGGATTCAGTGGAATGAAATGAATGGATCGATGGAGAGGATTTTAGTGAATATGCGACGACAAGAGATGACATCGGTGAAACTGATTAGAAATTCTGAACGTGCATTGAAGTGTATATGTCGTGATACAATGAACGTTTATGTCAGACCGGGACACGAACCCAGATCTCCTGCTTTTCGTGATTAGGCGTCTCAACCGTAACACCATCTACGCACGCCGCTAGAGCTCACTTAAATCTTCACTGTCACTCGTGTTTTCATCTCCGATTTCCGAAGACTGCAACCAGAGGTTCTCGCACGATCTCTGTCTGGCACAAATTTTCGTTAGTCACGATAAATTAAAATTATACTCTATCAGATCGAAAATATCTGGACACCTATTAGTGGTCATTAATATGAGCTGTGTCCATCCTTCGCCTTTATGATGACTTGGGCTCTACTGGATTACTATGCTTTCAATGAAAAGTTTATTCCACTACATGATAGGCTGATTGGTGCAGCAACCGGTTTTCATAATTATTCAAAGAGAAAGTCTCGGTTGCAAAATTAATTTTTAATACGAAGAACGCGTTTCGCCTGGATAAGGCTTCCTCAGATTTTTCTAAAAGAAAACCAAGGATGCAATTATATAAGAAGGCTCTATTGTCGGCATAATGTAACTATTCTAGGCGTGAGACTGTAAAAAGTAACTACACACTATAAGTAAAAGTAATTAGGTAGCTGCCTAACAGATAAAGTATAATAGCGCATAGGATAAATATTCAAAATGTTTAGAAATTAGAAGAACATAAACAATAAGAAATACCGAAAAATTAAATGTTGTGCCTCGGGCATGGATGTGTGTGATGTACTTAGGTTAGTTAGGTTTAAGTAGTTCTAGGTTTTAGGGGACTGATGACCTCAGAAGTTAAGTCCCATAGTGCTCAGAGCCATTTGAACTAAAATCAAATGTTGCCACAGAAACAATAGCGATCCCGAAGGTAACAAATGGATGGCAGAAAAACGATAAAGCATCCCAAAATGTTACAAATTGTTGACATAAAACCAATAAAGGATCGCAAATGGTTACAAATGTGTGCCATAAAAACAATAAAGGGTCCCCAAAGCTCGCAAATGGGTGTCATAAAAACAATTAAGGATCCCAAAAGGCTACAAACGGATGGCATAAAAACAATAAAGAATCCCAAAAGTTTAGAAATTGGTGAGTCTAAGAATCACGCTTTTTAAAACGTCACGATACCGGTTTTAAAATCTGTATAATTAATTTGCTTCCAGTTTTTTCCTTATTTTGCATAATGTATTGTTACGATTTTACTGCTCTGATTACTTCCACGCAAACAGTTGTTTTAACCTTTTCGGATCCTTTATTGTTTTTACGGCAACATTTGTTTTCACAGTATTTCTTATTCTTTACTTTCTATTAATTTCTAAACATTTTGAATTTTTATGCTACGTGCTATCACCCTTTGTCACTTAAAGTGCTACGTAATTATACCTTACTTTTCGCCTGTAGGTGCTTTTTAGTCTTACGCCTAGATTAGCAAAGCTTTACTGATACTAACGCCTTCTGTTGACGTACCTTCCCTACTAGCGCGGGAAACATAGTTTTCCTTTGCACTCTAGTTTCAATGTGATCATCTTTTTAGGCTGTTTACTCATTTGCTGTCCAGGTTCATTCGATGGAGTGTTGCACTTCACCTCGCGCCTGTGACTGTATCAGGGTAATTCCGTTACTTTATTTGCCTATACCAACCCATTTAATTTTTCCTTCATAAAATTTTGCCTGATTTTTATCCTTCTATGTTTATACACATGGTCTTGTTCCCCTGTATGTTGACATCATAAAGCAGATGAGGATAGGTCAGAATGACATCATGATCAGCCTAGATGTAGTCTCTTTGTTTACAAAAGTACCGGTGGAAGATACGTTAAAACTGTTGGCTGCTCATTTCTCTCCTGAAATACTGAAGTTATTTCGACACACTTTGACGACCACCTATTTTTTTGTATGGTGGAAAATATTATGAAATGACTGACGGAACAGCCGTGGATTCGCCACTGTCACCAGCCATAGCTAACTTTTTCATGGAGGATTTCGAAGAACGAGCGTTGAACAGTGCTCCCTTACGTCCATCCTGCTTCTTCAGGTATGCTGACGATACATTTTTAATCTGGCCACGTGGCAGTGAGGCACTGCAGCAGTTTGTTGATCATTGAATGGTATACATCAGAACATAAGATTTACAGTGGAGGTGGAGAAGGATGGGAAGTTACCCTTCTTAGATGTGCTGGAGGAGCGAAAATCAGATGGACGTCTCGAACATTCTGTATACAGAAAACCGACACATACAAAATTTATATCTAAACGCGCGTAGTTTTCATCTCCCAGCTCAGAAGAGATCTATGCTGAATACCTTGGTACACAGAGGAAGGACTACTTCGGACAAGGATCGTCTCGACTCCGAGATTAATCATCTGACGACGGTATTCAGAAAAAATGGATATTCTGATCGTGATATCAGATCTACTCTGGCGAAGAAACCTAGGAAGGACACTGTTCGAGCAGATCCTTGGGTGCCAAATAATTGACCTTTTTTATTACAGAGTTGGAATCCGTTTCTCAATAAAACACAGATGTCTCCTATCCTCATGTTGATCATTGCATAAAAACGCAATCGTCAAGAATTTGACAGTGGGCTATATGCGAGACGTGGTGGTGATGCTGTGCGCCAGTTTGCTCCTCTCACCGCCACCTATGTTCCATGTAGTCCACTGTCAAGTTGACGATTGCGTTCTTACACTATAATTAGCATGAGGATAGGCGACATTTACGTTTTGTTGAGGGACAGCGTCCACTTCTAAAATAAAAAAGGTCAGTTGTTTGGGGCCCGACGATGAGACTTGATAGCCGAGAAACTAGTTGTGAACGAATAAGATACGAGGGCTATCCGCAAAGTACATTACGTTTTGGAATTAAAAATAAATAAAGTATGGGAAAATGTTTTTGTTATATACAGATGAAAGCCACACTTAAATACTACTTTTCTACATAGTTGCCATTTAAATTAAGGCACTTATCGTAGCGATGGACGAGCTTGGAAATTCCTTCGTCGTAAAATTCGGCCGCCTGCGCCTTCAATCACGTGGTTACCTCTTCTTGAAGCTGTGCCTCGTCATCAAAACGCTGCATAGCCAACCACTTCTTCATTGCTGTGAATAAGTGGAAGTCACTCGGTGCCAGGTCGGGACTGTACGGCGGATGAGGAAACAACTCCCACTTAAAATATTCGAGAACTTCACGAGTGGCATTTGCCGTGTGGGTCCGAGCGTTGTCGTGAACCAGCAAGATCTTTGAGCCCAACTTTCCCCTGCGCTTGTTTTGTATTGCTCTTCTGAGGTTGTGCAGAGTTTGACAATACCTTTGAGAGTTTATTGTAGTGCCTCTTTCCAGGAAATCCACAAAAATCACACCTTTTCTGTCCCAAAAGACAGTCGCCACGTGGTTGAAGCCGCAGGTGGCCGAATTTTACGACGATGGAATTTCCAAGCTCGTCCATCGCTACGATAAGTGCCTTAATTTAAATGGCAACTATGTAGAAAAATAGGATTTAAGTTTGGCTTTCATCTGTATATAATTTAAAAAATTTCCAATACTTTATTTATTTTTAATTCCAAAACGTCATGTACTTTGTGGATAGCCATCGTATAAATAAATATTCTTACTGTAGCGGTTACGGTTGTGCATTATTCAAATAGACTTCTATAGCTATGGTTGCCCCACTCATCAAATGAGCTCTAAAATGTGTTCATATCCTTCTGCATTTCGTCTTTGCTTAAGCACAATAAGGTGACCACACCTTAGCCATGAAGACCATCCCCATACTGTAACTCCTTCGTACTTCACTGTTGACTCTATACATCATGGCAGGTAACGTTCTCGTGGTACTCGCCAAACTCAAACCCTTCCAGCAGATTGACACACGGTATAACGTAATTCATCACTTCAAATCACTTGTTTCCAGACGTAAACTGACCACTCTTTACTCTTCCTCAAGCATCACTTACTACTGACTACACGAGTGTGTGGCTTATGAGCAGCTGCTCGACCTTTGCACCCCATGCTCCTCAATGCTCGATGGTCCCTGTGTTTCAGTACATGAGGTCCGCCTGCTCTTGGTTTAGCTGTCGTTATTCCCTCGTGTTTGCACTTCATCACATCAGCAACAGCCGTCGGTCGACATGGGCAGCTTTAGAAGGGTTGAAATTTCCCTGAATGTATATTGCTACTCAGGTAGCATCCAATGACGTCCACGTTCGAGGTCACGAAGCGCTCCAGATCGACCCATTCTTCTGTTCGTGCATGTTTACTGACAGTACTTCTCTCCTCCTTTTATATTCACGTGTCTACCTCCTATTACATATCAGTGTCCAGATACTTTTGACAAGATAGCGCAAATTGCCTAAAATCATTCACTGCCTAAAATTCTTTACTTTTTCATGGCAAGAAGGTGAGACATGATCAGTTTATATTCTTTTAAATACATCTGGCATGTGGATGCGACAGAGTAGAACTCAGCATGCTTCCATGAGGCACTTATTAGAAATACAAGGGTATTTCTGAAAGTAAAGATACACCGTACCCCAGAGGAACAGAAGAGTTTTGGCGAGCAAGTTGGCAACACTGGTGTTAACCTTGAAACTTGAACATCGCGGTCGTCCGGCAGTTGAACGTTGCTTCTGGTTGGAGTAGGTCGTGTTTAAAATGGCTGCGCCGATTCAGAATCCCGCAAAATGCGAAGTGCAATCCATCATACGTTTTCTTCATGCAAAAGGTCAGCGACCAGCGGATAGTCACAAAGAAATTGTTTCTGTTTATGAGAACATTATGAATCGAAGGTAGGACCGATGTTCATGACGAACAAAGAACAGGTCGCCCATCTGTGATCTTTGATGTCCTTCTTCGGAGAACGGAGGAAGCAATTCGTGCGAATAGACTTCTCACATTAAAAGAATTGCATCAGATCATACCAGACGTGTCAATGACAACTCTTTATGACGTTGTGACTGTCAAGTTAGGGTACAGGAAATAGTGTGCGAGCTGGGTTCCAAAACTGTTAACGGAAGAACACAAAAAAAAGGATGGGCTTTGCACTCGACTTCCTCACACGCTATGCTGAAGCAGGTGATGAGTTCCTTGATCACATTGTGACAGGTGACGAGACGTGGGTTTATAATCATACACCTGAATCCAAGCAACAATCAATGCAATGGCGCCATTCGAATTCACCAAAAGCCAAGAAATGCAAAACGTCGATTTCAGCGAAAAAATCATGGCTTCTGTTTTTTGGGACAGACAAGGCATTCTTCTGTTGGAATTTATGCCTCCTGGAACGACAATTAATGCTGCTGCATATTGCCAGACTTTGAAATCTCTTCGAAGGGCAATTCAAAACAAACGCAGGGGAACTCTGGCAAGTGGAGTCCGCTTGCTTCATGACAACACTCGGCCTCACACAGCGCTCGTAACCAAAGCACTACTCAAACAATTCAAATGGGATGTATTGGACCATCCGCTATACAGCCCGGACCTTGCGCCCACCGACTTTCATGTCTTCCGTTACCTGAAGTTACATCTTGGTGGAAAATCATTCCACGACAATGAGGAGATCAAAGATGGAGTTGAAATGTGGTTCCGACAACAGTCGGCAACCTTCTATGACTGTGGGATACAAAAGCTTGTGCACCGACTTAACAAATGTTTAGATAACGGGGGTCGAAAAATAACAAATAATCCAGTTAATAAGATGTAAGTGACGTTTTCTAAATAAATGTTCTATTTAAGACCTGCGAGCCATTGTATCTTTACTTTTCGAAATGCCCTCGTAGCTGCTGTTTTGGAGGCAGGGCGTTCATATTGCCACAGCAGATGGTAGCCACAGAAGTCATTGTTTTGATTCAGTTACCAATACTTTCCATGTGTTGAAAAGAGCTGCCCCAGCCTCTGGTTGTAACAAATGGTTCAAATAGCTCTCAGCACTTTGGGACTTAACATCTGAGGTCATCACTCCCCTAGACTTAGAAACTACTTAAACCTCACTAACCAAGGACATCACACACATCCATGCCCGAGGCAGGATTCGAACCTGCGACCATAGCAACAGCGCGGTTCCGGACTGAAGCGCCTAGAACCGCTCGGCCACAACGGCCGGCAACTGGTTGTAACAGAGCAACTGTACGTGCGAGGTGGTCGTTGGAGATGTCCAAATCCGACACATCTTGCAGTTTTTTCTGAAAGCCGCTAACTTGCGTCTTCAAAGATGTTCCTTTCGCTAGTGGATGCGCTCGGAAATGGGCTTGTACAGATGTGGCGGATGAGGTGCTGTAATGATGACAACAGGAGGAAACCCTTAACTAGTTGGCTCGCGGTTAAGAACACACAATCTAACTTTTTCAGTGGACACTACTTATTGATTGCTGTGGTTTTGATCACATCACAGTTCACTCTACACTTGATTTGTTGCACAAGATATTTTGGCTATTAGCACATCACACTTCACTCTACACTTAATATGTTGCACAAAATACGAGTGTTGGAACTTAAATAGTGGCAACTATTTATTCATAACCGATACAAACTTACATGAATTTACCTCTTACTGTCCTTCGAAGTAGTCACGAGCGTTACACTACTACAGAAGTCAGACAGACGCTCCTAACGTTCCAAAGAAAAATACCTGAAAAACTTTCAGCAATAAATATCTTCTGGAGTCATCTGCTGTAAAAAAATGACACAAAATTCACGAAATTTCTTACATAACTAGTGGGATATTTGGGTACTGGAGTAGTGCTAGTTAGTGTAAGAAAAAACATGAAACTAACGAAATTATTATTTATTTTTGCAAAAATTCTGAGAAATCACAATGGCACTTTTAGTTATGAATTGAACAAGTTATTTCTGGGTTCTTTTCGGAATGTGAATTTACCTCTTAAGGATAGGATTCGCTAATGAAATTTCTATACAAAGTTTAAGATTGTTATTGACTTGGCAGCATGTCTGAGAGCCGCGCCAACTCAACTTAAATAATTATCCATTAGAATGTTGCTAGGTATGGCCAAGGCTGCCGCGTGTGAAATGCAGTGAAGTGTACTGTTGTGGAGAAAATAAGGGGGTCGCAAGAGCTGTAGCGCACAGTACCGTAAGCTGAGATGACTGCTGTCTGCGCCGCTCGCTGCTGACAAATAAGATAACTCTCATTCTATCTGGATTGACCTTCGCCAATCAAACTCTCGCTACGCCTTGTTGAAATCAAGGACTCCTATTCGCCCCTAGTCTAGCTATTGGCGTGGTACACCAGTCAGATAACCAGTCCACCGCGATGTCACTCAAAAATTCGCTCGCAGGTGTTTAACTATAACTCTGTCCATTCATACCGCACAATAAGTGTGGCGGCCAGAGCGCCACGGGACTCCGCCACAACCATGCAGCACCATCACCGTCAGAGGGTGGTAAGTGGCGGCCAACACAGCGAACAACGCTTAATCGCAAGGACTCAATATAGGGTCGCACTCCGATTTACTCTCGACAGAGGTGCTCTCCCAGTGAAGTACTGACAAGGGAACCTCCCCATCGTACCCCCCTCAGATTCAGTTATACGTTGGTACAGTGGGTAGGCCTTGAAAAACTGAACACAGATCAATCGAGAAAACAGGAAGAAGTTGTGTGGAACTATGAAAAAAATAAAATAAACAGGGAACCGACTCGTGGAGATAACGTCTTGGACCTACTGATAACAAACAGACCCGAACTTTTCGACTCTGTATGTACAGAACAGGGATTCAGTGATCATAAGGCCGTTGCAGCATCCCTGAATATGGAAGTTAATAGGAATATAAAAAAGGGAGGAAGGTTTATCTGTTTAGCAAGAGTAATAGAAGGCAGATTTCAGACTACCTAACAGATCAAAACGAAAATTTCTGTTCCGACACTGACAATGTTGAGTGTTTATGGAAAAAGTTCAAGGCAATCGTAAAATGCGTTTTAGACAGGTACGTGCCGAGTAAAACTGTGAGGGACGGGAAAAACCCACCGTGGTACAACAACAAAGTTAGGAAACTACTGCGAAAGCAAAGAGAGCTCCACTCCAAGTTTAAACGCAGCCAAAACCTCTCAGACAAACAGAAGCTAAACGATGTCAAAGTTAGCGTAAGGAGGGCTATGCGTGAAGCGTTCATTGAATTCGAAAGTAAAATTCTATGCACCGACTTGACAGAAAATCCTAGGAAGTTCTGGTCTTACGTTAAATCAGTAAGTGGCTCGAAACAGCATATCCAGACACTACGGGATGATGATGGCATTGAAACAGAGGATGACACGCGTAAAGCTGAAATACTAAACACCTTTTTCCAAAGCTGTTTCACAGAGGAAGACCGCACTGCAGTTCCTTCTCTAAATCCTCGCACAAACGAAAAAATGGCTGACATCGAAATAAGTGTCCAAGGAATAGAAAAGCAACTGGAATCACTCAACAGAGGAAAGTCCACTGGACCTGATGGGATACCAATTCGATTCTACACAGAGTACGCGAAAGAACTTGCCCCCCTTCTAACGGCCGTGTACCGCAAGTCTCTAGAGGAACGGAGGGTTCCAAATGATTGGAAAAGAGCACAGGTAGTCCCAGTCTTCAAGAAGGGTCGTCGAGCAGATGCGCAAAACTATAGACCTATATCTCTGACGTCGATCTCTTGTAGAATTTTAGAACATGTTTTTTGCTCGCGTATCATGTCATTTCTGGAAACCCAGAATCTACTATGTAGGAATCAACATGGATTCCGGAAACAGTGATCGTGTGAGACCCAACTCGCTTTATTTGTTCATGAGACCCAGAAAATATTAGATACAGGCTCCCAGGTAGATGCTATTTTTCTTGACTTCCGGAAGGCGTTCGATACAGTTCCGCACTGTCGCCTGATAAACAAAGTAAGAGCCTACGGAATATCAGACCAGCTGTGTGGCTGGATTGAAGAGTTTTTAGCAAACAGAACACAGCATGTTGTTATCAATGGAGAGACGTCTACAGACGTTAAAGTAACCTCTGGCGTGCCACAGGGGAGTGTTATGGGACCATTGCTTTTCACAATATATATAAATGACCTAGTAGATAGTGTCGGAAGTTCCATGCGGCTTTTCGCGGATGATGCTGTAGTATACAGAGAAGTTGCAGCATTAGAAAATTGTAGCGAAATGCAGGAAGATCTGCAGCGGATAGGCACTTGGTGCAGGGAGTGGCAACTGACCCTTAACATAGACAAATGTAATGTATTGCGAATACATAGAAAGAAGGATCCTTTATTGTATGATTATATGATAGCGGAACAAACACTGGTAGCAGTTACTTCTGTAAAATATCTGGGAGTATGCGTGCGGAACGATTTGAAGTGGAATGATCATATAAAATTAATTGTTGGTAAGGCGGGTACCAGGTTGAGATTCATTGGGAGAGTGCTTAGAAAATGTAGTCCATCAACAAAGGAAGTGGCTTACAAAACACTCGTTCGACCTATACTTGAGTATTGCTCATCAGTGTGGGATCCGTACCAGATCGGTCTGACGGAGGAGATAGAGAAGATCCAAAGAAGAGCGGCGCGTTTCGTCACAGGGTTATTTGGTAACCGTGATAGCGTTACGGAGATGTTTAATAAACTCAAGTGGCAGACTCTGCAAGAGAGGCGCTCTGCATCGCGGTGTAGCTTGCTCGCCAGGTTTCGAGAGGGTGCGTTTCTGGATGAGGTATCGAATATATTGCTTCCCCCTACTTATACCTCCCGAGGAGATCACGAATGTAAAATTAGAGAGATTAGAGCGCGCACGGAGGCTTTCAGACAGTCGTTCTTCCCGAGAACCATACGCGACTGGAACAGGAAAGGGAGGTAATGACAGTGGCACGTAAAGTGCCCTCCGCCACACACCGTTGGGTGGCTTGCGGAGTATAAATGTAGATGTAGATGTAGATGTACTTTTGAGATGGCCCTATAACCTGAAATCGCGCGAGTTGAGAGATCCATCGACCAGGGAAGGCATGATTGAGATGCATCTGGACGTTAACGGCGAAGTGAGATCACCACTGTGTAGCCGCCACATAATCCTTCAAATCATCAATGGAACTTCTTCCAGCAGGGGAGGCAAAGTCACCCCCAAGAAACGCCAATAGTTCCGGCCTGTTAGGAGGCCGGGAAGGAAGACTAGTCCTACAATACGATTGCTGACTATCCCAGCCCATACATTCCTGCTGCATTGATGGTGATGGTTCGCTATCACCATACCATAGGGGCTCTGTGTACAATCCCACAGATGACTGTTATGAAAATTGAAAATACCACTGCGCGTAAAGGTGGCCTCATCTGTAAGTAGGATGGATGACACAAATCCCGGAATCGTGGTTGGCCGGTGAAGAAACCAGTGACAAAACTGCTCCCAATGTGAAAATTCTGTCGCTAGTAAGCCCTGTACACGCTGTAATTAATAAGGGTAGTAAGAATTGTAATGGAGAATGTTTCACACAATCGTCTGGCTCACCCTGCACTGGTGGGCCAGCTACCTGGTGCTAACATGGCGGTCGCTTTCCACAATGTTAATCTCATTTTCTTTCAAGTCTAGTGTCCGAACATTTCGGGTACGTCCTTCATTCTTTCCTGCTTCCTGAAACATCCCCGTCTCAGACAAACGGCGAAACACTGCTGCAAACATTGTATGCTGTGGTTGTTGTCGCAGGTAATATGTCTCCTGATACAACCTTGCTGGCTGCCGCCCCTTGCCATTTGCCTTTCGGTGACTAAACAATATGTCGGCCCTCGATTCGAATACGGAACCGTTGTGTACAACACTGTATTGCATCCACTACAAGGTGAGTCAGCAAGAGAAGTGAATCGGACACAACATTACCAGATACTATGGCAGGAAAGGGCGTTAGGGCATGACGTATGAGGAACAGTACCACCCTCTAGGAGGAAACCATGCACACTGAGGCTGCATGGTACAGCGCATATTAGACAGCAGTCTCTGTAACAAAGTATGATTGAATAAATTGTCTCTAGCATGGAAACTATGTATTTCCAGACATAAGTTCATTATACCTTTTTTGTACCGTACCCTCTCACGATCAATCCCTAGAGTTTTTACACTGTCGAAAAAATCACCCTGTACTTCAACTTCTGTTTAACCATAAAACTCTCTTGAATCGAAAGAAACGTGGCTTGCGTTCTAATAACATTTGATTTTAGGTATATCTCTGTGAACTTTTATATCAATTTGAGCCTTGCAAACCATTTTTAACTCAGAAGAAACTGCTATTTATGTAAGAGGTAACAAGAGTAACAAGTTTGTGTCTACTTTTTAGTCATTTGCACGCCATTAATCTTAACTGAATTAACAGTACTTCGACAACAGTTACTTGAAGCGTATTGGCTTCAGTTATTTCTTTATTACATTATTTTCAAGACAAACTACGATTTCTGACGGACTTTCCTTCACTAATGACACCACATTAGAGTTTAAGAAACCCAATGTAGGCCCACCCCCTTTAAATGTAGTAGTAGTAGCTTTATTCAACCGTAGATCTCTTTTTACAAGGATATAGGACTTGTCAAAGTATTTACAAGTTTAGACTAATTTAAAATAAGCTAATTCGTATACACAAACATTTACAGACTTGTAGTTAGAGACAAGCATTAGATTTATTCCTGGTACACAATGCTTTTTTACAAATAACTTATTAAATAATGTAATCCCACACTGCTCACTCATATCTCACTATCAGTCACTGCACACACTATACACAAATTGTTTCATGACACTTCACTAACTATACAAACACACACACGCTGGTGATCTCTGGGCCATTTTCTGTATCGCAACTTCCCATTTGCTATCCCGAAAAATTGAGCCAGCAACCCTCTATAATGAGTGAGATGTTGAGCTCAGAAAGAGGAAGACGTGTTAGTATTGTGCTAAGCATAGCTTGAGGGTAAGTTTTTCTAGAAAGGGAAAAAAGGAGCAAAAGAACATAGTGTGAAGGTGTTATGTGGAATGTTGGATGTTTCATAATCATTATTATTATTATTTATTTGTATAACATTTTTTTTACCAAACCCCTACTCTGTTTTATCTAATAATCCTTCAATGTGTAATATGTACTGCAAAACCAGTACTTTTTAGCTGTCTTTTTAAATAGGTGTATTTTTGCAGTTTCTTTAATCTCTTTTGGTAATTTGTTGTATAGCTTTATTCCTTGGTAGAAAATGCTGTTTTGAGTTTTATGTTTATTTTTTCTTGGTAAATGTAAGTTGAGTCTATCTCTTGTTGCATGGTCATGGACATAGCTGTTTGTGCAGTAATTACCAATGTTATTTTTTGTGTACAACTGATTGGTAAAACTATTCACACGAAACAGTTAAAATCCCCAGTGTTTTGAACAGATCTTTATAATGAGCTCGACTACTATTTTTTTCTTATGGGTCCTTTCTGGAATTTGTAAATTGTGTTCGTATTTTTGTGCATTTGTTCCCCCAAAAAGAATGCCGTAGCTAAGAATTGAGTGTACATATGAATAATATGTACTTAAAAAACACTGCATGTTACACACTGATGATAGGGTTCTAAGGGCATAACATGCTGATAATACTCTGTTTGCAAGTATCTTTGTGTGTTCACACCACTTCAACTGAGAAATAGTATTCATTCCTAGAAATTTTGATTTGTTACATGGTCTATAGAGGTACCATCTACATTTAATTTAACGCTTTCATTTTCCCTTTTCAAACTAAAATTCGCAGCATTAGTTTTCTTTACATTCAATGGCACTTTATTGTTTGTTGACCAATCGTAAACTTCCCTGAGAGTTTCACTTGCCTTCTCTGCAAGGAGTTCTCTTGTTTTCTCAGTGTTTTTAGTTTTTGAACAGTTTTATTGAGTTCATTCTCTGTGGTTGGAAATAACATCATTGTATTTAGTGCAACATTATTTACAGGTGTTATATTTTTGGGAGGGAATTTTTTCTGTAACTTCCATGCAATACTTGAAAAATGCTCGTTTCCATAGTTTGCCATGTGTTGTGGATCATTTATTACACTATCCCACTCCCTTAGCAGTATGTTATTCTGCATTTGTTTGCATCCCCCCGTTTCCTTTTTTATAACATCCCAGACTACTTTGCTTTTTGCACTATTGACCAATAGGGACATGCCAAAACTTTGAAGGATATTTATGAGGATGCAGCTGGATTCATTTATGATATTATGTTAATGTCCCCACACAGAATATGTTGACCTTTGTACTTGAAACTTTATCTAGAACTTCTGTTTATTTATTGAAAAAAGTGTCCACACTACCACTGGGAGATCTATACTTACTATACTGAGGTCATATCCTGATTTGAACTGTGATCCTTTTCTGATATAAGTGCATGATCCTCCACCCCTTGAAGCAGTTCTGCGGTAAGCGTTTGCCCTTTCATATAATGATAACACTACATGTCCAATGGTTTCTTTTCCTTTGTGACATCTGTTATATGTGATATTTGGAGTGTTAAAATCTGTAATGTGATTGTTTCAATACTTTTTAAACTGTTGGAGATACTCTTTAGACAGGGGAACCTGTTGTCTGGATTTATTCTAAAACAGACTTATTTTTCCCACCCATGACAACAGGTATCTGACTATGTGTAGCCCAAGAACCACCCCCTATATTTTCATGAATCAGCTGTACCAATCTTCCCTTCCCAGTCCTGTTTAGGTGCGGGCCATGCCTAGTGAAACCCCATCTGTTGATAGTCCCGACGGGCAAAAGAGAAACATGAGCAACCTGATATTGATTCGCCTCACAGCTCCATCAAGGTGTGGTCGATCACGACGCCGAAACTGCTCAACAAAGTGTACATTGGTGCCATGAGTCAGTGAAGCTATCTTGTCCAGGTCATCACCTATGTCATATTCCCATCCCTCTCCAAACTGTTTCCCACCCACCCACTATCTCTACATGGTGCTCTTTTGTAAAGTCCTCACATAAAGACCCTAAGTCCTCTGGCATATGACTTAGCCCTGCATTTGGCTTGAAGATACTGGTGGCCTGGTACGCTGTCCCTAATCTTTCCTGTAACTGAGGGCCTTCACCTCGCCCATGGCTACTACCCAGAAGCAGCATTTTCTTTTTCCTAACACTTTGTACATTCCTAGGCCTCTTGGCCTCGGTTGAAGTGTGCTGCACATTTCCTGCTCCTCGTTCTACCTGAAGCTCTTCTCCACTTCAGCAGTGGTAGATACCTGTTTTTGGTGTTGATCATAAAATTTTCAGATCGCGCTCTCTTTCTTCCTACCCTCGTACCAGCTGCCAGTTCAGAACCACACTCCTCGCACATATCTCCCTTCATCCTTGTCAGTTCCTTCCTTACTTCCTCCAACTGTGCGTGAAGGGCACTGATTTTACTTTCCTGTTTCCCGATCAAAATGTTCCTACTGCATACTCTGCAGTTCCAGGCGAGGGCCTCTTCTGTTCTCCCAACATTCTCACACCTGCATCCCCCCCCCCCCCCCCAATGAAAATATTTCCTACAAGATTGGCAACAAATCGCTCTACTCACTACCCTACCAGCTCTAGCATTTCTCACTCATTGTCAGTTTCGAAAGACTAATTAAGTTTAAAGAATGTCAAGGACTCGAGATTGCCTGTATGTAAACAAAAAACGACACAAAGGTCTTATGTGCGGTTGTTGTTGTTTTTGTACTGATTTAGAGATACAATGACAGAATAATGAACTAGTAATTACTTTGCTTTTAGAGAATTTACGTTATCAACCGTGTTTTGTCAGGTGTTTAAACGTTTATAACTCGGAAAATTTAGGCCTAGAGAGCGTCTATCTAACTAGTAAACAATACGAAATGTGTTAGTTAAATACGATTTAGAAACGTTTAATTGCATTTTTATTGCAACAATAGACACTGATGAAACTAGTAGCTGCCTTTTTTAACGAATTTTGCACTATCAAGAAAACCTGAATAGAATTTTTTATGTTTATGTCACGCAAAATTTCGGGTTATGTCGCGATTATCGGGACTCCAGGTGACACGAAGTTTTTTCAAGAACAAGCTCTGCTGGAACGGTAATATTCTGTTGTGTGACAAGACCGTACACTACAGCAAGTATACGAAACCAAGAAAATTTAAATTGGCACTATTTCCTCAAAAATAAGTTCTTTTAGCGGACGAAGTGAATACCTGTGATCTCACTCGGTGGCCATCTTGAATCTGCTCTCTACTCTTACACACTCCGTCTGTGAAAATATTAGATAGTAAATTTTTTTGTCACACACGTTTAAGATATTACTAATTTCTTATAGCTAAAATGTAAAATAAAGCTAATTACTACTTGCTGTATGCACTTATCTACAGTAAAGTTGCAGTGCATTCTGCTCTGCCTGAGGACTGCGTGTGCGGCTGATGAGGTAGATGTCCTCCGCTGCTGGCCACCTGCCGTCTGAATGGGCGCTGAGTGCACTACATTGTTGTCGCCCGCACAAGCAGCCGCGATGGCCACGTACTGCTCTTGCCACCAACCGCATCGGCCTTAACCACGACGGTCAGCGACGTCTTGTAGACTTCCGCTCTTTATGTCAGACTCTTACCTATCCCATTTCACTGTCCTTTGCATTACACATACTTGCCAGCCATTACGACAACATAAACTGCCACTCATTGTCACGAAATGTGTAAATTTTAGCAGCAGTTACTACCACACTTTTTTTCTGCAGTTCACTGTTATCTACACCTACACGTGACCCCTGGGTGGTGCTAAACGAGCAACAGTGTCATATATGATATACAATATGTCCGGAAACATAACCAATAACCATCCTTTTCAGGATCATCCAACTAGAGACGAAAAACAACTAGTTAGTATTTCAACAAATGGTTCAAATGGCACTGAGCACTATGGGACTTAACTTCGGAGGTCATCAGTCCCCTAGAACTTACAGCTACTTAAACCTAACTAACCTAAGGACATCACACACATCAATGCCCGAAGTAGGATTCAAACCTGCGACCGTAGCGGTCGCGTGGTTCCAGACTGTAGCGCCTAGAACCGCTCGGCCACTCCGACCGTCTAGTTAGTATTATGCGGCTTAATATTGAAGGCATAAGCTCTGCCAAATGCGTCTACAGAAACAACTGCATGAACTTAACATTAATGTTGTCAACATTCAAGAAACACATACCAAAGATGAGAATGATCTTCAGCGTAGAGGACATACACTGGTCGAAGCTATCCACCATACACAATATGGAATAGCCACTTATGTGAAGTCAAGCCTAAACGGAGTGCATGTAATTGATTCTATGGAAGTTAACCACATCTGCACAACAGTAATCCAGATAAACGACTTAAAAATTTTCAACCTGTACAAGCCTCCACAGTTCTGCCGGCTTTCGATCACCCTTGTATATACACTGGAGACTTTAACAGCCATCACACGGACTGGCTGTACGGCACCGTGGATATCAATGGAGAGTCACTAGCTCAATGGGCAGAAACTACCAGCATGCACTTGGTCTTTGATGTGAAAGACAAGGGAACATTCCACTCTGCACGCTGGAATAAGTATTACAACCCAGACTTGGTATTTGTGTCTAAAGATCAGCTAGATCAACCACTTAACGCCACTCGTACTGTTCTGTCTAACTTCCCAAACTGCCAACACCGTCCTGTTACGACAGAAATTAGTTTAAAAATTCCCCTTGTAAACTCAATGCCCCTACCCAGATGGAATTTTCAACGAGCTAACTGGGACGGTTTCTCAAAAGACCTTGACTCCAACATAGCTGCGAAGAACTTGCAGACAACAACAAAAAACTGCGATGAATTCCATAGATTAGTTATCAAAGCTGCTAAGTCAAATCTTCCTAGGGATTACAGAAAGGAATATGTGCCTAGCTGGAACCAAGAAAGTGAGGCTTTATATCAAGAAGTTCTAGAAATCAAACAGTGGGCTCACAGCTACTCCACTCTTTAAACAAGAACAGACGAGAGAAATGGGAAGCAACACTCAAAGAAATGAACTTTAGCAAGTCATGTAAGAAAGCATGGAGAGTCTTGAATGGGCTAATTGGCAAGCAACACCTCAAAAAGCCGTATCCTAAACTGAGTCCCGACCTCATCGCGGATCACAGACCTCACAAGGGCAAAGAGAGATAAGAATCATACCAGAGCAGTAAAATGTAACCTCTCTATCCTCAAGCGCGGTGCCCCAAGAAACGAGCCGCTTTCCAGGCCCTTTTCCATAGCGGAAGTAGAAAGTGCTTTCAAGCAACTGAAAGTCGGTAAGGCTGCTGGCCCCGACAAAATCTATAATGAATTTATTAAGAAGACGGGCCCACACTGCATACGCTGGCTCACGTCGCTCTTCACTTACATACTCAAAGAGAACTAACAAATTACAGCCACTCTCAAACCTGGCAAGCCTGAAGACAGTCTTGAAAGCTACCAGCCCTATAGCACTGCTCAGTTATACATTCAAACTTTTGGAACGAGTCCTCCTAACCAGAATAGCACCGTTCGTCGAGGCTGCTACCCCTCCTGAACAAGCTGACCTCGGACAAGGAAGCAGCTTCACCGATCAAGTTCTTGCCCTAACTACCCATATTGAAGCAGGTTTTCAAGGCCATCTGAAATCAACAGCTGTCTTCATCGACCTGAAACCGCGTATGACTGTCTGGCGACAGGGACTGATCTACAAGTTACTGCATGTTGTACCAAGTCGAGAAATTGTGGATCTAATAGCCAGCATGCTTAGTGAAAGGCAATCTGAAGTATTTCTAGACAGCTCCAAAAGCCACAAACGGAAACTAAGTAATGGACTACCACAGGAATCTGTTTTAGTCCCATCACTATCCCATTTATACATTAATGATTTCCAGCCACAACATCAACTAAATTAATCTATGCTGATGACATCGCACTGGTAGCATAGAGCAGTAATTTCGAAGAAGGTGAACGAATTCTTACGGAGGATCTGGAGATGATGTCAACTTTCTTTAAGACCTGGAGATTGATCCCAGGCACATCAAAAACTGAAGTCTCTTGTTTCCATCCAGCGAATCGTGCTTTGAACTACAAACCAAGAGTTCTGCTCAATGGACAAACATTGAGGTACAATCCTTTCCCAAAAAAACTCGGAATCACTCTAGATGGAACCCTGAGCTACAGAGAGCACATCACCAAGCTTTCTCATAAAGTCGCTGCAGGGAAAAACATACTACATAAGTTCAGTGGTACCATCTGGGGAACCACTGCTGACTGTCTGCATTTGACTGGCATCAGTCTTGTGTACTCTGCTGCCGAGTACTGTGCACCTGTCTGGTTGTAAAGTGTACATGTGAAGAAAGTAGACACAAAACTGAATGACACAATGCCCTGCATTACCGGTTCCATCAAATCAACCCCATGCCACTGATTACCTGTATTGAGTCACAGCCCTCCACAAGCTCTACTGAGGGAGGCCAAGAAAATATCTGCATCACCCTCTCTACCACTGCACCAGGAATTCTGTCATCTGCCACAGCAACGATTGCGCTCAAGGAGACCAGAAAGTGTTACTGCAGGACAACTCATCGCGGATAGTTTTGATGTAAATGGAAGCATGAATGGTCAACAAAAACATTGGAAACAAAAGCCCATCACCTTGATCCCACGAAGAAGCCAAAAGGTTCTGACCTACCGAGGGACCTCTGGTGCCGCCTCAATAGGTTAAGGACTGGACATGTTGTAACAACTTCAGGTACAAATGGGGTTGGATCAGTTCACCAATGTGTGAATGTAATCAAGAAAAGCAGACAATTGAACACCTAGTTGTCCACTTGATTCATACCCTGGAATTCTCGACGACTTGTTCACTCTCACAACCAGCTTAATTAATTGGTTGAAAAACACGGACTTTAAGGTTTCATCTTGTCTTATATCATATGCATATTGAATAAAATCACTTGTCTTATATCAACTGTATATTGCATAAAATCACCATACAATTAAATAAATAACTGTTATCTATCCCACACAGTGCTCTTTACAGCTAGTACAAATAGTCACTGCACATCTGATCCTTGACTCTGTTCTATGTATTGCTGCTGATGTATATTGACTGCTCAGTTCAATTATTCACTGTTACAGCCTAAATCCATCCATGTTCGTCCCCACATTGCATGCTATGCACAACACTCTCATTGCGTTCTCAGGATGTGCTCTAGCCTCCTCTTGTAAAACACAAGATGTCTTGAGATGTGAAAAGCTGTCACACCTCGTGGTTTTTCTGAAAGCCATTAACCTTGCGTCTTCAGTTATGTCACTTTCGCTGTAGTGGATCTACTAGGTTGTGGGCTCATACATATGGGACACATGTGATGTTGTAATTCAAGAAATCCTTAACTACTTGGCTTGTGGTTAACGTTTTCAAGGTATGTCAGTTTTTCATTCTTGTGGTTTTAATCACAGCACAGTTTGTAGGGCCCCCAGAATTTTACGAAAGTCTGGAGACACTTGTGTTCCAGCCGTTTCGAACACGCGTTATTTTAAAGCAGGGCGTAAGGATGAGCATGGGATACTGCACCCATTTATTGTCTGTGCAGGCGAAACTGGCAGAGAGATGATTCGTCGGCGCTGACAAGTGTTCAGCGCGACCTGCCAAGGATAATTAAATACGGCCCGGAAGCTCCGTGGCCGGCTGCAAAGAGTAATGTAGCTTTGTATTGTCGGAAAACAAATGGAGTGACTCGAGATAGTGACTGTTTATTAGACGTTGAACTGCTGTTGAGAGTACGTGGACTGGACGTGGATAGTCAGCCACGATAAAAGCTTATGTATTAATTGTGTGCAAAAATGTGTAATTAACTGATTCTCGTTGCCCGGTAATGTGTGGGCTTACGTCGTAAAGTTTAGTTGTTTTTCTGTACAAAGTGGAAATAAATATGTTCTGGTGCATTGAATGATATTCCAAGAGTAGCGTATTTTTTAAATAAGAAGAGAGAGAGCGAGAGAGCGAAAATTTCCCCATCCTAGCAGTGAACTCTTCGGAGAAGCGTCCGATGCTAGCAGAAGACATCGGCGCTGCAAGAAAGCAGAACCAGCATTCTTCAACAAGTAAGTCCACGAAAACGCTTTACATTACACCGGGCCACCGCAAGAACGTGGCAACCGCAAAGGACCTGAGAAAGAATGGGAAATATTCAAGAAGTTATAAAAAAAAAAAAAAAAAAAAAAAAAAAAAAAAAAAAAAAAAAAAAAAAAAAAAAAAAAAAAAAAAAGAGTTGGGAGTTGCCACAGCAACCTATAACAGCGAGGCTGAAGAGCGATTCCACGATACTTATCCAGAAATATCGTGTTGATAAATGGTGAAATGATTAAGGGAATCAAGAAAATCGCACAACGCCACCGTACACCAACGCCGACGCCGCCGTCTACAAACGCTGACGCCGCCGCATACCAACGGCGACGCCACCGTACACCAACGTCGACGCCGCCGTCTACAAACGCTGACGCCGCCGCTCACCAACGGTGACGCCACAGTACACCAACGCCGACGCCGCCGTCTGCAAACGCTGACGCCGCCGCTCACCAACGGTGACGCCACAGTACACCAACGCCGATGCCGCCGTCTACAAACGCTGACGCCGCCGCTCACCAACGGTGACGCCACAGTACACCAACGCCGACGTCTACAAACGCTGACGCCGCCGCTCACCAACGGTGACGCCACAGTACACCAACGCCGACGCCGCCGTCTACAAACGCTGACGCCGCCGCACACCAACGGCGTCGCCACCGTACACCAAAGCCGACGCCGCCGTCTACAAACGCTGACGGCGCCGATCACCAACGCCGACGCCACAGTGCACCAACACCGACACCGCCGTACACCAACGCCGACGTCGCATCACACCAACGCCGACGCAGCCGTCCACAAAAGCCGACGCCGTCGTCCACCTACGCCGACGCCGCCGTCCATCGACGCTGACGCCGCCGTACACCGGTGCTGACGCCGCCTTCCACCGACGCCGGGTGAGCTACTACTGACCTTTGATTGTCTGTGAAGTGTGGTGGGTTGTGGAAATAAGCGAGTGTACTTTTAATGATAACTAGATAAAGGCAAAACAAAACACAATGGAAAAAGAACATCAAACCGTAGAGTCTGTTGGGGCTATGCGAATTGAAAAACAGGGGCCAGATTTAGACGAATTAATGAGGTTTATCAAAGCGCGAAGTTGAATCACAGAACACAAAACAGGACGAACTGAAGGCAGAATTAAACTCTTAAGTTAGATTTGCAAAACACAAAACTAGAGGCTCAAGTTAATATCCTAAGTATCAGATGCAAGAGTGGAAAAAAGAATTGAAAAAAAGAATTGTCCGATTCCCTAAGTGAACAGACAAATATTTTATTTAAGGATTTAGAACAAAGAAATGAAGCTAAACTAAAAGGGTTAGTTCAAAATTAGAATATGATGTAGACTGTAAATGTACACTCCTGGAAATTGAAATAAGAACACCGTGAATTCATTGTCCCAGGAAGGGGAAACTTTATTGACACATTCCTGGGGTCAGATACATCACATGATCACACTGACAGAACCACAGGCACATAGACACAGGCAACAGAGCATGCACAATGTCGGCACTAGTACAGTGTATATCCACCTTTCGCAGCAATGCAGGCTGCTATTCTCCCATGGAGACGATCGTAGAGATGCTGGATGTAGTCCTGTGGAACGGCTTGCCATGCCATTTCCACCTGGCGCCTCAGTTGGACCAGCGTTCGTGCTGGACGTGCAGACCGCGTGAGACGACGCTTCATCCAGTCCCAAACATGCTCAATGGGGGACAGATCCGGAGATCTTGCTGGCCAGGGTAGTTGACTTACACCTTCTAGAGCACGTTGGGTGGCACGGGATACATGCGGACGTGCATTGTCCTGTGGGAACAGCAAGTTCCCTTGCCGGTCTAGGAATGGTAGAACGATGGGTTCGATGACGGTTTGGATGTACCGTGCACTATTCAGTGTCCCCTCGACGATCACCAGTGGTGTATGGCCAGTGTAGGAGATCACTCCCCACACCATGATGCGGGGCGTTGGCCCTGTGTGCCTCGGTCGTATGCAGTCCTGATTGTGGCGCTCACCTGCACGGCGCCAAACACGCATACGACCAATATTGGCACCAAGGCAGAAGCGACTCTCATCGCTGAAGACGACACGTCTCCATTCGTCCCTCCATTCACGCCTGTCGCGACACCACTGGAGGCCGGCTGCACGATGTTGGGGCGTGAGCGGAAGACGGCCTAACGGTGTGCGGGACCGTAGCCCAGCTTCATGGAGACGGTTGCGAATGGTCCTCGCCGATACCCCAGGAGCAACAGTGTCCCTAATTTGCTGGGAAGTGGCGGTGCGGTCCCCTACGGCACTGCGTAGGATCCTACGGTCTTGGCGTGCATCCGTGCGTCGCTGCGGTCCGGTCCCAGGTCGACGGGCACGTGCACCTTCCGCCGACCACTGGCGACTACATCGATGTACTGTGGAGACCTCATGCCCCACGTGTTGAGCAATTCGGCGGTACGTCCACCCGGCCTCCCGCATGCCCACTATACGCCCTCGCTCAAAGTCCGTCAACTGCACATACGGTTCACGTCCACGCTGTCGCGGCATGCTACCAGTGTTAAAGACTGCGATGGCGCTCCGTATGCCACGGCAAACTGGCTGACACTGACGGCGGCGGTACACAAATGCTGCGCAGCTAGCGCCATTCGACGGCCAACACCGCGGTTCCTGGTGTGTCCGCTGTGCCGTGCGTGTGATCATTGCTTGTACAGCCCTCTCGCAGTGTCCGGAGCAAGTATGGTGGGTCTGACACACCGGTGTCAATGTGTTCTTTTTTCCATTTCCAGGAGTGTAGTAATTTGGAAACACAATTTAACGAAAAATACGACTCTCTGAAAAATGGATTTAATGTTACATTTGATGTGATCAAACGAGAATTAACTACGCTAAAACCAATGTCCAGAAACAAGATACGTTGCTCCCCCTAGTACAGGCGCAAATTTCAGGGGTCAAACCACGGGTGAAAACCGTAGAACAGAACTTCAAAGAAAAGTTAATGACTGCAGAGCTTATAAATTTGAATGGCTTAGAAGAACAAGTAGAAGAATTAATAGGACGAAAGGCTGAAGAGAAACTAAGTGTTGATATCTCTTCGACTATAGTAACTTCTGATTTAGTTAACTCCAAGAAAGACAGAAATGTTGAGGAAAGAATTCAAGCTTATGCAGGAGAAACTAGAGAAAGGCACGGTTTCCCAAAATATTATATTAAATAAGGACATGATAACTGATTTGCAATGGGGATCAAATTCAGGCGTGTCGAGACAGTTTCCTAAATTCAAACCAGACGGGGAGGTACACCCCACCCATTTCTCAAAACGGTTTAACCAAGCCAATAATGTTAAGGATATAAAACGATATGTACAAAACCCCCAGGGACGTTGACATTCTGTGTCAACGGGCGGAGTGACGTCCGCTGGTTCCCGAGTTGGGTTCGGTGTTACTTCCACATTAGTTTTCCTGCACCGAACTCCCTTCAAATCTTCGACTACCCTGAAATCTATTTATAGCCCTTAAGCTATCCTATCATATTAGTATTAAAAGAGACCAATTATGACTACACGATTATGACTAATTTAAGGAGTCACAATAAACAGTAATCTCTAAGCATGAGATCAAACTAACAGGTTAACATTCTAAAAGGAGATGTAATATGATGGTACTGTTTAGGAAGAATGATAGCTAGATGACATAAACTGAACATGTGTATGAAATACAGAGTGAAGTGACTAACTGAATAACTATTTGATTATAGTGTATATAATTTCTATTTTTATACAGTGTTTTATATTTTTTGTAAAGTGTGATTGGGGACGGTTTATATCTAATTTTGAAAGGGGTGGATAGCATAGGTAGCATAGCCACAGACACGACCTACACACAACGCCCTTCATACAACCCTCACAAACAAGTTTGACTGGTTCTTCATCATTTGCCGTTCCACAGGAGTTGCTAAGATCTTTTCTTTGGGGACGTCAAAGGTGACGGCGAGAGTGTCCGTTCTGCAGGAGACGCCGAACATCATACCTCCTCTGGCTTCTCACTTAAGTGCCGGCGAAGTGGTGATCCTGGGGAAGGGGGGTGGGAAGGGTTTCCTGTCTTTGGGGCTGTCTTCTTTCTTTCTTCGATTTTAGCGATCAATTCTTTTATTTCCTTTCTTACTTCTCTTAAGAGTACCAATCTATCTCTCCCTCTGTCCACATTCATATACTTCTATCACTGAAGTCCTTCTCTTTTCCATGATTTCTAAAAATATTCAACTAACAACCTTAGTGAGCCGAAGAATCAGGATGCACGATGACACTTCCACACTCAAACAATTAAATACAAAGACGCAGACAAGTAATACACAGGGAGATGTAACAACCGTCACAGATAAGGGGGGGAGGTAGTGGTCAGGAAGGGCTCGAGCACAGGTGCTAAGTAATGACGGTTGCACATCTCAGGTGAAATGGTATAGTAAGCTTAAGCTAAAGGAACAATGGGGGGCGAAGTGTATATCCATCTGTGTTCATAGCTATAGTAGTACAGATATTAAGCCGGAGGTATCGAGTCAAATAAGTTTCTGATGAATAATAGGATTGTGCAGACCGAATAGCCCGAAGAAAAGAAGTAAAGTTACAATCATGGACGTTGAACTGTAAGCAATGAACAAGCGAAGAATTTAAGCAGGTAGGCTGAATGACTCAGGAGGAGGAAAGGAGAGGTAGATAGAAATTTTACCAGGAAATTTTAAATAAAACAGTGTGCAGAGGAGTACGGAAGAGGCAAGACTATGACTCATTGTTAGAGAAGATAGGGAGGGCGCATCCGATATAGATGAAATGATAGAAAGAGAGGCAGGTAGGCAGACCCAGAGGAGGCTGACCTATACTGTGCGGGCAGGGGCACCAAAAAGGGGATTTACCTGTACCACAATTTAGTATAAATGGAAGGGGCGTACCTACCCAAGGATGAGGAAGAAGATGTTTTCATAGTATCAACCCTTACGTAGATTGGAACCCTAAGGGAAAGGGTGGTGTAGTGACCTGAGATTGTAGTGGAAAGTTTCTCCTGGTAAATTTGAATTCTAAAATTTTTTAAATAGAAAAGACGAGTCCTGCGCGAGGAGATAGAAAAAAGAGAAAAGCCCCAGTACAACTAATTTTTTTCAGACCCGGAAAACCGGTGGTTATCACTGCAACAGCTTCTTAAAAAAAAAAAAAAAAAAAAATAACGCCAGAACTTTGAAACTGGCTAAGGGGAGGGATTTATTTTGATCCAATCCTGGAAGCAAGAGTAGTAGATAAATCTATTGGAAGTAACTAATACATGCTGTACTATTAGTTTATCATACTACTATGTCTATGAAAGATATTACCAACAGCTTAATGAAATACAGGAGATGGAAGAGAGTTTTTGTACCTAATGTTTTTATGTAGTACAAAGTAACAAGATAAATGTTAAGAAAAAAATTATTAAAATATGCGTTGTGTGCAAGATAACGAGTGTTCGAGGTAAGGGGAGGGATATGTAGTGCCCCCAGAATTTAACGAAAGTCTGGAGACACTTGTGTTCCAGCCGTTTCGAATGCGCGTTATTTTAAAGCAGGGCGTAAGGATGAGCATGGGATACTGCACCCATTTATTGTTTGTGCAGGCGAAACTGGAAGGGAGATGATTCGTCGGCGCTGACAAGTGTTCAGCGCGACCTGCCAAGGATAATTAAATACGGCCCGGAAGCTCCGTGGCCGGCTGCAAAGAGTAATGTACACCAACGCCGACGTCGCATCACACCAACGCCGACGCAGCCGTCCACAAAAGCCGACGCCGTCGTCCACCTACGCCGACGCCGCCGTCCATCGACGTTGACGCCGCCGTACACCGGTGCTGACGCCGCCTTCCACCGACGCCGGGTGAGCTACTGCTGATCTTTGATTGTTTGTGAAGTGTGGTGGGTTGTGGAAATAAGCGAGTGTACTTTTAATGATAACTAGATTAAAAGCAAAACAAAACACAATGGAAAAAGAACATCAAGTCTGTTGGGGCTATGCGAATTGAAAAACAGGGGCCAGATTTAGACGAATTAATGAGGTTTGTCAAAGCGCAGTTTGAATCACAGAACACAAAACAGGACGAACTGAAGACAGAATTAAACTCTTAAGTTAGATTTGCAAAACACAAAACTAGAGGCTCAAGTTAATATCCTAAGTAATCAGATGTAAGAGTGGAAAAAAGAATTGAAAAAAAGAATTGTCCGATTCCCTAAGTGAACAGACAAATATTTTTTTAAGGATTTAGAACAGAGAAATTAAGCTAAACTAAAAGGGTTAGTTCAAAAATTCTGCAAGAAAGCAGAACCAACATTCTTCAACAAGTAAGTCCACGAAAACGCTTAACATTACACCGGGCCACCGCAAGTTCAATCTACACTTAATACATTGCATAAGATATTTGTTATCCATACAGATCGGCAATTGTGGGTGAGCACACTTTAACAACTCCCATCACAAATAAGCGACCGCTGTATAGAACGTCCTCTGACTATGTAGTCATAGAAAAAATTTTACTTGCTAATTCTCAACTATTGATGAGAGCCACAAGGTATACGACCATCCACCAGTGCCTCCGCTACCAAATTCCCCGTTCTCTTCTCGATCTTCGCGCCTGTCGAAACAAGAGAACTTCCGCATCTCTCTTTTCAGCCAATCGCAGCCAGCGAAATTGTGTGTTTCTGTATATACTGGAGCCTTGATCAGCCAACAAAAACTTCTGATGTGAGTGACATTGTGACGCCAGGTCACGTCAGCAAGGTGCCGCGCTGTAGTTTCCACAACATTCTGGCTTTTTGCATTATTGCACAATCTTACGTAATCTTAGGTACCTGTTACATAACATAAATGCTATAAGTTGCCGTTTTACCGAATAAAATATCTTTAAACACTATTGCTTGAAGTGTGAGCAGTAATTAGATTTTTGTGTGGAAAAGGATCTACAGCCGTTCAGATTCAAAAGGAGATGGGCCCAGTTTATCGGTTTACAGTAATGATAGCCAATGATGTTGAGAGTTTAAAAGTGCCTTTCAGATATGTGTGATGAGAATGGAGTGACAGTCCACTATTGAGATAGATGAAATCATGCAGCAAGGAGACCAGAACCTGCAATCTGATAGACGTTTGACGATTGGTGCTCTCTATGATGGAGTTCCTTATGCTGGACGCACCACTCTTTACACGATTGTCACGTAAAAGCTCGAATACTGCAAACCATGTGCAAGATGGGCACTCAAAATGCTTATTGACCAACACAAAAAGCGAAGAATGTCAAGCAGACGAGTCTTTTTGTACCGCTATCGACAAGACGGAGATGATGATTGACCTAACACCCAACGACCTGAAACAATGACATCGTGGACAAGAGTTTGAACATAACGAGGATCTCTAGACAGCAGTAGCCATCTGGTTCAGTTCCTACGTGGAGAACTTATATAAAGAGGGTTTAAAGAAGTTAATGCAACGTGACGAAAAGTGCGAAACGACGACTGCGTAGAGGAGGTTGGTATGGAAGTAAAACCTTCAACAAATTTCCTTACCGGCCGAATTACCCTTACTTTTCTAATTCGCCTCGTATACGCACTGAATAGATATGGAGTAGAATGAAAAAGCTTCATTACTACCACTTTCCTTTAAACTTTTGTTCAACTCACCTTCTGTTTCAGGATCTTAGGATACTGTGGATTAACGAGCATTGCGCTCTCATTTAAATATATGGCCGAAAGACTCAGCTTACAGGAATTGTGAAACGAACCCTGTCGTCCAGGACCATGTGCCACAAAGGGCGCAGATTCACCACGGGATGGGGCAACTCATAGGCGTCTATTGTCTATTGACGCATAAGCGCGGTAGTGTGCGAGTGAGACAGACGAGAACCTACGTCGTAGGGAAACCCAGTAGAAAGCGTCTGTGGCCGCGGGGACGTAGCAGTGTTAAATATGGCGGACCCAAGATCGGCTATAAAGGGAAACATGTATGGAAACTATTTAATTCTGTAGTGATGCATGGAATGAAGCCACAGTAATGTTAATCTGCCATCCTCCACAAATGTTCATGGTGACCCCATTAAAATTTGAATATTGATCATATCTATAATAGTTTAGGATTTACTAATAAAGTGAAAATATCAAGTTTTGTAACAAAGACCTGAATGCAGAAGTCTGAACGCTTTGGTCGATCTTAACGATCGACATTTCATATAGAAGCGCATCATTAAAATGACAGACGTCGTAAATATCAACTCTGTAACTTTATTTGTTTAAAAGATATAGTAAATTTAAATTAACAGTATTTTCAATTAAGCATCAGATCATCATCTTCTCCACACAAAACACACTGGACGATGACAGCATGACACCTTACTGATTCATTAGGTAATAGAATATTTGTTGTTAAGTTTAGTGCATAATAGTTACTTTTGTTCGTTATTAATTTACCAGAAAGCACATTCGTGCAAAGCTACTGGTCGTGACATTCAAAGTTAAGAAGGAAATTGTATTGGGTTTATGTAAAAGAATTTAACACTGGATATTATTGTTACTTTATTTAGAACGCAAAAGTGGTCAAGCTTTCATTATTTAAATATGTTAAACTGTAAAGTAATGTAGAATAAGCTGTAGCCAATCAGATGGACGGCTCAGGAAAGGGAACTGCGCTAGTCAGTTGAACGAAGATGTTCGGCTCTCGGGAAACGCGGTCGAAGACGGGCAGAGGGCAGTTCTGGTCTAGACACCAAAGAGTACAGTTCGGCTGGAGTTACCAAAGGGTACAGTTCGGACTGAGACGCGAAAGCGTAAAGTCAATCTTTAGGCAGCTAGGAAGTGAAACGATTTAGAAAATTTCGTGTTGTATGCTATCGCGGGACTTAGTCTCTGAGCGGTGAGCAGCCGCGCGCCTGGTGTGAGCTCTAACTTTTCGCATACTTAACGAGGTGGAGTATCGAACTTGTAATTCACGATGCGATTGTGAATGACCGAACTGTGTCAAATGGATATGCGCTCGAGTGTAACAGTAACTCTGAGTACGACCACTTTCGCTATTAGTTTCCTTTCTGTTCAAACATTATTCTAACTAAATCGCAACTGTGTGGCCTACATCATCCATGGGTTAGATTAGGTTAGATTAGTACTTGTTCCATAGATCATGAATATGATACTTCGTAATGATGTGGAACGTGTTAGGTTAATAAAAGGTGTCCATACAAGATATTACATTAGACAAAATATTACACGACACTAATTTTTTTTCTTTTTTGTGGGATTATGAAATTACCCACTTACTATATCCAAAAATTCATCTAATGAGTAGAAGGCATTGCCATTAAGAAATTCTTTTAATTTCCTTTTAAATGCTATATGGCTATCTGTCAGACTTTTGATGCTATTACGTAAGTGACCAAAGACTTTTGTGGCAGCATAATTTACCCCCTTCTGAGCCAAAGTTAGATTTAACCTTGAGTATTGAAGATCGTCCTTTCTCCTAGTGTTGTAGCCATGTACACTGCTATTACTTTTGAATTCGTTCGGATTGTTAATAACAAATTTCATAAGTGAATATATATATTGTGAGTCTACAGTGAAGATTTCTAGCTCTTTAAATAAGTGTATGCAGGATGATCTTGGATGAGCTCCAGCAATTATTCTGATTACACGCTTTTGTGCAATGGACACTCTTTTACTCAATGATGAGTTACCCCAGAATATGATGCCATACGAAAGCAGAGAATGAAAATAGGCATGGTAAGCTAATTTACTCAGATGTATATAGCCAAAATTTGCAATGACCCTAATAGCATAAGTAGCTGAACTCAAACGTTTCAGCAGATCCTCAGTGTGTTTTTTCCAGTTCAACCCCTCATCAATGCATACACCTAGAAATTTTGAATATTCTACCTTAGCTACCGATTTCTGACCGAAGTCTATATTTATTAATGGGGTCATTCCATTTACTGTGTGGAACTGTATATACTGTGTTTTGTCAAAGTTTAATGAGAGCCCATTTGCAGAGAACCGCTTAATGATTTTCTGAAAAACATCATTTACAATTTCACCAGTTAATTCTTGTCTGTCAGGTGTGATAGCTATACTTGTATCATCGGCCAAAAGTACCAGCTTTGCATCTTCGTTAATATAGAATGGCAAGTCATTAATATATATTAAGAACAGCAGAGGACCCAAGACCGAACCTTGCGGCACTCCATTCTTGATTGTTCCCCAGTTTGAGAAATCACCAGTTTTTTGCATATTATGTGAAATGTTTATTTCAACTTTCTGCACTCTTCCAGTTAGGTATGATTTAAACCATTTGAGCACTGTCCCATTCATACCACAGTACTTGAGCTTATCTAGAAGATTCCATGATTTACACAATCAAAAGCCTTTGATAGATCACAAAAAAACCCAACGGGTGACTTCCAATTACTCAGAGCATTTAATATTTCATTAGTGAAAGTATATATAGCATTTTCCGTTGAAAAACTCTTCTGGAAACCAAACTGACATTTGTTAAAACATTATTTTTACAAAGGTGTGAAGCTACTCTACAATCATAGTATGAAGGCTTTCACGACCGGATGACATATCTTCTGGTAAACCTTCCGGGATGTAAGGTCGTGGTCCATGAAACTCTTCAGCCCCTAACGTTTCGTCCAGAGGAGGAGGAGAAACACCCCTCTGAAGATGTCCAGCGCAGCTCTGGACGAAACGTTAGGAGCTGAAGAGTTTCATGGACCACGACCTTACATCCCGAAAGGTTTACCAGAAGCTACTCTACAATACATTACTTTTTCAAGAATTTTGGATAAGATATTTAGATCCCGATGTTATTATTACTATTATTATATGTTATGTTAACTTCGTATTTTGCAAACTTGCCATCAGCCAGACAATTTAACCAAAGGGTCACAAGTGTCTAATTTAGGGCGTGTAATGCGACACGTACGGTTCAACCCCTAGACGAATTTGAGCCAAGACATTGTCAAAGAGGAACCGCATGTGAGCCCGAACATCTTTGGGATATTAGCTCGCAATACTATTATCAATGCAAAGAAAATTCATTCTATGGCAAATGAAAGTGATGTGAAACAATCATTAAATCACGAGCAAACAACAGGCCAAAGCATGAATTAGGGCCTTAGGGCAATATATAAACATGGAAACGTAGTAGAATATTCTGAACTAAACAAAACTATTCGAAAATCTCTTCGAGAAGATGTCAGAAGATACAGCGACATTTTGCTGATAGAAAATATTGAAACAATAAATGAAGGAGTTGACACAAATGACGCTGATACAGATGAGTCAAACTTAATATCGAATGTTGTCAAGCAAAACGAAATCTAGAAATATTTGGTGCTCATACTAATGACGCGATCACTGCTTCACATTGCTTCTTTTCGCAATAGAAAATCCGAATCTGGTTTTAATTTCATATTGGAAACCACCGATTACACAAAATAAAAGTTTAAGACTAGGTTTTTTTTAGGACTCGTTTCGTCAAGAGAGATGGGATTTATCCTTATTAACAACTTTTTACTTGTCTGTGACATTTTACTGAAAAACTTTCTCTGGAACGTTCTCATTTACACTGGTGCTTGAAACCGTATCGTTCTTTACGTGTGGGTAAATTTCACTGGATAAATAAATATTCATTTTCCGATCAATACAAGTATTCATTTTTGCTTTGGCCGAAAGCCTTCCTATTTCAAGGTTATACAACATTTTCTAGAACTCCCCTGTTCTAAGATCGTAAGAGATTTTAGAGCGAACGTATCTGAGCTTGACATTTCGTGTTACCTGACTAGTAGGCAATCATAAACGCACCACAATTATATGTGATTCACAGATGATGTACATCTACCAAGTCTGACACAACAGCGTCTCTTATATCGAAATCCGTTGTAGCAGTCAAAACAGGGAAGAGGAAAACAGAGAGACATTTATACAGCGGCCGTTCTTTCCGTCTGTGTTCCATTTGCTTCGTTAGCGGGCACAACAGAGAGACTTCATCACAAAGGAAAGCGTGCTGTTTATCCCGCATCTTAGAAATAAGCGAAACAACTAATTTAGCTGTGACGGCACTCCTCATTTTAATTTTTAATTGCCAGAACAAAAGGGGAAAAGACGACATCCCGCTGCCTGAAACACCTTCACAGCCATAAATGTCGGGAAGTGACTTCCTTAATAGCCTCTGTAGTATTGTCGTGCGTCCAAAGGAATTCCACCTACCTGTAAATGAGCAAGCTACACTGAAGCGTCGTGTCGTAATTTATACACTTCGTGTGTCATGATTGCGATGTTAAAGAGAGGTCAATTTGTATCAAAAATGTTACTTATTCACAACACACAAAGTGTTACATGGTGCACATTCATAATGAAAAGGATAAATATTCATTAGCGGTACAGTTGTAGTCGTCGATAGACCATCTTTTTGTGCACTTCAGGCTTAGGCAATATGTCTGTTCCAACTTCATATAATTAACTCCATCTTTTTCTCGTCCGTCATACATTTGTTACTCCTGAGCGCTTGTACTTGTTTATAACGAATGGAACACTGTCTTCATCCATCCGCTTCAGTTGTTGTCTCCATTCTTTTCTGTGTGTCTCTATCTTCTAATTTAAATTATAAATTTCCAATTCTGCCCGAATGTTATCATTTTTATGTGTTCTCTCCCTGAGCAACCTTTAACAGCTATTAAAACTCTCTGTTGACTGTATGTTATTTTTATCTCTTTTTCTCTCAGTCCAGGATTCGCTGCCATAAAGTAGCACAGGTATTGCCACTGTTTTGAACAGTTCCAATTTTGTGGTTCTGTTATTTTATTTTTTAAAGTTTTGTTTATAATTCCAAACAAATTTTGAAATTTGTTGGTTTTCTTTTCTATGTCCAGACTTAAGTCACTAAAAGTGAAGGGTCGCTCACGTACCTTGTTTCCGATAACAGTCTTAGTTTGAACTGGGAATTTTCCGTACCAGCCCATAATTTTTCTGTTAGCCGCGGATATTTTTAGATTGTAATGTTTTCTCCCATCTCATGTAACTTACATACAGAGCGTTGTAAGTTTGCTTCTGTATTTTGTAAACGAATACATCATCTGCACACACATAGCATTTAGATGGTACCTCCTATTCAGCTGTAAACTTTCATGGACTTCCTTCTTCCAGTTCTTCAGTAGAGGTGTTAAAAAGAGTCGGTGACATGCTACACTTCTCTTTGACACCCTGATTTGTTGTTATCTTACATGTTTTTGAAGCTCTGTATTTATAGATGCTCTGGTGTCTTCGTGTATGCCTCTCATTAGCCGCATAAGACGCATGGGGTGTCCACTATTGTCCAGTCTATTTCTAACAACCCTGTAAAGGCTTTTTCGAAGTCAGTGAAAGTAACAAGTGTTTTAGATTTTGCATGGTTTTTCTAAAATTCTCTTGACGCTAAAAATATAATAGCTGTACCTACGTTCTTTCCCAAACCCACCTTGTTCTTCTCCCAAATATGCATCTATTACTACTTTCAAGCAATTGTTTCTTATTTTTGAGTAAGCTTTGTATTGTTTCTGTAACGTCACATGCATTTCTGTGACACCTTTTTAAAACTACAAAGACAGATGAGACATGAATAGGCCTTCAAAATATTTCTGCTCTCAGGCTTTTCATTCTATTGCAGTGTGATCGACGAGATCTTTTGCAGGTATTCAGCCCTCTTATTGGAGGACATCGCTTGTCATTTCTTTAATTTCCCGCCACATTCACAAGTACTGAAGCAATTATATTAGGTTGGTGCATAAGTTCGTAGCGCTTTTGTTTCGCATGTTGGTATTCCGGTTGCTATGGGTTTATTTATCGATCGTCATCTTCTATTTAAGCTCCTTTTAACCAGGCCAAATATGTGTGTAGGTTTGGTAACGGGGCTAATTGCAAAATCACTTTCTTATATAACTGTGTATAGTCCACTACTGGTCGAAATCCCCCTCCCCGGATTTAGGAACCAGAAATAAAGGTGACAAATAAGGCAAATTATATGGCCAACTAACTCCTTGTTGTAGTAATTTACGGATAATATTCTTTACTTCCTGCATTTTAGGAGGAGACAAACTGTACGACATCTGCTTCACTGGTTCATGGTCAGTGATATACGATAGCCGACCGGTGTGGCCATGCGGTTCTAGGCGCTTCAGTCTGGAACCGAGTGACCGCTACGGCCGCAGGTTCGAATCCTGCCTCGGGCATGGATGTGTGTGATGTCCTAAGATTAGTTAGGTTTAAGTAGTTCTAAGTTCTAGAGAACAGATGACCACAGATATTAAGTCCCATAGTGCTCAGGGCCATTTGAACCATTTGATATACGATAACTAATCTATCTTCATATTTCTCCGGGATCTTACCAAATTCATCCTTTTCTTGGGGCAGTAGTTCCCCTACATCAACCTGCTCCAGAATCGAACCCTGACCTATTTGTATCTCATTAATACTCTTCCCCAGCTGATGCTTACAGAACGGGCGCACAATCCCTGACCAGAACCTAAATAAAAATTGCCTTGCCGCCCAATCACAGCTGAATTCCACCTTTGGGACAAAGTCGTATCCTAATATCAGATCACTGGATAGTTTTTCAGCCACAACTTTCTTCATTTTCCACGAACAGGCCTGAATACTAATTTTTGCAACAATTTCTGCAATTATCCTCAGTGCTGACCCTTTTGCAGCCTCGAGTTTCATACTACTTTTGGGTAACTTCGGAAGATTAGACACCCCAAGATTAGCCTTCTACCATAGATCCCACACTATGGAAACCGAACTTCCCGAATCCAGCAAGGCACACACTGGTTCTTCATATACACTAACATATATAAAAGGCAAACCACTGTTTCTAATAATTCTTATCCTATTACACTTTTTAAACAGCACTTTCCTCCTGTTGGACTTAGCCCGTCCCTCTAGTCATAATTCCGATCTGTCTCTCTTTACCTTCTGAGGACAATCATGCGCCATATGCCCTTCTTTGCGACACCTGAAACATGCGCCACTCCCCCTTGCCACCTCGTTTTTCCTCTGCCTCCCTGGTTCTCTATACTTGTCCGCGCTCGGCACCCGATGCTGATCTGCCCGCCTGACACGTTCAACTTGGCTTCCAAGTCTTACCATTTCCAACAACGTTCTAGATTCATCAAAAAAAAACGGCTCTCAACCTGTCCCCGGTTTGAATTCTTCCGAAATATTTTGTACCACCTCCGTTCCCGCCACATTCATACACAATGCCTTCGATCACATACTAATATCATGCACATAACTAGACAAAGTCTCAGTGACGCCCTGAAATCGTGAATAGGGAATCAGAATGAGTTCATACATGAGTCTTCTCAGAACATACTCACTGCAGATAATTTCTTGCAATTGTTTAACAGACCCCTGCTGCTATATAATCTCGCGCATCCTATACCGCAATATTCCTCTGCTCAGGGAGACAAATTCTTATAACATCAGCGTCCCTCAGATTCTGTACGTCTCTTAATTCCATTACTTCCACAAGAGACCACAACCTATCTTTCAATTGCGGAAATGGATCTACCGCCGAAGTCCCTATCTTCTGCAACACTGGTAGCAATGGGATCAGTAATTTTGCAAACTGATCTGAGGCGAAATGGGTCAACGGTTCGGTCTCGGCTTCCTTTCGTACACCTGAACTGGTTTCCTCAATTTCACGACTCCCTTACAAAACTTTCGCAACGTCGGCATGATAATCAACAAACACACTCATCAGCCTTTGCTCTTCCAACTTTTGCCTGGATTGTAACTCAACTGTTTGTAAATCCTTAAGTTGATGCCCTCAATGAGCAAACTTCATCTGCAAGCGTTTAATCTGTCTACGGGAAGTCGCACAAGATCTAAAGAAGGCCAACATACTGCCGAGCTTGCGCAAAGCAGCAACAACAGAAGAGACAGCCACACTTACCTCACCTACCTGTTCTGGCGTGATGTTTATCGGCCACTCAGCTACGGCACGGAACCGCCACGCTAGCTCGTCACATTTCCTTGCCGTTCCTCCCTGCGAATTCTCGTCTCGAACACTAGGCTTTCCTTTTTTAATTCGCTAACTCCATGAATCTCCCTGTACACCATGTCGCCTCCTGAAACTGAACTACATTACAGTTCCTAATCACAAAAAAATTAAATACAGCCTTAAAATAAATTATCCGCTGTTCTTTCGAGGTAGGTTTATACAGCCAACCGGTTGCAAATATCTGTTAGGTCCATTGACCTAGGTTTCGACACCTACAAAGAATGTCTTCATCAGAATGAAATGGTCAGATATTGTTCCTAGCTAGTCACGTGTAGCAAATGCTGTAACGTTTTACTTCACTTCTGACTTGAACATAGCTGCTCTAAATTCTTATCACTGCTTTTTAGCAATGTATTTTTACGATTTATGAAAATTTCATTCTGATGTTGACACCTTCAGTAGGTGTCGAAACCTAGGTCAATATACCTAACAGCTATTTGCTACTGTTTGGCTGGTATAATCCTACTATACGGTTGCAGAGTAACAGCCAAGTTTGAAACGGTATCACTTTCTTTTGTTTTTACTGTTCAGCAAATGCACCCACCACCATACTCTGTTACCAGTGATAGGAAGAGACAGATTTAGAGGTGATGTGGAACAGACTGGTTGTACAATAAAAATCTAACACTCCTTATTACAAAAGTTTATTAATTTACAGGAGCCCAACAAACTTTTTTATACAATGGCTGAACAGTCAACAACGTGCTCTACCTTTTCATTTATTTTATTAAAGGGAAGAGTTAGTCTCTTCCTTTATTTAAAATCTAACATTCATTAGTTAATTGTTTCATCTCACATTGAAATCCTTTTGTTTGGTTTCCAAACATTCATACAAGAGCTTATGCAGAGAGAGTTCCCAAAAAAATTTTAAACAATATTCTAAAACAACCTCCACTGAACAAAGCTGCATTTCAATCTTTTAAGCTGAATTTAAAAAAAGAAAGCTCACCCAATATCAGAAGCAAACACAACTCAGTGTGCAGAGGGTACTTAACCACTTTTGATTATTAAGAATCGGGTCGCATAACTCTGAGTTATTCCCCAAATTTGTAGCACGTCACCTGCTTCAATGAAGACAGTTCTTTTACAATAATAATCTATAAACTAGCAATTCCAGAGGACACTTGCCATTAAATTTCCACAAGTTAAATCATTCTATAAAAAGCATTTACGAGGGCACTTGATAACATACAACCAGAGCTCCTGCAGAAAGTGATCAGCTTAAGTTCTCACGTGGTCAAGAATAGTTACCAACATATTAATTTGAGAGCTCTCCACTATTTCCGGTAATTAATATACAGTGTCAATACACACCGTCCTCATAGAAGCAAAATTCCAGTGTACTATATAACTGTACACAGTGAGATGTTACTATAACAGAAAAGACAACCTTTTATCAAAGTACCATGTCCAGACTAATCTCACTTAAAATTATTTAACATCTACCCACCCCTTGGACCGGCCGTGCTTTTGTACTACTCGCACCGCACTTCTCAGGCCTGACTACCAGAACAACAGGTCCCACTCGGCCAATACAGCAGATTACAGTTCGTGCCTGGTTTCCACCAAACCAAATCAACTGGTTCGTTATCGGCGCTTTCCATATTCCTCCCCCTCTTACAAAATCAGCTTCACAACACAGTTCATCATTCTACACAAGATGGCTGCCACGGCGTGCCGTCTTCTTCCTCCGAACTCGTGAAAGTCTGTGCATGTGCCTGCCTTCCGACACGCACGCTCCTCTGCTCCCAGCAGCTTCACCAAAGCACGTCCACTCGCCAGCCGTTAAGCCGTCGGCGCATGAACCGTGCTGTAGAACGTCAACGTTGAGCGTGCAAAGTTCATCGTGTTGCTGAACGCTCAGAAACGGTGCGACTTGTGCATACGGTACGTGGGCCCCAACGTTGTACATGCGATCGCAACGCACTCTGGCGGCAGTTGCGGGAAGTTTCTAGTTCGTAAATCACACTGTCTACTAAACGGGCGCGCGTAAAATTCCCACGTTAGCTCTTTTAAAACGCACATTTCCTCCTTTGTCCACGAAATGGAAAGTAACATGTTCAATCAATAAGGACACAGGCTTATAAAAGTTCCATTACAAACAGTGCGATACAAATTTGCAATACTTCTTCACATAAGATGAACATTATTTCATCATTCCCACATTTTAGTAAAACCCCAAGGTCAGTCTTACTTGATCACTGTTCCTACCCAGTAGTAGAATCTTTGCAACACGTGAATTACGAAGCGTAAAAGGAAAAGGAGCAAAATAGCTTTACACAAGTAGCGCAAGATGTCCTGTAGATTAAGCCAATCGAACACCCAAAGAAAGGTGAACTTATATTTACATGACATCAAAAATTGTAGTATATACTTATATTAAACTAAAATAAAGTAACAGAACCTAATAAAAACACAAATGTTAGGAAAAAAAATTTATGTACTGGCGAGCCGCGAACCACCGCTCAAACATAAAAATGTCACAAATCACTAACGCTACGAACCACGCTTTTTTTGCATTATTTTTTTTTCGTTGTTGGTCGTTGTGTTTGGTCGTTGCGGAAGTCACATGACATCCGTTTAAGTTCGTTTGTTGATCCTTCCACTCAGTTTTTTTTTATTACAGAGGCCAAGCAGCTCTCTGACCGAACACGCTCAGCTACTGTGCCGGCAAAATGATTAGGATAACACAACACCCAGTCCCTGAGCGGATGAAATCTCCGACTCAGCAGGGAATCGAACCCGGGCGCCACGCTAAACCAACATCATACAGTTAGTTGCCATTCCTAGGATCTTACGACTTGCTGAAACTTTTAATCGTAGCTATGTTACTAACTGAAATTTAATTATAACAGCCGGCCGAAGTGGCCGAGCGGTTGTAGGCGCTACAGTCTGGGACCGCGTGACCGCTACAGTCGCAGGTTCGAATCCTGCCTCGGGCATGGATGTGTGTGATGTCCTTAGGTTAGTTAGGTTTAAGTAGTTCTAAGTTCTAGGGCAGTGATGACCTCAGAAGGTAAGTCCCATAGTGCTCAGAGCCATTTGAGCCATTTAATTATAACAAATTGTACCACGAACAATGCGTTTTGGGTGCATCCTCAGTGTATTGCTCCCTTCAAATAGCATACTCTCATAATACGCAAATTACAATACTTCTTTTGCCACGAGTACGATGTTTCTTTATTTTATTACAACGGATTACACAGTTAACAACGGGTTTTCCAGTGATTCTCAGTCTTCTGGTGCTCAGAAACGGCATATGTACGTATAGGCTTGAAATGAATGCCAATATGGCGCCTCACAACTTTGTGCTGAACGGAGATGGCGTGCATGTGACGTAGTTGATGATGTGCCATCTCATTGGTCAACGCTCAGACGCACGCTCAGAATATCTGACAGGCTAGATCAGTGGTCGTCAAACTTTTTTGTTCAAGGGCCAAAACTAACAATGTGATGTGGCACCTCGGGCCGCAGATGCCCAGGTCTTTTCATTAACTGGCAAACAACGTAAATGGTGTTTTATGAACCTCCAATAGACTAGCTATAGTAAAGAAGCCAGAAGTTTACCACTGACTTTCTAGCACTTGTCGTTAAGGTCGATACCATTCGGACCACTACGTGTAGAATGTTCTTTGTTTCAGATTGTTGCCACCCTCAATGACCCGTAAATTGTAACACTGTAATTGCCCGACGAAATGTTGCTGCATTGTCTTTGTGAACAGACGGTTAATAACAGCAAATGGACTTACACTTAAATGTATTATGTAACATGAGACACGATCACAACTGTTTTCTACACGTTTTGGAAGTCATTTTTCTTCAACTCACTTGACTGAACTACAACAGCCTTAATTTTATTTCATACTAGTTGAGGTACCTGGCATTGGCTTGATATGTATTTATCCCAATCTTATTTTATTCTGTCTCTTCCTTCTCTCACTCTCTGTCGTCCATCTCGACTTTCCCCTCACTCTCCATCTCTTCATCCCTTTATCTGTCCATTTTGCACTCCCCCTGCTTGTGATCATGTCCTCCTCCCCTTCTCCCTCCACATTACCATCCCCTGCCCCAATAAGATGTTGACTTTGCTTACCCCACAATATTTCTTTACAGATTGAAAATAATATGTGTATCAGTGTGGCTGAAATCGATCTGAGGGTTTAGGAGGAGAAGTGGAGGATAAAAACACACACACACACACACACACACACACACACACACACACATACATACATACATACATACATACATATATACATTTTAAGAGATAATGACTAATTATTTATTTTAACAAATATGTACCGCATATGACCGTCTCTATAATGCGTATTCACGAATCCAACGCACTTTCATTTAAAATTGATACAATAGCAGATAATTTGCACGAGGCACACGCACCCATTTGTTGTCAGCATTGAGAAACAAACAAGAAAACATTTCCATTATTACGTCCCCTCCCACTGCAACGACAAATCTATCTGCCCCTGTATCAAGTGGCACCTGTAAAGGTCATAGAACAACTTTACGCGCTCCTGCTTACAATTCTTCCAGTATATTTTTCATTTGACGAATGAGACAGGTACAGCCGACAGCTGCAAACGATTTATTCTTTACTGGATTTTGATATATATCATTTATCGTTCTTCAGAAACTGTAAACATTAGCACCTGTTAAAATGAAATAGTACTTCCAGAAACAAACCACTCGTAACTGTTGGATATATGTAACTCCTTCGCCAAATAACATTGCTGTGCAGTTGCTGACAGCAATAAGCCATGTTTATGGCACTGAAATTCTGCAATACAGGGAAAAAGATTTTTAAATCCCCATCCGCCGGTTTGATAACTGTTAGATTATGAGAGATATATTCGTAGGAGACATACGAGTAGTTGTGTCACGTTGTCAACAATTACATTTTTAGTCAGTCTTCACAGGAGTCGAGTGTTGAGACCGACTGGAATAATCGTAGTGGTAGCATGAGTCAATGATGACATGTGCCATTCACAGACTTTCACATAATGACTGTCACCAAGGTTACGAGTGTTGAAAATTGTATAAAATGCTGCTGATCAGATTTCAGTAAACTGGAAAAAAGCATACAGTGCATCTGACTAATTCATTCCAGTTTAATTATCTCTGTGAAAATAAAATTCACATCACTTGTATAATCTCACAATATTCATGTAGCTAGGCAGGAGCATAAGAAGGGTGAAGGGAAGGAAGGTAATCGTTAGTAATTTTGAGCCACTAACAAAAACAAATCTGGGACCAGTGTATCTTGTTCCTGAAATTTATTTTAAAGTACTTTCATGCAAGATGAGATAGATGTATTACTAAAATATTATATTACATTATTCAAATGCAACAAAAACTTTATTATAATTGCATTACTCTCAGATTTTCGAAAAAAAGTAGAAATAAATAGGAAATTTAAAAAAAGAACAGATGCACTGCACATGCAACAAGCTATATTAGAAAGCTACAGGTCTCTTATTTAATCTGGTTTTTATTCATTATAATTGCAAAACAAACGTAAATACAAATATATAATTTTTCATTAATGTGACTTGTGATGTTGAACTTTTTTGACTATGTCGTCTATATCTGCGTCGTTTGGTCTGCATGCAATCCTCATTGCGTCTTATAAATGACTGGACAACTGATTACGATATTTATTTTTCAGGTACTTCATTTTTGAAAATGAAGTTTCATAAAGGTGAGTTGAAGGAAATAGTGTTAAAATGAACTGTGCACAGTCTCGTAAATTTTTATAATTGTTAGGCACACATTTCCAAAATTCAGTGTACTGTTGTGTTTCACGATGTTCTATAAACAGAACTTTAAGCTGCGTGTCATGCTGAAGTTCGATTATTTCATTTAGCAAATTAGTTTCAGAAAATACAAATTGGCAAAATAATTTGAGATCATCATGTCTAGCATGTCCTCTACGAGAATGAAACAGCTTCGAACATATGTAACACTTGCAAATCTGTTTTTTATTTGTTCCAAATAGGCTTCCAAATATTCTTTCATGTTTTTGGTAAATAGTTTCGGCGATAGTTAAGCCTGATCGGAGCATAGCAACAGTTTGAAAATTAGGCAGATCTTCTACTTCGAGTTCATTTATATATAATTGCAGTTTGGCTTCAAATGCAAAAATTTTATTAGTCATTTGCCCAATTATCTTGTTTGGTCCTTGTAATTCCAAGTTAAGTGTGTTGAATTTTTTTGTAATATCGGTCAAAAAAGCTGTAGGTATCCACCATTCATCATCATCAAGTTCAGGATAATTTTTGCCACTTTGTTGTAAGAATAAAATAATTTCAAATTGACAAACCGTTCCAGCACTTTTCCTTTGCTTAGCCATCTGACAGCAGTATGCAGGAGAACATCTCTGTAATAAGGTTGCAATTCCTGCAGAAGTTCTTTAAATTTTCGGTGATTAAGTTCACGAGCACGAATGAAATTTATAACACTTATAATCGTTTGCATAACATTCTTCAATTTGGTATTTGAAATCTGACATGCCGAACTTTCTTGATGCAGTAAGCAGTGAATGGAGAGTAAATCCGGCAAATTCCATTCCTTCTTAATCAGTGCTATCAAACCATTTTTGACACCGTCAATGACGGACAACCATGTGTACACACTGATATTAATTTGCTCATAGATAAGTCATTTTTTTACAAATTCTTTAGTTGCATCCACAAAATCATATCCGTTTGTGTCACCTTTCATGGTTGTAATCGCTAAAAAATATTCCTCTATTACCCCATCATTTGTGCAGTAACGCACAAATAGTGAAAACAGCCATCAAAGCTAAATCTGCACTGGAACCACATGCAAGACTTAAGTATTTGCATAGTTTGACTTTATTAATTACTGCCTCAAACACATATTTTGAAATATCTTCTATACGACGTCGGCAGGGTAGATTCTGAAAGTGAGAGCTTATTTCTTTCAGCTGATATTTGTTTACTGTTGGAGAAATTTTGAAACAAAGTTTCAGTGAAAGCTTTCATATTTTTTGCCACAATATTACATACTTCGTATGATGTTATTGTGGCAGCCTCACTGCCCAACTGCTGCTAACATAAAGTTTTGTTGACGACGAATGGTAGATTTTAGATGAGCTATTTTTTTCTTTCTTTCATTTTAATTCGAATGAAAAGCTACTGTAAATGAATTGTGCTTACTTGTCTAGTGGCGAAATAAATTGTATCTCTTCAGTCCCGCAATCGTATCCCGGCATATTAAGGAAGTAGCAGTACCTTCTTTGTGTCCACTTATAAAGCAAAACTCTTCTTCCCATATTTATTGGAAACTTCTTTTCTCTTCACATATTTTCCTCTTAGTCACTGTTCTTGAAGGTACATCAGACATTATTTATTCCACTAATAATTATATCACCAAATATGAACACCTACATTCAATACGAGACCAACCCTCAGGCACACCGAAACTTATTTCAGGACTGACACGACAAAGCTAACAATAAGGCGGCTGCGGGACAAGCCCGCTGCCGAGAAACAAGCGGCCCTGGGCACTCGGCGTGTTTGATGCACTGCTCACATAGTTGGCTAGCAGGCCGCTCACGCCTTTCGCGCTGCGGAACACCGGCAAGTGGCGCATTAAATGAAACTGGTGGATGATTTTCAGTTACCTAATTACTTCCCCAACATTAATTACAGTTCTACGCAGTTGAGGTAAACAAAACATCGCTATGCCAGACAAGTAGGTAACTAATGCTACCTGTGCGAAGCCGAGGAGGGTCGCGGGCCGCACGAAAACACGGGCCGCAGTTTGACGACCACTGGGCTAGATAGTGCTCTTGCACGTTCTGAAAGACTTCCACGCTATGACGTCAGAAACTCGGCACGCTCAACGCTCAACGTTCGGATGCACGGTCCGTGTGCCGGCGGCTTTACGCTCGCATGCACGGAGCCCGCAGGCGCTATACTCTCTGGCTCCCCTCGAAAGTCTCATCCATACCATCAAAGACAGTCTCTGAAGACAAATCAGTCTGTCGATCCCAATGGAAATCTCGGACCATCTAACACGGTTCATTATTGCTGAAAATTACTTGCTAGCGAAAACGGATTTTTACAGGTTGGCATTTATGTGCTCTATTTTGTCGTTTTGACAACGTCTTATATTTTCCGTCCTGGTGTGCATCTCTAGTGGATACCTCGTTCTCTTGTTATTTTTTTATTTTGTATTTCATTCTCACCTTTGTTTTTCTTCATATGTATTTTACACGAAACGAGATTTGACCAAACACTTACCTCTCCATACTCATTCAATGGAGACACAAGTGTTTGCCCAAATCTCGTTTTACGCAGAAAGAGATATCTACCGGAGACGCACAACAGGATAGAAAATATGACATGCTGTCAAAACGATAAAGAAAAGGGCACAGAAAAGCCGAGCTACAAAAATCCATTTTCACTTGAAATGTATTTTTCAGAAATAAATTTGACCTATAGAAAATAGCACACGGGTGTCGAATAATGTTTGGACTAATAAAAAAGAAATACATGGTAGTCCTTTTTATCTGTTTTCCGTCTTTCCCTAAATTTACCTCCACGAGGTATGTACCGTCTATGTAACTAAATGAAGGCAGTTTGTTGCCATACGCGTTTCGCTTCATTTATTTGGGAAGCTTCATCAGTAGCCTGAAATACATGTTTCTTTTTATACATATAATAAACGTAATATGTGACAGATATAACATGCTGATATATTACATTTCCTCGTGTTTTTCTCTTGCTTTTTATGTTAGAAGCAACTTTTGTAGCACAAGTTTCGCATTGTGAATGTATAGTTCGGTGTTACTTACGAATTCCAGCGCGCTGTTAACACATGTATTTGTTCCTGGAGATGTAATTGTTGTTCTTCATACTCCAGCTGGTCGATTTCTGGAGTTGTTTCATACACACTTGTCACATCACATGTTTCACTTTCACTTCCATTTGGTGATCAACATAAGTGTGTTTTCGGTGTGTAGTGTTACCAACTGTTGTTATAAGTTTGTCAGTCTTTTGTTTCTGTTGTGTTTGATGCTTTTCAATGGTTGTGTTTGTGTGTGTGAGTGTGAGTGTGTGTGTGTGTGTGTGTGTGTGTGTGTGTGTGTGTGTGTGTGTGCGTGTTCGTCCACGCGCGCGCGCGTGTGTGTGTATTCTGCTGGTTTTTTTAAATAAATGTGTGTGTGTGTAATTTGCCATGTGCAAATGTATTATTATTCTTATTTTTTTAAATATAAGGTCGTGTATGTGTGTGTGTGTGTGTGTGTGTGTGTGTGTGTGTGTGTGGGTGGGTGGGTGTGGGTATGTGTGTGTCTGTGGGAGGGGGGGGGGGTGCTTGTGGGTGATATGTGTAATTTGCTGTGTGCAATTTTTTTTATTCAGGCCCCTAATAATGCTTCCCAAATAAATAAAGTAAAACGCGTACGGCAACAAACTAACTGCCTTCATTTAGTTGCATAGACGGTACATACCTCCACAAAATACATTGTGTTTTGCATATGGGAGGCTGAAAAATTAAAGAATAAAAAATTAAATTTTAGTTCACAAACACGGAAAAAACATCAACAGAAGCTTCCAACCCCAGCAACATTCGACTAGGGAGAATTAGACACTATTACTTCAACGTCAATTGTATTCGTACTACAAAAAGCTAACGTCGAGCGTCAACCGTTAATGATTGTATCTATCGTCTACGCTTAACTGCCATTCACTTGGAGCTACAGTTGGATTACTCGTTTAAGTAAAGCATTATTACCCTTGTTGCGACTTCTCAAACTGAATGGAGTCGTTTGCTAATAAATAAACTGTATTACTTAAGTTTCTCTGAGAACTGAATTAGGCTACGGGTTAAATAAGGCCAATTCAAATGTGGTGTTTGTACTTCCAGACATGTCCGAAAGAACAGACGTTATTTTTATCCCGCAACCATTATGAATCAAGACACAAAGGAATCAATGACATTACCTGCTTGTGGGAAGATTTAAATCAACGTGGAAAGTATAGAATTTGTGCTGATCTGGGACCTGAACCCAGGTCTCCTGCTAACTACGCAGATGCGCCCCCCCTGCGCCATCCAGACACAGTGATCACCACAACTACATAGACTACCGTAGTAGCTAATGTCATTAAATCCTTTGTGTCTTGATGGCAGATTCAACTCTTTTTCAATATATTGTCCAATAATAAATACACTACTGGCCATTAAAATTGCTACACCACGAAGAAATGCAGATGATAAACGGGTATTCATTGGACAAATATATTATACTAGAGCTGACATGTGATTACATTTTCACTCAATTTGGGTGCATAAATCCTGAGGAATCAGTACACAGAACAACCACCTCTGGCCGTAATAACGGCCTTGATACGCCTGGACATTGAGTCAAACAGAGCTTGGATGGCGTGTACTGGTACAGCTGCCCATGCAGCTTCAACACGATACCACACTTCATCACGAGTAGTTACTGGCGTATTGTGACGAGCCAGTTACTCGGCCACCATTGACCAGATGTAGTCAATTGGTGAGAGATCTGGAGAATGTGCTTGCCAGGGCAGCAGTCGAACATTTTCTGTATCCAGAAAGGCCCGTACAGGACCTGCAACATGCAGTCGTGCATTATCCTTCTGAAATGTAGGATTTCGCAGGGATCGAATGAAGGATAGAGCCACGGGTCGTAACACATCTGAAATGTAACGTCCACTGTTCAAAGTGCCGTCAATGCGAACATGAGGTGACCGAGACGTGTAACCAATGGCACCCCATACCGTCACGACGGGCGGTACGCCAGTATGACGATGACGAATATACGCTTCCAACGTGCGTTAACCGCGATGTCGACAAACACGGATGCGAACATCATGATGCTGTAAACAGAATCTGGATTCATCCGAAAAAATGACGTTTCGCCATTCGTGCACCCATGTTCGTCGTTGAGTATACCATCGCAGGCGCTTCTGTCTGTGATGCAGCGTCAAGGGTAACCGCAGCCATGGTCTCCGAGCTGATACTCCATGCTGCTGCAAACGTCGTCAAACTGTTCGTGCAGATAGTTGTTGTCTTGCAAACGTCCCCATCTGTTGACTCAGGGATCGAGACGTGGCTGCACGATCCGTTACAGCCATGCGGATAAGATGCCTGTCATCCCGACTGCTAGTGATACGAGGCCGTTGGGATCCAGCACGGCGTTCCGTATTACGCTCCAGAACCCACCGATTCCATATTCAGTCATTGTATCTTGACCAACGCGAACAGCAATGTCGCGATACGATAAACCGCAATCGCGATAGGCTACAATCCAACCTTTATCAAAGTCGGAAACGTGATGGTACGCATTTCTCCTCCATACACGAGGCATCACAACAACGTTTCACCAGGCAACGCCGCTTGTGTATGAGAAATCGGCGCCAACCTTGTGTGAATGCTCTGAAAAGCTCTTCCTGTCTGTTAAATTTCGCGTCTGCAGCACGTCATCTTCAGGGTGTAGCAATTTTAATGGCCAGTAGTGTAAGTAATGTGATGTGCCGCACCATGATCATGACAAACATATAGTGACAAAATCCATACTTGAATTTATTGATTAGCGATATATAGGCTTGACATTAATACGGATAAGATAAAGAATTAGCGGAAAAGTATTAAATCCTGTGCGTTGTTATCTCGTACAAGGTGCATGCTGGATTTTTTTATATCGTCACGTACTAAAAATTCCTTACTGCACGGGACGGTTGGCAACTGTAGCCCCACCCCGTCCGCCGGGATTTCCGTCGCACTCCAGTGTTCGCGAAACACAGTACGCCTGCGACCGCAGAGGAGATGCGCCGTAATTTTTTTTTTTTTTCCGCTGACGTGTCAGAGCGCGGTCGAAGCCTCTCTGGCCGGCGATGGGAGACACACAGAGGGCCGTGACGTCAGCTGCACTGTGGCAACAGGGAGACGCTGCAGGCGAGCGCCCAACAATGGAGTGATGTGTGTGCAGAGGGCGGCCGCGGCCCGCGCCTGCCGCTGGCGGCTACGGCGGGCTGCGCTCCAGGGTCCTTCTTTACGCGAGTTGGGGGCGAGTTGGGCCCGCCGCGGCGGCTACTTGCGAAGTTCCGCGCGCACCACTCACCATTGTTCTGAGGGCCAACTTCTTGATAAATAGAGGCGCGGCTTTTCTCAAGTGCCCAGCCGGATATACGACCAATTTTTACCGCTCGCTGTGCCGATAGCGCCGCTATTCACAGTTCTGGCGGAAAGAGAAGCGCGGGAGGCCTCGAGAGCAAGTTACCGGAAGAAAAGAGAAGACAACCGAGAGAACTCATTTTGGGAGCAGCCACATTCGGGGTGAAATTTTACTGTTGAGACTAGTTTTGGAAACGCTTTTCTTGCTGGAAACGCAATTACTCGTGGGAATTAGATTCGAACACGCGAATAAGAAACATAACACTGCACCCTTCAATAAACTAAGTCGGTTCCGTGAGATTGACTGTGGTGTCACCGCCAGACACCACACTTGCTAGGTGGTAGCCTTTAAATCGGCCGCGGTCCGTTAGTATACGTCGGACCCGCGTGTCGCCACTATCAGTGATTGCAGACCGAGCGCCGCCACACGGCAGGTCTAGTCTAGAGAGACTCACTAGCACTCGCCCCAGTTGTACAGCCGACTTTGCTAGCAATGGTTCACTGCCTGCATCCGCTCTCAATTGCAGAGACGACAGTTTAGCATAGCCTTCAGCAACGTCATTTGCTACGACCTAGCAAGGCGCCATATTCAGTAATTACACTCCTGGAAATTGAAATAAGAACACCGTGAATTCATTGTCCCAAGAAGGGGAAACTTTATTGACACATTCCTGGGGTCAGATACATCACATGATCACACTGACAGAACCACAGGCACATAGACACAGGCAACAGAGCATGCACAATGTCGGCACTAGTACAGTGTATATCCACCTTTCGCAGCAATGCAGGCTGCTATTCTCCCATGGAGACGATCGTAGAGATGCTGGATGTAGTCCTGTGGAACGGCTTGCCACGCCATTTCCACCTGGCGCCTCAGTTGGACCAGCGTTCGTGCTGGACGTGCAGACCGCGTGAGACGACGCTTCATCCAGTCCCAAACATGCTCAATGGGGGACAGATCCGGAGATCTTGCTGGCCAGGGTAGTTGACTTACACCTTCTAGAGCACGTTGGGTGGCACGGGATACATGCGGACGTGCATTGTGCTGTTGGAACAGCAAGTTCCCTTGCCGGTCTACGAATGGTAGAACGATGGGTTCGATGACTGTTTGGATGTACCGTGCACTATTCAGTGTCCCCTCGACGATCACCAGTGGTGTACGGCCAGTGTAGGAGATCGCTCCCCACACCATGATGCCGGGTGTTGGCCCTGTGTGCCTCGGTCGTATGCAGTCCTGATTGTGGTGCTCACCTGCACGGCACCAAACACGCATACGACCATCATTGGCACCAAGGCAGAAGCGACTCTCATCGCTGAAGACGACACGTCTCCATTCGTCCCTCCATTCACGCCTGTCGCGACACCACTGGAGGCGGGCTGTACGATGTTGGGGCGTGAGCGGAAGACGGCCTAACGGTGTGTGGGACCGTAGCCCAGCTTCATGGAGACGGTTGCGAATGGTCCTCGCCGATACCCCAGGAGCAACAGTGTCCCTAATTTGCTGGGAAGTGGCGGTGCGGTCCCCTACGGCACTGCGTAGGATCCTACGGTCTTGGCGTGCATCTGTGCGTCGCTGCGGTCCGGTCCCAGGTCGACGGGCACGTGCACCTTCCGCCGACCACTGGCGACAACATCGATATACTGTGGAGACCTCACGCCCCACGTGTTGAGCAATTCGGCGGTACGTCCACCCGGCCTCCCGCATGCCCACTATACGCCCTCGCTCAAAGTCCGTCAACTGCACATACGGTTCACGTCCACGCTGTCGCGGCATGCTACCAGTGTTAAAGACTGCGATGGAGCTCCGTATGCCACGGCAAACTGGCTGACACTGACGGCGGCGGTGCACAAATGCTGCGCAGCTAGCGCCATTCGACGGCCAACACCGCGGTTCCTGGTGTGTCCGCTGTGCCGTGCGTGTAATCATTGCTTGTACAGCCCTCTCGCAGTGTCCGGAGCAAGTATGGTGGGTCTGACACACTGGTGTCAATGTGTTCTTTTTTCCATTTCCAGGAGTGTAGATTCGAACACGCGAATAAGAAACATAACACTGCACCCTTCAATAAACTAAGTCGGTTCCGTGAGATTGATTACGCCGAGGTGACAAAAGTCATAGAATACCACCGAATACCGTGTCGGACTATGGTGTCACCGCCAGACACCACACTTGCTAGGTGGTAGCCTTTAAATCGGCCGCGGTCCGTTAGTATACGTCGGACCCGCGTGTCGCCACTATCAGTGATTGCAGACCGAGCGCCGCCACACGGCAGGTCTAGTCTAGAGAGACTCACTAGCACTCGCCCCAGTTGTACAGCCGACTTTGTTAGCTATGGTTCACTGCCTGCATCCGCTCTCATTTGCAGAGACGACAGTTTAGCGTAGCCTTCAGCAACGTCATTTGCTACGACCTAGCAAGGCGCCATATTCAGTAATTAGAATGAATTCTGAACAGGTAATATTGTGAATCATGTACCGTCAAGGGCGACGTTCGTCATTAATGGATTAAAGTTAAGTATCAAACTATTTATGTCCGCTTTCTGAATTCCAATTCCTTGTCATGTTCCAGACCTCACGTACGTCAATATAGTCCTTCCCTCCTCACGCCAGCCTGCGTGAGCTAAAACGCGTGCATTTCGGCCTCCTCTAGTAACACGGTGTTGGCTCTTCTGCCAACACAACACGGACCTCCTTTTGTGCGGCGTTGTACAGCAGCTCGTGGCGCGAACTCAACAGGCCGTTGGAAGTTCTCTACGGAAATATTGAGTCCATAATTGCAAAAGTATTCCCGGTGCAGGATCTTGTGCACGAAGACACCTCTCAATTATATCCCATAAATGTTCGATGGGATTCATACCAGGCGATCTGGACAGCCACATCATTCGCTCGAACTGTCCAAAATGTTCTTCAAACCAGGCGTGAACGACTGTGGTCCAGTGACATGGTGCATTGTCATCCGTAAAAATTCCATCGTTGTTGGCTGCAAATGGTAACCGACTAGCCTAACTCGCATATCATGTCGTTTCTGGAAACCCAGAATCTACTCTGTAGGAATCAACATGGATTCCGGAAACAGCGATCGTTTGAGACCCAACTCGCTTTACTCGCTTTATTTCTTCGTGAGACCCAGAAAATATTAGATACAGGCTCCCAAGTAGATGCCATTTTCCTTGACTTCCGGAAGGCGTTCGATACAGTTCCGCACTGTCGCCTGATAAACAAAATAAGAATATCAGACCAGCTGTGTGGCTGGATTGAAGAGTTTTTAGCAAACAGAATACAGCATGTTGTTCCCAATGGAGAGACGTCAACAGACGTTAAAATAACCTCTGGCGTGCCACAGGGGACTGTTATGGGACCATTGGTTTTCACAATATATATAAATGACCTAGTAGATAGCGTCGGAAGTTCCATGCGGCTTTTCGCTGATGCTGTAATATACAGAAAAGTTGCAGCATTAGAAAATTGCTGCGAAATGCAGGATGATCTGCAGCGGATAGGCACTTAGTGGAGGGAGTGGCAACTGACCCTTAACATAGACAAATGTAATGTATTGAGAATACATAGAAAGAAGGATCCTTTATTGTATGATTATATGATAGCGGAACAAACACTGGTAGCAGTTACTTCCGTAAAATATCTGAGAGTATGCGTACGGAACGATTTGAAGTGGAATGATCATATAAAATTAATTGTCGGTAAAGCGGGTGCCAGATTGAGATTCATTGGGAGAGTCCTTAGAAAATGTAGTCCATCAACAAAGGAGGTGGCTTACAAAACACTCGTTCGACCTATACTTGAGTATTGTTCATCAGTGTGGGATCCGTACCAGCTCGGATTGACAGAGGAGATAGAGAAGATCCAAAGAAGAGCGGCGCGTTTCGTCACAGGGTTATTTGGTAAGCGTGATAGCGTAACGGAGATGTTTAGCAAACTCAAGTGGCAGACTCTGCAGGAGAGGTGCTCTGCATCGCGGTGTAGCTTGCTGTCCAGGTTTCGAGAGGATGCGTTTCTGGATGAGGTATCGAATATATTGCTTCCCCGTACTTATACCTCCCGAGGAGATCACGAGTGTAAAATTAGAGAGATTCGAGCGCGCACGGAGGCTTTCCGACAGTCGTTCTTCCCGCGAACCATACGCGACTGTAACAGGAAAGGGAGGTAATGACAGTGGCACGTAAAGTGCCCTACGCCACACACCGTGAGGTGGCTTGCGGAGTATAAATGTAGATGTAGATGTAGACGTAGAACATAACCATCTCCAGTTACTGATCAGTTCAGTTGGACCAGAGGACCAGTCCCTTCGATGCTCAGCCCGCACCATTATGTAGCCAGCACCAGCTTCCACAGTGTCTTGCTGACATTCTAGGTCTATAGATTCGAGGGATCTGCACCACAGTAGAACCCTTCTATCAGCTCTTACCAACTGAAATCGGAACCCATCTGACCGGACTACGATTTTCCGTTCGTCTAGGGTCCAACCGATATGGTCACAAGCCCAGGAGGGGTACTGCAGGTGATGGTTAACAAAGGCACTCTCCTCGATCGTCTGCTACCGTAGCCCTTTAACGATAAATTGCTCCGCACTGTCCTAACGGATACGTTCGTCGTACGTCCCTCGTTGATTTCTGTGGTTATTTCATGCAGTGTTGCTTGTCTGTTAGCATTGACAACTCAATGCAAACGCCGCTGCTCTTGGTCGTTAAGTGAAGGTCGTTCGCCACAGCGTTGTCCATGATGAGGGGTAATACCTGAAATTTGGTATTCTTGGCACACTCTGTGGCTCTCAGAATATCGAATTCCCTAACGATTTCCGAAATGGAATGTACCATGCATCTAGCTCCAACTACCATTCCGCGTTCAAAGTTTGTTAATTCCCGTCGAGCGGCTGTAATCACATGGGACACCTTATCACGTGAATCACAAATAGCAGCTCCGCCAATGCACTGCCCTTTTATACCTTGTGTGCTTGATACAGTCGCCATCTGTAATGTGTGTATTGTTATCCCATGACCTGCGTCACCTCAGTATAGATGAAGGTCCTAACCAGGGGCTCTGGATTTACTATTTGAAGAACTGGGGAACTGTGAGAACTGCTCAGATAGTCCGTAGGGTCACCGCCACAGTTGAGAAAATGTAATTATAACAAGGGAATTAATTACTGTCTTTGACAGACATCAAATCGCTTTCATTGTTTCATCACCTGAAATTAAGTTAATCGTGTGGTATGTTCTTTCTGAATGAAAGTCAAAAAGAGGTTACACCTGAACATATTGTAGCAAACTGTCAATGAAAAACACGAAAACGTTGAACCTGCAAGATGTATTTGTGCTTCGGAAACGTCAATCTGGATCACTAGGATTAGTTTGAAGGAGGGTGAGAGAAGGAGAGTTTCCGTTGAGAAACGGTCGTTTAAACTTTAAACTCAATTTATATTGATAAACAGATGTTTAGACACTGAATAACAACTAAAATTAAAGTTTGCCGTTGGGGCTGGTGACATCGATTCAACAATCAGCATGCTGAATACTGGGGGATGTCGTACGGGGAACTCAAACATTAATGCAAGGACAGGATAAACTCATGCACGCGCATGAGATTCACACTAAAAGGCAAGGACGAAAGAAGTTATTCCTTCACACTTAAGTAATGATCAAGAGATTCGGGCCTTGCGTTACAGTAACGTTGCAATAAATAAAATAGCAAATAGTACCCTCTAACAAAGCTAATCTACGCAAAAACGAAACCTCATGCAGTATATTTTCTCAAAACCGGGAACGCAAGTCGTGTTGTAAGTTGTTGTCGCATTTTGCATTACGTTAAATGGTAGCTGTTATAACCAGGAATAACAAATTAAATATATCACCATAACCGGTTTATTGACACAACACTGATACAAATAATTCTGTTGCCAAGCGTATAGGTTATATCAATGTCCAGGAAATGCAAGTGAAATGCCAATTTCCGGCGAGAATCACAAGTCTGTGGCATACTAAGTCCAGTGAACATTGAAGTCCATGTTCTGGTATAGCATTCGGACTCTAAGCCCAGAGCGCAGCCGAATCAACAACAAACAGCAGGTCCACTGCAGCGTAGCACTCCCGAGTTGTGGAGTATAACATAGCACGATGAGAACTGGCTTGTATTCTTTTTTTTCTTTGTTGAATTTCGATTTCCCCCCCCCCCCCCCGCCCTCCCCCCTCCCCAGAGGGGGCTGGTAGCAGCTTAATATGTCACTCTGCAGCCCACAGAAGAATTAAAAAAACATAATAAGAAAATAACAATAATAACAGGCGATAAAACGGCGACTTTTTAAAAACTGTAAAAGGGCAGAAAGTTGTGGAAGTTAAAACATAAAAACACAGGGTTGACGATGCTAATGAAGACACACAGTAAGTAGACAAGCACAATTAAAAAACACGGGGACAGTCTGGTTTCTGTTCACAACACTTAAAAAAGGGGATGCTGAACCCTCACATAAACACTGCGCTATAGAGTAGACACGAAGATGACACACCACAGCCTAAGGCAGATGGTTGGGTGGGGCAGGGGGGAAGGACCCGGACAAATGAGGGGAAAAAAGGGGTGAGGAGAGGAAAGAACAAAAGGGGGGAGCTGATGGAGGGAGAGGACAGATGAAAAGGGGGGGGGGGGCAGGGCGGATGCGAGAAGGAGTGGGGAAGGTAGAGGAAGGGAAAGCAAAAGGACTTGGGGGAAGAGAACGGAGGCAAAGAGGGGGTAGGTGGCGAAAAACACGATGGGGGGAGAGAGAGCCCAGGAAAAGTACAGAGGTAGGGAGGGGGAGGTGAAGATCAGAGTTGATAGGAGGGATAAATGGAGGGAGAGAGGGCATCATCCAGGAGGGGGAGTTGACGGAAGCTACCTTGGGAAAGGAGATGTGGGGTGTAGACATGGAGGATGGATGGGATGCAATGGGGAAGGCGAGGCAGCAGGTGGGGGTTGGAGAGGAGAGGAGCAGACAGGGGATGGGGGGGAGGGGGATCAAAGTCTGCGGGAGATGTAGAGAACTCAGATATGTTCGAGGAAAAGGAGCAGATGGGGGAACAGAATCAGAGGATCCACGTGGAGGACGGGGGGCGTATATGGAAGGCGAAGCGGCGTGCATGGCGCTCGAGTATCTGAAGGAACTTACAGAATTTAATGGAGGGGGGGGGGGGGGGACGGATATCCAGGCGGGACTGACATAACAGAGGATGGGACGGATCAAGGAATTATAGGTGTGGATGGCTTGTAGACGTCAGCAGCGGCGTTAAATAATGCTCCATAGTTAGCGGAGCCGGCGGCTGGATTTGCTGTATATTCTGGGCGGCCAATCGCTGAGTAGTACAGGCGGCCAGTCGCTATGGTTTGAAGCGCGCGTGCGTGAAGCGGCCTGCAGTGCAAGCAGCGGGCCGCGCATGCAGAAGTGCAGCCAACGATGTGTTTCTCGGCCGCGACTAATGGATGGCTTTAATAGTGGTGGATACCATAGTAGTCATATAGTACGTTTCTTAGATGTTAATTAAGTTTTCACAATGTTAAATTACGCTAACGTACTACACTTCTCAATGTAATAAGCATTGTAAATATTTTAAGAGATACATTGATAGCATCTGATTATACAATGTCCCTGGAGGAATATCCAGTGATATGACAGGAACGCTCGTCTGAACCAAAAAGCTTCATACGGTCGTGTCCCCTATTGCAAATGGTTCGCGAGATAGAAGACATTTAATGTACATTGTTATTTATTTTCTATATTATTCGATGCATTGTCGGATTTACATATGTACGTATGTACACAAGTTGGCGAACATAACTGAGCCGTTGCGGCTCTTTGGATATCGACCCTTGCCCTCTGTTTCGATCTTTGATCGTCGGTTGCGACTCAAGTGAGAGGTGGCGCTCTGGCGAAGAAAAAAGCGGTTCTAGGCTGTTCTAGGCGCTTCAGTCCGGAACCGCGCGACTGCAACGGTCGCAGGTTCGAATCCTGCCTCGGGCATAGATGTGTGTGATGTCCTTAGGTTAGTTAGGATTAAGTAGTTCTAAGTTCTAGGGGACTGATGACCTCAGATGTTAAGTGCCATAGTTCTCAGAGCCATTTGAACCATTTTTTTGGAGAAAAAAGGGGTCTCTGGAGAGATGTGAGGCCAGTACGGGCCTAGCAAGCGTCTCGCGGAGTGAAGGTCGATTTGGCCAGCGCCAGCTGCATTAGAAAATTGCAGCGAAATGCAGGATGATCTGCAGCGGATAGGCACTTGGTGCAGGGAGTGGCAACTGAACCTCAACACAGACAAATGTAATGTATTGCGAATACATAGAAAGAAGGATCCTTTATTGTATGATTATATGATAGCGGAACAACTACTGGTAGCAGTTACTTCCGTAAAATATCTGGGAGTATGCGTGCGGAACGATTTGAAGTGGGATGATCATATAAAATTAATTGTTGGTAAGGCGGGTACCAGGTTGAGATTCCTTGGGAGAGTCCTTAGAAAATGTAGTCCATCAACAAAGGAGGTGGCTTACAAAACACTCGTTCGACCTATACTTGAGTATTGCTCATCAGTGTGGGATCCGTACCAGGTCGGGTTGACAGAGGAGATAGAGAAAATCCAAAGACGAGCGGCGCGTTTCGTCACAGGGTTATTTGGTCAGCGTGATAGCGTTACGGAGATGTTTAGCAAACTCAAGTGGCAGACTCTGCAAGAGAGGCTCTCTGCATCGCGGTGTAACATGATGTCCAGGTTTCGAAAGGGTGCGTTTCTGGATGAGGTATCGAATATATTGCTTCCCCGTACTTATACGTCCCGAGGAGATCACGAATGTAAAATTAGAGAGATTCGAGCGCGCACGGAGGCTTTCCGGCAGTCGCTCTTCCCGCGAACCATACGCGACTGGAACAGGAAAGGGAGGTAATGACAGTGGCACGTAAAGTGCCCTCCGCCACACACCGTTGGGTGGCTTGCGGAGTATAAATGAAGATGTAGATGTAAATGAAGTGTTACTTACTGGTCTCTTGCCCAGTAAGGGGTTGTTGTCAAAGCCATTTTGTAGTTTCTTTAAATTAAATTATTGTTTTTCTATCTGAAAGCTTTATATTGTAGAATTGTTGTTTCAAAATCGTAAACTTTGAGTTTAGAGAATCTTTAAATTTTCATGTATTATTCGTCGTTTGTTTTAGTTCTGAAAGTTTTTATGAATAAATCATTTTGTGTGCAATAAATGGAGAATGCCTATCTGAAACCCTGGGGTCCAGTCCTTCCACTAAAATCCTTATTGGTGATTTTGGGGCCCCGAGGTTTCCCTATTACAATTACAAGGCGTCTGACAAAGTATCAATTGAAAAATACATATTTTCAACATGCAGGACATTGGTAGGTATAGGAGACCGCTGTGTGCTGGTAGGGTAGGGCTACGCTTCACCATTTCAACAATGTGTTGCTGTTCCTGCACAGGTTGTTGAACCACAGGTTCAGAAGAAAAATAGGAACTTGGAAGAATAGCTGTTCCACGCACTGTACTAAAAATACTGGTAAACACTCAGCGGTAAGGAATTCCACGTGTCGGAAAGCGCTGACGACATTCTTCGACAATGGTAGGAGCACTACTATCGCAGAAGCCGTAAAACTGCATATTCTTCATTAGTGTAGATGTGTGGTATTTTAACCAATGCGTGTCAAAATACGTGTAACCGATGCTTCTTTCTGATACACTCCCAGTCCCTCGCACTACTTCACTCACAGCACACCCTCCGCGTTCAACGGGCTGGTTTAATGGTAGAAAGACATCCCAAACAAAGAGGTTTAAATCAACGAGGTAGGTTGGGCCACAGAAAAACGTCAAAGAGAATGGGTGGGCGCGATATACGTGGGCCTCGCTAGCCCAAAATTAGATGCATATTAAATGTGTTCTACATCGGAAACCATTCGAAATAAAGCAGAAGTCAATATGAAATGTTTTGCTTCAGATTATAATAGTATTGAAGGGCGATCTCTTTTAATTGTTAAAAAACATTCAAAAACCATTACAGCCGAGACTGTTGACACTGGTTATCTTGAATAAAACATATTTTGTGTGATCTTGGTTTTTGACTCGTTTTTAACAATTGGCACACTGCATGCTGAAAACACAAACAGGAGTCAGACCATGAAGCGGAGACTCCATTGGAGGAAGTGTCGTTCAACAACCTTTATGTTTCTTCGTGGCAGCTTTCGAGAATTGCGTAACCGACCTCTCTTAACGTAAAGGAAACAGTAAAGGGTCATATGTAAAGCAGAAGCTGATATGATGATTGAAGTGTGTAAGTATAATTGTGCGCAAAATCAGGAAGATCGAATTGTCACAATTTACAGCGCTTGCAGATCTTAACAACGCATCACCCTCTCCGTGATACCGGACTTATTTTTATCATTCCAATTCAGGAGTATATACTACCGAAACAAGTACAGGATACTGGGCATCAGGCTAATAGCGAAGAATTTACCCCGAACGGGTAATACAATGATTTAAACAATAATAATCATTTTATAGAATGAAGAAGGCTTTCACGACCTGATGACAAAGCTGCTGGTAAAGGTGTCATTAAAGTCTTGTCGACAGAGCCGAGCGGATACGCACATCGGAACACCTGGACGCTGAAATGAAACATTTGAAGCAGGCCTTCGATAAAAATGGCTACTCAGGGAAAGAGGTAAAGAGAATTTTGCGACCAAGGAACAGAAGACCGAAGGACAAGGATGAACCACAACGACGGAAAAATACAGTTTCTCTCCCTTTTATTAAAAAAATAACGGATCAGCTCGGTAAGATTTTACAGAAACATGACACCAGACCGGTCTTTAAACCAACAAAGAAAATAAGTCAAGTACTTCGATCTGTGAAGGATAAACGGCCTCCTCTGTCGACATGTGGTGGATGCTAAATTCCGTGTGCGTGTGGTAAAGTTAATACTGGAACTACCAAGAGGAGCGTAAATACACAGCTAAAACAGCACAGAAGTCTTTGCCCACTAGGAAAAATCCAGAAGTCAGCTGTAGCAGAGCATGCTCTTCAGTCAGGAAACCACGAAGTAAGTTTTCTGAAACAGAAATTTTATCTACAACGTCAAATTATTATCCACGACTATGTAGAGAAGCCATTGAAATTTATAAGCGTCCAGATAATTTTAATAGAAAAGAGGAGGCAATGAAACTCAGCGACATATGGACAGTAGCTCGGCAGAATCGCTAATTAATCGATAGTTAAGTTTTATCTTTGACAAGGAGTATCCCCGCTCACCACGTGTTACTTCGACCACGCCTGCTTTCCTACAGTATACACGTCGCTCTCGGATGTCCGACCTATCAGTCGACAAGACAGCGGAGGAGCGCCTCTGAAGATGTCCAGCGCAGTCCTAGACGAAACGTCAGAAACAGAAGAGTTTCTTGGACCACGACCTCACATCCCAAAAGGTTTACCAGTAGCTAATAATAATCATTGTTATCGAATGCATGGAATGCAAAAACAGACCAAAATCGTAATACTGGCCTCGTCCTTTAATCACAAAGTAATTATTATGGCAGTCATCCGCTGCTAAAACAGCGGATATTCGCGTCGCTGTAGACTTCTACCTATCACCATAAGAATTTGTGCCTTCTTCGTGGTTAAAAGAAGAAATGTGAATAAAACAACGGGTAGCAGAAATTCACTGTATTTTGCAAGATAAGCAAAGAAAGCAATCACGTTTTGCGTGATATTTGCACCCGTAATAACACAACGGTGTGATAAAAATATATTCGAGAACAGTCAAAGAGCACAGAGAGAATTCCAGCACTTCCACGAGACGTGTCAGAGGTGTAAGCGAAGCGTACAGGGTCCTGACGGCGTCTCATTATGAAATTCTGAGCACGGCTCAGAACAAAAGCAGTGCTGCGAAACAAAGCTGTCTGCGTCATTCCGCCTTATCTGCCAGACCACAGAGAGACGCCGGCATGAAAAGAGATGAGACGCGAAAAGTTCGCTGCTGCGCGGAAAAGAACAGCTATGCGAGATTGTATCTCGTCTCTAAGGCCTATCATTAAGCGCTTTTTATGGGACATCTGCCTCTCCTGTAACAGTAACGCCGATCGATGCACAAGCGCAGATAGGGGTTTTGTGCGAGTTCAGAGAGATGGAAAGAGAGCTATAAACTTCAAATGCAGCAATAAAAGAAAAATATAGTTACACAATTATAGCTGACTGATTGGTGTTGGCTTTAGGGCGTTCATTAGCGTCCTACTGAAAATAATTAGTAAACTACCAAGCCCCAAAAAATTTAAAATAATAAGGTTACGGTAGAGCAATGAAGTGTAAAACAAGGAAAGTCATTCCCGTTTTCAAGACGCGGTGGCTCGGCTGCTGTGAACTTCACTTGGCTGTGAAGTCTGATTTTGCTAGGAGCAATAATTTTGCGCCGCGCCGTCAGGAGAGAATGTTTTACATCGGCAAGGATGCAAAGGTTAATTGCGTCGTGTGTTTGTGTTTTCCCAAGACATGATAGCGCGACCGCATTAAATGTTCAGTTCACACGTGCTGTCTGGGAAGAGTTTCAAAGAGTGTTGTTACTTTAAGCAAAATGCCAATATAGTGTACAGTACTGATGAATCGCGTGGGAGAAAAAACGTTTGCTGACAGGTAAACATACGGGTGGACAGAAAGTCACTGCCTATTGTAACCCATTGAAAACATTGAGGTAATCTCTTTTGTTTGTGATAATTATACGTATGAACAACATAGTGCACTACTATATTTTTTCATATAATTATTGATGTACACACTAGAGTATATTGCTATTAAGTCAAACATCTCTGGTATTGTTCATTGTTGATTTTAACGTGGTGTGAAGGTATTTTCTAGTGAGGAAAAACTTTTTGCTTCAAAAACATGGTACAAAAGTGGTTATATTTTAGTAACAAATGTTGACAACTTACGCCATTCCGGAACTACAGATAACCTACGACGATTTCAACTCAGTTTATTTTCAACATGATATAACCCCACCGCCTTACGCAACAGCTATGCGATACTACATTGGTGGGAAAGTTACTGGACGGCGAGGGCCAATTGAAATGCCACCCAAAACTCCTGATCTCACGCCAATGGAGTACTTCTTTTGGGTTATGAAAACCAGACTTAACGCAGCAGGAATGGTTTCACTCGCTTCAGCAAGCCCCACACGTTCCGCTGCCTGATCTAGGGCGGCACAAACTCACTCATCAAAGAAAAGCTGCGATAAACTATGAGTGCATCGCCTGTGTCCGCAGACTGCGTCATATTTGCTTTGAAATAGCTTAAAGTTTATTACACTTCAGTTTTCGAATACTTGATCATTTGTATTTAAAGTTCAAATGTAATTTCAAACGTGACATTCGCACTAACAAACAGTAGTTATATCGAATTCACGAGACTCTGTTACTAAATCTCAATACAGTCATTACGTAGTCTACATTTCACTTGATATTCGTTGTGTTGTTATTCATTCCCAAAATACTACTCAGTCCGTTTCTAAAGGTCTGTGCAATATGCTTCAAGGAATTACATGTAGTAATGAAGTCCTGGCTGTTTCATTTCATCAAAACAACTTATCAGAACTGTCGTTGAAATCGGATATCCCAAACGTGTCCAGTTTTGGCTGTCTCGATCTCTTCAAAACGCGTTTTAGCGACATTTAAACAAAATCATCGTAGGCCCAGCAGACACAACCTAATGCACTCGTGATTCAATTACGGATCTTCGCTGCAGTCCACACTGTACGTCTCCTCGCTCCAGAACGCGAAAACGCACGTTTCTCTGATTAATTGTAGTGATGGGCAAAGAGAGTTGCATGTGTACTCACATGACTAGGTAAAATACCCTAACTGGGCAGTCACAACCCTTAAATGGAATTTATGCGCAGAAATATTATTTCCAAAATGCCAAATGAACTTTAGATAACCATATCTTTACTCGTCTTATGGATATTATCGGCTGTTTTCACTTTTTTCCTTTCACTCAGTGTGCGTGACTCATTCCACTATTGCACAACATTAGTTCACAGGCTCAGAATTTCTTTATTGATCACAAATTCAAGATTCGTTAGGCATATACTCTTATCACTCACGCCACACACGTTCTGATAATATGCAAACTGCAATTTGTTTTTAACTACTGACAATTTTGAGTTTTAATACAATTTCTATATCTCCAAAGCTGCCGCTCGGGGTAGCTGCGCGGTCATGGGAGCTGTGTCACAGTTCGCGCCCCCACCCCCACCCCCCACCCCCCGGTGGGGGTTCGAATCCTCCTTGGGGCGTGGGTGTGGGTGTGTAGTCCTTACAGTAAATTATTTTAATTCAGATTAGGTAGTGTGTAAGCCTAGGGACCGATGACCACAGCAGTTTGGTTCCATAGGTGCTAAGCACAAATTACCAATCTACCAAAGCTGTGAAAGATATTGAATGGCAATTTATAAATCAAATTCACACTTTTACATAACTGCATAGCACATACAGTGCCTGACAAAAAAAATGAAGCACCCAGAAGGCATGATCGGATGTCAATGTAACTTCAAACACGTACACATCATTGTTGATATGTGAATGATTAATAGAGTAGCAATTCTCTGTGAAAGGTACAACAGTCACCAAAGTGCGTAAGTGTTTTTCGTGTTTAGTGTTGTTACAAGGCCTGGTAGGGTACATAAGGGGCGTGAACAGCGTCAGATGAGTAATCATTGTGAAGGAGACGGAAATGCTGCGTCCTCGTACGAGGTGTGGGTAGAAATAAACCGGACTAGTACTGGTGAAACAATAAAACGAATGCAATAAGGCTGAAAGTCGCGTGGCCTGTCACGTGACTCTCGCTCCGCCTACTGCTCGAGTTTCATCTGCCTCCTACACTCAGTCTGCCCGTGGCGTCTGTTTTAAGTAGTTGACGTTTTGTCTGTGCGTCGGAAAACGTTGAGTGTACAGAAAGAACAGCGTGTTAACATCAAATTTTGTTTCAAACTAGGAAAATCTGGAAGTGAAACGTTCGTAATGTTACAACAAGTGTACGGCGATGGTTGTTTATCGCGAACACAAGTGTTTGAGTGGTTTAAACGATTTAAAGATGGCCGCGAAGACACCAGTGATGACACTCGCACTGGCAGACCATTGTCAGCAAAAACTGACGCAAACATTGAAAAAATCGGTAAACTTGTTCGACAAGATCGCCGTTTAACAATCAGAGCAGTGTCTGAGTTAACAGGAGTTGACAAGGAAAGTGTTAGGCAGATTCTTCATGAAAGTTTCAACATGAACAAAGTGTGTTCAAAAATGGTTCCAAAGTGTCTCACAATTGAACAGAAGGAACGCCGAAGAATGATTTGTTCTGACATCCTGGAAAACATTGAAAGTGATCCCACCTTCTTACAAAATGTTATTACTTGCGATGAATCGTGGTTTTTTACTTACTATCCCGAAACTAAACGCCAACCGATGCATTGGAAAACTCCTGGTTCTCCACGACAAAAAAAAAGCACGAATGTCAAAATCGAAATTCAAGGCAATGATGATTGTTTTTTTTTTTATATCAAAGGGATTGTGCACATTGATTGGGTACCAGAGGGACAAACAGTGAATCAGCATTACTACATTAGCGTCCTGACTACCCTACGTGAGCGAGTACGGAGAAAACGGAACGATTTGTGGAGAAAAAAGTCATGGATCCTTCAACAAGACAATGCCCCAGCTCACAGTGCGTTGTCAGTGAAGACGTTTTTGGCAAAACACAACATTCCCATCTTAGATCATCCACCCTAATCACTTGATTTGGCCCCCTGTGACTATTTTCTTTTCCCTAAAGTCAAGTCAGCTTTGAAAGGAACTAGATTTGAGACTGTTGAAGCAGTAAAAGAAAAAGCGACGGAAGTAATGTATGGACTTACCGAAAATGATCTGCAGCATTGCTATGAACAGTGGAAAATTCGTATGGGGCGGTGTAGAGACCGAGGAGGAGAGTACATTGAAGGAGATAACATGAAATTGTAAATAATTGTAAATAAATGTTTTTTCCAGCATCAGTCCGGTTTTTTTTCTAGCCGCACCTCGTATTAGACAGTGTTATCTGCACCTGAGAGGGTTTGAAAAAGTGCCTCATTGAGAGGCTCCATTTGGCCTGCTGGTCTAATCGTGCAGTATCCAGATATGTGCAGCACTCGGATGGGACAGTGGCACGATGCTGGACTGCGTGGGAAGGTCTGACCACCACCGTATTGCGCAGTGAGCACGTGTAACCCCTGCCTCCGAGAACAAGTAATGGACTCGGTGCAACATTATGCGTCATCCCGCACCATTCCTGGGTGACTAGTGGCAGCCGCACCAGAGAACTACCGGCACGTGCGTAGTCTGCCGGTAATACCACGACACAAACGACTGCCGTGACCGGGAAGCATGGACTTGTGACGAACGGCGTCGCATTGTGCTCCGCGATGAACCGTGGTTCTGCACTGCCACTGATGAACATTGTCGACGAGTATGCTGGCGAGAGGTGCCACTCTTCTAATGTTTTGGAGAGCACAGTAGTGTTACTCCTGGCATCGTTGTGTGGGGGCCATCGAGTATGACGTCAGATCACGGCTGGCAGTCATTAAGGGAATTCGGACGACACAACCTACGTCAGGGACATGCTACATCTACATCCACATTTATACTCCGCAAGCCACCCAACGGTGTGTGGCGGAGGGCACTTTACGTGCCACTCTCATTACCTCCCTTTCCTGTTCCAGTCGCGTATGGTTCACGGGAAGAACAACTGTCTGAAAGCCTCCGTGCGCGCTCTAATCTCTCTAATTTTACATTCGTGATCTCCTCGGGAGGTATAAGTAGGGGGAAGCAATATATTCGATACCTCATCCAGAAAGGCACCCTCTCGAAACCTGGCGAGCAATCTACACCGCGATGCAGAGCGCCTCTCTTGCAGAGTCTGCCACTTGAGTTTATCAAACATCTCCGTAACGCTATCACGGTTACCAAATAACCCTGTGACGAAACGCGCCGCTCTTCTTTGGATCTTCTCTATCTCCTCCGTCAAACCGATCTGGTACGGATCCCACACTGATGAGCAATACTCAAGTATAGGTCGAACGAGTGTTTTGTAAGCCACCTCCTTTGTTGATGGACTACATTTTCTAAGCACTCTCCCAATGAATCTCAACCTGGTACCCGCCTTACAAACAATTAATTTTATATGATCATTCCACTTCAAATCGTTCCGCACGCATACTCTCAGATATTTTACAGAAGTAACTGCTACCAGTGTTTGTTCCGCTATCATATAATCATACAATAAAGGATCCTTCTTTCTATGTATTCGCAATACATTACAATTGTCTATGTTAAGGGACAGTTGCCACTCCCTGCACCAAGTGCCTATCCGCTGTAGATCTTCCTGCATTTCGCTACAATTTTCTAATGCTGCAACTTCTCTGTATACTACAGCATCATCCGCGAAAAGCCGCATGGAACTTCCGACACTATCTACTAGGTCATTTATATATATATTGTGAAAAGCAATGGTCCCATAACACTCCCCTGTGGCACGCCAGAGGTTACTTTAACGTCTGTAGACGTCTCCCCATTGATAACAACATGCTGTGCTCTGTTTGCTAAAATCTCTTCAATCCAGCCACACAGCTGGTCTGGATGCTGCGTAATTATGGCTTACCTCTCACCTAGATTATCACGGTGCTTGCTCGTCCACGCATGAAATGCGTCTCTATGAACTGTATGCGTGATGCTGGGGTTTTCTGTGGCCAGCACGATCCCAGAGCTGTCCCCAACAGAACATGTGTGGGACCAAAAAATGGCTCTGAGCACTATGGGACTTAACATCTGTGGTCATCAGTCCCCTAGAACTTAGAGCTACTTAAACCTAACTAACCTATCACACACATCCATTCCCGAGGCAGGATTCGAACCTGTGACCGTAGCAGTCCCGCGGTTCCAGACTGAGCGCCTAGAACCGCGAGACCACTGCGGCCGGCTGTGTGGGACCACCCCGGACGTCTAGACCATCCCAGTGCCAGCTACAATAACCAATGTAGACCAGCTTGCCTCAGGAGACGATACAAAAGCTTAATAACACCCATCCCAATCGACTCAGCGCATGCACCCAGGCCAGAGACGGTTTCATTGTAAATCTGATTTGATTTTGTAATCACTGCGATAACATTACACGCCCTCTCAAACTTTTACTCCACCTTTTCTGGGTGCGTATAGACCGAAGTGGCGAACGAAAATTTGTACCAAGGCTGGGAATCGAACCCAGGTCTCCTGCTTACTAGGCAGGTGCTTTAGCCACTAAGCCACCTTGCCACAGCGGAGCAGGGAGGCGTGCCAGGGTAGTCCATGCACTTGTGGGAGCCGCTGTGCCCAGACCGCTTAGTAGCTAATGCACCTGCCTAGTGAGCAGAATACATGGGTTCGATTCCCCTCCTCGGTACAAATTTTCAGTCGTTGCTTCAGTCTGTATACATAACATCATATCTGTATGAGACCAGTAAAGTCTCTGAAACTGCGCCATTTCCATACTGCCACTGTGTGCTGTTATGTTGTAAGAAACAAACAAATCTGGACAGTTTCAAAACATGATGCAAGACATTATCTGCATGTTTACTTCAAAAATTAAAGAAGCTAAGTAAATAATGGTCCTCAAAAATTAACTGAACAGACATACGACAAAACATTCGTTTTGTGAATTACTGTATCCATCAAGTTAATCTTGTAGAGGACAATGTTAAGGCTTTTTTTTTAAGTTTGCAAATAAATTGTGCACTCTTCTCCAACAGCCCACAGCGGGCCTCGATCTTGATGAAATGTTGAGGAAGCGTTTGCCACGATCGTCCGCTACTAAGCGGAATTTTCAGTCCCAATCTGTAAACACAGTTTGCGATTGGCAGAAATAATTGAGCGTATGAACCGTATTGGAAGGTGACTGCGAAGAGAAACTACAATTCGCTAGGCTATTGGTCATAAAATAGTTGCTTGCAGTTGTAGTTTTACTTATTGGTTGAATTCTTCCATAACGTTATACCACTAATGGAAGATCTCTTCAGTCAGCTACAGTGCGGAGGCATTGATGCGTGTTCTGCACACAAGGCTATATTAGCCTTCAATAGTAAATATCGTCAAGATCCGAGAAGAAATTGACCTCACCTGCGGTAATGAAGTTACTGATTGCTGAGTGGAGAAAAGGAAACTGGACAAAACTGTGCGGATAACAGACTCTAACGGAGTGTGCATCATACTTGCCAAGGCTAAAGTTTTTCAGGCCATGATGTAACTTCCGTCATTGTTCCTTCCAGAGAAATTCTCTTTGTATCGTTCTAGGTTCCCTGGCACCGTAAGGACAGTGTGTTCAGTGAATACATTTTTGGACAAGCTGAAACTGCACTAACAATCATCTTGCATCTATTAGGACAAGAATTCGCGTCATTGTCTGGGCTGTCATTCTGCCGGAGTTAACGAGCAACAATCTAGAGAAGACGTTCACTGTGTGAAACTGTTGAAGTTAATTGTTACAAATCCAAAAACGTTAGTCGAAGCAAAAAGATGCTTCACTGCTCTGAAAAGAAAGGAAATTTCCTTAAGCTACTCTATATAGACCTTGGTGATTCTTTTTATCGAAATAAATCTTCTGTTGAAGATCGCAGACTTCAGCCAGTTTGTAACAGACAGGTTTGCATTACTAAAAAACAGGAGGGATAAATTTCATTCTAAGTGAGACGAAAATAAGTGAAATTATTTTGTACAATTAGCCTATCTTTTACGGCATTTTAATAACTTACTATACTTCACTTTGAAATGAATTTAGTTCATGACCTAACTACACCAGAGTGCATTGTTATTTTTGTAAGCTTCTCATACTTCCGTAAGTGCATAATATTTGCGGCACATGACCTTTGCGTCTTTGTATTGTTTGCACAACAAACACTGCTCTCGCATCGCGTGATCTTCCTTCATTCATACTGGCTGATGGCAGAAGTTTGTCTGCCCACCACATCGGGTTTAACTGGATAGTCGCATTTTACAGATTTTGCTTTCTTGTAAACTGGGGTGACTAAAGTCACGGTATACCTCCTAATACCGTGTCGGACATCCTTTAGACCGGCGTCATGCAGCTTCTCGACGTGTCATGGACTCAACAAGTCGCTGAAAATCTCCCGCAGAAATATTGAGCCATGCTGCCTCTACAGCGGTCCATAAATGCGAAAATGTTACCGGTGCAGAATATTGGCCTTTATGTTCCATAAATGTTCAACAGGATACACGTCGGGCGATCTGGGTGGCCAAATCATTCGCTCAAAATGTTTAGAATATTCTTCAAACCAGTAGCGAACATCTTTGTCCCGGTGACATGACATCGTTGTTTGGGAACATGGAGTCTATGAACGGCTGCAAATGGTCTCCATACAGCCAAATATAACTATTTCCAGTGAATAATCGGTTCAGTTGGATCAGAGCACCCAGTCCATTCCATGTAAACACAGCCCACACCACTGTAGAGCCACCACCAGCTTATACAGTGCCTTGTTGCCAACTTTGGTCTGCGGCTTCGTGAGTTCTGCTCCACGTTCGAACCCTACCGTCAGCTATTACCAACTGAAATCGGGACTCATCTGACCAGACCACGGTTCTCCGGTCGTCTAGTGTCCAACCGGTATGGACACGAGGCCAGGAGGGCCGCTGCAGCTGATGTCTTGCAGCTAGCAAAGGCACTCGCGTCGGTCGTCTTCTGCCATATTCCATGAAGGATAATTTCGCCATATTGTCCTAAGGAATACGTTCGTCGTACGTCCCACATTCAGTTATGTGGTTATTTCACGTGTTGCTGCTTGTCCGTTATCACCGTTAATTCTAACCAAACGCTGCACTTGTCGGCCATTAGGTGAAGGTCAAGGCCACTGCGTTGTTCGCGGTGAAAGGTAATGCCTGAAATTTGGTGTTCTTGTCACAGTCTTGATACTGTGGGTCTTGGATTATTGAATTCCCTAATGATTTCCGAAACGGAATGTCCCATGTCTCTAGCTTCAACTATCATTCTACATTCAAAGTCTGTAAATCCCTACAGGAAAATTAAGGAGACCTTTGGAGAAGAGAGAACCACTTGCATGAATATCAAGAGCTCAGATGGAAACTCAATTCTAAGCAAAGAAGGGAAAGCAGAAAGGTGGAATGAATATATAGAGGGTCTATACAAGGGCGATGAACTTGAGGGTAATATTATGGAAATGGAAGAGGATGTAGATGAAGATGAAATGGGAGATACGATACTGCGTGAAGAGTTTGACAGAGCACTGAAAGACCTGAGTCGAAACAAAGCTCCGGGAGTAGACAACATTCCATTAGAACTACTGACAGCCTTGGCAGAGCCAGCCCCTGACAAATCTCTACCATCTGGTGAGCAAAATGTATGAGACAGGTGAAATACCCTCAGACTTCAAGAAGAATATAATAATTCCAATCCCAAAGAAAGCAGGTGTTGACAGATGTGAAAATTACCCAACTATCAGTTTAATAAGTCACGGCTTCAAAATACTAACGCGAATTCGTTACAGACGAATGGAAAAACTGGTAGAAGCCGACCTCGGGGAAGAGCAGTTTGGATTCTGTAGAAATATTGGAACACGTGAGGCAATACTGACCCTACGGCTTATCTTAGAAGCTAGATTAAGAAAAGGCAAAACTACGTTTCTAGCATTTGTCGACTTAGAGAATGCTTTTGACAATGTTGAGTGGAATACTCAATTCTGAAGGTGGCAGGGCTAAAATACAGGGAGCGACAGGCTATTTACAATTTGTACAGAAACCAGATGGCAATTATAAGAGTTGAGGGGTATGAAAGGGAAGCAGTGGTTGGGAAGGGAGTGAGACAGGGTTGTAGCCTGACCCCGATGTTATTCAATCTGTATATTAAGCAACCAGTAAAGGAAACAAAAGAAAAATTCGGAGTAGGTATTAAAATCCACAGAGAAGAAATAAAAAATTTAAGGTTCGCCGATGACATTGTAATTCTGTCAGAGACAGCAAACGACTTGGAAGACCAGTTGAACGGAACGGATAGTGTCTTGAAAGGAGGATATAAGATGAACATCAACAAAAGCAAAACGAGGATGATGGAATGTAGTCGAGTTAACTCGGGTGATGCTCAGGGAATTAGATTAGGAAATGAGACACTTAAAGTAGTAAAGGAGTTTTGCTATTTGGGGAGCAAAATAGCTGATGATGGTCGAAGTAGAGAGGATATAAAATGTAGACTGGCAATGTCAAGGAAAGCGTTTCTGAAGAAGAGGAATTTGTTGACATCGAGTATAGATTTAAGTGTCAGGAAGTCGTTTCTCAAAGTATTTGTATGGAGTGTAGCCATGTGTGGAAGTGAAACATGGATGATAAACAGTTTGGACAAGAAGATAATAGAAGCTTTTGAAATGTGGTGCTACAGAAGAATGCTGAAGATTAGATGGGTAGATGACATAACTAATGCGGAGGTATTGAATAGAATTGAGTGAAGAGGAGTTTGTGGCATAACTTGACTAGAAGAAGGGATGGGTTGGTAGGACATGTTCTGAGGCATCGAGGGATCACCAATTTAGTATTGGAGGGCAGCGTGGAGGATAAAAGTCGTAGAGGGAGACCAAGAGATGAATACACTAAGCAGATTCAGAAGGATGTAGGCTGCAGTGGGTACTGGGAGATGAAGAAGCTTGCACAGGATAGAGTAGCATGGAGAGCTGCATCAAACCAGTCTCAGGACTGAAGACCACAACAACAAATTCCCGTCACGGGGCCATAATCAAGTCGGATATCATTTCACGTGACCTGAGTACAAATGAAAGCCCCGCCAATGCACTGTCCTTTTATACTTTGTATATGTGCTACTACCGCCAGCTGTATACGTACATACGACTTTCGTCAGTTCAATGTATTTTGGTGTGTGATCTGAGAGTTTGACAATCTGCACATACACTCGAAAAGACATATTTTGAAGTATAGTTTATTGGAACAGCAAATCAGGAAGCGATGTGACGAGTTAAAAAAAAGCATCACCTTCTTAGTTTCTCTTGCAAAAATGTGGTTGATGCAACAACCGGCTTCCAATACGACCAGCCATTACTGTTTCACGCACACGGAATAGCGACGCTATACCGTTTTCTGCACTCTGATAATCTGCCGTAGTCAAATACTGTATCTCATCAAGCCACTCTGTGGACCACGAGTAGGCCCACATTTTGACATCTGATTCATCCTTCTGGCATTTATTTTTCGGGAAATTTATTGGTGCAAATGGTTCAAATGGCTCTGAGCACTATGGGACTTAACATCTGTGGTCATCACTCCCCTAGAACTTAGAACTACTTAAACCTAACTAACCTAAGGACATCACAAACATCCATGCCCGAGGCAGGATTTGAACCTGCGACCGTAGCAGTCACGCGGTTCCGGACTGCGCGCCTAGAACCGCTAGACCACCACGGCCGGCGGGAAATTTATTAAAATACATACGACAAATAGTTTTTAATCGTAATGATACCTCAGCCTTGACAAAATATAGAATCCGGCAATGAAGAGAGTTCTCCCACAGACAACAGTGCAGACAACGTAACACACTGTGAGCAAGTGGAAAGATTCACGTCGCTGTTGCACTTTCGAATACCATCCTTTTGTGAGCCTGTACTTCTCTGTATTCTAGGGGTGGGAAATGAGAAAGTATGTCTCGACACACTCGAGAACTTCTCGATGAGTGTTCATAAAATACGACTCATGAGATTCTTGGGAACATAAAAACGTGTCCGATATCGCGATTCGGCGGCTCTCTTGAGTGTTTGAGGACAATAGGGTTTGTCTTCGGCGGAATGGGCCAATAGGCTGAGCCATAACCTCCTCTTCACAGTGAACAGCATACATGCAGTCTAGCACAATGCCAACGCCAAACAACACACTAGAAAAATACGGTCATTTCTTTCGGGCTGTATCTTTTTTTTTCTCGTGAGTAGGAAAGAGCTTCAATAAACGCAATACTTGCAGCACATACTGATGCCAACAGAGATAAATCATGGGACTGAGAGTAGGTCACGCATCGCCTACAAAATAAAGTGCAATATCGTATTTGTTTCCATTATGTCTCAAAAGACGAAATACAAGAGGCAAAAATTTTCACCATTTGAAAAACTGCGAAATATTTCAAGGCAGTCAGGCAGAACTATAAGTTTCTCTTTTTTGTAAGTTACCAGTCCACGAACGGCTAATAACACTCATTTCATAGAAGTGACAGTTATATGTCTGCAACCGTCTGCATCGCCATAAGTATGGTACACATTAGCTAGACTTTCTTTGTAGCAGACATTTGTAATAACTTCCTTACTTACCTACTTCTGTTTTACCTTCATGCTTTATCTTCTCTTTTCGGACATATAGATACACTACTGGCCATTAAAATTGCTACACCAAGAAGAAATGCAGATGATAAACGGGTATTCATTGGACAAATATATTATACCAGAACTGACATGTAATTACATTTTCACGCAATTTGGATGCATAGATCCAGAGAAATCAGTACACAGAACAACCACCTCTGGCCGTAATAACGGCCTTGATACGCCTGGGCATTGAGTTAAAGAGAGCTTGGATGGCGTGTACTGGTACAGCTGCCCATGCAGCTTCGACACGATACCGCAGTTCATCAAGAGTAGTGACTGGCGTATTGTGACGAGCCAGTTGCTCGGCCACCATTGACCAGACGTTTTCAATTGGTGAGAGATCTGGATAATGTGCTGGCCAGGGAAGCAGTCGAACATTTTCTGTATCCAGAAAGGCCCGTACAGGACCTACAAAATGCGGTCGTGCATTATCTTGCTGAAATGCAGGGTTTCGCAGGGATCGAGTGAAGGGTAGAGCCACGGGTCGTAACACATCTGAAATGTAACGTCCACTGTTCAAAGTGACGTCAATGCGACGAGACGAGATGACCGAGACGTGTAACCAATGGCACCCCATACCATCACGCCGGGTGGTATGCCAGTGTGGCAATGACGAATACACACTTCCAATGTGCGTTCACCGCGATGTCGCCAAACACGGATGCGACCATCATGATGCTGTAAACAGAACCTGCAGTCATCTGAAAAAATGACGTTTTGTCATTCGTGCACCCAGGTTCGTCGTCGAGTACACCATCACAGGTGCTCCTGTCTGTGATGCAGCGTCAAGGGTAACCGCAGCCATGGTCTCCGAGCTGATAGTCCATGCTGCTGCAAACGTCGTCGAACTGATCGTGCAGATAGTTGTTGTCTTGCAAACGCCCCCATCTGTTGACTCAGGGATCGAGACGTGGCTGCACGATCCGATACAGCCATGCGGATAAGATGCCTGTCATCTCGACTGCTAGTGATACGAGGCCGTTGGGATCCAGCACGGCGTTGCGTATTACCCTCCTGAACCCACCGATTCCATATTCTGCTAACAGTCATTGGATCTCCACCAAAGCGAGCAGAAATGTCGCGATGCGATAAACCGCAGTCGCGATAGGCTACAATCCGACCTTTATCAAAATCGGATACGTGATGGTACGCATTTCTCCTCCTTACACGAGGTAATACAACAACGTTTCACCAGGCAACGGTGGTCAACTGCTGTTTGTGTATGAGAAATCGGTTGGAAACTTTCCTCATGTCAGCACGTTGTAGGTGTCGCCACCTGCGCCAACTTTGTGTGAATGCTCTGAAAAGCTAATCATTTGCATATTACAGCATCTTCTTCCTGTCGGTTAAATATCGGGTCTGTAGCGCGTTATCTTCGTGGTGTAGCAATTTTAATGGCCAGTAGTGTATTTCGGCTTTGGAACTTCTTTAGGAGACGAAGCACTATGTTAACAAGTCGCGCACCGCAGGGAGTATATTAATGTTTATTTTACTTACGAGGTACGCAAAATAAGTAATAATGAAAATAGCGTCACAAAAATAATGTTCAAATGTGTGTGAAATCTTATGGGACTTAACTACCAAGGTCATCAGTCACTATGCTTACAGACTACTTAACCTAAATTATCCTAAGGACAGACACACACAGCCATGCCCGAGGGAGGATTCGAACCTCCGCCGGGACCAGCCGCACAGTCCATGACTGCAGCACCTAAGACCGCTCGGCTAATCACGCGCGGCTGACGTCACACACGATCCAGTCATATTAATGTGAGTACCGACAACATTCGACGCTAACATGCGATAACTGTTGTGACGTAACAAGACTGTTACGCCACACTGAAGTAGCCGAAAGAAAGGCACGCGTACACACACGCCGACTGGCGTCAAGTCTGGAACAAGATACGTTATGACTGCTATCAAGAAAATACGTAGCTTTGGAATATACTTAACTTTATTTACTCCTTGTGATACATCTCTCTGAACTATACAAATGAGACTCGTAAGATACATGCACTGTTACAATTGGCGCCTTGCTAGGTCGTAGCCATGGACTTAGCAGAAGGCTATTCTAACTGTCTCTCGGCAAATGAGAGGAAGGCTTCGTCCGTATTGTCGCTAGCAATGTCGTCCGTACAACTGGGGCGAGTGCTCTATCGTATATCGAGACCTGCCTTGTGGTGGCGCTAGGTCTGCGATCACACAGTGGCGACACGCGGGTCCGACATGTACTAAATGGACCGCGGCCGATTTAAGCTACCACCTAGCAAGTGTGGTGTCTGGCGGTGACACCACATTCCTCCCCCGCAAATCGGCGAACGGTCGTGGGATAAGGCTTCCGCCCGCCGTGGGGAGGACCCCATGTTGACGTATGCGATGAGGTGGGGAGCCTAACAACAGGCGAGGCTGTGCCACCCGCACCCGGCCATTCGGTCCGAGGGGATCTAGGAAACGCCTGAAAACCTAGTCCAGGGTGCACGTCAACATGCGCTGTAGGCGCCCGTAATGAGACAGGAGGGGCCGTAGGGTCGACCTCCATTGCGTCGGGGTACCCGACGCGCGATGACATCATGTGGTCCGGAGCGGGCAAGAGGTCCATGGCGGAGGACGGCTGGTCACGGGAAGCGATCGGCGGCGCGTGACCCAGGGAGGCGCTTGGCGGCTGCAGCGAAGCGTCGAATGCGGGCGGCGCCGGCGGGAGAACAGGCGGCGGCGGCGGCGGCTGCTGCGGCGGCGCGTCGCCATGGGGCAAAATGGAAGGCATCGTCGGTAACACCTGGGGATGAGGCGAGCCAGTAGATGGGTCCCCAGGGCGCTGACCGGACGGCACCGTCGCTGAAAGCAGACGGGGAGCGGCAGAACCCGCGCGACGACAGAGGCGCAGCTGATTGAGATGCCGACGCACCTCACCAGAGGCCCCCAAAACCAAATACATCGTGCGGCCGAGGCAGCGAAGAATGCGCCCTGCGAGCCAACGCCGGGAACCTCGATAGTTGCGATAGAATACAACGTCGCCTGGAGCAAAAGCAGGAGTCTGCCGCTGCACAGGAACCTGATGCGGCGGATGCATCAAAGACATCAAGGTTCGATGAGGACGACCGTGGAGCAACTCAGCCGGCGAGCGACCATCTCGGGGCTGAGAGCGATATGACGACAAAAAGAGCAACAACGCGTCGTCCCGAGAATGCGACTCTTTCAACTTCAACATCTGTGACTTGAAAGTCCGGACCAATCGTTCAGCGGCACCGTTTGACTGAGGCGAAAACGGCGCGGATGTCAGATGTTGAATACCATTGGCCTGGCAGAATGACTGAAATTCTGCGGACAGGAATTGTGGGCCATTGTCGGAAACAATTGTCTGCGGAAGACCTTCAATGCAAAAGATAGCAGACAACGCTTGGATGGTGGCGGAGGACGTCGTGGAAGACATCCGGACAACAAAAGGAAAATTACTGAAGGCATCGACCGGAACCAACCATCTACCATTCCAGAATAGACCAGCAAAATCAATGTGCAAGCGTTGCCAAGGGAAGTGGCTTTTGGCCATGCAAAGACTTTCCACGGCGATGCGGATTGTTGTTCGGCACACGCCATGCAAGAAGAACACATATTCGTAATCGCAGCATCGATTCCGAACCAAGTACAGTGCTGACGAGCAAGTTGTTTCGTTCGCACTATACCCCAATGTCCTTGGTGAAGAAGCCGTAAAACAGAGGACTGTAACGAACGTGGGACCACGACTCGGGACTGATCATTATCAGAACGCAACAACAAAACACCACGTCGAACAAAAAGTCTCTCCTTGTGAGCAAAAAATCGGCGAACCAACGGATCCTCGATCCGAGACTTTGACAAAGGCCACTGCGTAGCAACAAAACGCAAAACGGTAGCAAGGACAGGGTCAGCAGCGGTGGCTGTAGCTACACGACGAAATCAATCGGAAACGATTCGACCACTTCATCGGTTTCCGAATCAATGAACATGCAAGCAAGTTCGGAAGAATCGAATGCTCTATCCTCAGCAACCGGCAAATGGGACAACGCATCGGCGTTTCCGTGCTTAGCAGTGGACCGATATAAGATATCGTAGCGGTACTGCGAGAGGAAAATAGACCAGCGAATGAATTTCTGCGCTGTACGCGGAGGTACAGGCTTGTTCGGATGAAAAAGCGATGTCAAAGGTTTGTGGTCTGTGATGATGGTAAAGTGACGACCATACAAGAAATCATGGAACTTAGTAACACCAAAGACGAGAGCCAAAGCTTCTTTCACTATCTGGGAATAATGTCTTTGCGCAGACGAGAGCAATTTGGACGCAAAGGCAATAGGGCGATCATGGGAGCCAACTTTGTGCGCAAGCACAGCACCAATCCCAAAATCCGATGCATCTACCATCAACAAAAGGGGTTGCTGGGGATCGAAAGGCGTGAGGCAAGTATTAGAAAGCAACGCCGATTGCAACTGGCGAAAGGCGCGTTCGCATTCTGTCGTCCAGAGAAACGGAACACCTGTACGGCGTAAGCGATGAAGCGGAGCTGAAAGCGAAGAGGCATTGCGCACATTCACTCACACCTTGTGATGCGAGATCGTTTAATGTTCTTGCGACCTCATCACGCAATGCGTGGGGAACATTGCGCGCTCTGAAAAATTTCGGTTGCGCGTTTACTTTCAGTTCCAAATGTGCTTCATAGTTTTTAGCGCAACCTAAGCCCGGTGCAAAAATGTCTGCAAATTCGTCACATAACCTTGAAACACTGTCTGAAGGCACAGTCTGATTCACTGATAGGACCTGATTTACAATAGACATGTTAAACAACTGAAATAAGTTTAAACCAAACAAGTTCACTGCAGTAGAAGAACGAAGAACGTAAAATGACACAAGTTTTGTTTGTCCCTTGTATGTTGCAAGAAGGCTGCACTGTCCTAACACAGGAATGTTCTGTCCGGAATATGTGGTTAGCTTAACATTTGCGGAACGCAACGGAGGTTTGCCCAGTTGTTTGTACGTGTCGTGATTGAGCAATGAAACAGTAGCTTCGGTATCGAGCTGGAATGGTATGACCTTGCCATTAAAGTCCAAATCTACAAAAAGTTTATTGTCCTGCTGACGACAAGAGCGACTGTTTTGTGCAATTTGAACAGACACTTGTACAGAATCACTTGCTAATTGACGTGATTTCCGGCGACGTCGACGCACAGTTTTTGTGGGACGAACACAGTCACTGTTAGAGAAAGTGGCACTGGACGAAGCGGAATTAACTACATGAATGTCCATGGGCGAAGGTCCACGAGCCTGAGTGTCCTTGGTTCGATTCCGGCGCGAAGCAAAGGGCCTGGAATGATTGTGATTGTCTGATCTGAGCTTTTTCTGGCAAACACTTTGAACATGTCCTTTCCTATTGCAGAAAAAGCAAATAGCTTGGCCTGACGGGCAATGTTCACGCGAATGTCGAGTAGCACACCACGGGCATGATTTCACTGCATTTGTGTGCTGGCGCGGCACAAGTGGCTTAGAGCGCGGCGGCAGCTGCTTCAAAGTGCACGAGGCCCGGTTACCGGGCCACGCAGCGCGTCCAGCGGGCCGGTTAATGTTACACACGGCTGGCGAAGTTTCAAAAGATTCCTGAGCACAGTCAAGTGTGTCTTGTCTATCTAATATGTCTATCACTTGTTGAAGGGAGGGATTAACTAGTTTCAAAATTTGCTCCCGTATGCGAACATCAGAAACGTTCTGTGCAATTGCATCACGCACCATTGTATCTGAATAAGAAAGACCACAGTCACAGTCAAAAGAACACTCCCTAGTAAGTCCTTGCAATGTTGCTACCCACTCCCTATTAGTTTGACCGGCCGTACGTTTTGTACGAAAGAACGTATACCTTTTTGCAACCACATTAACTGTTTCTTTGAAATAGGCATCTAAAGCAGACAAAATTTCTTCGTAGGACAGAGTTGCTACGTTGCGTCGGGGAAACAATTTCACTATCACACGGTAGGTGGACACACCGACACAAGAAAGCAAAAACGGCTGCCGCTCATTACCTTGAATTCTGTAGGCGGCTAGATGAAAGGCGAACTGGCGGGACCATTCTGGCCACGATTCGTGCGCCGCGTTAAAACTGCGAAACGGCGGTGCAACGGCATGGTGTGGCTGCGGTAGCGGTGAAGCGGCGGCTGCCGCATCGGTTTGAATGGCTCGTTGACCCTGGACGAGCTGTCCAAGGGCATCCAATAACGCCTGCGTCTGCTGATTCTGCAAGCGATAAAATTCGGACAGTACATCTGGCGAAGCCATGACACAAGTAAATGTAAGCAATTAGAAAGAACTCTTTACTCGTCGCCAATCTGTTGTGACGTAACAAGACTGTTACGCCACACTGAAGTAGCCGAAAGAAAGGCACGCGTACACACACGCCGACTGGCGTCAAGTCTGGAACAAGATACGTTATGACTGCTATCAAGAAAATACGTAGCTTTGGAATATACTTAACTTTATTTACTCCTTGTGATACATCTCTCTGGACTATACAAATGAGACTCGTAAGATACATGCACTGTTACAATTGGCGCCTTGCTAGGTCGTAGCCATGGACTTAGCAGAAGGCTATTCTAACTGTCTCTCGGCAAATGAGAGGAAGGCTTCGTCCGTATTGTCGCTAGCAATGTCGTCCGTACAACTGGGGCGAGTGCTCTGTCGTATATCGAGACCTGCCTTGTGGTGGCGCTAGGTCTGCGATCACACAGTGGCGACACGCGGGTCCGACATGTACTAAATGGACCGCGGCCGATTTAAGCTACCACCTAGCAAGTGTGGTGTCTGGCGGTGACACCACAATAACCATTCACATACGGCAGATGCCAGCACCAGCGGTGGACGGTATACAGGGTGTTCGATTGATCGTGACCCAGCCAAATATCTCACGAAATAAGCGTCAAACGAAAAAACTAGAAAGAACGAAACTCGTCTAGCTTGAAGGGGGAAACCAGATGGCGCTATGGTTGGCCCGCTAGATGGCGCTGCCATAGGTCAAACGGATATCAACTGCGTTTTTTAAAATAGGAACCCCCATTTTTATTACATATTCGTGTAGTACGTAAAGAAATATGAATGTTTTAGTTGGACCACTTTTTTCGCTTTGTGATAGATGGCGCTGTAATAGTCACAAACGTATAAGTACGTGGTATAGCGTAACATCCCGCCAGTGCGAACGGTATTTGCTTCGTGATACATTACCCGTGTCAAAATGGACCGTTTACCAATTGCGGAAAAGGTCGATATCGTGTTCATGTATGGCTATTGTGATCAAAATGCCCAACGGGCGTGTGCTATGTATGCTGCTCGGTATCCTGGACGACATCATTCAAGTGTCCGGACCGTTCGCCGGATAGTTACTTTATTTAAGGAAACAGGAAGTGTTCAGCTACATGTGAAACGTCAACCACGACCTGCAACAAATGATGATGCCCAAGTAGGTTTTTTAGCTGCTCTCGCGGCTAATCCGCTCATCAGTAGCAGACAAATAGCGCGAGAATCGGGAATCTCAAAAACGTCGGTGTTGAGAATGCTACATCAACATTGATTGCACCCGTACCATATTTCTATGCGCCAGGAATTGCATGGCGACGACTTTGAACGTCGTGTAAAGTTCTGCCACTGGCCACAAGAAAAATTACGGGACGATGACAGATTTTTTGCACTCGTTCTATTTAACGACGAAGCGTCATTCATCAACAGCGGTAACGTAAACCGGCGTAATATGCACTATTGGGCAACGGAAAATCCACGATGGCTGCGATAAGTGGAACATCAGCTACGTTGGCGGGTTAATGTATGGTGCGGAATTATGGGAGAAAGGATAACTGGCCCCCATTCTATCGATGGCAATCTCAATTATGCAATGTATGCTCATTTCCTACGTAATGTTCTACCGATGTTACTACAAGATGTTTCACTGCATGACAGAATGGTGGTGTACTTCCAACATGACGGATGTCCGGCACATAGCTCGCGTGCGGTTGAAGCGGTATTGAAAGCATATTTCATGACAGGTGGATTGGTCGTCGAAGCACCATACCACGGCCCGCACATTCACCGGATCTGACGTCCCCGGATTTCTTTCTGTGGGGAAAGTTGAAGGATATTTGCTATCGTGATCCACCGACAACGCCTGCGTCAGCACGTTGTCAGTGCATGTCCGAACATAAGGAAGGCGAACTACAAGCTGTTGAGAGGAATGTTGTTTCACGTATTGCCAAATGCATTGAGGTTGACGGACATCATTTTGAGTATTTATTGCATTAATGTGGTATTTACAGGTAATCACGCTGTAACAGCATGCGTTCTCAGAAATGATAAGTTCACAAAGGTACACGTATCACATTGGAACAACCGAAATAAAATGTTCAGACGTACCTACGTTCTGTATTTTAATTTAAAAAACCTACCTGATATCAACTGTTCGTCTAAAATTGTGAGCTATATGCTTGTGTCTATTACAGCGCCATCTATCACAAAGCGAAAAAAGTGGTCCAAGTAGAACATTCATATTTCTTTACGTACTACACTAATATGTAATAAAAAATGGGGGTTCATATTTAAAAAAACGCAGTTGATATCCGTTTGACCTATGGCAGCGCCATCTAGCGGGCCAACCATAGCTCCATCTGGTTTCACCCTTCAAGCTAGACAAGTTTCGTTCTTTCTAGTTTTTTCGTTTGACGCTTATTTCGTGAGATATTTGGCCCGGTCACGATCAGTGGACCACCCTGTATAACGCATGTCGAGCTGAAGTGGAAAACAGCGTAGTCGTTGTTGTAATGTGTAATACGGGAACGAAAATTTGTCTGACATCCAAAAGGTCATGGTCATTGGCTTTCGGTACAAAAGTAGAAGCATTTCCGAAAGGGGTAAGTCTGTAAACGGTTTGCGTGCTGCCATGGTTAAAGCTTGGCAGAAAGGCGTTATCCAAAAACTGCGTCGAGCCAGTGTGGTGCACCACGGGCTATAGATGACAGGGGTAAACGACAGCTGCGGAGATAATTACGGGCGAATAGACGTGCAACTGACAGACTGACAGCCCATATGAACCAACGGTCTACCAACAGTGACTCGTCAACGGCTGCTCAGCGAGCGTTGCTACATACGAGTCCCCGCAGCAGGCACTTGTTTCTTGCACCCATGCTGACTGCTGTTCATCGTCAATGAAGGCTAGAATATTCACGCCGGTACCGCAAATGGAGTCCACTAAGTGTCTACAAGTGGCCTTTTCAGATTAATCACGTTTTATGCTCCATCGGACAGATGGCAGTTGGAGCGTCGGAAGGATCCAGGCCAGAGGAGGGAGCGTTATGATCTGGGGAATACCTGTGTGGCATTCCCTGGGAGATCACGCCATTCTGGGTGGTACAGAACAGCAACACAAGTATGCATCTATCTTTGGGAACCATGTCCACTCCTCTACACAGTTTCTTTGTCCTCGGTACGATGGCATCTACCAGCAGAACAATTCAACATGTAACACAGCTCGCAGAGTACATGTGTGGTTCAAAGAGCATGGGGATGAATTTACCGTACTCCCTTGCCCACCAAACTCCCCGGATTTAAACCCAATTCAGAATCTGTGAGACCACCACGATCTGGCTGTTCGCACCATGGATCCGAAACCGAGAAACCTAACACAGCGGGCCACGGCACTATTCTCAGCATGTCTCCACATCACTGTCGGTACCTTCCAGAACTACTCTGACTCTCTTCTTGCACATCTCACAGAAATCTGCGCTGCAAAAGATGGTTATTCAGGCTCTTGATAGATGGTCATATTAACGTGACTGGACAGTGTGTAACGCCAGAAATGCATAACCTTCTATTTCCATCCATTGTACTATAAATTTTTTCCTTATTTTGTTACCTGAAGATATGACTTTTCTGTATCTTTACATATTTTGTAATTTTTTTACAATTTGTTTATATATTTATGCGTTTATGTCGATGTATAATTGGTTTGATTTGTAAATATTATTCGTGTGGTTCTAGGGGCTGCAGTCTAGAGCCGAGCGACCGCTACGGTCGCAGGTTCGAATCCTGCCTCGGGCAGGGATGTGAGTGATGTCCTTAGGTTAGTTAGGTTTAATTAGTTCTAAGTTCTAGGTGACTGATGACCTCAGAAGTTAAGTCGCATAGTGCTCAGAGCTATTTCTTTTTCTCTCTCTTTTTTTTTTTTTTTTTTTTTTTTTTTTTTTTTTTTTTTTTTTTTTTGTATTTTTACGCTGGGTCTTGCCTAGGGAAAACTATGCTATCAAACGATTACATCGATAGGTCGTGTGAAGAACCAAAGTTTTTGGGGTCTTGGGTAATGTTAACAGGGCGGAGTCTGGCTGGAGTAGGGCGGTGGAGCAGGTGTGTTGAGTGATGCTCCTGCCAGTTGCCGCGCTTTCGGGGTTTGGCAGCATGTAATTGCGCTTGACTTCCTATGATAGTTCCTGGCACGGTGTCGCGGACGGGAAACACATCCAGCTTCTGCAACAGCGACGGCCGACAATAAGTGATTGTCGCCACCTCCTCGATCGACTACTTCAAACCTTCAATCAACCAACAAGGAAGATGAAAGCACGTAAAGTTTAAGAACTGTATGGCAGACGTCAGCTTTTCAAACTGTTCCATTTGGATCGCTAAAATACAGCAACTTAGCATGAACCTTTGTTGCTCATTGTCCCAATTGCATTAGCAAGCAGGGGCCTTCCTTTTCCAAAATGAACCCGAGCGTCGTTGAAATTCAAACGCCAGCATTAAAGTAATATCATTCCATTTCACTGCTTTAATTTCAAAGTTCAGTTAAAGTATTAATAGCCGGCTACAATAACCAAACGGAACTATATTTAGATGACACAAGCACAAATTAAGACTGCGAGTTTTGTTACCATTTTAGCTTACCTGTGACTGCAGCTCAGCTTGGTACGTACTAAATTTTACTATTGTTAATTGTTCAAAATCATTCACTTCAAGTTCAAACTTAAATCTCTTATTTCTAAATTGTGTAGATTCAAGTTGCTTTTGAGATGATTGTTGAGGTAGCCCAAGACTAACCTTACTTTATTTCGTAGTGCTTCAGAAACAAAGTTCGCTATTCATTTCAGTCACTAAATTAACTTTCAATTTTCCGGTTTTATTAATTCTTTTGCTAAATTAAGTCAGAGTGTAGCGAAATTTATTACTTCTGACAAACATTCAGTTTTCACACAACACGTGTCGACCCTCAGTTGCCACGCTTTTAGTGCTAATTATATGTGCATTAATCTTTCTTTTCCAGTTATTATAGTAGTTGTCCATAGGACTGGCGACCGTAATTTTCCCCAAATCTCAAATATCTAATTAACGCCAGTTAATTGTTAACGTAACGACCGCACATTTACTTTCTTTATTAACTTCATCCTTTTTCAAAATTAATTTCCACCAATTTCATTTGCATTTTTCCTTTCATTTAGATGTAACCCTTCCTCCCTCTTTACCGACAGATTAACTTCGGTGACGATTGCTTTTCCCAAATTCCCATTAGGTACACGCGGTTTAATTTTTCACTATCATTAAAGTCGATAAGTGAGGGGGAGGTTACAAGTGTATAAAATGAAGTAGCATTCTACTTTATGACTTTTTCGTTTGTGTGTCTTTTGCTAACGATTGGGCGCTCATTTGTCAAAAATGGATCTCTTCTGTAGAGTCACTTTCACTTGTCACGAAAAGAGTGAATTTAATTTTAGAGTTCGCTCCCGGCCTGTTGTAGCATAGACTAGTAGCAGCCGTATCAAAGAGCACCAACTTAAGAAGCGCGCTCACATTTTTGTCTGGTTTCACAGAAAATAAATTAAGTTTCTATATATGTTGCCTACATCATTACTCTGTGCTGTGAATTACAGCTACTGTATTCCCGCTTGCCTGAGTGGGGTATCGAGCTTTGACTTGTCAGCTGATTGACCAGAGTTTGCTGGAGCATAACACTCCATTTCCAAAGCCACTATGCCAGAGCTGTGAGGAGCCTCAGCAGGGACATGACAGTAAGCAGACAGCTTAGCAAGGAAACCAACAAGGGGGCAACCGAGACGGGTGCCGGCTTTACTGACGGAGCAGCAGTTTCGTGTGGTCAGCAATGGAGGCAACCCAGTGGACTCTGGGCCTGAGCTCAAGTGACTTATTATAAACATGAGGCATTGGTTCCTGTTCCAGTCTAGAGGACGGCGCCTGGCATCGTGGCTCCAGGGGAGGTCGAGCTGACGAGACTCAAGCATGGGTGTGTGCTCTTGGACTACACTACGTAAGACTATCGTACTGACCGTATTCAGCGGAAATACCGAGGTGTACACACAATTCTCTGGCTATGTTTCAGCTTAAGCTTACTTTTTCTGTTGTCCAAATGGTAGGAGTGCTGCAAAGCCTAGCGGTGTTATTAGAAATTTTAGTAGCAGAGAGAAGATTTTGGACAGATTATACCCTAAAAGTGTACTTATTTTATTGGCAATTGTGCTGACTGATATGTCTTTTGACTTCTAATTGCTGGCCATGTTCGGATTACTGGTCTGATCTTATTACATAAAAAGCCATCATTGTGTAGCATACCAACGGCTTTGCCGCAGTGGTAACACCGGTTACCGTCAGATTACCGAAGTTAAGAGCTGTCGGGCTGGGCTAGTACTTGAATGGGTGACCATCCGGTCTGCCGAACGCTGTTGGCAAGCGGGGTGCCCTTGTGAGGCAAACTGCGGAGCTACTTGATTGAGAAGTAGCGGCTCCGGTCTCGTAAACTGACATAAGGTCGGGGAGAGCGGTGTACTGACCACATGCCCCTCCATGTCCGCGCCTCGAGATGACTGGGTGTTTGTGTTGTCCCCATCATTTCATCTCCATTCATGTAAGTGGCGAGATTGGACTGAGCAAAGATTGGGAATTTGTACGGGCACTGATAACCGCGCAGTTGAGCGCCTCACAAACCAAACATCATCATCATCATCACGATCATCATCCATGTCCGCATCCAGTGACACCTGTGGGCTGAGGATCACACTGCGGCCGGTCGGTACCGTTGGCCCTTCCAAGGCCTGTTCGGACAGAGTTTAGTTTAGTTTTATTTTGTAGCATGGTTCCATTTGCTTTAATTATCGTTTGCTATTTCTCCCTGTATCAGTTTTAGGGGCCAATTGTGTTGGCTCCAGCAGTTTATTTTTGGATATTGTGACCTGAGCCGGAACCTTGATATTTTGCTTTTCTTATCATTTCTTCTAGCTCATGTATTTGTTAATGGTACAGTTCCCTTTTGTTTTGTGCCCTGCTTGTGTTTTACATTTACTCATGCACTCTGATTTATCGATTTCTTTTATTCATTAATTTAAAACTTGTTAAGTATTTATTCCCAAACAACCGCCAGTCGGTTTCCATTCCCCCTGTTTCCTGCACCACAATTAGTAGCAGAGTGTGGTCGTGTGTTGTGAGGGGCGTACTGTATGTGTAAGATGGTTCTGACATTTCTACGTCCTTGTGCTCTTTTACTGTTGGTGTTGCAGGAATGGCAGTTAGAGATGTGCTGGATATGAACTGCCTGCAGAAGGACGATTAGTCTCTGAAGCCATTTGCAGACTGGCTCCATAGGTACGGTACCCGAGTTGACCCAATAGTTTCTCCAGGTAGTGGAGGAGCCACTGTGGTTAGCATCAGGGAAGCAGCAGAACGTAACGAGTGGAAGTGCTGCAAAACAGCATTATCTGAAACTGAAATGTTTATTAAGTTCTTCTAGTAACAATTAAATTAGTTACAAGCCAGGGTAGAGCATTATGTAAATTGATAGTATGATTTAACTTCCTTGATTAAGGATGCAGTAAACATTGATGTACTGGAGGAACTTCATGCGAGAGTTGCCAAATAGAGCCGACATTAACTGATATCCTGTCAAATACTTCGGTACAAGTTAGTTGGACTAATTTAAACATGGTGCAGGAAGTTAATGGTTGTCAAGATCAGAAGTTAGCAGGTCCAGGTATACAGGCAGTGCAATAGAGTAAATGATTTTCTATGTTACCTCAACCTCTTTTAGGGATGATGAAGGAGTAAGTGTTCTCAGTGGAGACTATTATTGATGCAGTACAGTTTTTGTACTATTTAGTACTATTCAATCCGCAGAAGGAAGTGTTTCGATTAGGGGATGTCAAAATCTTACAGATGTTGTATCCGTGCCCAAGAGGCAGTTTGGTTCAACTGACGGTCAGGGCAACAGTATCATGAGATACTGTAAAAAGCTTCCATCAAAAACTATGCAAACAAATGATCCCGGACAGGGGTATGAGGTGACTGTAAGACATTCGTTAGGGGCATGAACAGCGCGTGAGGGAGCCGTTTGCTGAAGATATGAATAAGGAAACAAAAGAAAAATTTGGAGTTGGTATTAAAATCCGTGGAGAAGAAATAAAAACTTTGAGGTTCGGCGATGACATTGTAATTCTGTCAGAGACAGTAAAGGACTTGGAACAGCAGTTGAACGGAATGGACAGTGCCTTGAAAGGAGGATATAAGATGAACATCAACAAAAGCAAAATGAGGATCATGGAATGTAGTCGAATTAAGTTGGGTGATGCTGAGGGAATTAGATTGGGAAATGAGACGCTTAAAGTAGTAAATGAGTTTTGCTATTTGGGGAGCAAAATAACTGACGATGTTCGAAGTAGAGAGGATATAAAATGTAGACTGGCAATGGCAAGGAAAGCGTTTCTGAAGAAGAGGAATTTGTTAACATCGAATATAGATTTAAGTGTCAGGAAGTCGTTTCTGAAAGTATTTGTATGGAGTGTAGCAATGTATGGAAGTGAAACATGGACGATAAATAGTTTGGATAGGAAGAGAGTAGAAGCTTTCGAAATGTGGTGCTACAGAAGAATGCTGAAGATTAGATGGGTAGATCACGTAACTAATGAGGAGGTATTGAATAGAATAGGGGAGAAGAGGAGTTTGTGGCACAACTTGACAAGAAGAAGGGACCGGTTGGTAGGACATATTCTGAGGATTCAAGGGATCACAAATTTAGCATTGGAGGGCAGCGTGGAGGGTAAAAATCGTTTAGGGAGACCAAGAGATGAATACATTAAGCAGATTCAGAAGGATGTAGGTTGCAGTAAGCATTGGGAGATGAAGAAGCTTGCACAGGATAGAGTAGCATGGAGAGCTGCATAAAACCAGTCTCAGGACTGAAGACCACAACAACAACAACATGAATATGGTTAAAATCATCACCAAGATGTTGAGTCATTCATACATTGAGCTAGAGGTGGTATCAAATGTGGCAGAAGGAATCAATCCACTGGATCGATCACGCATCATGTTTGCCCAACCACCCCAAATGTTCCAAGGCAGAAGACTTGGACTAGAACGTAGATGACATTAGATACGCTAGGTACGTAGGTCACGATCGGGGGGGGGGGGGGGGGGAGTTTCTGGCGTGTCTATAGCAAAAGGATGAGAGAGGTCTCAAGAGGTGACGTATTTCCCACAAAAACATGATACCGGTGTATTCAGTTGGCAGTGTCAATAGGGCACTACTCGGTATTAGCTTTGTCGCTGTCCTAGTCGGAGGCAAGGTTGTATTAGCTCAACAGCTCAAGATCACACCGTTCGTGTGCTGTGAAATTAATAATGAGACACTGTGTCACTGTTATAAGTTCAGTGATGGCTTTAGGCGAGGCATGGTTCTGGTTCCATCAAGCGTCGTATGGGTGGCCAGAGATGAATCAGGAGGCCACTTCGTACAGCACTGCAAATTCAGTTCACTGGAAATGTTAGAAGGGGTAGCGTCTTTGATTAGTAATCAAAACGTCCTCGGTCCCGGGTTTGAAACTCGCCACTGTTTAAATTTTGATTAATAATCAGCATTGGCGACCGATGACTTCCGGCATAGAAAGTCGCCCTCATTCTGCCAACGGCCTTGTCAAAGAGAGCGAAGGAGCGGACAGAGGTTCAAGGCACTCTCTTGTCCGAGGGGCGGGAACCTGCCCCTAAAGGAGGGAGAATCGGCAATGATCAACGGCATGAGGATGCAGAAGGCATTGGAAACCACTGCATTAAAGACACGTAACGTGTCTCCACCGGACATGTGGCCTGTAATCGGAAGAGTGTCACGATGGTCTCTCCATTGGCAAAATATTCCGGAATAGTTTCCCTTTCGGATCTCCGTGAGGGGACTGCCAAGGGGAAGGTGACCATGAGAAAAAGACTGAATAATCAACGAAAGAATAACGTTCTACGAGTCGAGGCGTCGAATGTCAGAAGCTTGAACGTGGTACGGAAACTAGAAAATCTGAAAAGGCTCGATCTAGATATAGTATGAGTCAGTGAAGTGGAAAGAAGACAAGGATTTCCGGTCAGACGAGTACAGTGTAATACCAACAGCAGCAGAAGATGCTATAACGGGAGTAGGATTCGTTATGAATAGGAAGGTAGGGCAGAAAATGTGTTACTGTGAACAGTTCAGTGATATGGTTGTTCTTATCAGAATCGACAGCAAACCAACACCGACAACGACAGTTCAAGTATACCTGCTGACGTTGCAAGCTGAATATGATGAGGTAGAGAAAGTATATGTGGATATTGAAAGGGTAATAGTATGTAAAGGGAGATGAAAATATAATAGTCGTGGAGAACTTCAGTGCTGTTGTAGAGGAAGGAGTAGAAGAAAAGGTTACGGCAGAATATGGGCTTGGGACAAGGAATGAGAGACGAGAAAGACTAATTGAATTCTGTAATAAATTTCAGCTATTAATATTCACCACTATAGAGGAGGAAGTATACTCGGACGAAAGCCGGGTGAAAAAGGAAGATTCCAGGAAGATTACATCATGGTCAGACAGAGATTCTGAAATCAGATACTGGATTTTAAGGCGTACCCAGGAGCAAAAAAATGGTTCAAATGGCTCTGAGCACTATGGGACTCAACTGCTGTCGTCATCAATCCCCTAGAACTTAGAACTACTTAAACCTAACTAACCTAATGACATCACACACATCCATGCCCGAGGCAGGATTCGAACCTGCGACCGTAGCGGTCACGTGGTTCCAGACTGTAACGCCTAGAACCGCTCGGCCACTCTGGACGGCCCCAGGGGCAGATATGAACTCAGATCACAATATAATAGTGATGAAGAGTAGGCTGAAGTTTAAGTAATTAGTCAGGAAGAATCAATACGCAAAGAAGTGGGGTACGGAAGTACTAAGGAATGAGGAGATACGTTTGAAGTTATCTAAGGCTATAGATACAGCAGTAAGGAAAAGCTCAGTAGGGGGTGCAGTTGAAGAGGAATGGACATCTCTAAAAAGGGCCATAACAGAAGTTGGAAAGAAAAACATAGGTAGAAAGAAGGTGGGTAACAAGAGATCCTTCAGTTGATCGATGTAAGGAGGTAGTACAAAAAAGTTACGGGAAACTCAGGAACAGAGAAATACAAGGCGCTGAGGAATGAAATAAATAAGAAGTGCAGAAAGAGCTTGGAGCTGTTTTGTACATCATCACTGTTAACACTAAATGGCAAATGTATTTCATGTTGAATCCCGTTTCCTGTTAATGTCAATACGCAATAATATGAGTAAAATCTCAGAGTAGCATAACAGGTGCTATTCACAGTAGCAGAGCCGTAATCCTAACATCGAAAATGCTCTTACAAAGACGAGAAATGAATTGTAACCCGATTTGTTTCACATTTAAGAGAACTGACTAAGAGTGTATACGTGCCTGGCGCGTATTTCCTCATACATTCCGCCGATTGGAGTTTGTCTCGCGACTTTCTTTACTATTTTAGACTCATATTAACATTCACAACTAGAAACAGCTTTTACACTCGTGGAGACTGGCTGTAATTTATTTTCCTAAACCCCCTTCTGGCCGTGTTCCTGTTTCAGTGCCTTACGTGAGCCTATCATCTTTATCTACTCTGCACCCCAGGTATCCAGCTGTGTATGTCTTGAAGATTCTATTTCCCACCTGTGACAGTTCGTCCTCCTGCAAGTACGCCTGTGACGCATTCTTCTCATTTAGCCTATTTCCATTTCTTAAATTATTCCTAACACAAGTTACGTTACAAGTAGCAAACAAAAAACGCAAGACTTGTTCACTTTCGGCTATATATTGAGGTGACATAAGCCATGGGTTAGCGATAGGCACATATACGGATGGCGACAGCATCGCATACACAAGGTATAAAAGATCATTGCATTGGCGGTGATATCATTTATGCTCTGTTGATTTATGTGAAGAGGTTTCCCATGTGATTATGACTGCACGACGGGAATACATTTCACGCCTTACCTCTCACCAAGGACAACGCAGGGGCCGACGGACTTCACTTAAAGACAGAGAGCAACAACGTTTGCGTAGAGTTGTCAGTGGTAAGAGACAAGTAACACTGTGTGAAATAACCACAGAAATCAATGTGGGATGTACGACGAACGTATCACCTAGGACAGTGCAGCGAAATTTGGCATTAATGGGCTATGGCAGCATACGACCGACGCGAGAGACTTTGCTAACAGAACGACATCGCCTGCACCCCTCTCCCAGTCTCATTATCGGTTGGACCCCAGACGGCTGGCAAACTGTTGTCCGGTCACATGAGTCCCGATTTCTGTTGTCAGTGGCTGATAGTAGGGTTCGAGTGTGGCGCATACCTCCAAGAAGCCATGCACCCATGAATCCCATTGAACATTTATGGGACATTATCGCGGGGTCAATTTGTGCACAAAATCCTGCACCGCCAACATTTTCACTATTATGGAAGCTACAGAGGCAGCAGGGCTCAATATTTCTGCAGATGGCTTCCAACAGCTTGTTGAGTCCTTGCCATGTCGAGATACTGCACTAAACCGGGAAAAAGAAGGTCCAAGAAGACGTTAGGAGGTATTCCACGACTATTGTCACCTCTTTTGTAACACTATTATGTCCACAGCAAGGGATGGTCGTAAATTTTTAGTTCTTTCTCCACTCTTAAAGTAAGCACACGACAGTTATTGGTGACAGGAAGCCGGAGGAATGGGGAGAATAAACAGGTTGGCAGTTTTCGGCTGTATACATCTTTTGAAGTGAAAATGGACTCCACTCCAACCTTTGGTGAAATGACGAGATTTCTTGGTATTACTAGCGACAAGAAGCTCACCTGACTGCCACACCTGAGGATCTTGGGGACTGTATCCGTCAAACCATTTAATAATTAAAATTTTTTAGCCATAGCACTTGGGAAGCAAACATAACATTTCTATTTGAATAAAATACTTTTGTGCATTAGACCGTGTAATTTTTTAAGCTAAAACAACTATTAAAACCGAAGTTTCATCCGTCTGCCCAATAGTCCTCTTAAGGTCGACTGCCTTGTGATCCCTTGAGATCGTCTTCTGCATGTGCCTCCTTTTTCAGTCGGCAATAAGTTGCTGACAGCCTGGCTGCCAGCGATCCTCTAAGTATGTTCGCCAGACAGCGCCCCTCCAGACCGGGATTCACCAACAGAAACAAGGACACACGAGAGATTTGAAATGCAGCATTGATTTTTTGCTGCAGGAAAATGTAGCCCTGGATACAAGTTGCCGATGTGCTGTTGTCTGCCAGTCATCTGCTAGAATAGCACAGGCAAGAGCCTCCTTCTCTGCTGCCCACCTTCAGGCGTCTTGACTTGGAACTGCCCGTTGACGTACGGAGAAGTGACGAAAGTTGTCGCTTGACAACCAGTATAAGACAGTATACAGGGAAAACCATCCTCACGAACGAGTAGTTTAGTTGCGCTGGAAAGACTGATGCAAAAATGGTCGGTTTTGATGGTAGTTTGTTTCAAAATGACATGGCGTAAGGCCCAAAAGGATTTTATACGAACTGGCTCTGGCTGTGGGGGCCTTCGCGCTTGTATCGCAGCTTGTCTACCTTTGTGCTGAATTTGATGACATGTCACTCTCCATCAGCAAGCAACTTCTGACTTGTGTGAGAAGTGTACAAAACTCGCTGGCTTTTCACGTGTAAGGTAAGGTCTTGCCATACAAGACCACGACATACCGGACAGTTGCACAGAGAATATCTGTTGCACATAAAATCACAGGTCAAGCTTCCAAATTGTCACAGTTTTAGAGATAACTCAAAACCATTAAATTTTTCTCCAGTTCATATTTTCTCTGGGGATGTGTTCGCTATGTTCGATGATTCTTAATACAACATAGACACTAGATGGTTACATTGGATTGGATTAAATTCATGATAAAAGTTCAGGGAGTTTTCAGTACATTAAGTTGCATCACACAACATTCATCAGCTAAGAGATAACGATTACTCTTCTGGTTTGCATACACAGTTGAAGGATTTTATAACGACCACTGTAAATGTCTTGTTGCATCCAGGTATGAATGTGGGAAATTGATGTCACAGCACACTTTCTTCTGTCCCCCGTGCCACTAGTAGTTCTCACAAAATTTCCAATAGTTGGGGCATACCTACTTGCACTTTCACTTGATTTAATTCTGTTAGCAATACTTGTATTATTGCCCTTGGGGGTTCGAACACATGTTTCTTTTGCTTGGGCCTTGATTTGTTTTACATCCTGTCTGATCTTTTCTGTGTCGGATATGAAAGTTTCTTTGACTGTTTTTAATGACTGTGTCTTGTATCAGTGCATTACAAAGTAACACATACACAAAATTTCTGAAAGAAACCAGATCTAATTAATTGTGCAATGCGCATATCTGCCTGTAACTTATGATCTCCAAAAACTTCCTGCACCTTATCATATAATTCTTGTACTTTTACTTTTCTCCACTAGCAGAATTCTTTTTCTTGCCCTTCGTACCACTCTTTGAATTTATAATCAAACTTTTACAAACCGATTGTCTATATGTTGTATCCACATGTCAAATTACGTTTCTAAGATGGTTACCATATCCTGGAATTATTCCGCCAAATATTTCTCTTAAACCTTGTTAGTGTTCCACGAATTTTGCTGTCAAATCTATTGTACTTCTATTGCTTCAATACGAACATTTTGTTTCGACATAACTTCTACTTTCACAACCAATATTTTTCTAGTGTTTACGGGTCTCGTTCGATAGCATTTTGCACACAAATAACATATCATTTGCCCTGCCCCCTTCCCTAGATATTACTTGTCACAAATTTATAACCCCCTGCATAACAGAAATGTAGCGTTAACGCCTTTCACACACTGTATCTAGGTCCTATTACTGGAGACAGCACCAACTAAAAATGGCAAATTCAACAGTGAAAATGCTTCAGGTGAAAATATTTGCACCATGTGGTGAGTCACACGAGATTTATTATATATCTATAAACATTATAATAAAAATTCTTACAATGTGTACAGGATGGATCACTTAACAGCGGGATCTGAAAAATCGTCATATATGAAAGTAGTTTGTAACACAGAGCTAGCTTCCCAAACTAGATGTACGAGATGTAATTACCTCCTCTTGGGGAATAACTTATAACATTCTGAAAGGCAAAAATGAAAGCGTTCAATTGTATTTCGATCACGAAACTAAGTAATTTTTACAAGGTCATTACTATTATCAGTAACACTATTTCATAAGTCTCTAATACTGATTACGTAAATTAACAATAATTACATTTCTTTTCAAATACAAGTATTAACGGGTGACACAGTGTGGTGGAGGTTACATCTTGTTGTACGAAACTATGAACGATGCCTTCATCACATAGCCCACACACTACACACATACTTTGTATTTTGTACCATTTGTTTAAGATGGTAACATTGAGACAAATACATCACATACATTTTAAATATCTGATGAAAATGCCTTCTCTGGGTAGTATATAGTTCCTGCAACAGACTAGAAATCGCTTCGTTATTCACTTCGCTATGATCAGTGAACGTAGCATTAACTACGTATAGGCTACTACACTGACAGATACAAAGTACTGGCAGCCTGAAGTGTTTCAGTTTCTGCAGTTCAGAAGTAAAGAGCCTAGAAATCAAGTGATTTACAAACCGTAGGCCTACATATAGCCCACACATGGTAACATGGTTGATTTTAAAGATGGGTGCTGGGTGTGAGTGAAGCAAGTGTCACGGGTTTGAGAAGAGGTGCAGAGGAAGCTTGTTTTGTAATAAATGTCTACCCTCAGTGTGGATAACTAGCTCTCTTTACCGAGGAGCTGCGGGTATGCACTGAGAATTGCTTCTTCTTTCTTTTAAAAAAAATGTTGTTAGAAATAAGCAGCATCCTAATGTCTTATTGACTCATTTGTTCGTGGTTGAATAAATACCCACAAAAATCGTATATCATTCTTTCATCGTTCTAAAAATGAAAGTGTTCAACGAAAATTCTGTTTCATTCTAAAGTTTAGCTGGGCGTAAATGTTGATGGGAGAGGGGGTACGAGTAAACATTTGACTGCATGCACTCAGGGGTAACGGTCTCTGAAAGGTTGGGAACCACTGCTATAATACACTGAAGCGCCAAAAAAACTGGTATATGCAGAGAGTATAAATATCTATGGAGCGAACATTCGGATGCGCAGAACGAGAAATCTGTCCGCAACATCTCCTGCTGCTCAAGTCACGTGGTATTGGGACGGCGCATGTTAGTCCGTATAGCGCTCACCTTATTTTGAGTGTTTTTACTTTGCTAGAACAGACAGATCACCTTCAGAAGTGTCCTGAAACTTCGCATAAGCGTTTTATAGAAATTTTAACAATTTTATACCTGGAACTGGAATAGCTGAGCAAGGGTATTCTGCTTTTTCGCCACAGTATCATAGCTCTGTTCCACTTTAGGCCGAAGTGGCCGTGCGGTTAAAGGCGCTGCAGTCTGGCACCGCAGGACCGCTACGGTCGCAGGTTCGAATCCTGCCTCGGGCATGGATGTTTGTGATGTCCTTAGGTTAGTTAGGTTTAACTAGTTCTGAGTTCTAGGGGACTAATGACCTCAGCAGTTGAGTCCCATAGTGCTCAGAGCCATTTGAACCACTTTACTTACGCTTTCCGAGTGCGGGAAAAGAAGTGACAGCCAACAATACCTTTTTAGGTTTTCTACTCCACTTACACTGTCGAATATTTGTTCCAATTAAATACGTTACAATCACACTGTATTGTGCGCCGATGCATCACAGAAAGGGGTAAAGAAAAGCATTTGTAGCAATGAAATTGCTACAGTAAATAAGCAATTAACACCATCTGCTTGTCCATTATCTGCAGTTATATAATGCAGGAAACTGTCTCACGCAGAAGTGCTTAGATACACACAAGGGTTTGAGGACCTGAATAAACTGGTGGAAATTAATCACACTGTCATATACATTTTATCTGCAGATGAACATAGCACGAATACGTAAACACTGACTGGCAGCTTAAACGCACTTGCAAATTTGTCTAGCGTTTCTCTCGTAAACACATGGACAAAAAAAAAAGAAATTCGCAGAAACATGCTCTACAATACAAGACATTATAATACCGCGTATCGATATTTTTAAACATACAAAGCGCCTAACATCAATATGATATTCACTGTTAGAGATTTGTTGTTCGGACCTATGAAAATAGCTGGTCCTCTTTTCACGTACTTCTCTTTACATCCGTAGCAACAACAATACTGCACCAAGGCTGTTATTACTACTAAAACGTATAGAAACGTATGTAAAAACAGGTGAATACGTGTAATGTTAAAGTTTCGCTGTTACCACAAATTGCAGACAAGCAGCGACGTCCCACTACCCCCTGACTAGCCTGGTTTGATGTTGAGAACATGGGCAGAAGACTATGCTCACTCCATAGATATACACTATGGGTCTAAGCATGCGTATTCAAATACACAGAGATATGTAAACTGGCAGAATGCGTCGCTGCGGTCGGGAACGCCCATATAAGACAAGAAGTGTCTGGCGCAGATGTTCGTCGTTCATTCCGCTGCTCGACTCGCTGCGGCTCACTTCGTCACCGTCACCGCGCACGCCAACGCCATGGCTGTACGGAAAGGGAGGCAGATTGCCGCCGCACTGGAAGCTCTCATCCATGCGATGGGGTTCAACGGCGGCCGTCAACGGCAGCCAAAGCGCAAGCCCACGCAGCAGAACAGCAAGAGCCTGCAGTGCTGCAATTGCCAGCAGCTGGGGCATACTGCGCGCGAGTGCAAGAACGCCGTCGCGTGCCTGAAATGCGCGACGGCTCACGACACCCGCAGTTGCACGAAGCCTCGTGGGATGGCTGGCTGCTGCGCGAACTGCGGCGGGCCCCACGCCGCCAACTCGCGTAGCTGCGGCTACCTCAGGGACTCACGCCGCCAACCCGCCGCACCACGCCCTGCGGCGGCGTCAAGCGCCACGACGGCCGCTCCGCCCCCCCGCTCCGGCGAGGGGTGCGAGCCGCGCCGCCTAGAAACCGCCACCGACCAAGCTATGGCCGGTTTCCAAGCCGCCTTTGCGGCCGAAAGGGCCGCACTGAAGGAGGAGCTCGCAGCTGTGCACCGCCAGCTCCAGCAGCTGCGCGAAGAGCTGCGAGCTATCAAGAAGCAGCCGCCGGTTTCCGCCGGTGGGGGTCGATGCGGCCACGCAGACAACCGCCGCCCCGTCCCCTGCAGCAATGCGGGAGGCGGCGCCAATGGATACCGACGATGTGACGCCTGGGCTGCCCCCCAAGGAGGCAGCTGCAAGCAATGGTGCTACCGCGCCTCCTGACTGCTCGCAAGTTGAGCAGCCAACGAATAAGAGGAAGCTGTGGCTACCATTCCCTGGAGTGGACAACGTGCAGACCGTCCTCAAGTGCATTGCCACGTCACTGCAAAACGGGTCATACCCCTACCCAGACCTCCCATACCCCTTCACTCCACCCGGCCAGCCTAAGCCTCCCCTCCCCCATCAACCGCTCCACCTACGCACATACAGATGGCGCACCATGCTGATGGAAGCAATCACGAAGAAAGAGTTAGCCACGATTAACTCATACCCTGTTTTCACGCACTCCCAATGGGACGACCTAGTTGACATCATAGATATGTGGGTGAGGGAAGGGTTCCGGTCTGGTAGGAGAAAGATGCATCCCGACGACATATTTGCCAGGGAAGAAATCAGACGAAAATACGGGAAATAACATCGTCTAGTTCAGTAATGACCACCGTGCGAGGCCATCACCAGACGTAGTGGAGACTTGCTGAAACCACCGGCCAGCCATTTAGGCCGTTCGCTTTCTACTTCTCTCACTATCCCTCTTACTATTCTTTAATGTTTCTTTTATTTAAAAATAAAAAAATTAAAAATCACAAAAAAGGAAAAAGCACAAAGTCAAGCAAATACGATAAAGCCAAGAATTTTTCTCCCCTAACCACCATGTTAGAAGGAGAAGCGCCTCGCGCGCTAGTACTTCATTCCCAGACGAGAACATCTTCCTCCTTGATGTGCGCGCAGGCGCAGTTGTTAGATCGGTTGCTGCAGCTACAATGGCAGGTTATCAAGATTTGAGTGAGTTTGAACGTGGTTTTATAGTCGGTGCACGAGCGATGGAACACAGCATCTTCGAGGTAGCGATGAAGTGGGGATTTTTCCATACGACGATTTCAATAGTGTACCGTGAATATCAGGAACCCGGTAAAACACAAAATCTCAGACCGCTGCTGTCGGAAAAAGATCCTTCAAGAACGGGACCAACGACGACTGAAAAGAATCGTTCAACGTGACAGAAGTGCAACACTTCCGCAAACTGCTGGGCCATAAACCGTCGAACCATTCAACGAAACAGCATCTATATGGGCTTTCGGAGCCGAAGGCCCACTCGTGTACCTTGACTGCACGACACAAAGCTTTACGCCTCGGCTGGACCCGTCAATACGGACAGTGGACTGTTGATGACTGGAAACATGTTGCCTGATCGGACGAGTCTCGTTTCAGATTTTATCGAACGGATGGACGTGTACGCGTACGAAGACAACCTCATGAATCCATGGACCCTGCTTGTCAGCAGGGAACTGTTCAAGCTGGTGAAGGCTTAGTAATGGTGTGGGTCGTGTGCAGCTGGAGTGAATGGGACCCCTGATACGTCCAGATACGACTCTGACAGGTGACACATACGTAAGCATCCTGTCTGATCACCTGCATTCATTCATGTCCATTGTGCATTACGACGGACTTGGGCAATTCCAGCAGGACAATGCGACACCCCACACATCCAAAATTGCTACAGAGTGGCTCCAGGAAAACTCTTCCGACTATAAACACTAACGCTGGCCACCAAACTCCTCAGACATTAACACTATTGATCATATCTGGGATACCTTGCAACGTGCTGCGCGGAAGATATCTCCACTTACTCTTACGGATTTATGGACAGCTCTGCAGTATTCATGGTGTCAATTCCCTCCAGCACTACTTCAGACATTAGTCGAATCCACGCCACATCGTGTTGCGGCACTTCTGCGTACTCGCGGGGGCTCTACACGATATTAGGCAGGTGTACCAGTTTCTTGGGCTCTTCAGTGTATAAGAAAAACAGTGCCAGGAAACATGAGTCTGCAAGAGGGCAGCACGCGAGACAATTGCTGAAGTGTGATTACAGGCCGCCACTAACTTCTATGTGAAGTATTGTCCTAGTTAGCGCAAATGTACTGAAATGTAAATTTTTTCGATTAAATCCATGCCAAGTTGGTCTCACATTTCAACAACAGCCTACCTCACCTTGCACAGAGTTGGGGAATGTACTACATGCGTGACAGGGCACAGACACATTTTTCTGATGATGTAAGAAAATATCTTACACTATTATGGTCCGATATACGCAATTAAAGGGTCACATTTTCGAAATCCGGTAATCGTCTTCCATTGCGACGCATCTTTGAAATTTGGCTCAAAGATGCTTACAGTCTTCCTCTGTAATGGTGCAAAAGTGTGCCGCCCTGCGATATTACCCTCGGGCTCGATGACGCTTAAAACAGAAAGGTGTCGACACATGCGGAAAAAAGGCCTGGGCTTAGAAGTTCATTCGAGGAGTAAGGTGGGTTAATGATGTCACATAGGCACCAGACTTCATTAAAATTTCGCCCTACGCCAGCGTGGCCGTGTCACAAGGTCGTCACACGCCCTCTTAACCACACGTCACGCCTTCATTTGCTGGCTCTGCGATGGTGGTCAGAAGAGCGACTTTCAGCGTTTAAATCACGAGTTTTTCTTATGGATGGCCGACGAAATATTTCACACACACCGCTGCTCAGAACGGAAACGAAAGGCCATAGGGGGCAGCATAAAGAGCGCCAATGAAACCCTTCTCTTGTAGCGTTGATTCTCACACATTTCGCGGTCGAAAACGACAGTTTGCAGTGCGAGGGCGACAGGACGACGTTCTTAACAGCCTTTGACATCGCAGACGCCCCCCAGATACCTCCATCTTCCTCTAAGGACATCGTGGGCCGGAAACCGCACTGAAAGTGATTCCACCCCTCTGGAGTGCGGTGCGACTGCAATTTTCACTTTGGTGTATAGGATAGAACCAGTAGGGATCACTCAGAATCATTCAATGAAGTTTGAACGTGATCTGAGACGACTTATGCTTTTCCTGGCCGCCTCATCATGGAGGGGTACGACATTCAAACCTGTGTGAATACAACGGCAAAGAGTCCCTCTAAGGTACCCCGTTTCGGCAGTACTCTTGGTGACATCTGCCCACATTTACTGAGAATTTTAGAAATGTGCCTCCACAGAGAGAACCTGCGAAGTAGCTCTAGACGCCTGCACGCAGGCAACCACTTGACACCCATCTAATGTTATGCAGTTTAGATACTTCGAGCAGTGCCTGTACCTTCGCCACCAAGGTCATCTGACCTCATTCCTCTGGGTTTTTCTGTCTTCGATCATCTCAGAATTGAAGTATATAGGTTGATGAACCGAACCAGCGAATCGCGCTGTCTTGTCAAATTTTATCACATGATCTGGGGACTATTGAAATAACTCATAACTCGCCACAGAGGAGAGCTCAGAACTGCATCGAAATGTGAGGATGACAAGTAGAGCAGCCAAAAACAGTTGCAGGATAGAACTTTTTTATTAAAATTCTTGACCAAGGTTTCGGTACATATAAATATACCTTCATCAGAAGTAAACTTCTAAAATTACATCATGCACTGGAGAATAATGAAACAATTATGCCAAAAGGCGTCGTCAGTAATTAAAATATCATCTCCATTTGTACAACATGTGTAATGGGCACAGGATCAAAGCGAACAGTTTAACAATGTTACTTAACAAGTACGAGTGTACAGTAAATTCTAACATGCAATGTACTGAGGTAGAGTTGTATTTCTTGTAAAAGTAGCCCTCGGCTGACATTGAGTCTAGTTAGCTGCGGACGTGACTTCCTCGTGAAGTTCACAGTTTAAATAAATTTCTGCCAACTAAGGCAGTACTTCGTATTGAAACCAATGGCGGATCGCAACAACATAGCAAAACCTTCCGCGAAAGAGCTCGTGGCTGCGTCACGATCAGAACAGCCTATACTCGAAAGTTGCCTCGCCCTACTGCAGTAATTGGCCGCCCTTGACGTTGCCGCCGTCAGATCAAGTAATCGCGGCGCGGCGCCCTTCGGCATTTTTCTGCTCCCGCAGTGTTAGCATAAAACTGTTTCTTATTGTAGTTGTATTTTCGGCGCGAGATAACTTTGATTAATCGAGTGGACACCGTGCAGCTACACAAGGTGAGTCGGTACTATGACAGCATTTACCAAGTATCATTTACATTTAAAGTTCTAGTCTTTGTCGTGCAGTTACATACTAGATTTTGCATACTTCACAGTCTTACGAAAGTTGTCTAAGCGTTACAAAATAGAGTCGCAAGTAGAAGAGTGTCTAACATTTGCAACATATTGATTTGCTTTGGGTTTAATGGAGGGATGCAAGCAGCAGAAGGAGCTCGAAACGTTTATATGATTAAAATAACTTGCGAAAATTCAGCCTGATGGCGTTGTCGACAATCGTCGATATTTCAACAGGAGCAAACCTTGCAATTTTCAAGGCAAAACTGTAGCAAGTAAGCGCTGTAGAAACCTGTTTAAAACCGCGCTTTTCAAAGAATCTCCGGAAAGGTAACATTCAAGTTATCGATAGTGAAATTAATAATCAACAGGTGAGATAGTACTGTCCTGTTTTTCGACAAGTGCGAGAGCTGCATTCCATACGGAATTCATACGAAAATCATCTCTATATCTAAGGTTATTTGCTAATTTAATTTCAACAGCTTCCTTAATAACATTATCTCAGTAGCTGGAAGTGCCTGTCAGAATCTCCTTGTTATATTCTACAGAATTACCGGTGCCAAGACAATGTCCTGCAGGCGGTTTTGCTCAGTTGTCGTAAGCGAGTGCGCCGCCTAAAAAATGCTCAGTACACCGGTCCTCCACAGTCCTGACAGTCTGACCAATATATATATAAGACGCCACAACTGCAAGGAACACGGTAGACATCCGCCTTACGCAAAACGAGATCTTAGATGGCGGTCTAAACACACACTTCACATCAGATTCTGCAAAATACGATCAATCCTGTTCGAAATGCTCCCTAGGTAAGGAAAAAAGGCCACAGACTTTGATACCATCTCGGCATAATCATCACTCACCTGGTATACAGTTGGTCGACAGCACACTCGCGTCTTACCTGTCTTTCACTATAATCATTCTGACGAAAGGTGTCTTCGAAATGGGCTAACTCAGCTGACAAACACTTAGGGCCTGAGATGACATGGGCCGTGTGAACCTAGGTACTAAGTACCCTTTTACACTTACATTGAGCCGAATGGTGACAACTACCTGCCTGTAGATACAAGTCAATGTGAGTCGGATTCCTACAAACGGCATCTCCCAACTTATGTACCATCGACCTTCCTCTTGACCCAACCATCAAGGACGGAAAGACAGCCATCCTTTTTCACCTCCATCGGTAAACGAATATTCAGGTGGATTACATTTATGTATTCTACATCGTCGTTCAAATTTTCACTGCTACGAGGCCAAACAACAATAGTATCGTCTACCTATCTATGGAGGATTTCAAGGAATATGCTTTGGAGTCTGCAGCTTTTGAAACTGTTTTTTCTTTTTTGTTTCCCCGTATATCTAGACGATACTTTTGTTGTTTGGCCTTGTGGCTGTGAGAATTTGAATGACTTTTTAGAACATTTCAGTAATATTTTTCAATAATGCTTCATTTTTATTAAATCTACCTTACAAAATTTCCTAAGTGTATATAGCAAAAAAAAATTGCAGAAAGACAATTTTTTTGGCGGGGGGGGGGGGGGGGGGCAAGCAGGGTGAGAGGAGGGCACAGGATCACCTCAGTACGGCTCAATGTGTGTGGGCGAGTGCAAACCAGATTTCCTTGTTTCACGGAAGATCGTTGTGGAATGAATAATTTTCCACATTCAGGAAGCCACAATAATTCACATATTATCTGATATACTGCAACATTTGCTTTAAATAGGCTACTTTGAAGTAGGCTACTGCATTTCGTGATTCAAAGCAACAGAAATCAAATGAGTGAATATTACTGTACTTTGGCTTGATCATCATCATCATTTTGGTCACAGAGCATTCCTACAAAATATTGTTACTGGTGACGTGTCATTATAAATATTCATAAAAGAAGGAATTAATGATTGAGCTGTAACAAAAAAGACATCTCTTCCAGCGAAGGGTGGTGTTAAAGGTAATTTTTCCATCCAATCGCACAAATGGGTGCTATGCACTACAAACTTCTCTGCAAAGAAAATTGTCTTTATCTACTACATGATATCAAAGTCTACTTGTTTCACAAAAAAAACTATCCAGGAGTTTGTGTGGGAAGTCATCTCTCAAACTGTTTCCACACAACCCATGGTCTACACCTCAACAAACTAGGAAAAAACTTGGTTATAACACGGATCAAAGAAATAGTAAACAACAAACTGAATGCGGAATGTTATGCTACAGTGGCCATCCCTCTCAAGGACAAAAATCACGAATTCATGGATGAATCAACACGAAATACCAGGTCAGTAATACAATACATCAGCAGGACAAAAGTGACTTTTTTTAGGACAGTAAAACTTTCCACCAGTGCGACACCAGATGCGAGTGTACGTGATCCACATATGCCTCAAGCAGACCTCAGTTCAAATGAATGCAATTTATCGTTTCTGCATTATAATGGAGGCTACAGGGTTTAGGAAACAAAATAGATGCATTTGAATCAATCATCACACAGCTAGCTCCACATGTAGTAATAGTCACATAACACCAAAAAACAGTAGACAACATTCATCATTTCAAATTAGAAGACTATAACCTAGCAACATTCTACTGTCAAACACAAAATAAAGGCGGTGGTGTCGCCATTTACGTGAGAAAATGTAAGTTAATAACAGCCACAGAAAAAGTGTTATGGACAAAAAAATTCAATGCAGACAAAGATTTCAAAATTACAGCTCTTAAACTCACATTTTGTACTGTTTCGTTCACTTTTATAGGTATAGATAGATCCCCGAGTGGAAACTTTGATGCTTTCCTGGAATCACTTGATGCAGTTCTAAGTAAAGCAATGTCAGGTTGCAGAAAAGTAAATGTTATCATACTTGGAGATCTGAACATAAACACCTTACTCGACAACCAGGAAAGCAAGTGTTTTGCAGATTGTATCCTCTCCTATGGGGCTAAAGACATTCTTGGACTAGCACCCACTAGAATGTCTAACAGACCCACATCAATTGATCATATCATTACAAATTGTGACCATATCATCTCAGCAGACATCATAAATGGTCACCTTTCAGATCGTTTAGGCCAAACACAAGTACTAAAATGTAATACCAAGTTCAAACCAAGAAAAATGTATGAGCACAAGCGAATACTATCTGCAAACAACATTGCCAAGCTAAGACTTAGTTTAAGTCAGGAATCATGGGAATCAGTTATTACTACCAATGGGGTAAACAATAAATTGAACGAATTTGTAGAAATCCTGACTGGGCACCTAAAAAGGACCAAGCCAATAACAAAAATAAACTTTCACAAAAACCAACCTTTAACATCAAAACCTGTACCATTAGACTGTAAAACAAAAGATCTAAAAGAAAAAATGGAAAACATGTACCGCTTACACAGACTGACTCAGAGGTACATAAAGAAACCTACACGCAGTCCAAATACAAGTACCGCAAAGAAATCAGAAAATTAAAAGCAGAAAGAATCAGCCAAGAGATACGAAACTCAGATAATGTCTCAAAGTTTTGCTGGTCACTTGTAAATAAAATAAGAAATAAGGAAACAGGCACTAAAATTAATAACGTAGAATTAACCACAACCAATAATTTCATTTCTGATCCCTTTCTGGTCAGCAATATTTTCAATAATTACTTCGTAGACATTGTCGAAAATGATGTATGTATGAAACAGGATAAACAGCACATATTCACGAGTAGTTACAAACAGAACTGCAGTAGTACACTACCCGCAGTAAGTGCTTATGTTATTTTTTTGATAGCCTCAAAAACAAAAAATCAGCAGGAATAGATGAAATTTCTCCATATCTAATGAAGAAATGCAAACATGAACTGTTGCACCACTACTTCATTTTATAAACTGTACACTTGAAGGAGGTGTGTTCCCTGACAGGTTGAAACTGGCTGTAATTAAACCATTACACAAAAAAGGGGAAAGAAAGCATGTACAGAAATACAGGCCCATAGGCCTTATCTCAACATTCAGCAAACTGATATAAAAAATAATATTAAAAAGAATCCTGGAACACTACACCATGATTCACTCTTGTCAAAAATTGCCAAGAGTGGTGTGGTGTCACCCCCAGACACCACACTTGCTAGGTGGTAGCCTTTAAATCGGCCGCGGTCCGTTAGTATACTTCGGACCCGCGTGTCGCCACTATCAGTGATTGCAGACCGAGCGCCGCCACACGGCAGGTCTAGAGACACTTCCTAGCACTCGCCCCAGTTTTACAGCCGACTTTGCTAGCGATGGTCCACTGACAAAATACGCTCTCATTTGCCGAGACGATAGTTAGCATAGCCTTCAGCTACGTCATTTGCTACGACCTAGCAAGGCGCCATTACCAGTTACTGTTGATGCTGTAAAACATGTACCGTCAAGAGCGATGTTCACCAATTATGGATTAAAGTTAAGTATTCCAACAGATACGTACTATTTTTGCTAGTCTCATATCCCTGACCTGTTCCACACCTCACGCCAGCCTGCGTGAGCTTAAACGCGTGCCTTTCGGTTTCCTCATAGTGGCTTGGCTGTCTTGCCAAGCCACAACAGTTTGGCGACGAGCCAATTCGCGTTCGTAACTATACTGCCCTGATATACTTGTGTAATGGCTTCGCCACAATCTCCAGATGTACTGTCCGAATTTTATCGCTTACAGAATCAGCAGACGCAGGCCTTACTGGATGCCCTTGGACAGCTCGTCCAGGGTCAACGTGCAATGCAAAACGATGCGGCAGCCGCCGCTCCGCCGCTCCACCGCTCCCGCAGCCACAACACGCAGTTGCGCCACCTTTTCGTCCTTTTGATCGGCACTGGAAAGCTGGACGGAGTGTTCACGCCAATTTGGATTCCATCTCGCCGCCTACAGAATTCAAGGTAAAGAGCGGCAGCCTTTCTTATTATCGTGTGTTGGAGTGTCCACGTACCTTGTGATAGTCAAATTGTTTCCCCGACGCGACGTAGCAACTCTGTCCTACGAAGAAATTTTGTCTGCATTAGATGCTTATTTCAAAGAATCCGTCAATGTAGTTGCGAAACAGTATACGTTCTTTCGTACAAAACGTACGGCAGGTCAGACTAATAGGGAGTGGGTTGCAACCTTGCAAGGCCTTACTAGGGATTGTGCTTTTGAGTGTGAATGTGGACACCCTTATTCAGATACTATGGTACGTGATGCAATTGCACAGAACGTTTCTGATGTTCGTATACGGGAACAGATTTTAAAACTAGTCAATCCCTCCCTTCAACAAGTGATGGACATATTGGATCGGCAGGACACGCTTGACTTTGCTCAGGAATCATTTGAAACTTCGCCACCCGTGCGTCACGTTAACCGGCCCGCCGGGCGAGCTGCACGGATCAGTAAACAGTCCTCGCGCCCGGTCACGCCAAAGCCGCCTGGCTCTCAGCCATGTGTACCGCACCAGCAAGCAAATGCAGTGAAATCATGCCTGCGGTGTGCTACTAGACATTCGCGTGAGAATTGTCCGTCACGCCAGGCTATTTGCTTTTTCTGTAATAAAAAAGGACATGTTCAAAGTGTTTGCCAGAAAAAGCTCAGATCGTACACTCACAACCATTCCAGGCCCTTTGCTTCGCGCCGAAATCGAACCAAGGATACTCAGGCTCGTGAAACTTCGCCTATGGAAATTCATGTAGTTCATTCCACTCCGCCCAGTGCTACTCTCTCTCACAGTGACTATGTTCGTCCCACAAATAGTGTGCGTCGACATCGCTGGAAATCCCGTCAAGTCGCAAGTGATTCTGTACCAGTGTCAGTTCATGTTGCACGAGACAGTCACTCTTGTCGTCAGCAGGACAATAAACTTTTTGTGGACTTGGACATTAACGGCAAAGTGATACCATTCCAGCTCTATACCGGAGCTGCAGTTTCACTGATCAATCAAGACACGTACAAACAGCTGGGCACACCTCCGTTGCATGCCACAAATGTTAAGCTAACTACATATTCAGGTCACGGGCTCCCTGTGTTAGGACAGTGAAGCCTTCTTGCAACATACAAGGGACAAACAAAACTTGTGTCATTGTACGTCCTTCGTTCTTCTGCAGTGAACTTGTTTGGTTTCGATTTGTTTCAGTTGTTTAACTTGTCTATAGTAAATCAGGTCCTATCAGTGAACCAGACTGTGCCTTCAGCCAGTGTTTCTCGTCTATGTGAAGAATTTGCAGACATTTTTGCACTGGGCCTCGGTTGCGCTAAGAACTATAAAGCACATTTGGAACTGAAAGTAAACGCGCAACCGAAATTTTTCAGAGCGCCCAATGTTCCCCACGCATTGTGTGATGAGGTCGCAAGAACATTAAACGATTTGGAATCACAAGGTGTAATTGAACGTGTGCAGGCTTCTCTCTGGGCATCACCCTTAGTAATTTTGCCAAAACCTTCCGGAAAATTGAGACTTTGCGTGGACTTCAAGGCAACAGTGAATCCTCAACTAGTGACTGCAACTTTTCCTTTGCCCCGCCCAGAAGATCTTTTTGACAAACTGTGCCCGGGTAAATATTTTTCGAAGTTGGACCTAGCAGATGCGTACTTGCAAATACCGGTGGACGAAGAATCCCAGCGCGTTTTAGTGGTTAACACGCATCTTGGTTTGTACCGATTCAAACGACTGCCATTCGGGTGTGCATCCGCCCCTGCATTGTTTCAGCAATATCTACAAACTGTTTGTGCATCGGTCCCTACTGCAGCAAACTATCTGGACGATATTGTGATATCCGGAAAGACGGAAGAAGAACATTTAGCCAATCTCAGAACATTATTTCAGGTCTTGCGACAAAATGGTCTTCGCTTGCGGAAGGACAAATGTGTGTTTTTTGCTCGGGACTTACCCTACCTGGGCCATGTACTCAATGCCCAAGGCATACATCCCAGTCCAGAGCACCTCCGTGCCATACAAGACTTGCCTTCGCCGCAGAATTTGAAGCAGCTACAGAGTGTGCTGGGAAAAATCAATTACTACCATAAATATGTGCGCCACGCCTCTTCCATATCAGCTCCGCTTCATCGCTTACGCCGTGAAGGTGTTCCGTTCGTCTGGACGACGGAATGCGAACGCGCCTTTCGCCAGTTGAAATCGGCGTTGCTTTCCAATACTTGCCTTACGCCATTCGATCCCCAGAAGCCTCTTTTGTTGATGGTGGATGCATCGGATTTCAGGATCGGTGCTGTGCTTGCGCACAAAGATGGTTCGCACGATCGCCCTATTGCCTTTGCGTCCAAATTGCTCTCGTCTGCGCAAAGAAATTATTCACAGATCGAGAAAGAAGTATTGGCTCTCGTATTTGGTGTTACAAAGTTTCATGATTTCTTGTATGGTCGTCACTTTACCATCATCACAGACCACAAACCGTTGACATCACTTTTTCATCCGAACAAGCCTGTACCTCCGCGTACAGCGCAGAAATTCATTCGCTGGTCTATTTTCCTCTCGCAGTACCGCTACGATATCTTGTATCGCTCCACTGCTAAGCAGGGAAACGCCGATGCGTTGTCCCGTTTGCCTGTTGCTGAGGATAGAGCATTCGATTCCTCCGAACTTGCTTGCATGTTCATTGATTCGGAAACCGATGACGTGGTCGACTCGTTTCCGATTGATTTTCGTCGTGTAGCTACAGCCACACCTGTAGACCCTGTCCTTGCTACCGTTCTGCGTTTTGTTGCTACGCAATGGCCCTTGTCAAAGTCACGGATCGGGGATCCGTTGGTTCGCCGATTTTTTGCTCACAAGGAGAGACTTTTTGTACGACGTGGTGTTTTGCTGTTGCGTTCTAATAATGATCAGTCCAGGGTCGTGGTCCCACGTTCGTTAAGTCCTCTGTCTTACGGCTTCTCCACCAAAGACATTGGGGTATAGTGCGAACGAAACAACTTGCTCGTCAGCACTGTACTTGGTTCGGAATCGATGCCGCGATTACGAATATGTGCTCTTCTTGTATGGCGTGTGCCGAACAACAATCCGCACCACCGCGGAAATTCTTTGCATGGCCAAAAGCCACTTCCCCTTGGCAACGCTTACACATCGATTTTGCTGGTCCATTCTGGAATGCTCGATGGTTGGTTGTTGTCGATTCATTCAGTAATTTCCCTTTTGTTGTCCGGATGTCTTCCACGACGTCTTCTGCCTCCATCCAAGCGTTATCCGCTATCTTTTGCATTGAAGGTCTTCCACAGACTATTGTTTCCGACAATGGCCCACAATTCATGTCCGCAGAATTTCAGTCATTCTGCAAGGCCAATGGTATTCAACATCTGACGTCCGCGCCGTTTTCGCCACAGTCAAGCGGGCCGCTGAACGTTTGGTCAGGACTTTCAAGTCACAGATGTTGAAGTTGAAAGAGTCGCATTCTCGGGAGGACGCGTTATTGCTTTTTTTGTCCTCGTATCGCGCTCTCAGCCCCGAGATGGTCGCTCGCCGGCTGAGTTGCTTCACGGTCGCCCTCATCGCACCTTGATGTCTTTGCTACATCCGCCGCATCAGGTTCCTGTGCAGCGGCAGACACCTGCTTTTGCCCCAGGCGACGTTGTCTACTGCCGCAACTATCGAGGTTCACGGCGTTGGCTCGCAGGGCGCATTCTTCGCTGCCTCGGCCGCGCTATGTATCTGGTTTTGGGGGCCTCTGGTGAGGTGCGTCGGCATCTCAATCAGCTGCGCCTCTGTCGTCGCACGGGATCTGCCGCTCCCCGTCTGCTTTCAGTGACGGTGCCGTCCGGTCAGCGCCCTGGGGACCCATCTACTGGTTCGCCTCAGCCCCAGGTGTTACCGACGCTGCCTTCCATTTTGCCCCATGGCGACGCGCTGCCGCCGACTGTTCTCCCGCCGGCGCCGCCCGCAGTGGACGCGTCGTTGCAACCGCCGGGCGACTCCCTGGGTCACGTCCCGCCGATCGCGCCCCGTGACCAGTTGTCCTTCGCCATGGAACTCTTGCCCGCTCCGGACCATATGTCGTCTTCGCCCGTCGGGTGCCCCAGCCCGATGGAGGTCGACACTTCGGCCCCTCCTGTCTCTCTAAGGGCGCATACACCGCATGTTGGCGTGCACCCTGAAGCAGGTTTTCAGGCGTTTCCTAGCTCCCCTCGGTCCGAATGGCAGGGTGCGGGTGGCACAGCCTCGCCTGTTGTTATGCTCCCCACCTCGTCGCATACGCCAACATGGGGTCCTCTCCACCCGGGGGCGGAAGTCTTATGCCACAACCGTCCGCCGATTTGCGGGGGAGGAATGTGGTGTCACCCCCAGACACCACACTTGCTAGGTGGTAGCCTTTAAATCGGCCGCGGTCCGTTAGTATACTTCGGACCCGCGTGTCGCCACTATCAGTGATTGCAGACCGAGCGCCGCCACACGGCAGGTCTAGAGACACTTCCTAGCACTCGCCCCAGTTTTACAGCCGACTTTGCTAGCGATGGTCCACTGACAAAATACGCTCTCATTTGCCGAGACGATAGTTAGCATAGCCTTCAGCTACGTCATTTGCTACGACCTAGCAAGGCGCCATTACCAGTTACTGTTGATGCTGTAAAACATGTACCGTCAAGAGCGATGTTCACCAATTATGGATTAAAGTTAAGTATTCCAACAGATACGTACTATTTTTGCTAGTCTCATATCCCTGACCTGTTCCACACCTCACGCCAGCCTGCGTGAGCTTAAACGCGTGCCTTTCGGTTTCCTCATAGTGGCTTGGCTGTCTTGCCAAGCCACAACAAGTGGTGTCACTGGAAAAATCATGCAATTGCTTGAAACATATTTAAAAGGCAGGCAACAGTGCACAGAAACCCTATATTACAGCGGAGAAATACTAGAGCGGAAAAGGTCAAGTACACGAAAAATACATCTTGGGGTTCCCCAGGGCTCCATTTTAGGTCCAGTCCTATTCATATGTTACGTAAATGATTTCACAAGTTCTCTAGACAGTAAGTAATCGGTCACTATGTATGCCGACAATACATCTGGTGTCTGTTGTGCAGACAGTGAGACCAGCCTAGTCAAAGAAATTCGTAGCTTTATTGAAAAGGTAAGAGCACACTTCAAAAAAGACAAATTGAAAGTAAAAATGGAAAAAACAAATATCATTCATTTTAAGCCCAGTGGTGTAAACAGGCACAACATTGAGACTAAGGAAACTCTGTCAAATATCTGTTCAGATTGTAAATTCTTGGGACTATACATAGACGACAGACTCTCATGGAAGCGGCAAGTTGACAATGTCTGCAAAAAAATAACATCAAGTCTACATCTACTACGAAGATTATCACCATATCTCACTTCGGAAACTCTAAGGACTGCATATTATGGGTAGTATACTCTTTCTTGTCATTTGGGATAGTGCTGTGGGGCAGCACATGCCAAACAAATATCAAAAGAGTCTTCATATGGGAAAAGCAAGCCTTAAGGATTGTAGCAAAAGTGTCACTAGACACAATATTCTTACAGTTTAAGCCATGTATATACTAGAAACCATAATGTTAGTGAAAGAAGACACTAAGATCACTAAAAGAAATGTGGACATCCACCACTATGAAATGAGGCATAAAAAAGATTTTCATACTGTTACCAGAAGATTAACTCTAACAGCTAAAAGTCTTTATATCCACAGAGCTGTCTTCCACAATTCATTACCGGATGAAATCAAAATAATGACGGGCCATACTTTTACAGTGCATCAAGCAGTGGCTTACTAAAAAGTGCCCCCATAATCTGGACCTAAATGAATTATGATGTAAATAAGAATGCAGATGTAATAAGAAATAATGTAAAAAGAAAATTCTAATTGAAAAAATTAATTTTTATTTTTATATACTTTGTATGCATTTATGATGTAATAAGAAATTAATTTTTATTGTTTTATATACATTTATAATGTAATAAGAAATAATGTAAAATGAAAACTCTAATTGTAAAAATTTCACTTTTATTCTTTATATACTTTGTTAAGAAAGGCACATGCATGTAAAAATTACGTGTTACGAGCAAATTAAATAAATAAACTGTTACTCACCAGTGCACCCTCAAATGTTTACCCGTCCCATTCCCAGTCCAACAACCATCAACAAAATTCCTTGCCAGACGAAAATTCATTTCAAACCTGGCTTGGCAATAACTTTAACTTTGAACAAGTAGATTTCTACAGACATGGAATTGGTAAATTACTTAGCCATTGTCAGTGTGTTTTAGAGAATGTTGACAATATATTGTTGATATTTCATTCCTCTCTTATGTTTACTGTTGTGGTCAATAAACTAATGGAAAAACACTTTTAAAATATGCACAAAACAAATACAAATGAACTACAACTTACGCTATAATCTGTTTTAATAAAACAAAGTGTATATAATATGATCATCCCAAATCAGACCACATTAGCAAGCTATTACACCCTTTGGGCTCCAAAAGGTCATACTTACTTTCTGTCTTGTGTCATGATGAAGTAGTATGGAAATTTGGCACTTGGGTTAGATGCATCAAGAAGCCCAGTTAGAAAATTGTCCATCACCACAGTTTCATAAATAAAATTGTGTATTTACAAAAACCAAGGATTGTCAGCAGAAGCAGAAAAAGAGATTATCGAGTGTGCAATATCATAAGTTTTTTCCTCTTACAATGTGGCATTCTGGAAGCAGAGGACTTATGATGCAGGAGTATTCTCAAGGCTTCCTTAATGTTTTTCGATATGGGTGCTTGTAGCTTTGTCGTAGAACAGGCAAAAACACTGGCTTCATTCGAGACTGAAACCAAGAACCAGTGCAATCTTCACTTTACAGTCCAACACCATTACCTCAGAGATAGCGAAAAGCTGTAGCATTTGTTTCTCCCATATTGCTCCAGTGGTGGTTAGGGCCACTGCATAAAATTTAAAGTCGCTAGTGTTAAAAATTCCACTAGATATTAGATGTTGGTAAACTTACTTAATGGCAAAGATAATGTCTGGGGCGGGAAATTATGTTTATTTTGAGCTCTTGGTTATTGCCAGACAGTAATGTACTACAAGATATTTTTAATGGTCCTATTTTTCTTTTATTCTAGTGATATTTCACAAACTTGGTACGACAGACTAAAACTCACATTAATTTATTGATTTATTATTATTATTATTATTATTATTATTATTATTAACAACAAAATTAATTCTAACATATGCAGTTACAAAAATCTGAAAAAATTAAATCTCTGAATAATGCCTTTAAATGCTCCACTCAGCCTAAATTGCAAATTATTCATGTCTCACATCATCTATCCGAAAATACAAAAGTATACTTTTTACTGTTAAAAACTTCTAGCTTAATTATGTACACGAAATTGTTAATAAAATTCATACACTGTCACATTTTTAATGTGTTACCTTGAAAGCCCGGATAACGCACTCATAACTCCAACTTTTATTGAGACCAATCCTGCCTGTTCCATATTAAAAGGTCAATGACACCCCAAAAAAAAAGTATGAAACAGCTAATTTTTTGTGATGTCACAGCTGGTCCCATAATAAATTTTGCTCCCAATGATGAGTATATTGAGCAGACTTTTGATGACATGTCACGGTGTACGTATTATGCAACACTTTCATAAAAGAAAATATAATTACTAGTTAGATGTTTTTACTTAAATTTCAAAATCACATAAGAAGTCTCCAGGATCATCAACTGAGCTAACTGAAAAAGAAGTTGAAGCCTCTCCAATTTCACTTGGTCTTCCTTTACCAACTTGGTTAATAACATCATCTGGAACACCATATGTCAAGCAACTCATGTTTTTAATCTTTAGTTGGTTTCTGATGCGAAGAAGAGAATTTACCGTTCAGTTTGTTTGGAGTGTCTGTTTTTCACAGTATGAAGCTAAACACCCTTTCTGCTTCAGCATTAGAATGTGATAAGGATGGAACAGCAATAGTGAAATCACTTAAATTATTTATTCCAATCACTTTTTTATATTCGGCTACTTTAGCCCAAAATCTAATAATTTAGGAGATTTCAATCAATAAAGAGAATATTTGCCACCTGATGCAAGATTTTGTCAGTTATTTTCTTCAGAGTATCCCACTTCCTTTACACTATCAGTTAATGAAGCAAAGTGTCTTCTGATCCTTTCAAAGTTTCTTTCTCACTCAAGAGTGTCATTCCTTCTGAAGCTTTGTAATTGATTGGAAGTTGTTTTTGGATTTCTTCACCTAACTTCACATTAAAATCAACACTGACATATGATGAAATTTCTGCACATGTGACTAAAAAAAAAATTTCCGAGGTATGGGATGGTAATGAGGTGGTCTCTAATTTTGAGATCCATGTAGTCTTAAGACAGTTGTTGCTGCCGTCGGCAACAGAATCGTTTGGCAGACGACTGAACATAGCAAAGCTGCCACAGAACTTAACTATTTTACAGAGTTTGCTTTTTCTCTCTCAAAGATTTTGAATGTCTCTTGTACCTCACTAATAACAGTTTTCAAAAAGTGTATATTATAAAGCACCTCTGCTGTGTGACATTGGTCTTTAGTAGTCAGTAGTCATAATATCCAATTTTAATTCATCCCACTGCAATAAAATTCTTGCTCTAGCTGGATCGATAGACAGCCATTGTGTGTCACACACCTTGAATATTTTTAATGGTGCATCACGGAAATTAGTAAGCTCAAATACATTTTTATACTCAGTTTGGCACTTTGATGTGTATGAGAACCAGGCGTATCTTTCACGGACCAGAAACACTATGTTTCGTGGCAAAGTAATTTCCAATGTGTGCGTTACTCCCAAAAGTAATGAGTGACAGACACAATGTATCAAAATCAGATACGGAAGATTACATTGCATTTTCACAATTGCATTCATGCTGAGACTGGAACCATTCATTAGAGCTGCATTATCAGTTCCTACTGTAATTAAATGTTGTGTAGTTTGAGGTCATGAACTTAAACACTGTTTCAGAACTGACACCATTCCAATGGCATCAGAACTTTCCAGAAACTGAGAAGCTACAACCCAGATACTACTATTTCTGCTTCAAACTACCTTACGACTATTTCCTGACATTCAAATCCGTTGAGTCACCTACTAATGAGCTACATTTTTGGCCACTTAAGAGTGGTAGAATATAATTTATTAGCTCTGTTCGTTTGGTTCTACATAACTTCGTATCATTTGTTGATTTCTAAGCCTTATGGCATTTTTTTTTTTTATTCACATCAGTCAAGTGATCGATGTTGGAAATTGAACTATATTCAGCAATGTGCAAGTTAACATACACTCAGCTCTTGCACAACAGCTGTCTGTTTTCACTGGTACCAGTAAAAATCTCAGCTGCTTATTTTGAGAAATCATTTCATATTTTGCTCTACATTTTTTTCGTTTCCAAATCTTTCTTCAAATCATTAAGTTCTACACACATTTCGGACTGGCAATGGCTACAATATAGTCTTTAGTTGCTTTACCTGGCACAGGCTTCAATCAACGTTTGAATTCCATGTCGTTTTCCCACTCTTTTCAGTAACTCTGGCTGTAGACCTTTCATTTAGGCAAAACTACCATGATTTTTTTTCAACTGCATTAATTCCACACAATAACCATCAATAGACAATCAAAACAGATAATTTGTAAACAACTGTAAGAACTACAGTACCAACACCGCACATCATCTACGACTAAAATGAATAATATGACACTGCAAATAGCCCAATTCTGATTTTTTTTTTCTTTTTCTAACTCGCTGTTGAATCATGAAGCTCCCACATTTTTCAGCACGTTTTTGCAGTTTTGCTACTGCAGTGCCACCAAGTGGCTGGCCTGCATAAACACTGAGAAATGATTGTGTATTGTGAATGAAGTGCAGAAGCACATTCAAAATAAAAATGTGGTCATATTTTGAACTTATTATGCCACTATAAATTGCAGCATCTGTTAAAAACATCACTTTCTATTTTCAAAAGTTGCTGAGAGGAATGCAAATAATTATTACAGGGATTCAAAAACAAAATTCTCATTTTAGCATCTTTACACTTTTAGGCTTACGAGAAAATATTTTAACATTTGTATTCACTCTTACAGCATCAGAACTTTGGTTCTTAATGAGGCAGGAAACATCTGTACCACCTTTCCTGTATGTTACAACTGTGTAAATGGCTTATCATTTCTCGAATGCAAATAAGCATGTCAGTCATTTTTTCAAGCCATACCTTATAAAATACTAGTACTTAAGTTCATACTTCAGTTTCATTAACAAAGAAAAGGAAACACGCCTGTGTATTTTTGTGTATACTACTAGACTGAGTACAGAAACATACATATTTTTGTACATAATTAAAATACCCATGCATAAATTACCAAGAAACAGTTAAAATCAGCATGTCCTAAAGAAAGGTTGTTAAACAGTTCCCAGCTTAAAGTGTAACAGTCTTCTCATTGTGTCTGTCTGCAACTCAATGTGTAATCTTTATGGTAAGTAGCACACTATCCTTTTATAATATTGTTGATATTCCAACTTTGACTTAAAAATTTTTTTATTTAAACTTATACTGAAATGATAAAAGCGTCCTTAAAATTTCAAGTAAATATTATTGGCAGTACATTTCAGTATTTTTCATGTACATTGGGGCACTTCACAGGTATTTTTCGGTGACAAAAATTGCCTTTTTTTTTACTTTTCTCACTTTTATTGCCAAGGTGTGATATATTTGTAAAATGTTTGCAGAAAAATGATAACCACTCACAAAGAGATACAAATGCATTTTGTCTCGGGCATATTTCTTTGAAGGTTACAGCAACAGTCAGAGAACATTGCAGCACCGCATTTGCCTTGACAAGAGTTTTTCCATTTAACTAATGTATTAGTGGACCTGTTCACAATTATCATCACTAATATCACCCAAGTCGCCTGAAGAACTTCAAAAGGGCACCAAAGAAATGTAGTGTAAATGACATGTTACACCACATACAGAGGTATTACCTCAGTCACTCAAGGTTGTCTGGCTCTTGGTTGCCGAAACAATTCTTGCAGAAACTTCTGAAAGACAGTCACATCAGTTTTTCAATCTTAGCCAACAAATCAAAGATATGTCAGTATTAAGTCATGGTATTTGCAACAAATAGCAAATTACTTTCCTCTCACTGAGTGAGGTGGCGCAGGGGTTAGCACACTGGATTCGCTTTCAGGACGACGACGGTTCAAAACCACATCAGGCAATGCTGACTTATGCTTTCTGTGATTTTGCTAAATCACTTCAGGCAAATGCTGGGATAGTTTCTTTGAGAGGGCATGTCAGATTTCCTTCCCCAATCCTAGCTTGTGCTCTATCTCTAATGATGTCGTCATCACCTAGGCAGTTTTTGTACAACAGTTCAGTTAATGAAGAGATGGTAATGCTTTCTACCTGGATTCGGGAACACATGAATGAAAGAATAGGCAGTAATTTTAAAAATGATTTGTAAAAGAGCAAGGTAAAGTTTTGAAGCATTTGTTGAGGTAAGCCCCGTATTGTTCCTCAAACCACATTTTCACATGAGTCAAAGTTTTTTTCACAGATGTAAATGTGAAACATCCATCCACAGTATGCTTTGGCATTGAAAACAATGATGAAGATGAATCTCACACAGAAGACTGAGCATTACTGAGAAAGTTCAGAGAACCAGTATTTCGGGCGCACTGCAGAACAATTCTGACTGACTCCAATTTTCATATCATGTAACGAAAAAATTAAGGAGATTGTGGTCCATACACAGAATACAGATTGTAATTTTTCCCCTTGCTCCATGTGTGAGTACAACATAAAAGGAAATGACTAGCAATGGTACAAAGTATCCTCTGCTATGCATTTCACAATGGCTTGCAAAGTATTTACACAAAGGTAGAATCAGATACGAATCACACTCAATAATTAGTGGACAGAGGTATTCAGCTTGTCAATGGCATAGAATTTTATTTTAGGCATGAAGAGTATGGATTTGTAAGCTGATAAATATTTTCAAATTTTGTCAGAAAATAATAATGGTCAAATACTGAAACACTTAAAGCAGCGTACTTTAAATAATACAGCTGAACAATTACAACAAAATTGTGATCAAAATTTACCTCTAAATAGCATAAAAGAAAAAGTGTACCATAAACTGGAACAACTTTGCCAAGCAGAGCAACTTTGCCACTTGTGTTTGGTGCCCTTAATTATCCAACAGAGGCATCAATGCTTTCATTGCACAGGACAAACAATGAATGATTTGGTATGCATTTTAGGTTAAGTTATTGTTTCCTGGTCTTTGCAGTGTATTTTCTTTCAGCTTGTATAACACGCATCTTCTGGTAGTCTACAAAAGTGTCTGGTCCTGCTCACTCATTCTGCTGTAAGCGAAAACTACAGTATTTCTTGTCTTCAGAGCTCTAAACTTCTCCTTACAAACTTCGAGGACTTGTAGAAGAGGCCTGGTAGACAGCCATTTGAAAACGTTTCCTAGGTAGGTATCCAATAATGTAGGGGTTGCTCACATTGGATCAGTTGTCATCATTTGATGTCCATCCTACCTCTCTGACCTGTTTCAAGCCCCATTTACGTGTGGTTTCGACGTGATGGCAGATGCGCTCACTTTTCACATCATGTTCGGAAACATCTGGACCAATGATTCAGACGCAGATAGATAGGCTGAGGTGGTCCAATCAGTGGCTTTCATGATCACTGGATTTGACTCCATTGGTCTTTCCCCTCTGGAGCTGAATGAAGAGTTTGATTTATGAGACTTGTTGGCACGAGTTGTGGTCATTGCAGTAAAGATTGCAGAAGCCAGCTGTGATATTGTGTTTGTACATCATTCGTAGGTAAATGATGCACTGAACTCTATGGAAGCCAAATTCAACCATACTCGTTACTGGATCAGAGTGCTTACCCATGGCCAACAATGGTTTAAGGTTAACAGTAAAAAAGTGTTCATGAAAAATAATTCAATTTCGTGTTTGTTTCTCTAACCAGAATGGAATTGTAAAACAAGTGATGTACTGTGTCATGCCTAATTAATTACTTGTAAAAGTGGTCACATTACCAACATGTTTTCAGATGGTTGTAGCACAAAACAAAACATTTCACACATGGATTCCAATTCAAAATATTATCCACTCAGTACCCTCTACAATTGCTAGAAGTTTGTAAAGGGAACTTAAGAGCATCCTGTATGATTACATTTCAGAATCACTTTTAGAAATAAAACTGTGTGGTTTATTTAGTATAATAATGTTACTTGGGAAAGTTGCACCAGAAAGCTTGGTAAAAATAGGACAACTTTGTCAATCTAGAATTTTGTCTTTTTTCTTCCCTTTTTCACACTTTATTTAATCATGCATTGTTGGATTTCTGTACATGTCATTAAAATGCCAAAGGCTCATTCGAACCAAACTGGGAGCATGAAGTTTTCAAAATTTTTTTCTGTGAAGAGGATCATAATTCACCCACTGATGAACATAATGAAACAAATGCCAGAATGACCATAATTGTACATGGCTAAAGCTTGGAACGTTTGTTATGATAGAAGTATCAAGCATTTTCTTGGTAAACTTACTCAATTCCATTGAGATGGAGAGTTCGAATTATTGTTCCTTAGTGCAACACAAGGAGAAAAGTTTTTAGTTCCCAGATATGCCAGATGAAGCTTCCCTGAATGTAAGACATTGTACACATAATTAATCCTCCTTACAGTCAAAACCAAGGCAATTTTTCTCCTTTCTGATGTAAAGTCAAACTTTTAAGATTTTAATTTTTGTATGTACCTTTTTGTTTAACCTACCTTAGAGTGTTTAATACCAATGTGTAAACTGTTTCCTGTTCTTTAACTTCTTTTTCTGCAATTGCTTTGATGACACACACTGATTTTAATACAATTAACAAAGTTGCCCAGTTTGTCAGGTAACTTGGACAGACAGATTTTTTATAGTTTTAATCTATGAACACACATCTTCACATGCTACAAATCTACAGATCACGACATGTCTTAGGATGGTTTCAAAACCTTTTTGCATTACTAGGTAAACCAGGCAGAACATAAATGTGGCAAAGCTGCCCCAGTTTATGGTATTCTATATAGAGATTGATCAATTTTTCCATTATTATTGTAAAAATTTAATGATTTTCTGTAATAAACAAGTTTAAACATTTGCTCATTATTGCTGCACACCTGATGAGCTTGTACTCTTGTTTCTTTCATATGTGAGAAGAAAGTTTACCATTGATCTCAAATCTAGTTTTGTTCAGTTACTAACATACAATGTGGAAGGGCACAACGTCTGAGCATCTTTCTTGTATTTTAAAAAAAAGCTGATATGTTGTCATTAATGCTAATTCAGATTCAGTTTTATTGAGAGTTTCAGAGTTTCCAGTGGCACCCACATGCCAAGTCTGACACCATGTGTGAGCTTAGTATGCTGGCCACTGCCGGGTGATTGGATGGAGGCTTTGAAAGAACGTACAGAGAGAACAGTGTTGTAACACCGACTCTAAATAAGTATTTTCAATACAATGCTTTTTTTCAGTTACTGTTATTCTTTAAGACTTCATGTATTGAGCTGAGCTGAGCTCTTGTAAACTTCACGATAATGTTAATTACAAACAGTGAACATTACTTAGTGTGTCACTGAAATCCTTGGTCCATCAAATGGAATGTCTAATTTAATGTCAACTGAAAATCAAGTATGCAAGTGTGGTTCCAGAAAGGAATGCATTTAGTGAGTTTAATTTGGAAATTAGTCCAAAACATAAATCAAGAAATAAACTTCTGAACGGATAATTACAGTTCTAAAGTAATGTGCAACACCGGACCCTCGCAAATATAATTTCAATAGTTCAGGCTAAAAGTCTCCCGAAGCAAAATGCTGTGACCTTCGTACTCTTGTTTCTCCACTAATCGAAAAATTCAATAAAATCAATGTTACTGCCAGAGAACTCAGGTTGTAGCACTGTAGAACAAAGAGTAATTGTAGTTTACTTAAATAAAAAAAACTTTATTGGTAAGGCAGATCAATGTGAGCAAATTAATGAGTTAAATAGTTTTGTACAAAAGCAACTGACAGAGCCAATAATGTAACATTTCAGACAAGTAAAGAAGTGATTTTTGTAATAATGATTGTGGTTTAGTAACAACTGTTTAAATAAGAGGAATGTCTTTAATCTTCATCATTCTGGCCTCCTGCTTGAGGTGCTTTTGGACCACCAGCTCGTTTTGCCATTATTATTTGATCAACTTTCAGTATAGTGCATGCTGCATTAGTTGCATATTTCAGTCCCCACATTTTTGTAAGATACAAATCAATAATTCCTGCTTCAGCAACATCTATGACAGCTGCACCTTCACCCTGTATAAAAAAGAGAAAACAAGATTGTAACACTAATTCACAAAGCTTAAAAAACACAGGAATAACAGCTATTTTCACCACATGTTTCACTAATTAATTCACCTAGATTTCAGGTTATTGGCCCACTGCCTACCAACACTGAAAAACGCACCATTGTGCCCAATGATACTAACATTAAGATCAAAGAATTTATATCCATCAAAGAAATTATCTCACTGTTTATACTCCAACATTGTGCACGCCATCATCTTATTTGGTTCTAAAATATGTGGGATGGGTAAGTTTGTAGGATATTTATATATTATTAGTTTTAACATAATAGAACGTCCTATTTTTCAGTCCTACTCATGCAACTGACCTTAAAAACTAGGTTTTTTAAGCTATTGGCTTTAAATAAAACTGTCTCTGGAATAGAGGGAATTGTCTAGAAGAAATGATTTTAACTTACATTAAAACTTTCTTTACTACCTGTCAGACAGTTTATGTTATTGAGCAAATGATTAAAAACTTTTATTGATGCATATTTAACTCCTTTCTGCATCACTATCAGCTTTTATAATGGATAATAAAAGTTGTATTTCCCTCTAGCATTGTAGATAGGATCATCATTATTCTCAAATTGTAAAAAAAAATGTTATGGCAAATTTCATTAGTGAATATACACTGCCAGACAAAAAAAAATTAGTACACCCTTTTAGAGGTTTCAAATTCATTCACAATTTATTGTTGCAACAGTGCATATGGGGTACATATACAGATCAATAGCACAAGTGGTTCTGAGGTACCATGTATCAACCCATGTTGAAACACCCATATTAGTACCTGGTGTACACTCCGAAGGCGGCAATGCAGATGCTGACTACAACATCCAGTCAACTGTACAGATGGCAAATATTGTTCTGTGATACGTTATGCCTCACTGCTCAACCAGTTCAGCTAGTTCTGTAAGAGTTCTTGGTTGACAAATCGCACAAGTCACTTCTTGTCCCATCATACCCTACTCGTGTTCGATTGGAGACAAGTTCACAGACTGTGCTGGCCAGGGAAGTTGGCCAAACGCCAGACCATAAAGCCTGGGGTGGGGGCAGTGTGTCTTAGACAAATGCACTCTATGGTAGCATTCATCAAGTCTACGTTGTGCATTCAAGAGACCATCACTTTCGGGCAGGCAGAATCTACCTTCATTGCTGCAGAACACGATCGACCATACCATCTTCCAGGTGATCCTTTGACAGCACCAGTCGAGTAATGTACATCAATGCTGTGGTGTGAGTGTAAGACGGGCTGGTCCCACTGTTAACAATTGGTTCGCAACAGTTTGTGTTCACAATCTGGGCTCACAAACCCTCTCATCTGTACTGTGGTAGCTGTACAATCTGCCACTGCTGCGCTGGTAGCTATTATGCCCAGGTGGCACAGGCCATCATCAGATCAAAATCAATTTCATCTTTCCAGGCGTACTCCCCACCCATCCCCGGCAGTGCATATATATATATATATGTGTGTGTGTGTGTGTGTGTGTGTGTGTGTGTGTGTGTGTGTGTGTGTTGTGAAGGCACAGTTAACATCACATATTCTTACTGTCCACTGTTGTGCCATCAATGCTTTCTAAGCAGTGAAGCGCAGTACCATAAATAATGACAGGAGCAAATCAAGAAGTCTCCTTATAGTAGTCAACTGAAAAATTGACACACACACACACACACACACACACACACACACACCAACTAGCCCTCCCGAGATAATTTGGCCAAAAGCCAACACTTAACCTTGCATCTGCCCAACTATATCGCTCCCCAACAACCCCTAACCGTGTTTACACCACCAGGTATTCCTTACCTTCAATTTGCCTCCCCCCTCCCCCTCCCCAGCTCTCTTCTCAATAACACAAACATCTCAAAGGAAGACAGAACAGTCATACACAACCCTGAGAAATATCTCAATTAAGCAGTCTAGCTGCAATCTAGTTAGCCACAATAATATGGCTATGCAGCCATGTGCTATGCAGCCATGTGTGTATTCTATTAGATCTGAAGGAGGATATCATCCAAGAGCTCATTAATATTTTCTGTTCCACTCACACGTCATTAACCACTGAACACCTCAATCACAAAGTGAGTTGTTACCTCTGCTCCTTCCATTATTTACATTCCATCAAAAACAAATCTTATCATACATTTTTCATGAGAATACTCAATGAACTAAACAAGTAGGATATTTCAATATGATTATCCAATTTCACAAGTTTATTACTTCTACATAATGAAGGCAAAAACTTAAGATAAATTTTAACTTGCACATGAAAACAAGTTTACCTTAGAGCCAGTTACAAATTGCTGCTTCACATAGTTACCAGTAGGGATCTCTCTCGTGCAGATAGCTCACACACTTATTCATTATCCAATGTGTATGGAGTTAAGATAAGCTGTGCAGTATGATTTTTTTTGATAGTCTCTCTGTACCTCTTACAGTTCACAACATTTGACCATGGCACCAGCAGTTTCAAGATAATGGTTGTTTATGTAAGAGAAAATCCACAGGCTGATTCAGTGTACTTGTTGAAGAAGCAGAGTGCATTCAACAGTGTTTTGGGTATGATCCATAGAAGTCTACTCATCCTGCCAGTCAAGAGTTAGCCATTCCTCATGTGTCGGGTAGATGCATTTCGTAACAACATTTGTTTTTCGAACTAAACATTTCAATTGCTAAAAGGTCTTCATGTACAGAATTTTGCAAATTCATTCTGGGTGCAGAAATGAAGGATAGCAACTTCCCTTCACATTTAATGTTTAATGATAAGACTGTTTCATTTAAGTGGAAAAATGAACTGGCGCAATGAAAGAATCTGAAAAACACAGCAACCACACACCACAGTCAACATGAGTTACACTCTCCAGAGCTTCATATGTTTCATGAGGAAATATTTGCAGCCCATTCTCTTTTGCAGAAAAAATACAGGAAACACGTACCAGATTATATTGGGGATCATGCAAGAACATGCTGAAAATTTCAGCTTTCGACAGGATGGACCACCACACTATCAGAAGTATGTAAGAGCATTTCTAATAATCACCTGCCTCAATAAAGTATTGTTGGCCTCCAACATTGTCTGACCCCCTCTCCCTCTCCCTCCCCCTCCCACTCCCACTCCCACTCACTCTATAGCAACAGCAGTGAATGCAGAAGTGGAGGCCATCATGAACATTTGTAGAAGGTAAATGAAAACTTTCATACTAAATTTAGATATAACAAATATCACAGGGTTGTAACTGCAGGCTATAGAACATTTCCTCGTGCAGTTTTAGATGCTTATTTTGAAAACAAAAATTTTGTAGTCTTATTTGTTAGTTACAATTTACCGTATGTTTATATCTTCATTCACATAGAAGATTAGTGTAGTGGAACAAGATGAATCTCTTGAAACACCCTTTATTTTACAATATTGATACAGAAAATTCTACTTGTTGCGCAGAAACAGATGGAAACAGAGAGTTGCAAAAATGGCTAGCTTTCAAAAAGAGTGTAGAAGGAACCCCTAATTCCTACAGCTAGAAAATTTTACCTTTTCCAATCTACTGCCACTTGGTGAGTAGATTTATGTATATCCACCATTATAAATATTTTCATGCATTTTGTGAGAGATTAATTGTTTGATGATTTCTTGTTCTGTCTCTTCTTGGATTTGTTTGTTTTGTATCTAATCATAAGCAGTTCTAAATCAAAATCCCATTATTGTTAAAGTATTTCCACTTTTTTTAAAAAAAAATCAAACTCATTTCTCTCACATTCTTCTTTCCCTTCATGTGTAACTCAAATAAGAATTTGTAAGGTTTAAATGTCAGGCTTGTCATCAAATATTTCCTACATTTATCTGTTAGCACCTCCAATAATATGATAGTAAAACTTTCTAGAAATATGGTAAATAACCCATAGGTATTAAATACTAGATCAAAAGAAGTTTTTACTTTCTATACGTCAAGAACTTCAAGTATCAATCTAAAATCAGTGCTCCATCAAACTGGGATTCCAATGCTTCAGTCACTTATTACCAGGGACAATTAAAGTTACAGCTATCAATTTTTAAAAATTAAGTCACACAATTATTTTTCTGTTTGTTTGCAGATACATTTCTACAGTCCTGGTACATCTTACCAGTAACTATTTGAGTGTGTGGCATCATTCTTTCACACATGTCTGAAAGAACAGACACCACGCGAAATCCACAGCTGTGATTCATTATATATAAATTGAATGTGGAGGGGGAGAAAGGAAAAGGGAGGGAAGAAATTAATGATTTCAGTTGCATCGGGACATTATGTGGAATCAGCAGCAATGAGTGAAACTGTGTGCTGGACCAAGATTCAAAGCTGGATCTCCTGTTTACTAGGCAGGTACATCAACCACTGCACAGTGGCATTATTTTTGAGGACCTTTTACAAGATATGTGCATAACTTAGCACCTTCTGAGTGGGGATCTTAATTACCAATGAACCATAGAGTTTAACATTTGGACAAACCTTTTTCTAGTGATTTTCAAGTCATATTGATAAAGTGAAAAAAGTATCCTAATATAGCCGATCAGAGCCATGCTGACGGGGGGAATGATATGTGAACATTTTCCTAAAATTACTGATCCATTTTCTGTAAACAGACTTCCCATTAATGTGTAAACAACAAAATAATCTCTTAATGCAAACAGTTTTTTAATACAAGTAACATATGCATGAAAAAACAATAGCAACTCTCAGTACTAAGCACAATGTCCTTCAATAAGATAATAGATAAAAAGTACTCAATAGTTTAATTACCTCAATGTCAAATCCATGATTCTTTTTTCCTTCTTCATGTGCAGCATACAGTTTTGAGACAACTTCACTTGACTTCACACCAGAATTTTCCGCAAGACATTTTACAAAGGTTTCCAATGCAGTAGCAAATTTTTTAATGGCATATTGCTCCAAGCCAGGTCGAGTTTCTGCAAAAGACGCTATCTGGCGTGCAAGTTCTATTTCTGTTGCACCTGCTCCAGGAACAAATCTTCCATCCTAAAGGGACAAAATTAGAAATAATTCTTCTCAGCATACAAATTTACTACAATACTCCCTTATTTTAAAATTATGAGTAGGAAACCACAGCTGGCAAGTACAGCAGATCAATATTGACCCAATGTCATTAATTCATATAACACTAACACTCATGGATGTCATTATTCAACATCTGTTTCTTACACTATTTTTCAGAGCCCATAAAGCTACATACTAATCACTTAGCCACATTCTTTGCCTTTTTATTAATCCACAATTACTAATCCTACATTCAATTTTGACCAGTTGAAGGGGTACAAGCTGATCATTGGATCCCGAAAGTTTTAAGTCTCAATTCCTTCCCAGTGACACTCAAACAACAATATATATTTTTGTTGTCAAATGAGTTCCCCACATTCATAAGAAGTATGCAGTCATATAGCCTCATAGTCTCTCTCAACATAGCATCGTTTTGCTAATCTGTTTTGTTTTGTCATTGTACTATCATTGCCTAGAGAAAACTACATGGAGTACATAAATTGCCTTCTCCACAGAGCTGTTTTACCCAAAAATGTGAACTGCTCTACCATAAACTACTCTGCCAGTAACCCCAACTTCTTTGAAAAACTTTTCTTGTGTACCCTAAACCCTCACTGTCTGGTAAACTTACATCGCACTACCCTAAAAGTGTTTTCACTGATAACCATTTTTCTCAACTTCAGATCTAGGCCTGACAAAATTTGCCCCAGACAGTCTACTCTGACAACTCACATCAACCACCACCACCTCATGGATTAGGCCTTAGGCCTGTTCTGACTGACCAAATCGAGCCTGGGTGCTTCCACACCAAAGGCGGTGATGATAACCATTCAGCTACAGAAGTCATCACCATACCTCAATAAAATTAAACTTTACACAAATACTGAGTAAACAAACCATGGCACTAGAAATAATTCCCATTTAAAATGTAGAAATTTTTTACATTCTAAATAATCACGTCCACCTGTAACAACAACGACTCTGTACTATTGTACATATAAATAACTCTTTTCATCTGATTTTAGGATAAACTTGTGTAATTGATGTTCTGATTTCATTTCTTTTTGTTTCATGTCATTATGTTAAGAAAACTGTATATAAGTTTCAATGTGAATATTAATGTTTATGTCAAATGTCAAGTAATATTGTAATAGAATTGAAATGTAACAAATGTTGAAACTGTTGTAAGATGTTTAAAATTTTAACTGTGCGTCTGGTCGATACGTAGGCAATGTGTCAGGATATGTAGAATGCAAAACCTCAGGTGAATACCCGTTCTGTCAGGGAGCGGTAAAAGGTGGATGGCAGGTGAGCGCAGGAAAATGCCGCCGGCACTGCACGGCACAACGGGCACAGTAGTAGTTAGAGTTTGGCACTGGTTTGAGCAACACTTTCTGGAGCGAGGAGACTCTCCTGGAAGACATAGCTTCACTGAGCCTCGGCTATGCCATTCCACAATTCCATAGGCACTAAATGGAAAAGTATTGCGATGCTAAGAAGAATTAATGCGCCGATACATCAAGAGCCATAGCTGTGGTTGTATGTGTGCTCTGTGCTTCGCCATCTTGCCACCCGCCAACCGCCGCATTGATACTAGCAGGTTGAAACTTTTAGTACTGTATTTGTATGGATCAGAGAGTGAACTGTGTTTGTTTGGTGCAATAATAACCTAAATTTTACCAGAACTTTTCTATCATTTAATTATCCTCACAACTAACCTAGACAGGGTTCCTTTCCAAATGTTGTGCAATCCGAGTGTCCCGAAATGAAAATTAAAAATTGTGTTAATAATAATTATTTGCAGAACTAGATATATTAGAATGGTGTTTAAAGAAATGTTGCTCATTTAGGTACTTTGCCAATCAAAGTGACTTATCCATTTCTTGTTCCATTTCACAAGTACCTTAAACAATGGAAAATTCAGAATGGAATGTAGCAATATTATGAAAAGGAAAGTTGCTACTCACCATACAGCGGAGATGCTGAGTTGCAGATGGGTACACCAGTCTTTTTGTTGTGTGTATCTGCGACACTGCATCTCCACTATACAGTGAGTAGCAATTTTCCTTTTATCAGTTATTAAAAAATATTTATATAAAATTTTCTAGGCTGTTCACTATTTAGTTTCCATGCACTATTAGTTCCAACATATATTGTATCCTATAAACAATGTGACTACAGTATCATCAAACAAACTCTTATACCTTTGAGTTATTGTTAAATGAAGGACACTTTTTCCTTTTCTTGGAACTGTGCAAAGGGTTCAGTCACAGGATCATTATTGCATGCACACACAAGTACTTCCGCTTTTAAAATCCTGACACTCATACCCACAACTACTGTTACTTCACCACATGCATTAGGGCTGATAATAACACTAAATCTGATATATAACTCTGTGCTTAAGTCCATAAAATAAAATCAATTAAGGTAACAGTATAGCTATCACATCCCTAAAAAGCAAGAAACTAAAGTATCCACAAGCCAAACTTACCCTTGTGATTCCCTTGAAGGTATTCACACCATCGTCCACAGCACGTTCTATATCATCCATATAATTGTCAGTTGAGCCACGAATAACAATGGTTGCAATTCGAGACTCTCGTCCTTCTAACTTAAAAACTACTACCGAAGTGTCACCAAGTTCATCAACATACACGTGGTCAGCATACCCTAATTCTTCTTTAGTTGGAGCTGTCTATAAATTAAAGAAAAGTCAGTCTTTGATCGTAACTATTATGCTGAATTCATGCTAGCATAAATAAAATACATCAAATAAATCAACATATACCGGCAAAATGAAATGGCAAAATATAATATAATACTTTGATGCAATGAGCATATACTGCACCGGAAACAATTCATTTCGCAATATAAGGATTCTGAAGGTGGCAGGAGAGAGTGAAAGGCTATTTACAATTTGTACAGAGAGCAGATGGCAGTTATAAGAGTCGAGGGGTATGAAAGGGAAGCAGTGGTTGGGAAGGGAGTGAGACAGGGTTGTAGCCTGTCCCCGATGATGTTCAATCTGTATATTGAGCAAGCAATAAAGGAAACAAAAGAAAAGTTCGGAGTAGGCATTAAAATCCATGGAGAAGAAATAAAAACTTTGAGGTTCGCCGATGACATTGTAATTCTGTCAGAGACAGCAAAGGACTTGGAAGAGCAGTTGAACGGAATGGACAGTGTCTTGAAAGGAGGGTATAAGATGAACATCAACAAAAACAAAACGAGGATAATGGAATGTACTCTAATTAAGTCAGGTGATGATGAGGGAATTAGATTAGGAAATGACACAAAGTAGTAAAGGAGTTTTGCTATTTGGGGAGCAAAATAACTGATGATGGTTGAAGTAGAGAGGATATAAAATGTAGACTGGCAACGGCAAGGAAAGCGTTTCTTAAGAAGAGAAATTTGTTAACATCGAGTATTGATTTAAGTGTCAGGAAGTCGTTTCTCAAAGTATTTGTATGGAGTACAGCCATGTATGGAAGTGAAATGTGGACGATAAATAGCTTAGACAAGAAGAGAATAGAAGCTTTCAAAATGTGGTGCTACAGAAGAATTCTGAAGATTAGATGGGTTGATCACATAACTAATGAGGAGGTATTGAATAGAATTGGGGAGAAGAGGAGCTTGTGGCACATCTTGACTAGAAGAAGGGATCGGTTGGTAGGACATGTTCTGAGACATAGAGGGATCACCAGTTTAGTATTGGAGGGCAGCGTGGAGGGTAAAAATCGTAGAGGGAGACCAAGAGATGAATACACTAAACAGATTCAGAAGGATGTAGGTTGCAGTAGGTACTGGGAGATGAAGAAGCTTGCACAGGATAGAGTAGCATGGAGAGCTGCATCAAACCAGTCTCAGGACTGAAGACCACCACAACAAGGATGGAAGGGCAAGCTAAAGACTGGAGCACAATTTCTTAATACGTTTATTAATGGTTCTGTCAACAGTTGCACTATTTATTAGGTGACTAGTTTCAAAACTTACAGGTTCATTTTCAAGCCTGGCCTACTGAGGCTGCACTGAAAGTGCCAATCTTAATAATAAAGACCAAGTGGCAACACATGCTCTATAAATGTTTGAGGATGAATGAAACAATCCACAATGGCCGTTACCAAATCAAAATTAAACGAAATGTTGAAACTGAAGAACTGGAGCATAATGTTTCACAATTTGTTCTTTGGAGGATAAAGAGATTAGTGCTTACAATCCCGTCAACAATACGGTCATTAGAGATGCTGCTCAAGTTTGGATTTGGGAAGGAAATTGCCTGTGCCCTTTCACAGGAACCATCCTGGCATTTGCCTGAAGCAATTTAGGCAAATGGTGGGAAACCTACATCAGGGTGGCCAAACTCTAGTCCAGTGTGCTAACCACTGTGCCACCTCACTCAATTTGGTCTTCGGCTCACAACTGATGTTTTCAGGATTGATAGAAGTCCTCATTTGGTTTGCTTTGAACCTGGCAACTTCTCATTTGTTCAAAGTTTTTCACTGGAACCAGGTCGTACCTTCTCCATAACTGTCAAATGTTCTGGGACGCATGTAGAGAATCTTGCCTACTGACAACAGTCCAAATGTCCAAGTAATTTAATTATTCCCAGTGATATTTGCAGTAAGTTGTTCCTTAACTGGCCTTATATCTCCATGCAGTGTATAGGCCTTTACATATCTTAAGCCTGTTCTTTCCTTATTCAGAGGTACTCCTCTGAGACTACTTCACCAGGGGTAAAATACAGAGAGCGAAAGGCTATTTACAATTTGTACAGAAATCAGATGGCAGTTATAAGAGTCGAGGGGTATGAAAGGGAAGCAATGGTTGGGAAGGGAGTGAGACAGGGTTGTAGCCTATCCCCGATGATATTCAATCTGTATATTGAGCAAGCAATAAAGGAAACAAAAGAAAAATTCGGAGTAGGTATTAAAATCCATGGAGAAGAAATAAAAACTTTGAGGTTCGCCGATGACATTGTAATTCTGTCAGAGACAGCAAAGGACTTGGAAGAGCAGTTGAACGGAATAGACAGTGTCTTGAAAGGAGGGTATGAGATGAACATCAACAAAAACAAAGTTTCTGTAGGCTCACAGAGGTGACCACTTGTTCAACATGAAATGTTGAATACCAAACTGGGTACATGTATTCTGTGACAGTACCAGAAATACAGGGTTCCCCGCACTTAAGGAGCCCCGGGAAACGTATTATAAAAATCTTAATATCTCATAACACATTCTACTGTGTTTGGTTGGTTTGCGCATGCCGTTATGGCGCGCGCGCACGCACGCACACACGCACACACACACAGAAACAAAAATTGTGCATGACATTCCTTTACGACTGAGAAATGAAGGTAAATGACAAAAGGTGCTGGAAATGACTTCTTCCACTAGTATACACAGGTCAACATGACGCTGTATTTTTGAGAACATTTCTGCCGGAGTATTGCATTTCACAGAAGATGTTCTCATGTAACTCATCGACATGGCAGCAGCTGTGAACTGTGGCGACAATGAGTTTCATGAGCTGTGTATGGGTCTTCTGTTTAAGTTTTCTGTGCATTATCACTGCAGTGCAGCATCAGACCTTTTTTTATGCTAGTCACCAGTTTAGTAGATATTGCTTCATGAATTTGTGAAGTAGGTTGGATGATGAGGAACTGACACTTGGCTGGTACCACCAAAATGGGCGAACATGCCACATATCTAAAGAGAGTATGGGTGCAGTGGAATCATTTCTTCTTGACACAGAGTGATTTCCAAAGGATTACAGGCCCCATAGTCATTTGACTTAAACCTTGATGCCTGACTTCTTTCTGTTGGTCACCTTAAAGGTAATGTGTACAAGAACAAACCACACAACATAAATGAGTTACATGAGAACATCCGTCAGGAAAACCAGTCAATCATGCCAAATACTCTGGCAGCAACATTCACAAACACATACCACTTCTAGCACTGTACCTTCATTTCTCAACCATAAAGGTATTTCATGTACAAATTTGGTTTCATGTCCTGTTTTATTAAGAATTTTACAATGCTTCTTATGGGACCCCTTACAAGTGGGACACCCAATACACTCCTGATAATCTCTGTGATCCAGCCACTTAATACAGCAAGTTGTTTCATAAAGTGAACTTCAATACACAATTTACACAGCACTTCTTAAATTGAGAGCCCCAGACAAGCATTACTGTCCGGTATTTCAGAGTTTCACATTTCTAATTCAGTACCAGATCACATCACTTAAGCGTGCAATGAGCTTCAATATTTCTCAAATGAAAGGTGCACACCTGGATCTTTATAGAGTTGGGTCTTAACTGGTTTGTACTGTAACAGATTGACAGGTGTTCCAAAGCTGCAAACATTACTTCCATTACTTCTAATTTGTGCTGTGTGCGCTTAGGGCAGTATGGTAAGTACACAAAAACCTTCTGGTGTCTGTGAATAATGGATAGTCATTTGTGTAGACAATGAACAGCATTAGAACTAATACACTTTCTTGTGGTAGACGATTTTTATGCAGCTCTCGATTGACAATACTGCCTTTGGATCCTATACTTCTGATACAAAAGCAATGCCTTAATGCATATTCATATAAACAAACCATTTCAAAGCTTGAACTATGCCAACTACGACCCCATCACTGGCATGACCTATTTTGCTCAAAAGGGCAAAAGAGGGGGGGGGGGAAGGGGTCAGAGCCAGCACTGAGGCAATTTAAGTTATATACCAGTGCCAAATACTAATCATTTTATATGTTAGCACGACTACATAACTTTGGTAAAACTAATACAAGCATTTCACAAATCATGACACGGAAACTCTTCACACAGCACTCATTAGGCAAGACAGCACGCATCATGAACCAATCCTCGAGAAACTCAGACAATTCCTGACAAAATGTAGTTTATAATGGACAACAGAGGACACCAAACTACGTCACACAAAGTTGCTATTAGTTCACATAATGAACTCTTTAGAGCATAAACCAAACAGCCACAATTAAGTCTGCAATTGGCCTTCATACAGATTTAATATTAATAAAGCATACAGCAACATCAATCTTGTTCAATGTATACGTGACAAGATAAGTAAGTGTCCTAGACAACCCAAGTACCGAAGTGAAGATTAGAGAGAGAGAGAGAGAGAGAGAGAGAGAGAAATATCCAAATATTTCTCGATGTTTGCTATGGTGTAACTTTACTACTTTCTTGCTGCACTTGGTATCTCCTTAACTGCGTCATTAGGACGGCAATTACATGGCTTTGAGATGCAAGATTTTAATTTAATTTTTTAGGATTACATTGTGGACAACAAATATATGTATAGTGTCGCCTGCAAAAACTATATGGCTTTGAAGGGAAGGATATGGCTTTGAAGGGAAGGATACACAACTACAATGATGTCCAAAATTAAAGAAACAAACTGCTGTTTCCCCATCCTGTGTCTAATTCACGATATAATCATATAAACTGTCAACAGATATCCATACAATCATGTTCTGCTTGGAAGATGGAATTTCGGTCAATGGAAAACAACGCCAATGATGATATTAGGGCACCCATCGATCAGAGTAGCATTTATTGGGTAGTCCCACATTGACAATCATTGTGTCCACAGCCACAGACAGTGCAATATGGCACAGAGAACATGCCTACCAGATTCTCTGCAGTGGAGGGCCATAGGAATAACGGAAGCAAGACAGTCGTAAACTTATGTGGCCCGATGGCTTAATGTGAGTCATTATGTTGTTCCTCAGATGTGATGATAGTCAACGGAGACCGTAACTGTATCGTGAATACAATGGCAGGGCTGACCACATATGACATCAGAGAGAGAGGACTTATTTGGCTGTAAGGGCACAACAGTACGGCCTTAGTACTGCGTAACAACTGGCATAGGACCTCACAGCATCCAATGGTGCACGCGCGCGTGTGTGACGCGTCTTCACAGAGCGGGTGACGCGTCTTCACAGAGCGGGTGACGCGTCTTCACAGAGCGGGTGACGCGTCTTCACAGAGCGGGTGACGCGTCTTCACAGAGCGGGTGACGCGTCTTCACAGAGCGGGTGACGCGTCTTCACAGAGCGGGTGACGCGTCTTCACAGAGCGGGTGACGCGTCTTCACAGAGCGGGTGACGCGTCTTCACAGAGCGGGTGACGCGTCTTCACAGAGCGGGTGACGCGTCTTCACAGAGCGGGTGACGCGTCTTCACAGAATGGAATGTCTAGAGTGAAGTCTTCAACATGCCAACTGCGCAGTCGAAGAGTGAGCCGATGTTCTTTTCACACATTAATCCCGATTTGGTTTGGGAAGTGATTCTTGATGGATTCGCATCTGAAGGGAATGTGGAAAACCATTTTGAGACCTGAACATTGTGGAAGGAGAATGATATTGAGGAGGAGCGCTACTCGTGGGGGCATGGATTCTGTGGACCACTCAAATACCTCTTAATGAAATTGGACAGGTAAATCAGCAAGGTTTAGCTGCTGTCAGGTACCGTGACGAGGTCTTGGGACTTCATGTTTGGTTGCTGCAAGATGCTGCGCGTACTGATGGACGATAATGCTCGACTTCATAGAGCACAGTGCTTGATGTTTTCTTGGAAACAGAAGATACTGCAAACATGGTGTGGCCTGCTTGCTCTCCCGAATTGAATCCCATAAAGCATTTCTGGAATGCACTAGGGAGATGGGTTATATCACGTCAACATCCACTAACCAGTCTCCAAACTAGCGAGCAGCTCCGCAGGAAGAATGGGCGTTATTGCCTCAATGTGACATTGATTACGTTTTTCACTGCATGCTCCATCACTGTCAGACCTATATGGCTGCCAGAGGTAGTCACATCCCATAGTGAACACATTAAACAATTGTCAGAAAGTGTATGCAAATCTGCTAAGTTGGAAAAAACAAAGAACATGTTCGTCTACTGTTCTGCATGTTGCAGTTGTTTACTTTCTGTATTTTTTACACTGTTTCTACTTTGCTATCACCTGTTTATACCATTTTGTGGCAAAATAAATGCAAACTTGCAAAATTGCAAAATTTCCGTTTGTTGCTTTAACTTTGGACACCACTATCTATGAGACTGCAAACTTCCCTTGCTAACTACTGTTTATAAAATTGCCTACTCCTAGGACGACTGTGTAGGATACCTCGAAAGGTCACTGTAAATATGTATATTTCATTTCATGGTGCTATCATGTAATGCAGCCTGTTGGGGCTATCCTAACATGTAAACCCTCATGAAGCATGCACATAGCTGCTGTTAGAGTGGCTTGTGTGCCTCAACAATACAGATAGCCATAACGTAGGTACAGCCACAGTGAAGGATTTATCTGTTGACAGGCCAGAAAAACGTTCAGTTGTGAAGCGAGGCAGCAGCCCTTTTCAGAAGTTGCAGTGCCAACAGTCTGGACGATTGACTGACCTAACCTTGTAACATCTACCAAAATATTCTCACTGGGTTGGTACTGCGAACCGCTGGCAACAGGAAACTACAGCCATAATTCCTCCCAATGGCATGCAGCCTAGTTAAATGATGATGGTGTCCCCTTGGGTAAAAATATTCTGGAGGTATAATAGTCCCCAGTCAGATCTCCAGGTGGGGACTACTAAGCAAGATGTCATCAGGAGAAACGAAACTGGCATTCTATGGATCGGAGCGTGGAATGTTAGATCACTTAATCGGAAAGGTAGGTTATAAAATTTAAAAAGAGAAATGGATATGATGAAGTTAGATATAGTGGGAATTAGTGAAGTTCAGTGACTTCTGGTCAGGTGAATACAGGGTTATAAACACAAAGTCAAATAGGGGTAATGCGGGAGGCGGTTTAATAATGAATATGAAAATAGGAATGCAAGTAAGCTACTATGAACAACTCAGTGAACGCATTATCATAGCCAAAATAGACACAAAAGCACACTCCTAGCACAGTAGTACAATTTCCTACACCAACTAGTTCTGCAGATGAAGAGTCTTAAGAAATGTATGATGAGATAAAAGAAGTTATTCAAATAGTTAAAGGAGACAAAAATTTAATTCTGATGGGGGACTGGAATTCGATAATAGGAGAAGGAAGATAAAATAAAATAGTAGGCGAATATGGAGTGGGTGAAAGGAATGAAAGAGGAAGATGCCTGGTAGAATACTGCACAGAACATAATTCAATGATCACTAACACTTGGATTGAGAACATGGAAGAGACAAGAATGTTTCAGACTGATTATATAATGGTTAGGCAGAGATTTAGGAACCAGAACTTAAATTTTAAGACATTTCCAGAAGTAAAAGTGGACTGACCACAATTTATTGGTTATGGACTATAGATTAAAACTGAACAGATTACAAAAAGGTACAAAATTAAGGAGATGGGACTTGGATTAAGTTGAAAGAACTAGGGGCTGCTGGGTTTCAGAGGGAGCATTACGCAACAGATGACTAGAGCAGGGGAAAAGAATACAGTACAAGATGAATGGGTAGCTTTAAGAGATGAAATAGTGAAGGCAGCGAATGATCAAACAGGTAAAAAGACTAGCCCTAATAGAAATACTTGGATAACACAAGAGAGATTGAATTTAATTGATGAAAATACAATATTTAAAAATTCAGACTTAAATGTTAGGAAGTATTTTCTGAAGACATTTATTTGGAGTGCAGCCATGTATGGAAGTGAAACATGGATGATAAATAGTTTAGACAAAAAGAAAATAGAAGTTTTCAAATTGTGGTGCTACAGAAGAATGTCGAAGATTAAAGGGTCCATCGAATAACTAATGAGCAGGTACTAAATAGAATTGGGGAGACAAGAAATTTGTGGTGCAACTTGGCCAAAAGAAGGGATTGGTTGATAGGACACACTCTTGAGACAGTGATCAATTTAGCATTGGAGGGAAGTGTTGGGGGTAAAAATAGTAGAGGGAGACCTCGAGATGATTACAGTAAGCAGACTGAGAAGAATGTAGGTTGCAGGAGCTATTTGGAGATGAAAAGGCTCGCACAAGAAGGAGTAGCATGGCCAGCTGCATCAAACCAATCTTCGGACTGAAGACCATGTCACCATGTAATATGAAAGAATTGCTAACTGAATGCTTCAGATATGTATGAAATGGCAATTGCAGAGATCTGATCAAGCTGCAAATCATCGCTTGAGAATCATACTGAAGATAGACCATGATCAGTGCCTGACACGAGAACTAGGCTGCAATATACTGCTATGCAAATATAAAAAAAATAGTGTTATCTTTAATACTTGATGGTGAGTAATATAATGTTAAATTCAGAATTTGATTTCCATGTGCAAAATATTCACGTCAGCTCACTATGTCAGAGCAAATAAACACTGGCATACCACTGACAATTATGTTAATTTAAGATCCAGGGAGTAAAACTCTGCAGAAGAGGGCATCCATAAGGGAATGAAGGTGAGGATGATTGATGACTGAACAGTGAAATTGTTAAGCCAAGAAGAGTGCTCATTAGGTGCCACACAGGCACAAGTTCCCCCCCCCCCCCCCAATATATTATCGCAGACAATCGAACTGGCGTAAGACATAATAATGATTCAGCAGTACGTAAGATCCTGTTGCTCATGTCTTTCGAGTGTGCTCTCTGCCACTTCTAACTCTTTAGGTATTCAAATGTATTGGTTGCTTTTCTCTTGACCTGTTTCCTTTGATTCAAGATCTTATATGGCCTGGTAAGAAGCAAAATTTCCCAGTATAAGTAAAGGGCAACAGCCAAAAACTGTTAATCTGTGGTTGTAACATACAAAAAACTTTTTCTTTTGTCATTTCTTATCTAATCATCTGTCTGTGTCCGTCCGTCAAAACCCCTTCTTAGGAATGGTAGAAATATCAAGGTGAAATTTATGTCACACACTAAGATCTAAGGTCCCTTGGTGATGAAAAAATTTAAGCTTCTATGTCAATGCAATCAGAACATATATTTAAGTCATATATTCTGATACTTGGAAACTCACAAAAACCTATAAGGTAGTTCCCATTTATCTAGAATCAAGTAATTTGACACAGGCAAGGTTACGAGGTAGAAGTGAGGCGGGAGGGAGATCAGTAAAGTGTTAAATTTTAATTATTCACATAAATATTTTTTTCTATATCAACTGACACTGCATTTGTAATCCAGCAATAATCTCACAAACTAGCGCAAGATTCTGATCTGGATTTCAGTAACAGGTAGAGGGACTCACAAGTAAGATTTGTGTATATAATTTATGTATATTTTGTGCTAACTAACTGAGCTATCATGAAAGGAAATACCCTGCCATTGTACAAATGATGCCTTTGTCATTCAGCAGTGATAGGCGTAAGGCCACCCAGCCACCATGCTGACAATCTATGCCTTCAACGTACACAGCATCTGCACTGTTTGAAATAAAAGTAATACTGGTAATTAATTCAGGATTGCACTTCCATTGTTTGAGGTGAGATTCTAACATCCCATAAAATATCCATTGCAGTGCTCCACAGAAAAATTCAACATTTACTTAACAGTAGCAGCCTTATGGTCAGCTGCACATTTTCTTCTCTGGAGATTTCCATCAAATCCTAGCAGTAATTGCAACAGGGACAAATGCACATGGAGTCACCATCTCCAATTGCTATTTAACATTGCATGTTAATATAACTCCAAAATTAATAAAATAAATGAAAAATTACAATAGCAAATGTGAAATTACAGAAATTTAAACTTAAAATTTGAAGTTAAAACATTCTCAAAGATCTTGGAATTTCCAGGACCGTTAGTATCAATATTCATAATAGGCTAAACTTGTCCAGTGACTTGATTCACAGGATGGATGAACTATCAACATATAAACATAATTAAGTGCGTAAGGAAACCTTCGTGTGCAAGTACTACTTCATCTTAACCAGATGTTTTTTAGACTATGAAAAATTTCTAATGTGTTACTGTATTATGTTTTGAGAAATGAGTAAGTGCTCTTTATATAATCACATAAGAATGTTGAACTTACTAGTCTAGGAAGAGCTGTGGCACCAACTGTTTTGCAAACTCTTCTGATGTCCCATTTGCTGGATAATTTAACAGCCATCATATTATACTTGTTTATGTAATGGAGTGCCATGTCTCCAAACTTTCCTCCGCTTACAATAACGTCAGCACCAGCATCAGCAATGGCTTTTATTTGATTTTCTAATAAATTTTCCTCACCTCTGCTGAACTGCATTAACTCATCAGCTGATTTGATGAGTACAGTGCCCTTAAATAAAAACAAAATACAATTTCTAAATTATGCATATTCACATCTTTTGTAAGTGCACACACATCCTAATATTAAAGTAACTTAAACACAATCTTACAAAGAACAAAATTTATGATACACTGCTGCAACACACACAAAATATGTCACTTACAAACATCAGGATACAGGCATCCAAGACAAATGTTGTGATCTGACTCTTTTGAAGAGACTGACAAATTACAGATTAAAGGTATACTGAATATGAGAATTTTGTAAACATGGCAACTATCAATGTATCACTACACTGGATAGTTTGTTAGTTACATGTTCCATGGATCATTTTGCAAGGTAGGTTGTAATAATGTGAAACAGTCATTTTACATTCACATCACAAATTAACTTATACATACAGTTAGTTTCTGAACATTTCTAAGGGGTCTAAGGGGGTTTCTTTTTCCAAAAAGAAAAAAAGACATACAGATGCAAGTTAGTAATTTCTACCCGCCACCTTTCACACATTACAGCAATAGGAATTATGCTATAGAAAAGAAGCAACTGTCAAGGAGAAACTTTCTAAGTTTGTTTTACTATGCTGTCAGACAATTTATATCACTGGCTAAGAGATCAAAAATTTTTGTTGCAGCATTGTGCTAAAGACAAGCTTTACGTGGATCAATGAATGTCATTTTTCTTTCTGGTATTTTAATCATGTACCTAATTGTTGCTTTTGAAGTGTAGTGTATTATTTACAACAAACTGCATGAGGGAATACATATACTGTGAAGCAGTAGTCAGAATACCCCACAGAGGCCTACAAGATGGTCGTGAGTGAGCACCACATATTATTCTTACAGCATGTTTTTTCTGTAATGAAGACTTTCTTAAATATGAGCTACCCCAGAACATTATTCCATACGACATTATTGAATGAAAATATGAACATACGTCAACTTACTGATTTCTCTCCCCCTGATATTTGCAATGATTCTAAGTGCAAATGTGACTAAGTTGTTTTGAGAGTTCCAAAATGTGTGTGGTGGTTTTTTTTTTTTCTCCTATTCAAATTCTCATCAACATGGACTCCTAAGAATTTTGAAGTTTACACCCTATCTATTGGTTCCTCACCATATGTTACACTATCATTGGTGTAGTACCGCTAGATGTGCAGAACTAAATATGTTGTGTCTTCTTAAAATTGAGAACAAGACCTTTCGCAGAAAACCAGTCAATGATACATTTAAGAACTTTGTTCTCCATTTCTTCTGCTCCTGTAAGCAAGCTTGGATTGCAGTGTCATCTGCAAAAAGAACTAATTATGCTTGTTGTATACTAGAGGGAAGATCATTTACATGTATGAGGAACACTGGTGGACCTAAAATTGAACCTTGGGGAGCCCCATATGTGATATATATACATACATATTGTCCCAGTCAGAATTATGTCCCTGAACTACACTCCTTGAATTACTAAGTATTCTGTATTCTTTTGATCAGATTCGACATTACCCATTGGTTGGCTATACCATCAATTCAATAAAACATCAATTTATCTAGGAGACTACTGTGATTCACACAGTTAAAAGACTTAGAGAGGTCACAGAAAATACTAACTGCACTATTTTATTATTTAATGCTTGTAAAATCTGGTGAGTAAACACGTAAATGGCATTCTCAATAGAGCAACCCCTTTGAAACGCAAACTGTGATTTGCTCAGGGTACTATTGTTGCTAAGGTAAGATACTATTCTAGACTACACAGTCTTCTCAGAAATTTTGGAGAATGATATCGGCAGTGAAACAGGTCAGTGGTTATTGACATCTCTCTTACCATCTTTGTTAAACAGGGGTTTAACAATGGCATATTTCCATGTGTCTCGAAAAATGCCTTGAGTTAGCTATGCATTACATATTGCAGGTAAGACTGGGCTTATTACATGGAAACAAACTTTTAATACTCTACTGGAAACACTATTAAAACCAGATGAGCTATTTTTGAGAGAATCTGTCATTTTCTTAATTTCAGGAGGAGAAGTTGTTGATACATTCATATGACTGAATTTTATGAAAGTTACATTTTCAACGAACTGCTGTGATTTTACTCTGTTTGTCCCTAGGCTTTCTAATGTATTTTAGAAATGAAACGGAAAATCCAGGATGGAATGTAGCAATATTATGGAAAGGAAAGTTACCACTGGGTCGCAAATAGGCAAAGCAAAAAGACTGTCACAAATAAAACTTTCGGCCCATTAGGTCTTTGTCGCGCACGCGCACACGCACACGCACACCCGCGGCCACACCTGCGCAACTGCAACTCTCACACACAACCTGTGAATCGCATGAGAGTTGCGTTTGTGTGAATGTGTGTGTGTGTGTGTGTGTGTGTGTGTGTGTGTGTGTCTTACGGACTAAAAGCTTTATTTGCGACAGTCTTTTTGTTGTGCCTATATACAACTCAGCATCTCTGCTATATGGTGAGTGACGATTTTTCTTTTCATAATACTGTATTTAAAAAACGATTATTAAATGGGTTTGCTACCTGTGACTCCTCAATTATAACCCCCCATTCAGTTCAATAGTGGTGATATCTTGTTCTATGGCTGGTTGTCCTGTCTCATTTCAGCACATTCCACATGGCCTTCTCTGTTGTCAGAAGTACTGATTTCTGACATTCTGTGCATATTCTTTGATTTTTTAATAACCTTTCTTAGTAATTTTGAGTAGTTTTTGTGATGTGCAACTACTGCAGGATTCCAACTTCCTCTTCCCAAAAGATACCGTATTTACTCGAGTCTAAGCCGCACTCGAATCTAAGCCGCACCTGAAAAATGAGACTCGAAATCAAGGAAAAAAAATTTCCCGAATCTAAGCCGCACCTGAAATTTGAGACTCGAAATTCAAGGGGAGAGAAAAGCTTTAGGCAGCATCTCCAAATCGAAACAAAGTTGGTCCACTGTAATATGAGACAATTTAGGTCGAATGAATGATGATACAGCTACAGTAGTTTGGTTCGAGTCGTAAGCTTAGCAGTTAAGCTTTACCAGGTAGCCATTGCTACGCGTCAGGCGCTCCGTCCGAATTTATACGGGTACCCTTCCCTTTTCACGTGCTTCGTCTGGTTTGAGTTGATTGCTTATTTTTCTTTGATCTGATAAGCGCAGTTTTCTTTGTTATAGGTGTTTACGTCACTCTACGCTGAAAATGCATTACTGTACTGTCATGCATTGTTTGTCGTACTCTGATACTGCGTATTTACGGCCTGTCGCCGATCGCGGCATGGCTTGCTTTTGAGCGCGCTACCGCCGCTTACAAATAAAAAAAAGAAAGAGAGAGAGAGAGAGAGAGAGAGAGAGAGAGAGAGGAATCGTCTCATTAGCGAAACAATGGCAAGAGACTGCTACTTGGTGTTACTCACACTGCTGCTTTCTTTGATAATGATTAACAAGAACCAAATAATAGACTGCGTATGATAGAAGATGTTCTGAACGAGAGTTTAGCGGAAATTTTTCTCCGTTTGAAAATCTTTGCAGGCGCCTCTTTAGTACATTGCATTCTGCACAGAAATTAGAGTCATCTTAGATTTAAAAATCTAGCCAATTGCCTCGCTTCATTTCTGACTGTATCACCGTTTAGCATAAGAATAATACGAATATACACATGACATGATATGTACATTCTTCCGCGTTTTCTGTTGTCTCACTCTAGTTTTGTGGTTTATTACGCAGACAGGATTTAAATGAGATAGTAGCAAACACGAAACAATACATGGCAAAATGTTTATATTCGTATTATTCTTATAGTGACGAGAATACTGCATGTGATTCACAATTTATAAAAGTTCGTATTAGCAACCATCTCTTCTCACAGATAGGAAAAAATTCAGAACGTAGAGTTGGCCATATTGACAAACATCCTAAACATTCTTGCCAGTCGGGTTTTCGTGGTATATTGAAATGCTGCTACATTCGAAGATGAACAATACGGAATTATTATTTACTTCGTTGGATAATGTGTGAAAATGCAGTGGTCGAAACTCGGCGCGGAGAAAAAAGCTTGTCTTCCACCTATTTTTTTTAATTTATTTACTGACGCAGAGGTTTTGGCGCCAGTATTTATCTTTGTGCCTACAAAGCGTGCTTGTGTAGCGCTACATATATTCGACGGCAGAACTAAGTTGTGGCGGCACCCACCGACATTTTTAAGAACTTCCGCTTGCTTTGCACTCGATTCTAAGCCGCAGGCGGTTTTTTGGATTACAAAAACCGGAAAAAAAGTGCGGCTTAGATTCGAGTAAATACGGTACATTTCCCTTTTCCTTTCATGACATACTTTTATTCCTCTAGTGATCCATGGTTTTTTACATGCGTGTTTAGTGTCCTTTATGATTAGCTTATGCAGAAAGCTATTTTCAAATAATGATACGAATTTATCATGGAATAGATTAAATTTTCTGTTAGCATTTGGTTCATTGTAAATTACGTTCCAAGCATCTCCTTTAAACTAATTTTAAAAATATTTGCCATGGAGTCATTAACTATTCTAACTGATTTCCAATGAGGAGTATCAATACTGTACGGCACTATGTTATTTATCCTAACTGCGCATCATGATCAGAGAGTATTTGTAACTGGATAAACAGTTATTTTATTACTTTGAGCTTCATCAAAGAATAACATTATCAATTAGAGTCGCACCGTCTTTATCCACACATGTTGAAAAGTTAATATCAAATTTTATAATCCATATCACAAGATCATTTTTCCTATAGGAATTCTTTAGGAAATCTACACTGCCGTCACCACAGACTTAATTGCTTGCTGCTGTCTGACAGATAGCACAAAAAGGAATTCCCCATAAATGTTCAGTGGGGATCTTTTAACAGTTATATTTAAAAGTGAACTGTTTTTCAGGATTAATTCACGTGCACATACTTCTATTTGCTGATCACTACAAAATCTACTTGTCTCAATGTTTTTGAACTTGCTTTCTGTCTCAATGTATGTTACAACTCCTTTTACTATGTTACTTTTACATGAGTGAGCTGCAATAGTGTCATCTTTTATATGTAACTTATCTAACATATAGTTATGTCGTGCTTATACAGGCAGAGGGGTCATCTTTTCAGAGCGCTCTACATTTTCCAGACAACCAAGAAGCTCTTCTACCTTGTTACTCAATCCTCTACTATTTTGATGAAATAAGCTCTATTTACTTCTTTGTGTGTTATTAAGCATTTTCTGAGGCTTTGTTATTTTCACTTCTTTTAGGACAGGGTGCCTGAATCCTGATTCTAACCTACAACAGGTGCCCCTCTGACACCAGTAACCATAGGGATCTTGGTATGTATGATGGCAGCCCTCGTATACCAGTATTACCTGCAATAAGCTCAACCAACCTATCTTTCCCTCTCCTGCTCCGGTGTAGGCCACATCTAGTATATTCCCATCTCCCAATTGCAGTGACTGGCACTGCTCTCATATGAGATTTCATTTCAGTCAACAGCAGCCTGTTCAACTCAATGTTCACACTTCACAGCAAGTTTACCCAGCGCTGGTCATGGTACTACAGGACCTCCACAAAAAAACCTTTGAGTGTGTAGTTGCTACTCCTTTTTCATCAAGGTCATTCCCAATGCTGTAATTATTGTTCTTAGCCAGGCTGTTCCCTGCTCCACCAATCATAATAATCTGATACCCTTTGAACAAGTTCCCTATGTCCTCTGTCACCCGGCTAAGGCTGACACTTGGCTTCACAATACTTGTGACTTTGTCCCTAATTTGTCCTGTACTATTTGGTCTACACTCTTCCTATGACTACCACCTAGCAACAAGACTCTTCTTCCTACTCTCTTTCAGTACCGACCTACTTTGAGTTTCTTTGCTAGATGTCTGCTGCACCCCACTGTGACTGACAGCTGGATGAGGCTCTTCCCCACCTACTTCAGGTAACAAGTCAAATTTATTAGCTATGTTGCTCAAATGTAGATGAACTTTCAAGGACTGTTCTCCTTTTGCCCATTGCTTGTTACCTTTAGGCTCCATCCAGCTCCCAAGATCCTTTTCCCCTTCAACCTATCTAATTCAAATTTCGTGTGACTTAATTCAGCCTGAAGGGCACGAATCTTTGCCTCCTGCTCAGTGATTCTCTTGTCTTTACTGCAAAGCTTACAGTTCCATGGGAGAGCATCACTCAGTTCCCCATTCAGTTCCCCACTACAGTCACCCCCGTGAAATTCCAACACACAGTCTACACATACCACTCCCTCTTTGATTGTCCTGTGGCAGCATCCACACTTATCACACATTGCAACACAGATTACATGGTTAAAAGTACAATTAAATCACCTAACATAATTTACACTAGACAAATTTTCATTACTTATGAGCAGCAAAAATTTGGCCTACAGATTAGCACTTCAGCTGTATGATGCAATGTAAAAAGTTATTTATTTCTGCTTACAACAAGAACTTAGCACTCACTCAAGTGCAGTGTCTGTTAAACTATCTTTATCATAATATACTGTAACTTTATTGTACACAAGCTGCATGTAAACAATCAACTAGTGCAAAAGATTCTAAATCAAACAAAATTAATATTTACGCTACTTTCCAGAAATGCAAACTTAACAGTGAATCGCCACACTCAAATTAAATTGTTGGAAAGGAAAACAGAACAATTTAGCAGGATTCTCAAAGTTAATTGTGCCAAAGAAAAAAATACATATACTACTACTACTACTACTACTACTACAACCAACCCTAAAATCTTTTCGCATTTTCTGGACTAATACACAAAGGAAAGTTATAGCTTTAATAGTAAGCTTAAAAATGCAGTGACACACGCATTTAATGAGTAATTTGTACTAAACAAACAGCTTACCTTTATGACAGCACAAAAACTGGAAATATCAATATTCATAAAAATAATACTGACGTACTACTGGTCTATCAACAACAAAGACTTTTCCCTTGATAAGCAGCTGTACAATCCAAGTCTGTGTGGTGTTCATAGATTGTTGGCTTGTTGTCAATGAACTGACATATTGCACATTTCGCGATTTTTATGTAGTGTGCTGTAAGTTAATAACTTGGTGTGGAGATGTAAGACTCCTAGAATTGATGTGTGAAGACAAAAATAAAAAAATTAAAAAAAAAATTAAAAACGGTATAACTGAAGCAATGTATAACGTGTGTAGCACAATTTAGAAAATGCCTAGGAATACTTCTGAACTTAACAGTTGAAATCCACACTAAAATATAAACTGACCGATGTACGTCATAAATCAAAAACAACCAAATCATGAATGACATATCTGCTTCGGTTCATAAACACACGATCAGAGGATACTGAGCTACCAACCAATAACTGTCATTCAGAGCCCGCCATCCATTAAGTCATTTGGGAAAATGAATAAATTCACACGTTAGTTGTTGCAGTGCACCAAAACAAATGATTTAGCACTTATTATTGCTGATTAATCGTATCACCACCACCACCACCACCACCACCACCACCACCACCGAGTCATCAATCTTCCAACTAGTCCGATGCAGCGCACCACGAATTCCTCTTGTAAGTAAACTTTTTCTCTTCAGAGAAGCAATTGCAACTTATGTCCTCAGTTATCTGCTGGATGTATTCTGATCTGTTTTCCTCTACAGTTTTTACCCTCTACAGCCCCTCCTAGTACCATGGAAATTATTCCCTGACAACTTAACAGATGTCCTGTTGTCCTGTACCTCCTCCTAGTCAGCGTTTTCCATGTGTTCCTTTCCTTGCTGAGTCCACAGAGAACCTCTTCAATCCTTACCTCATCAGTCCAACTAATTTTCAACATTTGTCTGTAGTATCACATCTTAAAGGCTTTCCTTCTTTTCTGTTCTGGTTTTCCCACAGCCCATGTATTACTAACATACAATGCTGTGCTCCCTATATACAGTGAGAGGCAAAGAGATTACCCAGCCTGAATAATTTAAGAGTCCAAGAACAAAGCATTCCGCATGCCCAGGTTCAGAAGTGCCAGTGTTCACAAGTCCAGCAGTCTGCAGAGCTTCGGCTTTGTTGTTATATCGTCAAATAGAAGCATTATTTTTTAATAGTTAGAATACAGTACATTTCAAGATTCACTGTAAATTAATTCATCATATTTCTTTTGAAAAATCATTCTTTGAGCATGTAGAAACAGTTGAAATATGAGAACTCCACATCGGTAAAAATACTACATTGTTGAGTATTTCACATCCATTTCAACAGCTGCGTGGGTAGGCTGATGTTTTATGAACATAAAGGATGACCTTTCGAATCCAAATAGAGTTAAATGTGGTTTTTTTAAATTTAGATCTGTTCAGGTAATATTTTAAGCCTTAATTCACTACAAATTGTGCAGTTGTAGGCTTTTCTAGGTTCCACATTCTTTCAAAAGATTCCATTTTATAATAGTCTAATCTTTAAACACACAAATGGTCATAGTATAAAATATTGAAAATGGATGTATTTATTTGTAATTACTTCGACCGTCACCTGGTGTGTGTATAGTTTTCAGCTAAGAGAACTGTACTAGCTGACTGGCATATTTTATACAAGCAAGTAGATGTGCCTTCCAGTCTCTGTTTCCAGTTTAATATTCATTCTTCAACTACAGTATGCCTATTCGACCATTACGCTAAAAAGAAGAGATCTGTAGCTCGTTGACAGCATGTCAACTTACTGTGCCAATAGCTGTAGTATGTGTCAGATCGAATATCACTGCAGCCTTTTTTAATTGTGTGACAAATGTTTCTTGCTTTATTTGATTTTTGTTGTTGAATTATATTTTCTTTCTTTTTTACTTTTTTCAATATTCTTTTCAATAAACAACTAATTATGGTTTGTGAATTTGATGTCTAAAATTAATCTTTCTTTGAAGGTAATATTTATCTGACATCCCATAATAAAAATAATCAGCCCTGAAGGTTGATAATCATCTGACTCTCATTAAAACTCAAATTATATAGTAGCAAGTAAATTTGTATTTTGAAATTAATATTGTTGGCCAAATACCTATACAGGCCTTTAACAGAAAAATGAAATAAAATGAAGAGTAGGATACGTACAGTGTCAGTGTTTTGTCCACATGCCATTGGCATCAAGAACAGCTTGGAATCTTCAAAGCATAGAATTTACAAGTTTTTCCAGTCCTCATTTGTGGCATTCACAGTTCCCAGAGGAGGGTCTGGCCAATTGTCCCAAAGAGTCGTCTTAAGCTGAGCCCATATGTGCTCTGTGGGATTGAACACAGGTGTCTTTGGAGGCCAAGGAAGGCACTGAATAATATTGTTCCTTCTCTGAAACCAGCTCTGTATCCTGATGATAGTGTGTGATGGATGATTATTGTGTAGGTGAGCGAGACATCCTTCATGGTACCAAAGTCAAGCTCCAGGGTGATTACATTTTCAAGGATATGTTCAAAGCATGCTGAATTGAACTTGCCTTTGATACATTTTAAAGTTTCTGCACCCTTATAAGATATCCAGCCCCAAAATTTCACATCCATGCATCCACTTCTAGCATGTGTGGCCACAAAGCGCGTGTCATATCATTGCCGATATGTGTGGTGAACAAGAGCAGCACCTCTGCTCATGGAATCAATTGTGCACTCATTGGGGAAAATGACATTCCTCCAATTGACATCTTCCCACGAGTTCACAATTTCTAGTCTACCCATAGCTTGTTTGTCACACAACAGTTCTATAAGAGCATGACAGGACCTGATTCCATGGTCGTTTAATCTTCTGAGAGCAGTTCTCGATGAGTTTGGGAAATGTGAAGCTCTCCTTAGTTCCCAGATGATTGACAATGGAACACACTGGGCCATCCTGACCAATTCTCCACCTATCTCCACCTACAGACTTGTCATCTTCTAGGTACTGGACATCTCATTACATTACCATTGTCTCTAAATCGTTTATCCATCTCCTTGCTGTGGAAGTATCAACACCATAATGATGCCCTGCCTCAGATGCAGTAACACCATTATCAGAAAGAGCAATTATTCACTCGCTAATATTAACATCATCATCTTCGTTTCCCCTCTATCCAACATCTGGTTGGGTTGGGGTATCAATGGTACTTCGCCACTTTACTTGGTCTTTCCACTGTCCTCCTTCCAAAATTTGGTTCCATAGCAGGTTTCTCCTCCTCATACTCATCTTTATTGTATCAATCCATCTTGTTCTCAGTCTTCCTCTTGGCCTCTTGCCCTTAATCTTGAACTCTCATCATACTTCTTGGTATTCTTCACTCTCCCATCCTACTCACATGCCCAAACCATTTTAATCTATTCTTTTCAATTTTCTCAGTCAACTTCTCCACTCCAATTTCCTTCCTAACATCTTCATTTTTCACTATGTCTCTCCTCGTCTTCCCTAGCATACTTCTCAGAAACTTCATTTCACTGGATTGTATCCTACTATCCTCTCTTCTAGTCATAGTCCAAGTCTCTGAGCCATAAATTAGTATGGGTGGGAAGTAAGTCTTGTATAGCACCAGCTTGCACCCCATTGGCACTTCCCTTCCCCACACCAAGCCCCTCACACCCTGGTAAAATGTGCTACCCTCAAAATGCCTACAACTGCACAATTTGTAGTGAATTAAAGTTCAAAATATTACCTGCACATAAAGGTGTGGTGGTGGTGGGAGGGACAACTGAATCCAGTTAGATTCAAACACTCATCCTTTACGTTCATAAACTCAGCCATTGAAACAGATGTGAAGCGGTTGTAGTCATATTAATTCTACTGATGTTAAGTTCTTATATTTCAAATGTTAATAAGTGCTTGAATAATGATTTTCAAAAGAAATGATACGATGAGAATTTGCAATTAACCTCGCCATATACTGTATGCTAACTATTTGACCATGTAAACACAAAGCTGAAGCTCACAGACTCAGAGTCTGGCACTTCTTAACTTGAGCATGCACAATGTGCTGTTCTTGGACTCAGGCTGGGCAATCTTTTTGCTTCTCATTTTAGATTCACAGAAATTTCTTCCTGAAATTAAGGCCTATGTTTGATACTAGCGGATTTCTCTAGGCCAGTGCTAGTTTGCTTATTACGTCCTCATTGCTCTGTCTGTCATGGGTTTTTTGCTACCTAATTAGCAGACTTCTTTCACTTCATCTACTTCATGATCCTCAATTCTGGTACGTTTCTCGCTGTTCTCATTTCTACTACTTCTCATTGAGTTACTCTCAATCCATGTTCTGTACTTATTAGATTGTTCACTCCAACACATCCAGTACTATGATGTCACTTTCACTGACGGTAGCAATTTATCAGCAAATCTCATCATTGATATCCTTTCACCCTGGATTTTAATCCCACTCTTGAACCTTTCTTTTATTTCCCTCATCACTTCTTCGATGTATGGACTGAACAGTAGGGACAAAAGACAATGTCCCTGTCTTAGACCCTTTTTGATCCGAGCATTTCATTCTTAGTCTTCCAGTCTCATCATTGCCTCTCGGTTGTCGAACATACTGCATATTACCCATCTCTCCCTATAGTTTTTCTCCATTTTTATCAGAATTTTGAACATCTTGCACCATTTTACAGTGTAGAACACTTTTTTCAGGTCAGCAAATCCTATGAACGTGTCCTGATTTTTCCTCAGTTTTGCTTCCATTACCAACTGCAACATCAAAACTGACACTCTGGTGCCTTTACCTTCCCTAAAGCCAAACTGACCGTCATCTAACGAATCAACTGTCTTTGTCATTCTTTTGTTTATTATTCTTGTCAGCAGCTTGGATGCATGAGCTGTTAACCTGATTGTGCAATAATTCTATCACTTGTTGCCTCTTGCTATCGTGGAAATTGTGTGGATGATGTTTTCCAAACGTCAGTCTCATACATTCTACAACTTGGCACCTCTCCCAATGATTCAAGAAGTTGCAATGGAATGTTATCTATCCCTTCAGACTTTCCAGCAATCTACTCTCTCTCCTTTTCATTTAAAAGTGGAAATCCCTTTGTATCTTGCTTTTAATTTCGCCGAAGATTATTTTCATATTTCTGTATGCTGAATCCATTCTGCCGACACTCATATCTTTTTCAATTTCTTCACATTTTTCATGCTGTCAGTTTCCCTTAGCTTCTCTGCACTTGATATTCATTTTGTTCCTGAGTGACTTTGATTTCTGCATTCCTGAACTTCCCTGAACGTTTCTGTACTTCTTTCTTTTGTCAATCAGCTGAAGTATTTCATCTAGAAGGGAGAACGGAAAGAGATACTCAAAGTACCCTCTGCCACACACCGTCCGGTGGCTTGCGGAGTATGGATGTAGATGTAGTTGTAGATAGATCTATTATCCATGGTTTCAGTTTCTTCAATGTTGCCTTCCTTATACCTATGGTTTCCTTTGCTCTTTTAACTAACGTCCATTCCTGTTCAACTGAACTGCCTACTGAGCTATTCATTATCACACTACAGACAGCTCTAGAGAAATTCAAGAGTCTCTCTTCATTTCATACTACTTCAGTATCCCACTTCTTTGTGCACTGATTCTTCCTGACCAATTGCTTGAACTTCTGCCTACTCTTCATCAGTAACAAATTGTGATCGGAGTGTGTATCTGCTCCTAAAGTATACATCTTTCTTCTGTGATTCTTGAACGGAGTATTCGCGGTTACTAACTGATGTTTATTGTAGAACTGTATTATTCTTTCTCCACTCTCATTCCTACTATGAAGCCCATATTCTCCCATAACCCTTTCTCCTACTCCCTCCCCTACAACTGCATTCCAACCCCACGACCATTAGATTTTCAGCTATCCTTATAATTGAATTACCCATTCAATATCCTTACATACTCACTATCTTTTCATCCTCTGCTTACAGAAATCCTTGTCTTTTTCCATTTCACTTCACCACACCACATTATATCCAGATTGAGCCTTAGCATTTCCCTTCTCAGATTTCCTAGCTTCCCTGCCACATTCAAACTTTGCCATTTCACAAGTCAGCTTTTACAACTTTATCCTTTATTGGTTATTCTATCTTTTTCATCTCAGCCTTGGCAGTCCCCTCCTGGAGATACAAATGGGGGCCTAGTCCACCATATTTTGCCAATGGAGAGATGATCATGACATTTCTTTAACTACAGGCCACGTTCATGGGGATACACATCATGTGTCGTCTAATGCAGTGGTTTCCACTGCCTTCTGCATTCTCATGCCATTTATCATTTCTGACTCTTCTGCCCTTAGGGGCAATTTCCCACCCAAGGGCAAGAGTGTGCCCTGAACCTCTGTCCACTCCTCTGCCCTCTTTGACTAGGCAGCTGGCATAACGACGGTGACTTCTTATGCCAAAAATCATCAGCCACACCATTGCTGATGATTTTTATACAAAATTTAAGCAGTTGGCAAGGTTCAAACCAAGGACCGAGGATGTTTTGATTACTAGTCAGAGATGTTATCCGTAGACCACTGGTGCACCTCCCTTTATTACTGTTATTTGTAGTAGTTACTACTACATATAAATTGATAGTGGAGGGGAAGGGGAATTACTGAAGTCAGCTGCATAGGGATATCACACATAATCAGCAGCAACGAGTGAAAAGGTTTACCAGACTGGGATTCAAATCTGGGATCTCCCGCTTACTAGGCAGGTACGTTACCCACTGTGCCATCCAGGACAGTTTTATCACAACTGCACGTACTACCTGGACACTTCTCATGGCTGACCCACACTCCCACTGAGTGCCACCTATCTGCAGTCATTGTCCATTTCCTCCATCCTCGCTACTCAGATTCCTGGTAAGGTCACATGTATTTGTGTGTCCACACTGTGGACTGCCTAGATGGGCAATGGATTCCCCTTCCCCTTCCGTCTTCAATTCACATCTAATGTATCACAGCTGCAGGTTTCAAATGGTGTCTTTTCTTTCGGACATGCATTATTATTATTATTATTATTATTATTATTATTATTATTATTATTATATGCATGGCTTCACTCAAACACTGCTAACAAAGTTTCCCTGTGAAAAAGTGCAGATGATAAGAGAGAACTAGAGTACATACCACAAAAGAAACATTATGACGAATGTGTAATGAAATATTTTTTTAGTGGCGTACACATAAGAATATAAGGAGTGGCAGGCAAGAAACAGTGTACAATGAGACACTGGAGCTAACTGTCATTATGCCACATGTGATTGACACATGCACATTGCTGTGCACATGCATCATTTAAAATTGATTGTCATGTTAGTTTAGGTATGGTGAAGGTACTTAATGACTGTAGTATTCAGTATGGGTAGCAGAAAGTAATTGTGACAAGTATCATATTAAGAAGCAGCAGTGACAGTTTCCTGAATATATAAATTTATCTACAGTGAGCCAGAATCAGAAACAGTGGCCTGGTACGGTTCTTGTCCCACTGTTGCCAGGATAAACGATTCTGTGAACGCGCGTGTGCACACAAGCAACACATTTCCAGAAACACCTTATAGCAGCAGTCACTTGAAAAGGCATATTTTAACAATTAAGTTGCTAACTGAAATTACTTTTACTTAAAACTGCCAAATTTGAGTTTTGCAGTAAGCCAATATACTGTTACGAAAGCAATGGCATCAGCTAACTGCAACTCAGAGTTGCACACCAAGTGAAATAGTGAAAAACAAGTTATCACAATCCAGCCTAACTAAACCTTGGAAGAGCTTGTCCTACCACAAATACTTAGTACAAATATGCCACACATACTGCAATAAACTTGTGTAATGGTTCAAATGGCTCTAAGCACTATAGGACGTAACATCGGAGGTCCTCAGTCCCCTAGACTTAGAAACTACTTAAACTTAACTAACCTAAGGACAACACCCACATCCTTGCTCGAGGCAGGATTCGAACCTGCGACTGTAGCAGGTGCGCGGTTCTGGACTGAAGCGCCTAGAACAGCTCGGCCACCACAACCGACAAACTTGTGTAATGCTAAATTGCAACTTTAAATTATGCAAGCTATCATATTAGAACAATTTAGCACCACTTGTTGCGTTAGTAATTGCTTTATTTGTCATGAAAGTGAGCATTCAACCAAAAAAGGTTCACCTTGAGTTCCTTCAACTAACCAAAAAAAGGTAACTTGGTGAAATAGTGTGGCAAACATTTAACCACAGACTAAATATTAAATCATATGCCTGATTTCAAAAATCACTACTTTTCTGCTTTGTGCACATCACTTTCTAATAATGAAGTTGACTTAAGATTGGCCAAGCAGCTCCCATAATGACTGTAGTTATTGAATTCTGAAACTGGCAGTTTTTGTCAACAAAACCTAGCATATATTTTTCTTTAGTTACATAAGCTTTGAAAAAATACATGTTTTCATGCACAATTCATGGTGATAGGATAATAATTTAGTAGAAATTCTGCAAAAATCTTAATTACAATTCAAATTAAGTTTCAATTTGAAAAGGAAAAAAGTAAGACACATTTAAGTTGCAAGTCTCTTCAGTTGGTTCACTCCTCAGCTTCTTGAGTATCAAATTAGTCAAAAGACTCGACATGTGGAAGCTAATGGGCAAGGAGACTGCTGTACAAATCAGCATCATGGTGTTTTCATCTTTACTGCTAAGAAATTGCAAGATATACCCATGAAAGGGCACTATATGACAAACTTATCAAACTCATTACACCCAAGTGTAAGTCGTGAACACAAAAAAATTAAGTGATAAATGCAATACTGAGACCAATCTCAGGGTCAAGCACCAGAAAATAGTTCCTACATTTTTTAAGGGACACTGGAAATATGTACAACCTATGATAAAGAAGGACATTAATATAGAGATGTTAGGGGAAAACACAAGAAAATCGCACAAATTAATATAGGCTATCACTCACCTGCAGCTGATTGATAGTTCATGCTTACACATATGTAAAATCATAGATAATGCCATTAGTTTCCAAACCATCTTTTTCCAGTTTAAGTGCATAGCGCATTTCCATTGGATTAAAAAACATTGTTCAAAATCTCCCTTCTCAGCAATAAAAAAGTTGGTCTTTACTTAGCCACCCCCCCCTCACACACACACACACACACACACACACACACACACACACACACACACACGAGCTATTCTTTCTAACCGTTGACGCTAAACTACTGCACTTAATAATGAGTGTTATACCAACAGAAATTATCATAGGTGTATTCCTCTAATACTGAGAAGGAAAGAAGTTCAATGAAAAGGAGGATTACCTTCGTTTCTGTCTGCATGATGTCCACTGCACACGTAAATACTGCCACTTTGGCTGGTGATTTTTTCAAAACATCACTGTCAACCGTACGTTTAAATACCATCCCCTGCACAACGTCTGAATTTTGCAGTCCCGAACCCTAAAGCAAGCAGCACATAAGTAAATGCCTTCATTATTAATGTCTAGTCAAATTTAACCACACAGGACACAACTTACCAAAATCTTGCACACTCTGATGTTATCCACATTAAAGGTAGTCTTTTCAGGAACATTTGACACTGAAAAAAACAGAACTTAAGTCAATAATACATAATACAAAAATAAAAATTAAGCAGTTATAAGAATACATGAAAATGGCACACTATTTCACAAAAGTTTTCAATATTTTCTAACAAAGGCAGTCGACATTCCCGAGTCGGACGTTAAAAACAAACATAGCATCTGATGCCCCATATTCTTTCAAATATAGGGTATGATTGTTATCAATCATCAGGCATTCTCAGTGGATGTTAACTGTATAGTTTTCCAGGTCATGCACTGGATCAGACTGTGAAATCCCATGATGTTTTCAACAATAATGTTTATTCGACATGTTTTGTGTTCTAGATTCTGCAACATTACACGCTACAAACTCTGTTTTTTTTATATTTACACTAGATTTAAGAATGGTATATGATCGGAATGAAGAATATAAATCAGTGTTTAACGCTTGTACAGAAAGTTTGATTAATGACATCATACGGCTCACAGTTGTAAGACGGAGCCACCAGCGAATCCCTCACCCCAAACACACACACACACACACACACACACACACACACTCTTTGTGAGTGCTTTAAACACTTCCAAGAAGGAAGGGGGACAATAGGAGACACTACCCGACTGGCTGGCTTGTGACTGCGCCAACACTGCACAACGTACACAAAGTAAAGTCACTTTCATCCCAGGATCATCATGTGACAGCGCGAATGACAGCCCCGCCATGAGATAGCCCCTCACAGTGACCCAGGATTTGGGTACATGCAACCCTTGTTCCAGACTCATGCCTCACACTGATGCCAGAAGAAATAAAAATTCAACTTGGCACCCGTAGAGACCTCACGACTAACTGAAATGCAACTTTCACGATGGCCATCGTTACAGGTAATTAGCCCTGGTGCCTTGGGTATGGCACCAAAGGCAAGTGTCGAAGTGTGGAGTGGCGCAGTTCACGCTTGCCGAAAAGCAAGAAGGTGTGCAATGAGTGATCCCAAATCGAAACAATGCTCATGATGTTCTTTGACTGTGAGGGTCTAATCCATAAATAATTCTTCCCTGTGGGGACTACATTAAACAATGCTACATATGTGGAAATACTGAAACATCTGCTGTAACATATCCACTGGGTACATGCCCATTATGCCAAACAAGGTGGCTGGACCTTTCTCCATGACAATACCTGGCCACACAATGCCCTTCTGCTGCAGCAGTTCTTTGCTGAAAGGTGAGTTGTGTCACTCAGACCAAAAAAAACAGACACTATGCATTTTCATTTAGCACCACTGATTCCACCCAAGGTCCCTATGCAGCTGATGTCGATAGTTCCTTCTCTTTCCTGTCCTTTCTCCCTCTCCAATCTTCAGTTTACATAATATGTATCACACATCCAAAAGAACAGACATCACACGTTCATATATTCTTCTTGTTCCCTATACTGAAAACAGCCCTGAAAGACCAGGGGTCTTTGGACTTTTGAATGTCCAACATAATTTTACAACCCACCTGAAGACTATCCCTACAGCATTACCATCAATGGGGATTATTTCGAATGACAGTGACTGCTGTTTCACGCAAGCCAACAATCCGTTTGCAATATAAACACATTCACTGAACTTTCAGGACTGAAATTGTAGAATCATTATGAAAACTGTTTAAGTAGACATTATCATTTACTGTATATCTCCGAATTCAAGACAAGGATTTTTTCCCAAAATTTCGTGCCCAGAATTAGGGAATAGTTTTGCATTCGCAGCACATAATGTGGAGTTTCTTTTCTTTAGCAAATAGAACCTCAAGCTTCCATTAAGCTGTAACTCTACTGTCTGCCATGCCTACTGCTTTAACCCTAAACATCTGCAGGCGCCTTGACCATCGTTGTACGACAGCAGGAAATGTTTGATGCAGCATTGTTTTTTTAACAGTTGTTTGTCTTTGGAGATCCCACTTCTGAACAGCGTAGTAAGTGTGTAACGGATTGTGTTGTGGAACAACAGGTTTCTGCATCGAGTTTTTCAACAGGATGCAGGCATTACTATTACACAAATTTCAAAATTATTGTTGTATGGCATGTACAAGCAACAGGGGATTGTGGGTCTTCAAGGAAGTACGAAGTCAAGGAAGCCAATGTTTGGAGGTGGCAAAAGGGCGAAGGACATCTGAATAACGTTAAACTGACTAGGAAATATTTCAGTGGCCCACAGCAAATATTTCAAAAATACTCAAGGAATGGCAGTTTTCTGCAATCTCGTCCAAAATAAAGCACATCAATTAGCACAGGAACATAGTATTCAATTTAAAGCCAGCTCTTGGCGGTGTACATGGATGACACAATGTAATGGACTTGTGTTGTGATGATGAACGTCCTTTGCTCAGTGTCTTCCAGCATCGTATGTGATTAAGTTGGTCGAGTATCAGCAACATTTTATAAGACAGAGAACAGAACATCCTTACCTGTAGGGGTGTTCTTTGCTACGACTGGAAAGAGAAGTGCCAAGAGTGTATTGGTTCAAACTATGGGCAATGATAAACGTGGATCACTGTGGTGATGTGTGCACTTGCTGATGGAACGAAGATGCAACCCTATATCATCCTAAACTGCAAAACTTTGCCAAAGAAAAAACTGCTGCCTGGTGTCATATTTCCTTACAACGGAAAAGGATGCATTACCAATGAGTTGGTTATAAAATGGCTTTGTATAGACAGGAGCAGGACGTCTGGTGCTGTTCTAAAGAATTGTGGAATGTTGATCTTTGGTGTTTCAAGGGGCATCTGACACTTACAATGAAGGTAGAAATCCTGAAATTAAACACAAATCTTATCGGCATTGCAGGAGGCGTGATTTTGCAACAACAAGTGTTAGATGTGGTGATGACTAATCCATCTGAAGACCATTAGAAACAGCTGTACAGCAGTTTATGAAGGTTTCTTAGATCTCCAGCCGTATGGTAGCGTTGATATATCACAACATTTCAGGAAGTGTCATACTACCCATCTTCTGGTGAAGTGTCGAGATTCACGGAGAGCGGTGCATTTATATGCGCAGTCGCCCCCCTCCACTAGACCCCGGGAGTCTGCGGTGGACTGGCAGTGTGCGCGCGGTGGTGGTGGTGGTGGGGGGGGGGGGGGGGGGGGGGGTAGCAGTCGCCCCCAGTGGCTGCGTTTGGTTCTCGGTGTAAGCATTCTGTCTGCGTCTGTAGCGGAGGACGTTGATGGGTGCTCCCGACGGATTGCCGCTATCGCATGGTTCCATGCTGCACTGAGTTGGTATCCGTCATCCCTGTCAACCGGGTTGTCGTGAATCCTTATTTCTAGGGATTCTTTCATAATACTTTCCCAGAAGCCAGATGCTCGGCACAGCACCTTTATGTTTTCAGAGTTGAAGGTATGTTCCTCATTTATGCTGTGTTCTGCTATGGCTGATTTTTCTGTGTGACCTAGTCGCACAGATCTGATATGTCCTTCGCAGCATTTAGATATACAGTACTGTGTTTGTCCAATGTATTGTTTACCACAATTGCACGGTATGCTGTATATTCCTGGTGCGTTAAGCTTCAGCAGGTCTTTGGCAGAACCTAGGAGCTCCCTTGTCTTCGGTGGTGGGAGGAGAATGATTTAGATGTTGTATTTGCCCAGAAGTCTTACAATATCAAAATAGCTAGCAACACTGCTCAAACCCCTTATGGGACACTGCAGCCATCATGTGAGAAACACAGCTGAATTCATAAAAATACTCAGGGACATGTGACTACAAAGGGAGGACCTACTAGTGAGCTTCGATTTGATGTAGCTTTTCACGAAAGTGGCCGTTCAAGACTCCTTGGCACTTTTAGCTCAGCACTTTGAACCACAAATAGTCAGCCTTTTTGAATTGCTTTAACAAGTGCTTTGCAACAAATGCACAATCTACTATGGGAATAAATATAAGCTATCCATAACAGTGGCAGTGTTACTGTAGATTCAGTGTAAGGAGGACTAAGTGGCATCTGTATCTAAGGGGCAGATGGGCCATCTTTATATGATTTTATTTTGTATGTATCAGTAGTTTGTGTCCTTCAGTTACCTGTAATTAGGAACCATTTGTAAGTTTTCAAAATAAATCTAGTATTTGTATACGTGTTGTTCTGCAATCCCTTGTTCACGGGGAACGGGCTTGGGTCGTCATGCATTCATAGTCATCTTCGATTATTTGGAAATACGTGGTAATACCGTATTCTGAATTACTCTTGTAGAAAACAGAAAATTATGACACATACTTCAACCTGCAAATATAAAAATGATTTGTGTAAGCATTCTTTATGGAATTCTCACAAACGTCAGTAGCAGAATTCACCACTTCATCTTAATCATAACAGACTTAAGATATTTTACAGGTGATTTCTACAATTCTCTCTCTCCTAATAATAAGTCACAACACATAATCTGAAGTTTATCCATCCATTCATGAAGTTACCTCTCAAGATCCTGGACACACAATGCACTATGAATTATGGCTATGTCACTTTGGCACACTGAATGTTTCAGAAAAGGACAACTACACCATTAGATATGAGAGCTTTAGTTTAGTCTCACGTCTAGTGAACTTATTTGTTTTTGCTTTTAAAGCCTCCTACTGCCATCCAGCATAGTGTTAACTTTATGCTGTTTGAAACTTTGCAACACTTTTGACTGTTGGGCATGACTCTGCCCAGGAATGAAAAAAGGAAACAAAACTTCTGTTAAGCAGATCTAGTTAGAGCAATAGTTTTATTAACTAACTGCAACATTCCTTGTAATTATCAGTTGCGCAGAAAATGCCAAATTATTTGTATGGCCACAGGTGACCGATTTGACTAAGGTTCTTTTTTGGGCAAAATGATGCATATGTACTGTGATTAATTTATTTACAGAGACAGGTAAAACAAAACCACTTAATTGGATGTCTCTTGACTTGTTAAACTAGATGGCTCACAACAACATGTAAAAATCATTCAAATTGCACTATGAGGGGCATTTGAAAAGTCCGTACAAAAATAAAAAGTACTTATGTGTTTGAAGTAAACCTTTTTTATTTTTCGACAGTCTCCTTTTAGACTTATACACTTTGTCCAATGCTGTTCTAGTTTGTTGATCCCTTCCAAATAATAGGAATTGTCCAAGTCTGCAAAATAGCTATTAGCTCTGCAATCACCTCCTCGTTTGAATAAAATCATTGCCCCGCTAGCCATATCTTCAAATTGGGGAACAAATAATAGTCCGAGGGAGCTAAGTCTGGAGAATAGGGGGACTGTGAAACGAGTTGGAATCCTATTTCCATTAACAACTGCTGAGCTGTGTGCTGGTGCATTGTCGTGATGGAAAAGACTTATGTGGTCCAATCGCTGACATTTTACTTGCAGCTCGATTTTCAAACGGTCCAATAACAATGAATAATATGCACCTGTAATAGTTTTACCCTTTTCCAGGTAGTTGATGGGGATTATCCCTTGCGAATCCCAAAAGGCAGTCGCCATAACCTTTCCAGCCGAAGGAATGGTCTTCGCCTTTTTTGGTGCAGATTCTCCCTTGGAAACCCACTGTTTAGATTGTTCTTTGGTCTCAGGAGTATAGTAGTGTATCCATGTTTCATCCACAGTGACGAAACGACGCTTAAAGTCGTGCAGATTCTTCTTGAACAACTGCAAACTATCCTTGCGACACTTCACATGATTCTGTTTTTGGTCAAGCATGAGCAATCGCGGAACCCATCTTGCAGATAGCTTTCTCATGTCCAAATATTTATGCAAAATATTATGTACCCGTTCACTCAAGATGCCCACAGCACTAGCAATCTCACGCACCTTAACTCTTCTATCATCCATCACCATATCACGGATTTTATCAATGATTTTTGGACTCTTAACCTCCACAGGGCGTCCAGAACGTTCAGCATCACTTGTACCCATATGGCCACTCCAAAAATTTTGAAAGCACTTATAAACTGTTCTAATTGAAGGTTCAGATTCACCGTAATGTTTATCAAGCTTCTCTTTAGTCTCCTGAGGCGTTTTGCCTTCATAAAGTAATGTTTAATCACCGCACGAAATTCTTTTTCGTCCATTTTTTGACAATCACTCTACTTTCTTGATTCACAGGAATGCCAAACACAAAGAAATAGACTAATACAGCTGAAACTTGGCACGCGTTCTTTCCAAAGATACTACTAACTAAACATGACCTCGATACGCACGGGTGGTGCCATCTCTCGGACTTTGCACGAACTTTTCAAACGCCCCTCTATTTCTTTACGGTGTGGTGACCTGGTGTTTGTACTTTGTTCGTTCAGTGGAGCGTGCTATATGGGAGAATAGCACACTCTTTTGCCAAAGAGGATTCACTTTGAAGTAAGTTGTCGGCTTCATTGGAAATTTTTATGCCTTAGAGTTGTTCAATCATGCTGACGAATGTTGCTGCGGGCAAATTTAAAACACCCCAAGACCTAAACATATTTGTGTGTGTGTGTGTGTGTGTGTGTGTGTGTGTGTGTGTGTGCGTGTTTTCAACAGTTGGCTAATACCTTCTGCCCAGTAATGTTCAACATGACAGTTGAAGCCTTTGTCCACAGGGACTTTGATAAAAATCAGGGCCTGTCTCAAAGTTGTGGATGGCTCTCATTTAATCCACCAAGATGTTTATGTTGTAGGGAAAGGAACTACAAAAGAAGTGCAGGGCAGATTAGAGGTAAGTAGTTCCTGGAAAGTGATCAGGAGCCGGGTGGGTGGGGGTGAGGGATGGTTATGGTTAGAAGAAGCCAACCAAATACTGGGAGAGGCCAACTTCAGAGTTGGTATTTAGTCCGTTTTTGTCCGAGTGGGGGGAGTGGCAAAAATATTTTGCCACGGTAGAAAGAGAGCAAATCTTAAACCAACCTGTATGGCATTGTTTAATTTGGGTGTGGGTCAGAAAGTAAGGTCTACAATAGGGTTGAAGACCTAAGTCTCTGGCTCTGGTACAGAACTTTTTGGTAATGAGCTACCAACAGTGTTGTGGGTTTGCTTGGATTCTGGGATTATACAATGTTGAGACTGAGGTTGGGGGGATGTGACAGATGGAAGTCAGCAAGGTGCGATCTGGGTGCTATGAGGGATAGACAGAAAGTTTCATGGAAGGTTCACAAGCTGCCCACACAAATGAATGTCCAGTGGCAGAACATGCTACTGGGCACAACTCATCTGACTTCAATTGTTGCTTCACAACCCATGCCACCTGCATCCCTCTCCCCTCCAAAATCCAATACCAGCTTCTCTGAATTACATAGGCAAGAACAGTCTTCACAATACACCCTTCAATCCCACAATCCTCCTGACCTTTATCACTGATCACACCTGCAGCACACCCATCTTCATTCCTGACCCCTTGACCCCCACACACATTTTGCACTCTCACTCTCCTCTCTGCAGTCTCTCCTTCCTCTCTTCAAGTCTTCTGGCCATTTCCTCACCACATTGTAATCGTTGTTAATAATCACTTGGTTTGAGAGATTGCACAATCTGTATTTTGTATGGGTTAAAATGTAAATCTTGATGAAGAATCCTTCTCATTGAAGTGGTACTTATTCCAAGATGTAGAGCATGTTGCTTGGCAGATCGGCGTGGACTTCTGAGTATTGCCTGTTGAACAGCAGCGGGGTTTTGCACTCCCACCTCATTTTTTAGACATTGATCCAGTTTGTTCAAGGTTGTTTATCCATGAACGAATTGCGTTATCCAAGGGAACAGGCCTGTTCTGCGGTTCAAATGGCATCGAAAAGCATGTCGCGCTTTTCACCAAACACTCACCATTCGTATAATACGCTTTAACCATTTAGCCGCGATATTCACCCGTCCAACGATCCATCACAACTAAATGGCAGGACATGCAGGTAGAACGGAGCCGGTCACCATTACCCCCACCACTCATATTCCAGCTGTCCAGGCCGTCTCCAATCTGCCCGTTCCACTGGCTAACCCTGTATTACCTTGTTGTTTCAGTTGAGGCAGCTCAGCTGCTGGTAAAGGACAAAACTACAAACAGCAAACAGACTGCTACAACAGCTTAAGTTAAGATTCATTTCATTTTAATTCTACAGCATACAGACTTCTTGTGTGTCAGGCACCATACGACGTTAACTTTGAAACACATACTGCTACGATTCTACAAACAACAAAAATATATAAATAAATAATGTTATGTGATTAGTTTCAGCTATAAACAAAACCATGAAGCTATAGAGGATGGCAGGAAGGGGATTTGAACACTGTTCTTCCAAAATATGAATCCAGTTTCCGGATCCCCCCCCCCACACACACACACAAATGCACACATGTCCGCATAAGATAAACTGTTAATCTTTAGCACAAAACTTACCACAAGCCTTTGTTATTAACTTTGTAAGGAAATCTTCGTTTCCATACTGCTTGCTCATTATTGCTGGCTTAATACCTCTTGCTGTATCTTCCTCTTTTCTATAATCCTTAATTTCGTAACATGTGAGTGTTGGTAAGATTTCTAATGCCTTCTCCAAGGCAAGTTCATATCCATCAACAATTTCTGATGAGGTTAAGCCCTGTAAATAATTGAGATACAAAAAATTATATATACAGGTCTTCTTATATGATTGCTGGAACTGCTGATAAAAGATTTCTGAAAACCAACAGAAGTTCCACAAGTGATCAAAAAACAATTACTTGTTTGCAGTTAAAGAAAGAGTGAGAAACTGGTAGCAACCACAAGCCACAAAAGACACTGTCAAATGTCAATAGAGTGCAGTCAAAGTTAATATGGCAAAATAGTAGGAAAGTGAAGGCTCACTTTTTCAAAGATAACATAGCTGTAATCTGCCTAGTGGCAAAAAAGGATTTCACAGACTGTAATATTCCAATTTCACGTGTCTGAAACACTGTTGCTAATGACAGAATAGAGACCGAAAAACAGGGGAAGTCTGTGATGAAGCAAGTTCGTGGAGCCCTCCATTGGTAATGCTGGAATTCAACATAGTGTTTGCCCACCCTTAGCCTTGATGACATCTTCCACTCCCCCAGGAATACATTAAATCACATGCTGGAAGGTTTCTTGGGGAATGGCAGCCCATTCTTCACAGTGTGCTGCACTGACGAGAGATATTGATGTCGGTCAGTGATGCCTGGCACAAAGTCGGCATTTCAAATCATCCCAAAACGTGTTCTGTAGGATTCACATCAGGATTCTGTGCAGGCCAGTCCATTACAGGGATGTTATTGTCATGTAACCAATCCGCCACAGGCCGTTCATTATGAACAGGTGCTCGATCATGTTGAAAGATGCAATTGCCATCACTGAATTGCTCTTAAACAGTGAGAAGCAAGAAGGTGCTTAAAACATCAATGTAGGCCTGTGCTGTGATAGTGCCGCACAAAACAATGAAAAACATGACCACACCACAACACCACCGCCTCCGAATTTTACTGTTTGCACTACACATGCAGATGACATTCACCGGGCATTCGCCATACCCCCATTCTGCCATTGGATCGCCACATTGTGTAGCATGAATTGTCACTTCACACAACATTTTTCCACTGTTCAATAGTACAATTTTTATGCTCCTTACACCAAGCAAGGCGTCATTTGGCATTTACCAGCATGATGTGTGACTTTATGAGCAGCCGCTCAACCATGAAATCCAAGTTTTCTCACCTCCCGCCTAACTGTCGTAGTACTTGCAGTGGAGCTGATGCAGTGTGGAATTTCTATTTGACGGTCTGGATAGATGTCTGCCTATTACACATTACGACCTCTTCAACTGTTGGGGGCTCTGTCAGTAAACAGATGAGGTCAGCCTGTAAGCTTTTGTACTGCATGTGCCCCGTCATGTTTCCACTTCACAGTCACATCAGAAACAGTGCACCTAGGGATGTTTACAAGTGTGGAAATACAGACGTATGACAAGTGACACCCAATCACCTGACCACATACGAAGTCTGTGAGCTCTGCAGTGGACCCCAGTCTGCTCTCTCACAATGTCTAATTACTACTGAGGTCACTGATATGGATACCTGGCAATAGGTGGCAGTTCAATGCAAGAAAAAATGTATGTTTTTGGTGGTGTCTGGATACTTTTGATCACATAGTGTATTTTTACTTCCCCTCTTGTTTTGCCATCTGCCTCCTTAAAATTCATATTTTCACATCTAATTACCATTAACATACATGAGTATAATCTGCTTTGTCATAAAACAAAAATTTTGGCCCTCAGTTTTAAAGAATATAACACCAGATCTAATTTTGTGCTTAGTTTTATGTATGTAACTGATTTTCTAATTTATTTTGACTATTCCTAGTTAATCTCTTTTGTTATTGGGTGAAATCAGTAATTGTTACACAACTTAAATTCTATTGTTGGCCTACAAACAAATATAAATTGTTGTTGTTGTTGTTGTTGTCTTCAGTCCAGAGACTGTTTTGATGCAGCTCTCCATGCAACTCTATCCTGTGCAAGCTTCTTCATCTCCCAGTACCTACTGCAACCTACATCCTTCTGAATCTGTTTAGTGTATTCATCTCTTTGTCTCAGTCTACGATTTTTACCCTCCACGCTGCCCTCCAATACTAAATTGATGATCCCTTGATGCCTCAGAAAATGCCCTACCAACTGGTCCCTTTTTCTAGTCAAGCTGTGCCACAAACTTATCTTCTCCCCAATCCTATTCAATACCTCCTCATTAGTTATATGATCTACCCATCTAATCTTCAGCATTCTTCTGTAGCACCACATTTCGAAAACTACTATTCTTTTCTTGTCCAAACCAGTTATCGTCCATGTTTCACTTCCATACATGGCTACACTCCATACAAATGCTTTCAGAAACGAGTTCCTGACACTTAAATCTATACTCTATGTTATCAAATTTCTCTTCTTAAGAAACGCTTTCCTTGCCATTACCAGTCTACATTATATAATAATTTTAAACATTTGGAGAACAACTAACAGTATTCTTTAAATATTTATTTGGCTTTATTCGAAAACATGTTAACAAAGCCAGCCCTTAATAAATTCCAAAGTAACTACGAGTTTTGACAAAAGTACTGTTTGTACACCTATATCTGTTAATTTCATCATTTAAACAAATAATTCAGCTTAACCCTAGCAGTAGAAGAAACTGTTCAAAGAAGGGAGCTTTCTATATATTCAGTTAATTGAATGAAGTATGTTTCAATTGTAATTTATGGAACTTAAACATCGAACAATGTATAGTTTAAGTGCCTATTACTGTGATGATATATAAAGACCCGTTTATTGGTCCAGAGATAGTCAGTCCACAGCCGAGTTTCACACAAGGAACCCGTATTGGTTAGAACAACAATAATGCTTCAACTTAACTGTGAAATAGGTTTAAGATGAATAGGCCGTGTGTTAAAACAATGACAGTGTCTGTTCAATATGTACCATATTATTCTGCAAGAACTGTGTAGTTAGGTTTTTACTGCTCAGATATTCAACAGTTAACTATTGTAGCAGTATGCTGATGTATGCTTGCAAACTATTAATGAGGCTTATCAAAATTTTCGAATAGTTAACTGGCCACATAACTGTATATTATTGGGGGGTTGTGAACAGTGAAAGTAAATAACTATGAAATGCAACTGTGCAACTGTTGGCTACATCATTTATAGTAATCTCAAGTCCAAAATACTTCATCCATTCCACCCTTTGAGTTTTTCCCACATAATTTTACATATTTTCCTGAATTTTTCCCATGTATTTTACAGGTTTTTACTGTTTTCATTCTCCACTATGGCTCCTTGCTCCTTCCACCTGTGCCAATTGCAAAAAATTTCCTATCCCTGCCAGAACACACTGTTCCTGCATTGCTGCCTAACATGTAGAACAGCATCAAATGGCCTGACTATCAAATTACCCATCACTGGCTGCAACTCGTCTTCCACGACCACCCTAGTCTTGCAAAACCATGTAAAACTGGCCCAGAATTGCTTGCAATATCTCCTCTCCATCCATAAAATTCTCCTGCTCTGCAATCCCGAATTCCTGCATCCCATCTGTCACACTCTTGCCATCATGGAAACAGAGTGGCACGCACAATGCCCCCTCAAGAAACTCCAACCATTCACTTCCTACTCCCACCTTGGACTACCACTAACCACCCCTTCTACGTAAGCCCCCAAGCATCGCACATTGCCTCTAAGTCAACAAACCCTGACACTCAGACCTACTGCATTTACCACACACTAGCTCCCTTCTACCACCGCACAGAACTCAAAACCAAAACAGTAATGAATCTTTCCTGAAATGCCTTAGTCTCACAGAAGTGCAAGTCCTTTGCAAGGGCCTTACCTTTTGCCCCACTCCCAAATTCAATCATGCTGGACTTGTTAATGACCTTTCCTTTTCCTACCAATCAGACTCAACCCAAAACTGATACTGAATCATGCTTGACTCAGTTCACTCCTCCAACGAATTGTGATCCACCCCACTACCATCAAAATCACCACCCTGTTAATATTCCAGAATTTCTTACCCTCAAATCTTGACTCACCATCTTTCCGCAAACACCTCAGCATCGAAAGCAATCTTACATCCATAGAGGGAAAAACAATCCACCACCTACAAACTAATTCTGACCTTATAATCATGCTGACGAGGGCCCCACTATTGTTGTTTCTGAACCACAGGGAATAACTGGTGGAAGGACTGCCAGCTGTCAAGATTCATCCACCTACAACTCCCGTCATGGTGACCACATTCCACCAAAATGCAACAGGATTCCTAGTTCCTCCTCAAATCCTTAGGTTCATCCCAGAACCTCTCCCTTGAGCCAACCTCACTCCAACACTCCCTGACTGCTACATTGTACCTGCTTCCTGAAGTCCACAAACCCAACCACCCAAGAGGCCCCATTGTGGCTGGTTACTGTGCTCCTATTGAGACAATCTCTGCTCTAGTGGACCTTCATCCTATTACCCGTAGCCTACCGTATAGAAGACACCAAGTATTTCTTCTACAAATCACCATAGTTCATTTTCCTTTACCACATGGCACCCTGCTCATAAGTGCTGGTGCCATCTTTGTCTACACAAACATCCCAATGCCCATGGAATTGCCACCATTGAATATTACTACTACTACCACTGCTACTACTACTACTACTACTACTACTACTACTACAGGGTTATTACAAATGATTGAAGCGATTTCACAGCTCTGCAATAACTATTATTTGAGATATTTTCACAATGCTTTGCACACATACAAAAACTCAAAAAGTTTTTTTAGGCATTCACAAAAGTTCGATATGTGCCCCTTTAGTGATTCGGCAGACATCAAGCCGATAATCAAGTTCCTCCCACACTCGGCACAGCATGTCCCCATCAATGAGTTCGAAAGCATCGTTGATGCGAGCTCGCAGTTCTGGCACGTTTCTTGGTAGAGGAGGTTTAAACACTGAATCTTTCACATAACCCCACAGAAAGAAATCGCATGGGGTTACATCAGGAGAGCGTGGAGGCCATGACATGAATTGCTGATCATGGTCTCCACCACGACCGATCCATCGGTTTTCCAATCTCCTGTTTAAGAAATGCAGAACATCATGATGGAAGTGCGGTGGAGCACCATCCTGTTGAAAGATGAAGTCGGCGCTGTCGGTCTCCTGTTGTGGCATGAGCCAATTTTCCAGCATGTCCAGATACACGTGTCCTGTAACGTTTTTTTCGCAGAAGAAAAAGGGGCTGTAAACTTTAAACCGTGAGATTGCACAAAACACGTTAACTTTTGGTGAATAGCGAATTTGCTGCACGAATGCGTGAGGATTCTCTACCACCCAGATTCGCACATTGTGTCTGTTCACTTCACCATTAAGAAAAAATGTTGCTTCATCACTGAAAACAAGTTTCGCACTGAACGCATCCTCTTCCATGTTGCAACCGCGCCGAAAATTCAAAGCATTTGACTTTGTCATCGGGTGTCGGGGCTTGTAGCAATTGTAAACGGTAAGGCTTCTGCTTTAGCCTTTTCCGTAAGATTTTCCAAACTGTCGGCTGTGGTACGTTTAGCTCCCTACTTGCTCTATTCGTCGACTTCCACGGGCTACGCGTGAAACTTGCCCGCACACATTCAACCGTTTCTTCGCTCACTGCAGGCCGACCCGTTGATTTCCCCTTACAGAGGCATCCAGAAGATTTAAACTGTGCATACCATCGCCAAATGGAGTTAGCAGTTGGTGGATCTTTGTTGAACTTCGTCCTGAAGTGTCGTTGCACTGTTATGACTGACTGATATGAGTGCATTTCAAGCACGACATACGCTTTCTCGGTTCCTGTCGCCATTTTGTCTCACTGCGCTCTCGAGCGCTCTGGCGGCAGAAACCTGAAGTGCGGCTTCAGCTGAACAAAACTTTATGAGTTTTTCTACATATCTGTAGTGTGTTGTGACCATATGTCAATGAATGGAGCTATAGTGAATTTATGAAATCGCTTCAATCATTTGTAATAGCCCTGTACTACTACTACTACTACTACTACTACAAAGCCTGACTGACTCCAAACCTACAACCTCCTTCCTGGTCACCATGAACGACTGCATTCTTAACCACAATTTCTTCTCCCATCAACTACAAACGAATCAGTGGTACAGCAATGTGTGCCCACATATCATCCCATGCCAACCTACAAGTATTCACCCAAATGCAAGCCAACCTTTTTTCCAGATTTTTGCAATCCAATAATGTGGCTGCAGCTTAGTTTCATGAGCGAAGCCTAAGGAAGTTCTGAAAAATGTAACTAGAAGCTGCTGTAAGTAGTTTTTTGCCACAGAAGCTGTTGTGTTAGTGTTTTGAGTATTGAATGTGAATTACTGTTTTATGACAGGGGAATTAAAATTTAATATTGTTCATCTCTGAATTTAGCAGTTTTTCAAATATTCATAGCAATAAAAATAAATATCTACACACACACACACACACACACACACACACACACACACAATTAAATCAAACTGGACCTTTTTAAGAACTTGCAAGAAGTTGGCAAATATGGTAAGTGAAGTTTTACACTTCGACAGCTCCTGTTGTAATCAAGCTATTTCTCTATGCTAGCAATATCCATGATGCGACAATAGTAAGTGTTTCACTGCCATAATTAATTTCATATTCATGAATAGAAATAAGTTCCACATTTGAACATGAGCACCCTTATAAATGAGCTTTTACGGAATCTTGTTACTTCTGTGAGATATTTCTACCATAACAGATAATCGATACGAATCACATTGTTATCCGTTCCGCAGCACACAAGCCCACGTTCAACCCCTCCCGTAACTTCATTTGTGTTACTTCCACTAACCTCTGGGCCAATGAGAGCAGTGCTCTTTACAATATTTGCAGACAGTACATCTGGATTTCATCCTCAGTTTCTGTCTACTTAAGCACTTTTGTGAAGTACCAGGTTTTAGCCCATCATCGTGAAGAATGTTCACCATACTACAAAGTTGAAAAAAAAAAGTTATTTCTCTCACTGAGAAAACATCAAATTGTGCTCCATGTCAGTGATCCGGGATCGATGAGTTAACTCGAGATAGAGACATCAAAAGGAAAAACTTTTTGATTGTTCCACGAATAAAAGTACATTTTATGGGCAAAAATGTGGCTGCTATTATGTGTTACAAGTTGTGCTGAATTATTTTGTGAGGGGGCAGTGACAGAAGTGCTTACTCGTGAGCGCAGAAATTATCCAAGTTGCTTGTCACCACAAATTTCAAATGAAGCCTAAACTGGGTTGCCTGTTCTGTGAAATGTTGGTGATTTTCTTGTCTTAAGCTCATTGCACAGAAGCTGCCGCCAGAAAACTACATGGAAAAACTCTAATATCAGCGTTTCACAATCAGACAGCGCACCAAAAATAATTATCTTCTTGGTCATATAGGTGATGCAGACGAAGGTCTGTTGTATTTTGATATGCCAACAAAATACACAGTAGAAGCAGAAGGCAACAAATATGTCAAGATGCTGCCCGCAGCTGGTGAAAAGCAGCGCATATCTGTCAAGCTCGCTTGTACAGCCAGTTGTCACAAACTGCAACATTCATTGTTTTAAAACACAAGACATTATGTAAGTCTGACGTATTTCCAAAACACATTATTGTATGTGCAAACCAAAAGTGACTGGTTCACAGAAGATATGGTGTCTGATTGGATTAGACTTTTATGACAACTTGTCCTGGTGCCTTGTTAGGTTTTGCCAAACATGCTTGTACTACATACATGTGCAGGTCATACTACTGTGACTGTAGAGAGAAAATTAGTAAAGGATAGAATGGATTTGGTTGTAATTCGAGGAAGGACAATGTCAATTATAAAACCATTACATGTTAGTTTAAACAAACCATTTAAGGAAAAACTTAATATGTACATGCAATGGTTAATGAAAGACAATATGCAATTAATGACTACAGGATGTGTTACGCACGCAATCTTGTCTCAAGTGTATGAGTGGATTGACCAATCTTGGGAAGGTATCCCGAATAAAAATGTCCAGTACGCATTTAAATATGCTGTGTTTCTAATGCATTTGATGGCTTAGAGGACAATGCTCTCTATGAAGAGAGAGTAGTGACAAGGAAACAAGTGATGATGACAATCATCTGAGTGATGGTTAAAAACAGTACATACATGTTTATGATAGTTCCATAAAATTTCTGTATTGAACTCCTGCTTTTCTTTTATCATTAATTTTCTTTGTAGATATGTGACGGTATCCATCCAACCAGTCAGTGAGCCTATGCTACTATTAACGAGAAGACATTGGTGTGTGTGTGTGTGTGTGTGTGTGTGTGTGTGTGTGTGTGTGTTTTACATATGCATTTATGTGAGTTCTTCACATATTTTGTTCTGTTATGGGCTTTAAATTTGTATTCTTATTTGCCTCTTTATTGGGGTTTCTCCATAGCACGTGTCTGTCTGGTTTACCATAAGCCTTTGTGAGCCTCTTTCCCCAGAGAGAGAGAGAGAGAGAGAGAGAGAGAGAGAGATTAGTGCCCTCCTAGATGTTGAAAGAAGCTGATGACCTTCAGAGGCTTTATACTAGAATTTCACTGACCATAAAAGAAAACATGAAAAATCCCAGCTGTGTTCCAGAATACGGTCCAGCGAGACTTGCCTGTGACTTCACTGCTCATGGCCACCCATTTGTAGTTTCTAATTATGGCCCCTTGTATTTTAGGTGGACACGCCATACCTTGTCGAACAACACAGAGACATAAGAGACGCCGCAGGACAAAGATTTTCCAAAGTGATGACAATACTTACAGTTCAGTTCACACTTGGTACGGGTCACTTGTGCTGGAAATGATTGTGTAGAAATGTTAAAAAAGTATTCTAATGAAGTACCCAGTCCAATCCTTCCACAGAGGACACAAAACAGTGTCTTGAATATGTAGATTGCTCTTTGCCAAATTTACATCCCTTAAATCAAGGTGATACCCTGTCAAGCCAAAATGTAACTCTCTTGGATGAGAACACTACATTACTGAAAGAAGAAATACTTCAGAAGACATTCATGGGATATGGAAAGACTGACGTATGAAAAACATGAGTAGCGGTACAGTCTGTGAAAGTCTTATGACCACAGCTGCCCTATTTCCACTTGAAATATTTTGATAGACATCATGAATTCTGACTTCTGGTACTGTCTGCAATGTAACAGCAATTTTAAGTGTCCAACAAACTAATCTTAATTCCGTGCAAATTATAGCAAAGCCTCAGTTAACCAAGCTCTGACCTGAAACTCAGATCATCTGAAACATCTTCAAAAATCACAAACCCAAAAATTCATATTGTACTGCATGGAAATAATTCAAGGGTAAAAGTGTTCTGAGCTAAAGCTGATGGTGAGAGTAGGCACCCAACCTTAAGTTGCTTCCTCAGCTACCAACTCACCAGTCTAAATCTTGCTACACTGACTACAACAGTGCAGTGAAGTAGTTTACCTCTGTTACATGTTTATTACTGCACTATGGTGACTAAGCCGGAGTGTGTTACAATTACTTTCATCGATAAATTAGTTGCTATAAAAGAAGTTGAGAAACGAAATTTATTGAAAACTGTCGTTAATTATAGAGCTACAAGATATGTATTTGCAGTTGCGGATATAGATAACTATCAGCTGTATAATGGAATAATGACAATGGAAATTTGTGCCAGACCAGGACTCTAACCCTGATTTCTCGCTTATTGCATGCGTGTCCGAAGCAACATTGCATTGAACTTCTGAACACCACAGGCACTGCAATATGGTGGAAAGGGTGAAGCCTAAATTTCAAGAGAAAGCTGTGAAAAACCTTTGCAGAAAAACACTGAAAGCATTTGACTTGAAAAAGTAAGCAAGGCTCTTTATCTGGAAAAAAGGCTTGCCTTTATGTGGCTCAACAATGCAAGAAAAAGCTAAAATGATTATCTGGATGGTTAGACAGGTTTGAAAACAGATAGGGCATTTGGCAATTTAATGTATGTGGAGAAATCTGTAGACCCAGATGCAATTGATATTTTGAAACAGAGTTTGAAGATTACCAGACGAGGCTACACTAAGGACCATATTTTCAGTGCCAATGAAATGGATGATGATTTTCAGATGATGCCCACAAGATTCTTAACTTCCTTAAAAGAAATGTCTGCCTCCGGAGACAACATGGGAAAATGGAAAACTGTTCTTTTCGCACCAAACAATTCTGGCACATTTAGAATGTGTATCAGAAAGTTGAGAAACCTTAAATGTTGAAAGATATTCAACCGAAATACATTACCAGGTTTTTACAAAACCCAAGAAATACCTTGCATGTTTTGCTAACTATTGACTGAATGTTTTAGTGATCAGTTCTACAGAAAGTTGAAAAGTTTTTACCTAAAAAAGGTCTTGCTAAAAAAGCAAATATTAAATGACTGTGCACCTGCATATCCTTGTTAGTTAAAAAGTGTTGATTTGTTGTGTGTTTCCTTCCCCCAAATGTTACCAGTCTAATTCAGCCACTGGATCAAGGCACAATAGCAGAATTTAATCTGCACTACCATGAGCGGTGTTTGAGAAACATCCTGCAGGATGGCGACATGCAAAACAAAAATGTGAATCAAGTGTTGAATGCAGTAAAAATATGTAAATGCACAGTAGTTCACTGGTTTGCCCAAGCATGGAATAATGTGAAAGCAGAAACTCTTCAAGGGGGCAGGGGAAAACAGTATGATACTTTTAAAGGAGAGGACTTGGAAAAATTTTGAATACATGACAGAAACAGTAAAAAGAATTCCCGAGTGCAAAGACTTGGATACATGCATAGTTGATGAATGGATTGTTGTGGACAACTCACAAGAAATCATGAATCAAGAAATAATAGAAACAGTATTTCTCCTTTGAAACCTTTCAAAAATACGTATTGTAATATTATCAAACAAAATAATGCAGCACTTATAAGATGTTCATGGCAGAACTGAAAAAACTGCTATCCCACATGGCTTCCTCCCCCCCCCCCCCCCTCCTCTTAGTTTGGTTAACAGCAGTTGTACTGTGCAACAAGTCTCTCTCCCCCCCCCCCCCCCCCCCAGTTCTCATTTATAGGGTGCAGCTTGCGTCCAAGGTAGGCTTACATTTGGGTAAATATGATATTCATGGGAGATCTAGAGGAATCCTTCCTAACCCCCAGAATCAAAACCCCTCACTGGTTCAGATTCATTAATGACATCTTCGTGATGTGGACCAAGAGTGAGGACACCATATCCATGTTCCTCCAGATCATCATCATCATCATCATCATCATCATCATCATCATCATCATCTCCTCCCCCATTTGCCTCACCTGGTGGTCCTCAACCCAACAAGCCACCTTCCTCGATGTTGACGTCAACCTCACAGATGGTTACATCAGTACCTCCGTCCATATTAAACCTACGTACCATCAGACATACATACACTTCAACAGCTGCCAACCATTCCATTCCAAGTAGCCCCTCACATACATCTAGCCACCTGAGGGTGTCGCATCTGCAGTGATAAGCAGTCCCTCTCAAAATATACCAAGGGTCTCAATGGGGCCTTCCAACTGAAATCATCCTCCCAAACTCATACAGAAACAGATCTCTGGTGTCTCACATGCCTTGTCGTTCCAGTCATCTCCCATAAACCCATCATCTGGCCATAAAGGAGCACTCACTTCATGAGTCAGCATCACCCAGATTGGAGCAACTGAATCACATTTCCGTTAGGGTTTCGACTGTCTCTCATCATACACTGAAATGAGGAATAGACTACCTCTCAACGTTCCCTGCAATAAGGTATATCCTACCCTTTATGCTTGCCACCCATCTCACAGTGGTAATCCACTGCCCACCAAACGTATACAATATCCTTGTCCAGCCCTATCCTACACACCACCCCTGCTCTCAACCCCTTGCCTCACAACTCGTAACCCTGCAACAGGCCTAGATACAACACCATCCCATACATCCTCTAACCACCACCTATTTCAGTCCAGTCACAGGCATTCCTACACCATCAAAGGCAGGGCTACCTGTGAAAGCAGTGATGTGATCCACAAACTAAGCTGCAAAACATTGCACTGCTTTCTATATGGGCATGACAATTAACAAGCAGTCAATTTCCATAAATGGCTTAACAAGCTGTCAATTTCCATAAATGGCCAAAAGAGAGCTGGACCACATAGTTGTGGCACGTGCTGCCCAACACGATGTGCTTCTACGGCTGCTACGCACCCTGTGCCATCTGGATCCCTCCTACCAACACCAGCTTTTCGAAAGTGGACAGGTGGGAATTACTACTGCAATTTATCCTAAGCTCCAGTAACCTCTGGCCTTCGCTAGTCCCTGTCCTCCACTTACCTATCCCCTTCCTTGCTCCCACTCAAGCACCACTCAGCCTTCTATTCCACCCACTGATCCTTTTACCCTCATCCACTTTCCTCCTCTTCCACTCTCCTTCCTCCCCCCTCCCAAAACCATCCAACTGCACTCAGCAGACCTACTCTGTCCCAACACACGTTCCCACATGCTCCCACAAGCTGCCCTGCAGCTTCCCCCACCCCACACTGCCAACCCAACTCTCCACCATCCACACCAGATTGCTGCTGCCATTTGGCCACATGGACAGAGACAGTGGTCGTGTGTGTGTGACGTTCTCTAAATGGTGAATAGCAACATATCCTTTTCAGAGAAAAACAAAAGCAGCAATAAAGTGCCAAATGCTGTGTATTGCATCAGTCATTATGATTTCTCCAGAATGAGATTTTCACTCTGCAGTGGAGTGTGCACTGGTATGAAATTTCCTGGCAGATTAAAATTGTGTGCCGGACCGAGACTCGAACTCGGAACCTTTGCCTTTCGCAGCAAGTGCTCTACCAAGTGAGCTACCCAAGCACAACTCTCAACCCATCCTCACAGCTTCAATTCTGCCAGTACCTTGTCTCCTACATTCCAAACTTCACAGAAGCTCTTCTGCGAATCTTGCTGAACTAGCAATCTTGGACGAAAGGATATTGCGGAGACATGGCTTAGCCACAGCCTGAGGGATGTTTCCAGAGGTTCGCAAAAGAGCTTCTGTCAAGTTCGGAATGTAGGAGACAAGGTACTGGCAGAATTGAAGCTGTGAGGACAGCGAGTCGTGCTTGGGTAGCTCACTTGGTAGAGCACTTGCCCGCGAAAGGCAAAGGTCCCGAGTTCGAGCCTCGGTCCGGCACATAGTTTTAATCACCAGGAAATTTCATTATGATTTCTCTTTATGTGGAGTACAATGGGGTGCACTAGACCAAAAACAGGTGGGCATACAGCTCTCCTGAAGCTAACTATTACTGTTGTTGCACTCCGATGTAATTCTGCGAAGTGCCCCAAATAACCATAACGCCTGTATCAGGCAGTGTAGGCAGTTGTGAGGGTGCCATATATACCACACCAAGTCCTTTTGCGACCAGATTAACATTTACTGGGCACTGCGGTTTTAACAATTTGCATTCCTCCATTCAAGCATGAATATGTGGTTTTCTTTTTTTCTGTCAGCTTGAGCAGTAGAGTTATGTAGAGTAGTATCAATAGGAACTATGAAAATAACGTAGGTGATGAGTAAAGTGGAAAAATGTGATGAAAGTAAAGGAAAATAATCAACAATAAGTGTAAAGAGTCTGTTATAGGAAGTTGTTTAGAAGTAACACTGTGATTCAAATTTAAGTCATATAGTTCAGGTCAAAAATAGCTCATCAATAGCAAGAACACTTGTCATATGTGTTGATTACACTAAATCCCAAGCATTTACTGGTACATATTTGAATCAAGACAAATAGTAAACCACTTGGGAATAATAAAGCAAGAAACTGTCCATAAAGGTCGTAAACCAAGAACGGAGGATTTTTCTTCACCCAATGGATGTTTGAGAAAAATTTGCCATTTCCATAATAACTCAATGCTGTATCTTACAAAATAAGGTGCCAGAAAGAGAGGGCTATAAATTCGAATACAAACTGTATCTCTCTCCAGAAATGGAAATTCCCATCTTCTACAAGCTGTCGAAAGTAGTCATTAAATTTTTTTTCAGGATGCAAGCAAGTTCGCTGCTTCGACAAGTGCGCAGAGACTGAAGGGAGCCACATGCGTTGTCCAAGAGGCAACCTGCTCACAACTGGCAGCACAGAGCCATGAAATCTCAGCTGCCCAGTTTCCCTGACTAAAATGTATGTCATCTTTTATTAGCTGCCACAGATGGCCTGGCTAGTGCTTTACACCTTTAACTCTACTGACTTGGGCCCCTTCAACTGTCTCTGTACATGCCAATATGTCTCCCTCTCCCACTTCTAACACGGCACATGAACTCTACAAAAGCCACCAACAATGAGAATGCAGCCAATAAAAAACTCTATATTCAGCACTTTTTCTTAGAGAGCTGAAACTATAGGATATGCGCATCTCCTTGATATAACTACAGAACTCGTGATTGTAGTGCTGCAAAATGAGTGACCCAAGCAATAACTTAGTGGTTCCTAATGACTAACATCACCACCAAACAAAAAATCTCAAGTCTCTCAAAACGTTTATGGAATGATGCTGGACATCCCAAGCCATCCAAAGTGTTTTAGGATTAATTCTGAGTAGGCTTTCCATTAGAATATGGACATCAGATATCTGTCTATGATATTACATAGAGCTTTGAATTCAAAAATTTCAGAAGGGAAACTGGGTGCAAGTATATAAAAGAGTTCATAATACTATAGCACACTTGCTACTTTTGTGTAGTCTTCCAGTTGTCAAGAGACAACTGGAAGACTTTTTCACCTTTCTACACCAACTGCAATTATTGTAGCAAAGTATTACCTACCATTTAAAGATGAGTAGGTCGCACCTCTATTACTGTCCATGATCAAGAGAGGATTACAACAAACTTCAGATATGTAGTAGCGACAGAAATGTCAAAGAAATCAGGTCACAAGTTTCAAATGACATTATGACGTAAAAAAAATAAAATTTATTTGTAATATGATTTGAAAAGTGGAGTTAAAGTGGAATTACAACAAATTAACTGCCAGAAACTACAGCAGAATTGATGATTTCTCAATTTTTGTTGAAGACTGTAAACAAAGTCAAACGTCGAAGTCATGATTAATCCTGAAGTGGGTGCGTGGATACACCCGTCACCCAGCGTTTTTACATTGTGATTATTTCCATTGCATTTAAAGTTGCAGCATTCCCTCACTCAGTACCTTTCAAATAGATGCATTGTTGAAGATCCGTTAACAGCTAATATCAGTTGGACAGCTAAACACAGAGCAGCAGGACATTGAAGTTTAGTTGGGGTACAACTGTCCACCACGTGCCTATCTACATAACAATTTCTTATGGTAGGTGTTTTCTTTTTTTAACATTTTTCACACTAAATTCATTGTAAGTACAATATTAAAAAATTTTATTAATCTGAATAAAATTTCTACGTTAACTAAAGTGATTACTTATGCAGCCTTCAACACGTACCATAATTTACAGAAACTGATAATCATAAACATGTTTTTATTTTAGTGACGTCAGATCTGAACAAAACAAGAGTGGATGTGTCTTCCAACCCTGAAGTGCGGATGAGGTGGCTCGAAGCTGATGCAGAGTGTGATGAAAATGACGTATTTGATTCTGAAGAATCTGATTCAAACGAAGATGATCAACTAATGGAAAGTGATCGTGATACTGAAACTGAACAATCTGCAGATGAATACGATAATAAGAATGGTGAGTCTACTACTACTACTTCCTATTATCTTGAGAAGGACAATAAAACAAAGTGGTCTATGTCTTTTCCTAAAAGAAACATAAGAACAAGCTCAGAGAATATAACAACAACTCTACCTGGCCCCAAGATGCAAGCATCAGCAATATTTTCTGAAGATAAGTTATCTTTTCTTAGACAGCAGCATTTTCAAAATTATAGTTAGCTGCACAAATATTTATGTAAGAAATTTGAAAAGCAAATTTCAGAGACAGAGATGATAGCTTCACTGATGAGACTGAAATAAGAGCACTTTTTGGCATACTCTACCTAATAGGAACACTAAGAAGTTTTAGAAGAAACACTAGCATGCTCTGGGATAACTCTAGAGCAGGGGTCTCCAAACTTTTTAGTCTGCGGGCCACATTGACTCCTCCACAAAGTCATAAAGGCCAAGATCTACCTAGTGGGATTAAAGCACCCTAACACTCCACGATCACCGTAATGTAAGGCTAAAGGAAAGATGCAATCGCAAAAATCTAAGGTTGTGGGAATAGCTAGCACTGAAACGAACTACAATTTTTATTTAATTACATAATTTTGATTGGTGGACAAACCTGACCGAAATTCTGGTGTATTTTATTCAGGCGAATTTCACCGACAAAAAAGTATGTCACTGCACATTCTTCACGAAAGCATCCTGCAAAGTTAACGAAATCTCAAAATCATTGTTAGCAACACTATTACTGCAAGACGTAACAGAGGTAGAGTATGTCAACGCATTGTTATTTCAAGCAGCGCAACAATAAGTTTAGTTATGTGGTCTTGTAGGGAGTAGCAGAGCAAATGTCACGGTGTACTGGTCGCAATAGGCCTCGAAACACAATTGTTGGCAGTATAGGTACCACCTCAAATATTTGGCAGCCGGGTACCGGGGATGTCTGGCCAGCTGACACGGGCCAGTTTGCCGACCCTCGCGGGCTGGTTTCGGCCCGCGGGCCGTAGTTTGGAGACCCCTGCTCTAGAGGAAATGTCTTAGAATTCTGTTACCTAACTATGAGTGAAAAAAGATTTAAACTTCTACTGTGATGTTTACATTTTGATGGCGTAAGGAACAGAAGCCATCGAAAAGAAATTGATAAATTAGCCCCAATTAGAGACATTTTTGAGACTGTTGTTCATAATTTTTCAAAACACTTTGTTCCAAGTGAATATTTGACTGTCAATGAACAGTTACTTTCTTTTTGAAGAAAATACCAATTCAGACAGTATCTTCCTAAAAAGCCCGCCAAATACAGCATTCAGACATTTGCTTTGGTAGATGCTAAAACTGCCTATACTTTCAACTTACAAACTTAAGCTGGCACTCAGTAAGAGGGTCTTTTCAAGCACAGTAATTCTCCAACAGATTTAGTATTGAGATTAGTGGAACCTGTCAGCGGGACTCACTGTAAATTACTGGCGACAACTGGTTCACCAGTGTACCACTGGAGCAGAAGCTACTAGAAGACAAGAGACTAACATACGTTGGAACGCTCTGGAAGAACAAGAAGGAAATTTCCAGGAGTTTTTACTTAATTAGCAAAGCCCTCGATATTCTTTTTTATTTGGCTTCCAAGAGAATTTCACGCTAGTTTCATACTGTCCTAAAGTTAAATAAGCTGTTCTCTTGATATCTACATTACATCATGACGATACCATTGATAAAGATACAAAAGATTCACTAAAACAAGAAATTGTAACTTTTTACAGTATGACAAAGATTGGAGTTGATTTACTTGATCAACTAATTTAAAAAAATGATGTGTCATGAAACACTCATATGCGGTCTATGGTTGTTTTCTGTAATTTACTTAATGTTTCTGCCATGAACACACTGTGCATATACCGAGCAAATTCTAGAATGCCTAAATCATTGAAAAAAATGGAGTTTCTGCTGATGTTGGCCTACGAAATGATGAAACCTCAAATTCAGTACAGATCTGCTGTCCCTCAAATTCCCATTGAATTACGGCGGCATGCACGTGTTCTACTGGGCATAAATTCAACAGTTACACGACAAGACAATCCCCGAGAAGGTTCCAAAGGATGTTGCTGCAAGTGTGGAAGACAGAAAACCAAGTCAACTAGAAAATGGTGTCATTAATGTAAAAGGTGGATGTGTGTGCCTCATTTGCATATCGCATGTGTTAACTGTCTCGGAACTAAACTATTGAAATATTTTTTTGGAAATTTGTGTTTTATTTCGATCCCTATACATATACAAACATAGAAACAGCAACTAAAGAAAATTTGATAATCATTTCGATGAGTTAATTAATAAACACAAATGCAGGACAGGAGTCCCAAATGCACCTAACTCCGTAACGATACAGCACGCGCCTACTGCAGAGTTAAAGACAAATTCAGGAGTGCATTGCACGTGTAGGGCATATTTTCTTTAGAGTCACAAGGGTAAATATCTGTAAATCGAGTAAAGTTTCTCATGAGACATTGCAAAAGAATTGCCCTGAAAACTAATTTAAAAGAAATGAAAAGTAAATTTGTTTAATAAATTACAAAGAATTTGAACAATAAATGCAACTGGATTTTAAATTTATCAATTATCCTATACACTTTTTATTCACAGATGACAAGTGAGTGTTTTTGTTCATGTAAGTGAATAATGTTTTGCATAATATTTGTTATTTACGAATAATAAGCCCGGTGATAAAGCACACTGCACATGTGCACAAACCAAATTTGCAATGTGTGAAAGTGAATGCAGGCACATGAAATCCGCATGACTGTGGACAAGGCCTCTTGCGACTGTGCCAGCCATGCGGCTGGTGTACATGCACTCATGAGGCTGAGATTAGAATCAGTATTCTTCAGCAACTTTTGCCAGTATTCGCAAAGCATATTCACGCTGTCACTCACACAGCACACGTACATACAGGCCACATGGATAGGCCATGCAGTTGCAAGGCCCTAGTGTGTACTACACAGGACTCATACTAGTATTCCACATAAAATTATCAAGTTACAATTTCTGGCAATAAACAGATACTTATTTTTAAAATACAGGAAAATAGAACAAAGATTAGGGCATCCACAATGTAGGACTATATTGGCAGGAAAAGTTAAAAGATGCACAGAAAAATCTTCCTAGGGCAGTGAAAATAGGAGAATCACGCGATAAATGCGGTAAATCGGGCAAGAACTACTAAGAAACATTCACAATGGGGTGATGAAAAATCAAAAATACTGTTTTAGATAACTGATGCACAACTGAAAAATATACCAATACCACTGTTTTCTAATGAAACTGGCAGGAAAAAATGATTTTTAATGTATCATTCCCCTGTCAGCCCTAGTCAAACTGTCCCACTTCTGGTAGTTTCTAAGAAGGTGGTTCTCTTCAGTCACAAATAATACTACTAGATTCAGAAGAAAGAACAGCCAACAAAATTAGTGGAAACTTCTGAAAGCACAGATGAAAAGTCAAAAATAACAGGAAGGGGATGTAAACAGTGCAGCATCTATAACACAGAAAAAGACATATGAACATTGTGAATTTTAAATACTACAAACTAAAAAGTATACGTCAGCATGTAGTAAAACCAGTAAGAGAGAGGATTGCCAAGATGATGATGCAATCTCTCACACACAAAACCAGGGACTGGAAGAGAGAAGATTTATAGGGAATTACTTTGTGTGCAGTTATTCAAGATATAATAGAAGGAAGGAATTCTACGACAAAGTCTAAAGAAAAATTTAATGTTGGACACGGATCACAAGCTTGAGCTGGATAAGGAACAGAAAATCATCCACACTGTGTGAAACAATAATTCTGGCATTAGCTGAAGTGATTTGAAAACACTATATAATTTAAATCTACTGAACAGGCAGCAATTTGAAACCTGCTTGTCCTGCATATAAGCCCATCATTTTAACTATTGCACCATCTAGCTCCATCAGACATAAAGGCAGATACACTGCAGAGTGAAGTTTTTTCTAGGTAATGTAACTTAAACCTTGAGCAGCAGAATGAAAATCTGATGTGAGTAACCTTACCACTTCTTCCTCTCTCTGATAAATTTAACATTCTCCTTCACCAAATGCTGAAAGGTCATCCAAAACTATGTAATATATTCTGTCTTTGCTTCTTCCTCCTCATTAATGTATCACATGAACTCCCCCCTCCCCTTCCCCCCCCCCCCTCCCCCATTTTCTTTACACCATCATCTTATGATTGTACCGCAATTTCAACCATGCTGTAAACCCATTAACCAAGAATGTAGGAAATCTACTGTACAACAGTAGATGGTGCAGTAAGTCTAACCATCTACTAGACTTAGAATTTAACAAATTACTCCAGCCCTGGCACCGACGTGAAATCCATCAGCCATGGCCTGGAAAGACAAATACTGTTGTCTTTATGAAGTGACTGATGCAAATAATATGATTACAAAGTAAAGTTTTGTTACCCAACCAATTGGAAATTTTCACAGCAGCCACTGAGATTACTTTTTTACACCTGATTATCTACAGACTTTAATTTATACATTTTATAGTCTTAACTTGCCATGCAAGATCTGCTCAGTTCTTAACCAAATAAGAACCAGCACTGGCAGCTGTTCTGATTGTCTGCATAAGTGGTAGAAAATAACTTTTCCAAGTTGTGACTGCAGTGCTGAAAAGCACTGTCCAGTACACAGTTCAAGAATGTCCTCAGAGTTTTCTGTGTCAATCCAACAGATATTATGGTGATGAGAGAGGGCTCAATACACTACATTTGCAGTCTAAATTTTATTTAGCAACTTGTAACAATTATAAATATTAATTTTTAGTGATGCATTAAATAAAACAATTAAATGCACATTAAATAAAACAATATATAAAATAGTGTTTCGTAAACTCACCATCCTCAATAATTCTTCAGCAGCTTCTAACAGAGCTCCTGAAAGAATAATTACAAAATTGGTGCCATCTCCAACTTCTTGCTCCTGCATTTGTGAAGCAAGTATCATTAATTTAGCAGCTGGATGCTCCACTTCCAACTCCCTTATTATTGTAGCTGCATCATTTGTAACAAACAGTTTTTCTATGTGATTTATCACCATCTTATTCATCCCATTTGGCCCATATGCAGTTCTTACTGTTTGTGAGAACTGTTTGCATGCATTTATGTTTCGATAAACAGCTTCTTCCAGACCAGAAAAATACTGAAAATTGAGAAAAAAAGGTTAACAAAAGCTGATCAAATAAATTCAAGAGAAAGTTAAGACAAACTTTGATAGCTCCATGTGTAGCTCTGGCACCATAGATCATTATTGCTTACAAAAAAGATACTGCATAAAACTGATATAAATCTTAAGAATACAACAACATAAAGACTGTCACAACATAACGAATTTAAAGGAGGACTGACAGTAATTCACACTTCTAATGAAAAAGATAATGGAACCAATGAAAAAAGAATTATGACCCACATCAGTTAATCAGAAGCAACAGTTATCAAGAAATTGCATGAACCATTGAATTAAGAGACTGTTTAGAAGAACTAATACTAATTGTCACACAAGAAGCTGAAAATTTAGCCCACTTAAAATTCATGTAAAAGACCTGTTTGGCAGACTTCAAAAGAAGACATGAGGTATGTTAAAATTTCGAACATAAAACAGAAGCAAATAACAAATATCAAAAATATCACAAAAATTCATACAAATTATCAGCTGAATTACAAGAAAATGTCAAGAAAAAAATGGTTCAAATGGCTCTGAGCACTAGGGGACTTAACTGCTGAGGTCATCAGTCCCCTAGAACTTACAACTAATTAAACCTAACTAACCTAAGGACATCACACACATCCATGCCCGAGGCAGGATTCGAACCTGCGACCGTAGCAGTCTCACGGTTCCATACTGTAGCGCCTAGAACCGCTCGGCCACCCTGGCCGGTGTCAAGAAAAAGCTCATTATTTCAATAAAAGAAACTATCACAAAAACTATTGCTTTTGTAAACCTTTAGTAGACAATTACAAAAAACAAGCTCCCATGGTTAACTCTTTGAAGGTTAGGTATCATAGTCCCTAACCACATACGTAAACCTAATATAAAAAATTAATGATATGAGTATAATAAAGGGAAACATTCCACGTGGGAAAAATATATCTAACAACAAAGATGATGTGACTTACCAAACGAAAGCACTGGCACGTCGATAGACACACAAACAAACACACAAAATTCTAGCTTTCGCAACCAACGGTTGCTTCGTCAAGAAAGAGGGAAAGACGAAAGGATGTGGGTTTTAAGGGAGAGGGTAAGGAGTCATTCCAATCCTGGGAGCGGAAAGACTTACCTTAGGGGGAAAAAAGGAGGGATATACACTCGCACACACACACATATCCATCCACACATATACAGACACAAGCAGACATATTCAAAGGCCTTTGTGTGTCTATCGACGTGCCAGCGCTTTCATTTGGTAAGTCACATCATCTTTGTTGTTAGGTATAATATAAAAAATTATGTATATAAAAAAACAAAGATGCTGTTAACTTACCAAACTAGAAAGCGATGGCATGTTGATAGACAATGAAAAACACACAAACACACACACACAAATTTCAAGTTTTCGCAACTCAAGGTTGCTTCATCGGGAAAGAGGGGGACAGACAAAAGGATGTGGTTTTTAAGGGAGAGGGTATGGAGTCATTCCAATCCCGGAAGCGGAAAGACTTACCTTAGGGGGAAAAAAAGGACAGGTATACACTCGCGCGCACACACACACACACACACACACACACACACACACACACACACACACACACATCCATCCGCACATCCCTAAGTTATGCTAAATGCATTCTCTGAAAATTATTTCAAGCAATTAGTTCATGAGGTCACAAAAATTGTAAATGGTTGTGCAAACATACTTGACCTCTTACCAACAAATAATCCTGAGCTAATAATGAGCATCAAAATGGGTATAGGGATTAGTGAACACAAGGTTATCATAGTAAGACCGAATATTGTAACCCCTAAATCCTCCAAAAATAAACAAAAAATATATTTATTCAAAAAAGCAGATAAAAATTCACTTGATGCCTTTCTAATAGACAATCTCCACTCCTTCCAAATTAACAATGTAAGTATAGACCAGAAGTGGCTTGAATTCGAAGAAGTAGTATCAACAGAAATTGAGATGAGAAATCAGAAGTATGGTGAACCCTCTGTCAGGCACTTAAGAGTGATTTGCAGAGTATCCACGTAGACATAGATGAAGATGGAGCTGCCAGAGGATAAGATGCCTCCATGTTCTACTGCAGGCCTTCTTTATGCTAAAATACTGCACCTATCCAGGAGGTGATGCCGCCAAAGGAAAGTTTATTGTAGAGCTGCCTCCAGGATGGCTAGGTTATCAAAGGTGGAGTGATACCTCCTGAACCCATGCTGAAACCAACTAAGAAGCCACCTGAATTCTAAGAGCCAGACAAAATGCCGGTTGACCATCTGCTCCCAGGTCTTTCCCCGCAGCTAATGCGGACAACACTAACGATAACTACTCAGGTCTGTGAGATCCTTAACAGGTTTTAAAAGGGGAATTAAAACAACTTGGAGAAATGTCCAGACACCCAAATGATATTAAGAAGGGCAAACAGGAGTTCTTTGTTCCACCCTGTGAGATTGCCATAACATACTATAAAGAACTCTACTGTGGCCATGTGATGTGACACAAGCTGCAGATAATGCAAAATCAAGCTCCAACATGAACAGAGGGCAGTCTTATTCTTCATCAGTGGCGGAACTGAAGTCCAAACTGCCCATCTCAGCAGCTACCATACATCACTGGAAAGTGGAATGCTGACTGGTAGTGGCAGTTTTAGTGTCATCAGTTTTCTGACTGGTTTCAAGTGGCTTACGGTTAGTTCCTCTCCTTAGCTACACCAATTCAGAGTAGCCCTTGCACCCTATGTCCTCAGTTATTCGTTGGATATATTCCAGTTTGTCTTCCCCTAATGTGTTTACCTTCTACAGTGTCCTCTAGTACCTCAGAGGTTGTCTTAAAATGTCACATCATCCTGTCACTACTTCCTGTCAGTGTTTTCCATACGTTCTTTTCTTCACAGAGTCTGCAGAGAGCCCACCTAATTTACAACATTTTGCTGTAGCACCACATTTCAAATGGTCATTCTCATCTGTTCTCGTTTTCCAGCAGTCCTTGATTCAGTACCATACAATGCTGTGCTCCAAATGTAAATTCTCAGAAATTTCTTCCTCAGATTAAGACCTATGCTCGATAACAGTACAATTATCTTGGTCAGGAATTCAGGAATGCCCTCTTTGCCTCTACTAGCCTGCTTTTTATGTTGTCCTTGCTTTGTCCATCAAGGGTTATTTTACTTCCAAGGTAGCACAATTCCCTAACTCCATTGACTTTTTGATCAATTTTAATGTTAAGTGTCTCACTACTCTCATTTCTGCTACTTCTTATTCCATTTGTCTTTTTCCAGTTTACTATCAATCCATGTTCCGTAGTCATTAGACTGTTATCCATCAGAAATAACCTAGACTTCAGGGTGCACTACAGATCTGTCACCACAACCAAAGATTTCAGGAAACAGGGCGAGGGGGGGGGGGGGGGGGGCATATTACACTCTAGTCAAACGTTTACATATTGTGTCTTCTTTCAGTTTCATAATCAAATACTAAATAATATCATGTGCTAACTCCAAGATAAAATCTATAGGTAGCTTATTTATCCCTCAATGTCACATTTCCCAACAGTTTGCAACAACAAATTGTACTAAACGATGTGATTTGAAGAGATCTTTAATGTGGTGTATGTTAGCTTTGCTGAATGCTTAATGTTTTTGGTATTTTCATTTCTAAACTTCAGACAATTAATGTTTCGTTCCCTCAAATATGGTGTTTATGAGTGTGTGTGGCGAAACAGTAATGTTTCCATGTTGTCACGGATACTGTGCTATGATTGGCTGACACTGTGAACCCGAGCAACCGCCATGGAAATTTACGCACCATATTTGTTTTCTTTAAACTTGTGTATTACAAAAATATGCATTTCAAGTGATATAACACACACAACCACTCAGCTGCACTGTACACTGCTCTGTTAGACTTGTATGTACCCTTGCCTATATTTATACTGTTTTGTTTTTGATTCACGTTTACATCAGATCAGGGTGCACCAAGTTCCCTCACTTTCATCCTAATCACATGTTCCAAAATTTTACAAGGTAAACTGCACACTGAATTCATACTGTGTTGTTTTTGAACTTGTGGTATGCTGCTGTTATTCGCAAGAAAGTAAAACTCACTAAACTCATGCATAATACAAGGAAACGAGCAAGGAAACTAAAGCAATGGGACAAATTTTGTACAAGTGGTGTATTTCACACACACATTTTCTCTTCTAGTCATTCATGAAACTCTCATTAGGTGGAGGTACCACACTAGTGCACTCTGGCAAGACATTTGCAAACTTATACCAGCAGTCAATAGAATAGCCAACGGCAGAAAGAAAAAAGAAACTGTCTTAAACACTATCAAAACTTTATTAAAGATTGATTAAAGATTAATCAAAGTGTAACAGAGATACAAAATTGTTAAGGCTTTCGTGGCCACTTGTTGACGAACTGCCTGTTTGCTTCTGTCTCAGGTTCTTCGGCCAACGTTTGTCTGATGATTTTTCTGACATTTCACCAGCCGAGGTCGCAGCCACAGACTATATGTAGCTGGCGCACCAACGTCTAAGGGCTTCTCCGCGGCCATTTCCAGTGTGGTTCTCTTGCTATATCTCTAACAGAGATATATAGAGACAGGGATTCGTTGGTGTATTTCAGCAACTCTGTCCATTCCCTTTTGATGTAAGTAGTGGAACGTGAAAACTGTGTGCAGGTTGGTAGGAGGACACCCTTAGGCTGAAACACCAGACTTCAGGATGCCCATAAGAGCTGTACTCTGCCCCCAAACCTCTGCTACATGAGCTACGTGGGATTTCAAGGTGCAGTGTTAAGACTAGTTACTAACTGTTTGAAAAAAAGACATCACATAGCAACAGTTCCAAAAACATTGATCTGTGTGGGAAATTTGTGAAATGTGTTCCAATACTTTAAATTCTGTAATATGTTATTGAGAAATTTTTTTCAATATATATTTTGGGGGAGCTCCACCTCAGAGCCTTTAATTACAAGCCGCAACTGGTTCATTCCATTCTACAGATCCCGTAATTCTTCTTCACTCGTATGATGATAGCAATGTCATCAGTGAATCGCATCATTGACTTTCTTTCAACCTGAATTTTAATCCCACTCTTGAACCTTTCTTTTATTTCCATCACTGCTTCTTCATTGTACAGATTGCACAGCAGGGAAAAAAAAGTGCATCCCTGTCTTACATCATTTTTTAATCTAATCACTGGTCTTCCAATCTTAATGTTCCCCCTTGGTTTTAGTACATATTGTATATTACCAGTATTTCCCTACACCTTAATTTCGTTTTCCTCATAATTTTGAACATCTTACACCATTTTAAACTGTTGAATGCCTTTCTAGGTTTACAAATCCTATGAGCATGTCTATTTTTCTTCAGTGTTGCTTCCACTATTACGTTCAAAGTCTGAACTGCCTTTCTGGTGCCTTCACTTTTCCTAATGCCAAACTGATTATCATCTAAAAGATTGTCAATTACCTTTTCTATTCTTCTGTATATTATTCCTGTCAGCAGCTTGGATCCATTGTGTGTAGATGATGTTTTCGATAGTCTGGTGATACATCACCAGTCTCGTAGGTTCTACAAACCACCCTGAACAGTTGTTTGGTTGCCACTTCCCCAAATGATTTTAGAAATTCCAATGGAATGTTATCTATCCTTTACATCTTATTTGAGCTCAAGTCTTCAAGCACCGTTTTAAATTCTGACTCCAATAGTGAACTCCCTACCTATTCCTTTTCAATTCCAGTTTCTTCCTCTATCCAGTCATCAAACCTATCCAGTCATTGAACCAGACCTCTCTCACAGAGCCCTTGATTGTGCTCTTTCCACCTATCCAATCTTTCCTCTGTGGAGTTTGTACTGCCCTCTTAACGTTATCACCCTTGCTTTTAATTTCAGCGAAGATTGTTTTGACTTTCTATATGCCGAGTCTGTTCTCCTGGCGAGCATTTCTTTTTCTATTTCTTAATGTCTTCCCTGCAGCCATTTCGCCTTGACAGTCCTGCACTTCCTGTTTATTTCGTACCTCAGGGATTTTTATTGCTGTATTCCTCTCTTTCCTTGAATGTTTTTGTACTTCCTTCTTTCATCGATCCATTTAAGTATTTCTTCTCTAACCTAGTGTTTCTTTGCTGTTACCTTCCTTGTACTGATGGTCGATTGTCCAACATAGGTGATTACCTATTTTGTCCACTCCTCTTCAACTGAACTCACTGCTATGATATTCCTTATCACAGTATCCACATCCTCAGCAGACTTCAAATACATCTCATCATTTCTCAGTACTTCAATATCCTGCTTTCTTCCATACTGATTCTTCAGAACAATTCTCTTAAACTTCAATCTACTCATCTTCATTACTAAATTGTGATCTGAGTCCAATATCTGATTTCAGAATCACTGTCTGACCATGAAGTAATCCAGCTGGAATTTTCCCGCACCTCTAGATCTTTTCCAAGTATACATCCTCCTCTTGTGTTTCTTGAACAAGATACTCAATATTACATCTGAAATTTCTTGCAGAATTCGGTCTTTGTCCTCTCTCACTTCTACTGGCAAGCCCGTAACCTCCCAAGAATCTTTCTTCTACTCCTTCCCCAATAACCACATTACAATCCCTCAAGATTATTAAATCATCATCCTCTCTTACATACTGAACTACCCTACCCGTTCAATATCCTTCAGCATGTACACCTGAACTACTGTTACTGGCAATGGTTTGCTGATAATTCTAATGAGAAGAACACTACCACTTAATTGTCCGCAATAACTCACACTCTGCCCTACTTTCCTAATCACCATTAATCATACTCCTGTTATACCATTTTTTGCAGCTGTTGATATTACCTTGTATTTGGCTGACTAGAAATCCTCATTTTTAGTCCATTTGACTTCACTGACTCCCATTATACTTAGACTAAGCCTTTCCCTTTTCAGATTTTCTAGTCTTTGCTACTACACTCATACTACTGACATTCCGTGCTCCATGTCATAGAATGTTACCCCATCACTTGAGCTTATGGGTGCTCAACTGTGAGGTTATCAGTGCACTTACACTCATTAAAACAAACAAATGTGGCCAAACAGCAGAAAATTGCTCCACACTCATGCACTTGAACTGACCACAAAATCACTATCTCACATGCGCTAAAACAACAGTGAAAACGTAGAAGTATACATGAGGTTAAAACACATGTAAAACGAGAAGGGAGCTACAACATAGGTACAGGTAAACATCAGTGGCTGACGACTTACAAAAAATATGGGTGAGCTTGTCACCGTGTTAATGCATTGAAACAATCTCCTTAAAATCTAGGAAGGATGCTGGATGATTCAAAAAACTTTAAAACTTAAATGACATTCGTTTGAACGTTACTTAAAATAGAGGGCAGATCCTTCAGCAAATCCACTGGCGTACAGTGGTATGTACTCCACAAGCACCACACACTGGAGGGTCCTCTCACCGGATTAAGAACATGCATCCTAGGGAATGGCCTATGGAAAGATAATTAAGGAGGATCTCATCCCATCGACATGGCTAGAAGGAGGTATGCCACAGTCAAGTTGTGGGCACTCTACATGGAGCTTATTGTTGGTCACTTCCAGTCAATCGTCTTCCCATTGACGCATGGCTTTGTATCTCAGCAGCGAGGTGATACCATGCAGGAGGATGGCACACTGAAAGAACTGAGAATCAGGACACGCCTCCTTGGCTGCTATCTCTGCCCTTTCATTTCGCGCAATACCCATGTGCCATGGTACCCAGCAGAAAGACACCTCCTTCCCCAACATTCTTAGTTGGAGGAGGGCATCCTGGATTACTTTATCAGCTGGTAACAAGGATACAAACGTTGGAGAGTGAAGGGCACTCAGAGAATCAGAACAGACAAGAAATTTACTGCTGGCAAAATGTCATCTGCTTCAGTTGCCTGCAAGATAGCATATAATTCTACAACGAAAACAGTACATTCTAGAGGCAGTCAGACCTTGAGGACACGATCCAGGAAATAGATAGAGCAACCAACAGAGTACCCCTGCTCAGACCCATAGCTACATAGCTGTGATGCTTACATAAAATGTCAGAAAATATTGCATTAAAAACAGGAGGAGGAGACCAGTTTCTCCTGTACTGCATTAAATCTAAACTTATGCTGGGCCTCTGCAATAACCAGGGCGGCAGATGGTTAAAAACATGGCTTTGGGGTTGTATTTGCTCCACACCAAGTAACTCCAGCACATGCTACATGCAGATCCAAAGAGCATGTGGCTCATGGACAGTTGGATAGAAAATGTTCCAGAGGATGACGAGCAACAGTTTGGTATGCGGGCGAGGCCAGGACTGCAAGGAACTTACATGCCTGACACACAATGAGGAGCTGCCACTGGATAGCGAGTGGTAGTTCCCTGCCCTCAGCACGGAGAATGGGTATGGAACTGGTCATATAAGCACCTGTAGGCAGCCAAAGCCTCTCATGGTTGAGAGTGTCAATGATCTTCAAATACGAAGGCCACACTGATCTATACACTGTGCATCCATAGCCCAGCTGTGAATTCACAAAAACCCTATAAAACTGGAGCAGACGCATGTTGTCCACTCCCAAGACCCATAGCTAAGACACTAAGATATTCAATGCCTTCACGGTTCTGGCTTTCAGGTATCTCTGGCATGGCGAACAACAATTCTGAGTAAAAATTGAGGCCTAGAAACCTCACTGAGTGTCTAAAATGTAGGATGATGTCCCTCATATGCGAAACAGGTAAATTAAAAATATGACAACAATGATTAAAATGAACACACACACATGCACACTTATCTGCACAAAACTGGAACCCTGCCCTGAGGGACACCACTCTCCTGCTCAAATCGATCTGACAGTGTCTCACCAACTCTGGTCCTAAAAACTGCTGAAATAGGAAAGATCGTATGAAGATAGGGAGATGGCCACAAAAGCCCCAGTGACACAGTTGTGTAAGAACACAGTGTCTCCAAGCAGTAATGTATGCCCTACCGATATCAAGGAATATGCCGACACACTGTTTACGGAGGAAGGCCTGCTGAATGACCGCCTCTAGCAGGGACAGTTTGTTGACAGTAGACCGAAATCTCCGGAATCACACAGAGCAGCTAAGGAGTTGCCTGGTCTCTTAACAACTAGAGCAGACAACGGTCTGCCATTCACTCCAGGGTCTTTCCTAGATAGCTAGCTAAAGTGATACTCCGATAACTTCTGGGACACGTATGGTCCTTTCCTGGTTTGAGGACGGAATCAAACAGTGCCTCTCTATACAAACTGGGGAAGTTACCTGTATGCCATATAAGATTAAAACATTCAAGAATTATTTCCTATGACGCGGCTGGCAAATGTCTACATATGCAGTACTGGATTTGGTTGTCAGTGGTGTGTGTAAAATTCTCTTTCAGTGTTTGAATGATGTCTCTGGGTGCTGTTTTGAGATCTCCCTGTTTCAGCACTGCTGCTATTGGTAAACGGCTGTGTTTACTAGAAATCCTCCTGATGGCTTCCCATACTTTTGTAGAACAAGTGGGACAGTTGACAGAGTCCAGGAATGCTTGTCATGATCTTTTCTTGCTCTCCTTAACTATGGGTCGAGATTTGGCTCTCGCAACTCTAAAGGCTATGAGGCTGTCCGCTGTGTAGCAGCATTTAAATTATCAAAGAGCCACACATCTTTCCTGGATGGCTGAATAGCACTCATCTGTCCACCAAGGTACAGATAGCTTCCTACGATGACTTGAGGACTTTGGGATGGATAAGTCCATGGCATAATGAATCACTCACACGATGTGGTCCACCCATTCATGGACACAGTTGTGATGCTCAAACACAGCCAGCTGGCTGTACAGCATCCAGTTAGCCCAGCTGTACATCCATGTTGGTGGCTTCTCTTCAGGTAGTGCTCCATCCAGTAGGTGAATATGTAGTGGAAAGTGGTCACTGGAATGAATGTAATCCAAGACCTCCCACTGAACAGTCTGCGAGGGCTGGAGAGCAGAAAGAGAGGTCGATGGCTGAGACCGGCTGAACACCAGTGCAAAAATGAGTGTGTGTACCTGTGTTGAGGACGCAGAGCTCAGGAGACATCATGAGGCTCTCCAAAACCCGACCCCTAGGGCAAGTAGAGGTCGAGCCCCACAGACACGATGGTCGTAGGAATGTATGAGAACCTCAGGGTCTACTGCATTTGGCGGAGGTAGATACAGTGAGTAAAAAGTAATTCAAATGATGCATGTTACTGACAAACACAGCAACCCATTCCCTGGCTCTCTCCTCAGTCACGTCATCCTTTCAGTGAATGGTACAGCCCCATAGCACAGGGGTGCTAGTGGCTTTAAAATGTGCTTCTTGTAAACACAGGCACCTGGGGCATTCTAGCACTAGTAGTTTCACTTCCTCTACAAGTGTTATGCAAGGTTCCACTGTAATAGGGGAACCATCTATCATGGGGGTTGAACTTTCACCCTGTCTTTCTGCCGGGGAAGGCAGCCCATAATGGGTGGGGGTTCCAGCTTGGGGTAAGATGATTGCCCCAGTCCAACATCAAGCTCCATTATCTCTACCAAAGAGTCAAGATAGACATGAGATAGTATGATGCCATTACTGTCTGACTGGTTTCTTCCCAACTCTATCTGACACTTGGCCTTTGATTTCCTGCCCTGGGTAGGCTTTGGAGCCAAAATCACGACAGTAGTAGCAGTGTGCTGGATTGTGGAACCTCTGGAGGAGCAGGGAGCTCTGCAAGCTCCACAATGTTAGCAACAACAGACCTGTCTGATGGTTTGGGAGGATGTATAGGCTTTGAAGGAACTGCAACAACAGGTGCACTGGCAAAGTAGGTGCTAGTGTTGACACTAGCAACCTCCATTTGGGTAGCAGCATCGGTCTTCTGAACTGGTTGTTTAAGAGGAGGTTGCAAACTTTGGGGGCTGCATAGCCTCATAGATCCTTTTGGCCTCACCATACAAGACACTCTTAGTTGTTTTGATCTCTTGTATCTTCCTTTCTTCAAGGAAGACCACACTTTGGAGGAGATGAACAACCAACACCTTCATGGGTGGTCTTACCACATTTGCCCCAAGTGGCTGCTCCCTTACAACCTGAGGTGATATGCCCAAAGTGCTGGCATGTAGAACAGTGCACTGGGTTAGGAAAATAAAACCACATGCTGAGTCGGAAGAAACCGGCCTTAACATGCTCAGGAAGTTTTGTGCTGCTGAAAGTCAGTATAAATGACTGATTTCACAAGACTGCCATCCACCCCTATCATTATGCTCTGTACATCAACGATGCCTTCTTGGGACCACTCAGCTTTCAGCTCTTCTTGGGGAATGTGGACCAAATCCCTACATGTAACAGCACCTTTACTACAGTTCAAGGTGTTGTGCAGTTCATTTTCTATAGCACACTTCCCGAGGCAAAGAGCTTTCTGGATGTTCTTCACTTGTTGCAAATTGTATGATTCTACCAACACGGTCCCGTTTTGCAAGTGCCTGACAGATTTTAAGCTTCCAGCAATTCTCTCTAACCAATTTTGTATGAAAAAAAAGGTGAAACTTTAAGAAAGTTCCTCTCTTTCCAATTAATTATAAGAAACCCTTTCTGGCCACCAGCACGTGTTTGTTACTCGATATTGAAAGAGTCTACGTAATTCCTAAGTCTGGAGGACTTGCTACATGAGCCCTCTTGTTTGACTGTGTGTTGGTATCTACCAGTGCCCAACCTTTCCACTGTGAGGAGAGGAAATTTTCGAATGGTCTATCCTGGTCCCACGAGTGGCTAGGGAAATAAAAAGTCACCTAGACATAGTCCTGCATGCCTAGGTAAGCCTTATACAACTAAGGTACTGCAGGTTCCAAGAGATTGTGCACTAACCACTGTTCCACCTCAACGGCCTTGCATCTCATCAGTGTCCAGCCCACCTTAAGATTGGGAGGTTTTCTATAGATGTTTGTACCATCTTCGTGATCTGCGGGTCAGGCCAAGATCCCCGTTCCCTGTGACACACAATGTTCCACTGCCACATTGCACAGTGGTCACTGAAGCACACCCAGAGCTTAAGGTGACGGGACTGGCAGCGCTTACCTGCCACAGCTCAAGAACCCCAGGGTCACCAAGCCCATACCCAGTAAACGAATTCTGAGCACATAACAGGTGAAAATCCAAGTGGAGGACTAACCTGGAGTATTTTGCAAAGGTACAGATCATCATGACACTTTCTTCAAATATAGGCCACACTTCATGCAGATAAGTGTCTTTAATCTAGTTGTTTCCATTGCCTTCTGCATTCCCATGTCGTTGATCACTGCTGATTCTTCTGCCTTTTAGGGGCAATTTCCCACGCCAAGGGCAAAGAGTGGCCTGAGCCTCAGTCCATTCCTCCACCCTCTTTGACGAAGCTGTTGGCAGAACAAGGGTGGCTTCTTTTCAGTAGTGGCTGGGTTTGAACATAGACCCAGGGTGTTTTCATTATTAGATATAGACACTACCCCTAGACCACAGTGGTTGTGGAGGTAACTGCAAAATAAGCTGCAATAGACTGGGAAATGTCTCATGTTAGTCTGGAGCCTTCCAACTCCCATTACAGGACCCACTGGGCACCCCCCCCCCCCCCCCCCAAAAAAAAAAAAAAAAAACTCCTGATGGTCTCCCATTCAACTTTATTATTAGTGGAACAATTTATGGTGGTCAGGAACTGTTGCCATGAACGCTTTTTGACATCTCTTAACAATTCATTGATAGTTCGCCATCTCTATCTGAAAGGCCACAATGTTTGTGCAGTCAGAAGGCACTTGAACCTATGCAGAGCCACCTTTGACAAGTTTAACAACAATAAGTTTATTACCTTCCCACAGGATGTGTTCCATTATCATTACAGCTTGGACTGATATTCAAAGACCTCTCAGGTGGACTAGCTACATGAGACCTCTTTGGGTTTGGGTGTCAATAGTTCCCACTGGATCACTCAAACTACTGGGAGTACAGAAAAGTGATTCAGGCTACATGGAAACCACACGAGCAGAAGGGGAAGTAAGCATACATCCAGACAGACCCATGCTTGCCTGGGTAAACCTTATACAACAGAGGTACAGCCAGTTTCCCCACAGGTTGCCTGCCCACTAATAACTGTTCCGCCTAAACAGCATTCCAATCTCATTGTCATGCAGCACACCTTGAGACTGAAGTGTTTATATAGAGGTTTTTACCATCCTTGAAATCCAGGTAGTTAAGGAAAGAGCCCAGTTCCCTGAGGCACAAAACATTCCACCACCTCCCCCACAGGGGTCATTAAGGCATGCCCAAAGGTTACAGTTACAAAGGGCTAGTGGCACTCACCAGCCTCCAGCTCAAGAAATCTGGGTTTGCCAAGTCCATACCAAGAAAACGAATCCTGATCTCCACGGGGAGCATGGGAGGGGGCTTTACAAGAGGCAAAATATCACACGTGTCGAGCAGAATATTCAAGATAGAAGAAAAATCAAAATGTGTGTAAATAAAAAAAGAATACCAAGAAAACAAGACACTGGAAACTAACTTCAAATGCAGCAGTCTAACATTTCATTCGTCAGACATTTAAAAAAGGTACCGAGAACATAATCAGAAAAATAATAAATAATTTATGGAACATTAACAACAACATCAGATGGATTAAAGAACCAAGATCCAGAGAAGATGTGAGGGAACTACAAATTATGACAGAAGATTTAAAAACAAAACAGGAAAGTGAAATAACTCAAAGATAAACTAACTAGACTACAAAACTTACAGACAATAGAAAAGGTGACTTGAGTTGAGAGCCAAGGGAATGAAGTAATGTGCCAACAGGAAACTGAAAATCCATTTTATAAAATTGCCTAAAATGATCAAATGAAGATCATAAAAAATTAACTGCTGAGTTAGAACAAACAGATAGCGTTAATAAGCCTGAACAAATTATGCAACTCAAATATTAGCCCAAAACAAAGGTTTGGATACAATTATGTTTTTCACTTCACATACCCCTTAGTTAAGCTGCTTTTTCTGCAGATCTGAAGTTTTAAATGTATCCACTGGCTTGTAAAACTAAATCACACAAACCCACCACCTCAGAAAATTTCCAATTGTGTTTGCATTCAGCTTAGCAATTCCACATCAGAAATGATAATCTAAACACTCAGCTTCCAACAGGTGTTGTTGATATACCTCAACTGGGACAGCTGAAAATGTGTGTCCCGATCTGGACTCGAACCCGGGATCTGCTGCTTACATGGCAGATCTATTCATCTGAACCACCAAGGGCACACAGGATAGCGCGACTGCAGGAACTTATCCCTTGCACGCTTACCGTGAGACCCACATTCCCAACTGTGGAACATTACAAATGTAGGTTGTGGACAGTTGGGAATGTGGGTCTCACAGGAAGTATGCAAGGGATAAGTCCCTGCAGTCGCACTATCCTGTGTGCCCTCGGTGGTTCAGATGGATAGACCATCTGCCATGTAAGCAGGAGATCCTGGGTTCGAGTCCTGGTCGGGGCACATATTTTCAGCTGTCCCCATTGAGGTAAATCAACAACACCTGTTGGCAGCTGAGGGTTTCGATTAATTATCATTTCTTTCTAGAGAAGCTGCATGGTCATCATTGGTATCTGTTCTTTCGGAACAGTTACTATCTTCGTATAATTCCATGTCAGTTTCTTTTAACTGTCCTACTCCAACAGAACATTCAGAAAAGGAATTTGAAAGATCATTGCCATCCCATTAACAACTTTTTCATTATAGTGTGATCACAATCTTAGGTTAAAGAAGGCTTTGAGAAGAAACTGACCAAATCCATAGGAATACTGTCTTCTACCAGAAATGACTTAACAAAACTAAAAGAAGCATTTGGAGGATTCATCTAGCTTCCACAAAAAGCTAAGGAACTGTATAAACTTCCCCAGTAACACTGACTCATTCCTCAGCAACCCCAATACTTTTTTGATGTGGCTATATGCCCACAGGTTGCCTGCTACCAACCGTTTTGCCTTAACAGGCACTCGTCAGCATACAGGTCACTTCCTAATGGACAGTTTTGGAAAGATTATGTAATCTATCTGACCTAGGTGGTTAAACGAACTCCTGTAGTATATTCTGCTCTAATCACTGATGTGTGCTCAGAGCTCACATGTACTACTACATCACATTTGGCTAAGCTCCTTGATGCTCATCATCCGATGCCACCCATAGATTTTGTGTAGTTTATGAATGTTATGCAACAGCACACATTAGCACCTCCTGAATGTTAAGTCCAGTGACTTAACTACTATGCTGTCCCACTTGCAAGGACTTCAAGAAGTTAGAGAAAATAATTAACTGACCTTTTTTCAGTTTGTGTGAATGGTAGAAACTGAGTTAATTCTAGAATTACAACAATAATGGAAAATATATGGTGAAGTACGCAATAATATGTCATTCTGATGTTACAGTTAAGAGTTAAAAGAGTAAAAATGGAACATGAACTTCCAAGATAAATTTAGTCTCAGATACTTGCAAAAAAGTTTCTTAGCCTAATCTTCCTCAACAGGCTTGTTGGATAATAATTACATCAGCAACAATCAACGTGTGTATCATCCTTCTCTGCATCGTGGAAAACATTTCTTCAAAGGAGGTCAAAGACAGCTATATTTAAAACTGACCTGATTATTAGTGTTCAAGACAAAATATTAGACAACGGTGTATTGGGGAAAGAATGTTCAGGTTATTCACCTATATTCTGAGATTAATGTGTAAATGTCACAGCCATGGAGGGTGAGATGACACTACAAAATGTGCTTGAAGAGAACATTATTTGTTTCAAATCTGCATAACACATAAATCCCAATGTTTCAACGTGTGGCTGTTCTATTTCTTCATTTCATCTGAATATTATGAGAGTGAGTATTTCAATGCTGAATGTCACTGTGGTTTCTCACAAGCACAGACCCAATTTCTAAAAATCATAGCAGCCTTCAGAAACAAATTGCTACAAATCACATAAATAAAAACTATGACAAGAGGATCAGCATGTCTCAGCTATAAAAGAAACTTGACCCAGTCTTGTATACAGATGTTTGCTGCTCCTAATCTGTGAGGTACTCCTCAGATCAGATCCCAAATGGTCTTGTTGTTCTCAGTAATTATGGTACACGAACTCAAAAGTCTGCTGAACAATGGCTCAACAGATCACACACTAATGAGCCATCTGAATCTTGTCCAAAGGTTGCACAATGAGTGTGTTCTCATTCTTATCGACTACCAGCAGCTGTAACTCACTAACCAGCAGCTTTAACTCACTATAATTTTTGTTGAATATTTTTATCACTACATTATTTGCACATTTCTACACGGTTAAGTTACAGTGGAGGTCACAAAACCTTTTGTGCAAGCATAAAATACTTCCAGAATATTAGTCCATTTCATATTAATGAATTGGAGTATGTATAGTTAACTGTAAGTAAGACAATTTGTTCAGGAAAACTACCACACTTGAGCAAATGTTTTGACGGTAAATATAAAAGATGGCCGATCAGAATTTACCTTCAGGAGGCGAAATTCCAGTATTGCCAACAGAAATACTGTATGTAAATATAGGCTAGTGACTGTAAAAATCTAAAAAACTGACTTCTGCCTATTAAGATTAAAAGCATAGTGCTTTATATACACTCATGCTCATCAATTAAGGATAATTGCAGAATGTGGTGCCACACACCATGGCACTACACAAAGCTGGTGCTAATAGCATAGGCACATAGGGAACACACACGACACAGATCTGTAAGTCCACTGTGTTGGTTACAAGCTGAGAAAACTATCCCGAAACACGTTCTACAAAATGCCACTGTTTCCTGCACATGTACCCCGACATCAATGTGGGACATGATCACCATGCACATGTACACAGGCCGCACAATGGGTTGGCATACTATAGATCAGGTGGTCGAGAAGCTACTGTGGTATAGCCTCCCATTCTTGCACCAGTATCTGTCGGGGCTCCTGTAGTGTCGTAGGGGTTTGAAGACGTGCTCAATGGGGTTTAGGTCTGCAGAACAGACAGGCCACTACATTCACCTGATATCTTCTGTTTCCAGGTACTCGTCCACGATGGCAGCTCGGTGGGGCCGTGCATTATCACCCACCAGGAGGAAGGCGGGACCCACTGCAGCCCTGAAAAGGCGGACATACTGGTGCAAAATGACGTCCCAATACACCTGACTTGTTACAGTTCCTCTGTCAAAGACATGCCGGGGTGTACATGCACCGATCATAATCCCACCCCACACCATCAAACCACAACCTCCATACAGGTCCCTTTCAAGGACATTAAGGGGTTGGTATCTGGTTCCTGGTTCAAGCCAGATGAAAAACCGGCAAGACTATACCTAGACTCGCCCGTGAACATAAACTGGAACCACTGTTCCAATGACAATGTACTGTGTTCTGACACCAGGCTTTACGGGCTCCCCTGTGACCATGGGTCAGTGGAATGCACCTTACAGATCTCCAGGGACATAAACCATGTCTGTTCAGTCATCTGTACACAGTGTGTCTGGAGACAACTGTTTCAGTGGCTACAGTAAGGTCCTGAGCAAGGCTACCTGCAGTACTCCGCGGCCGTCTTCGGGCACTGATGGTGAGATATTGGTCTTCTTCTTGTGTTGTACACTGTGGATGTCCCGTACTGTAGCACCTGGACACGTTTCCTGTCTGCTGGAATTGTTGCCATGATCTAGAGATCACACTTTGTGACACATGGAGGGCCCGTGCTACGACCTGCTGTGTTTTACCAGCCTCCAATCGCTCTAGTACTCTATTCCTCATAACGTCATCAATGTGTTCTTTGAGTCATTTTCAACACAGTCACCATTAGCACGAATGAAAACTTATGCACACTTACTCACTGCGCCATACTCTGACATGCACCAACACACCTCTGTGTATGTGGACTGCTGCCAGCACCACTGTGTGACAACCATAGGTCAAATGTACCGCATGGTCAAACCCAGAGGTGATTGAAACCCACAAACTGCCCATCAGAGCATTGTTTCATCATGTATCAGCATTATCCTTAATTTATGAGAATGCGTGTAGACATCTGGCTGTCAAGAGGACAATGAATGAAGCCTTCCATGACTACTGTAACAGAACCTTAAGAAAGATGTCTCATAAAATCCTTAGTAATACATGAAGACTGTCAGTGCTCCAAAAATGTGCAGACACTAATGGAAGATACCATATGAAACTGAGGACGGAAAAGCAAAATGAGAAATTAACTCCATTTTCAAATATTTGTTTACTAAGGAAGATACAAGATATACATATTACGAAAAGGAAAGTTGCTATTCACCATATAGCAGAGATGCAGTCACAGATAGGCACAACAAAAAGATTGTCACAAAGCTTTCGGCTAGTCACACACACACACACACACACACACACACACACACACACAGAGAGACACACACACAGAGACACAGACACAGTGCAGTCTCATGCAACTGAAGCCTCACTGGGAGCAACAATGCATGATGGGAGTGGCAATTGGGTGGGGGTAAGGAGGAGGCTGGGGCAGGGAGGTGGAGGGATAGTAGGGTAGGGGTGGCGGACAGTGAAGTTCTGCTGGGAGGGGGGGGGGGGGGGGGGGACACAGGGATGACACGACATGGACACAGGTTAGGGCAGCTCTGTACAGTCAGGAGACGGAGGGCAGGAAAGAGTTGGGGAGGGGGGGAGAGGGGGGTAGTGGAAAAGGAGAATAATATACAAGACTGGGTGCAGTAGTGCATTACAGGGTGTGTAGTGCTGGAATGGGAACAGAGAAGGGACTGGATGGGTGAGGACAATGACTAATGAAGGTTAAGGCCAGGAGGGTTATGGGAATGTAGGATATATTGCACGGAAAGTTCCCTCCTGTGCAATTCAGAAAAGCTGATGTTGGTGGGAAGGATCCATATGGCACAAGGCTGTGAAGCAGTCATTGAAATGAAGGATGCCATGTTTGGCAGCGTGCTCAGTAACATGGTGGTCCTCTTGTTTCTTGGCCACAGTTTGTTGGTGCCCATTCATACAGACTTCTTGTTGGTGTTGCTCAGTAACATGGTGATCCTCTCGTTTCTTGGCCACAGTTTGTTGGTGGCCATTCATACAGACAGACTTCTTGTTGGTGTTCATGCCCACATAGAATGCAGCACACTGGTTGCAGCTTAGCTTGTAGATCACATTATTTGTTTCACAGGTAGCACATCCTTTGATGGAATAGGTGATGTTTGCGACCGAACTGGAGTAGGAGGTGGTGGCGGTGGTGGTGGGAGGATGTATGGGTCACATCTTGCATCTAGGTCTATTATAGGGGTATGAGCCAAGAGGTAAGGGATTGGAGCAGGGGTTGTGTAGGGATGGATGAGTACACAGTGTTCAGTGGTGGGTGGAATACTGCTGTGTGTGTGTGGGGAGGGGGGGGGGGGGGGGATAGTGGCCAGGACATTTCTCATTTCAGGGCACGACGAGAGGTAGTCAAAACCCTGGCGGAGAATGTAATTCAGTTGCTCCAGTCCTGCGTAGTACTGAGTTATGAGAGGAATACCCTTTTATGGCCAGATGGTGGGACTTTGGGAGGTGGAGGGAGACGAAGGACAAGGTACAGGAGATTTGCTTTTGTACAAGGTTGGGAGGATAATTATGGTCTGTGAAGACTTCAGCAAGACCCTCGGTATATTCTGAGAGGGATCGCTCATCACTGCAGATGCAATGACCTCAGGTGGCTAGGCTGTATGGAAAGGACTTCTGGTGTGGAACTGGTGGCAGCTGTCAAAGTGGAGGTACTACTGGTGGTTAGAAGGTTTGATGTGGATGGAGGTACAGATGTAGCCATCTTTTGAGGTAGAGTTCAATATCTAGGAAGGTGGCTTGTTGGGTTAAGTAGGACCAGATGACACCTTTTGAGGTAGAGTTCAATATCTAGGAAGGTGGCTTGTTGGGTTGAGTAGGTCCAGGTGAAGCAAATAGGGGAGTAGTTGAGATTCTGGAGGAATATGGATCCAGATCACAAAGATATCATCAATGAATCTGATCCAGGTGAGGTGTCTATGATTCTGGGCGCGTAGGAAAGATTCCTCAGGATAGCCCATGAATAGGTTGGCATAGGATAGTGCCATGTGGGTGCCTATAGCTGTACTCCAGATTTCTTTGTGGGTAATGCCTTCAAAGAAAAAGTAATTGTGGGTGAGGATATAGTTGGTCATAGCAACTAGGAAGGAAGTTGTTGGTTTGGAATCTGTTGAGCATTGGGAAAGGTAGTGTTCAATAGCAGTAAGGCCACGGGCATTAGGGATGTTAGTGCAAAGGGAGATGGCATCAATAGTGACGAGCAGGGCACTGTGTGGTAAAGGGACAGGAACTGTGGAGAGTTGGTATCTTTTATAGAGGATGGTAGGTTCTGGGTAATAGGTTGAAGGTGCTTGTCTGTGACAGCAGAGATTGTCTCAGTGCGGGCACAGTAACCAGCCACAATGCGGCGTCCTGGTTCAGTTATGGACTTCAGGAAGAATGTCGAAGGTAGGAGTGTGGGGAGTGGTAGGAGATGGACTCCAGGAAGAGGTTCTGGGATAGGCCTAAGGATTTGAGGAGTGACTGGAGATTCTGCTGGATTTCTGGAATGGGGTCACTGTGGCAAGGTTTGTAGGTGGCTGTATCTGACAGCTAGCAGAGTCCTTCTGCCAAGTAATTCTTGCAGTTCAAAACTACAGTGGTGGTGCCTTTGTCCGCAGGTAGGACTGTAAGGTTGGGATCAGTTTTTAGATGGTGGACTGCAGTTCCTTCTGCAGATGTAAGGTTATTTTGCATGTTGAGAGATTTGGGGAATGATGGTGACGCAAGGTTCGAGGTTAAGAAACTCTGGAAAGTTAATAGGGGTTGATTTGAGGGGGGGATCATGGTTCGATAATGGAGGAGTGAACTGAGTTAGTCAGGGTTCAACATTGGTCTTTGGTCGAGTCTGATTGGTAGGGGTGGTAGCGAAAAGTGTTTCCACTGTAGCGACCGGAAGGAGAGAAGGTCTTTAACAAGGCCTGCATGATTGAATTTGGGAGTGGGGCAAAAGGTGAGGCCTTTGGAAAGGACTGATATTTCTGTGGGACTAAAGCTTCTGGAGGAAAGGTTCACGACTGTGTTTCGGGTCTGTTTAGGTTCAAGATTCTGTGTAGTGGTGGGAGAGAGTTTTGGAGGTTGGGGTAAATGTAGTAGGTCTGCGAGACAGGGTTTGTCAGCTATGAAGGGGCGTGGGGGAAGTTTGGAGGTGGTTTGGTAAAGGTGGTGGACAGTGGTACTACAAGGTGGGAGTAGGAAGTGAGCAGGGTCAAGAGCTTTCTGAGGTGACAATGGACATGTTGCTCTACTTCCTGGGGAGCACAAGTTTCAGTGTGTGTTATGGGTTCCACGAATTTGGGATTGCATAGCAGGAGAATTTAGCAGATGGAGAGAAGGTACTGCAAGGAGGTTTGGGCTTGGTTCATATGGTTTTGCAGGACTATGTTGGTGACTAGATGTGAGACCTGTCCCATACATCCTCCCACCACCACCCACTCCAGTCCAGTCACAAACATTACCTATCCCATCAAAGGCAGGGCTACTGCAAACCAGTCCTGTGATGCACAAGCTAAGCTGCAACCACTGTCCTGCATTCTATGTGGACACGAACACCAACAAGAAGCCTGTCTGCATGAATGGCCACCAAAAAACTGAGGCCAAGAAACAAGTGGACCACCCCGTAACTGAGCACGCTGCCAAACACGACACACAATTTCAATGAGTGCTTCTCACAGCCTGTGCCATATGGGCCCTTCCCACCAACACCAACCTTTCTGGATTGCGCAGGTGGGAACTTTCTCTGCAATATATCTTATGTTCCCATAACCCTCCTGGTCTCAACCTTTGTTGTCCTCACCCATCCAGCCCCTTCCCTGTTCCCATTTCAGCACAACACAGCCCTCATTGCACTATTACACCCAATCTTTTTACTTCTCTCCTTTTCCACCCCCCCCCCCCTCCCCATCTAACCTCCCAACTGCATATAGCTGCCCTACCCTCTGTCCATCCCATCCCTGCGCACCCCCCCCCCCCCACCAACCAATCGCCACTCCCATCATGCACTGGTGCTGCTGCTCACAGTGAGGCTTCAGTTGCCTGAGACTGCAGCCATATGTGTGTGTGTGTGTGTGTGTGTGTGTGTGTGTGTGTGTGTGTGTGTGTGTGTGTGTGTGTGTTTGTTTTTGACAAAGGCCTTACTGGCCAAAAGCTGTATTTGTGACACCCTTGTTGTGTCTATCTGCGGCTCAGCATCTCCGCTGAATGGTGAGTAGCAACTTTCCTTTTCATAATATTGTTACATTCCATCCTTGATTTTCCATTGTTTGATACACATATTAGTTTTATAAGGAGTGTCCAAGACCCACTGCTGAGTTATTAATTTTTATTTCCTTCCCCTTCACTATAGATAAAACTAAACAAAGCTCCAGGGCCAGATTGAATTCTTTTCAGATTCTATACTGAATCTGTGGCTGAGTTAGCCCCTCTTCTAACTATAACCTATTGCAGTTCCCTCAAACAAATAATTATGTCCAGTAGTTGGAAGAAAGCACAGGTCACACCCTCTACAAGAAGGGTAATAGAAGTTATCTGTGAAACTACCACCCAGTATCCCTGACACTGGTCTGTTGTAGAATTTTACAATGTATTCTGGGCTCAAACCTAGTGAGGTATCTCAAACAGAATGACCTTCTCCACGCCAACCAGCACAAATCCTGAAAATATTTATCATGTGAAAAGCAACTGCACTTTTCTCCTTTGGACCAAGGCTGTCAGATGCAGTATTTCTTATTTTCTGAAAAGCATCTCACTCAGCATCACACCTACAGTTATTGTCAAAAGCAGGCTCATATGGGATATCAAGTGAAGTTTGTGACTGGATTAGGGCTTTTTCGTACAGATGACACAGCATGTTATCTTGAATGGAGAGTCACCATCAGAAGTAACTTCCAGTGTACCCCAAGAAAGTCTGTTGGGACCCTTGCTGTTTATATTGTAATCACCTTGCAGGCAATATTGATAGTAACCTCGCGCTTCTTGCAGATGATGCAGTTGTACTCTTTATAACAAAGTACTGTCTGAAAGAAGCCACATAAACATTCAATCAGAGCTTGATAGGATTTCGAGATGGTGCAAAGATTGGCAACTTGCTTTAAGTATCCCGAAGTGTCTGTGGTACTGAGAAACAGTTGAAATGGCCAAAATAACCATCCTGGCACCAGGTCTCCCCCCCCCCCCCCCTCTCTCTCTCTCTCTCTCTCTCTCTCTCTCTCTCTCTCTCTCTCTCTCTCTCTCTCTCTCTCTCTCACACACACACACACACACACACACACACACACACACACACACACACACACCAAGTACCACTGGTGTCTTATAGAGCCAATGTGATTTACACTGGAAATGAAGGCAGAAAAATAATACAAAAACATACACTACAGTTCAGTGTGACAGTAATGATTCTATTTTCATAAATATTACACTCAAAAACCAAAGAGAAACTTAGACAGGGGTCATACTGAGCTCTGTATATTTAGTGTAAAAAAATTGTTGGTCAGTTACTTGATTTTTTTGAAGGGGAGGGGGGGGGGGGGGGGGGGGGGAAGTTCCAAACAGCGATGATATCAGTCCCAAGATCTAAGGTGGTGGCAGAAACTACGGGAGGAATACCAGCAGCACAGCCTGGTCACTGGGGAAAGGAAAACAAAGAGGCAGAAGGAACATTGGGGTGGCAGGAAGAGCAAAGCACCGAAGGGGGAAGGAGGGAGGGGTGAGACCAGGGTGTGCATCAGAGGCGCTAAGCACTACAAGTAGCTGGCACTGCCATTGAATCATCCATATCTCCACACCATACCATGATCATGACACAATGAGGCCAATACTAGAGAAAGAAGATCCAAGAAAAATGGGAACAGAACAGCACAAAAGACCAAACAAAACATAAGATGGGGGGGGGGGGGGGGGGGCAGACAAACTAATTACAGCCAGTACAAAGGTATTCAATCATTTCTGAACCCGATTTGTAATTGGAAAGGGAAGAAACCCTATCATGTGAAACCATGAATTTCACAATGTATTCTGAATGATACAGATTGGAACTGTTTGTGCAGCACATCCTTCAAATCCACAAGCCTTCTGGATTATAACTTGGGCATTGTTTTATGTGCAGTTTGATGGACCATGTTGGTAATATTGTGCTGTTGCAAAATTTGTAGCAGAAACCCACTGTTTCATGCGCATCTGAGAAAGACATGTTCAAGGATGGAGCAGGTTGCAGTTTTATGACTGTCCGATCCACACTCTGGCTCACTGCTGGCTGAAGTAAAATTTCATTTCCACCTGCTACAATGCAGAGGAATGACATCACATTTTGAAAATTCGAGCACAGCTGGACTTCATTAATCAGTGTCACCTGCTACTGCCCCTCAGTGACAGACTAGTAGACACCTTTAAAACGTGTCTCCAGATATCAATAAGTTTAACACAAACCTCCTTCCACTTGCAATTATCGGCATGTTAGGAATCTTGATCACCTGTATGTATAGCCTATCATACTATCCACTATTAGCTGACATTTTTGTAAGTTCAATTAGACAGTTGTCTCCTTGCTACAAGCATCTGTTTTGTGGAGACATGGCAGGGAGGACCCAGGATGTTTTCAGTAACAACTCAATAGGATTAATCCAAAGGCTCAGTTAACCATAGAGGATGAGTGTATATGGCAGATTAAATTTTCTAGCTGTGCTACTCTTGAAGAAAGAAGCTGGTAGTTTGGGCCTCATAGTATACTGGAAACCCACACACAAAGGCCATTACCTACACGGAGGTTAAAATTGTCATCCACAGTAAAGTAATTCACTCCAAAAACATTAAGTGGATAGAGAAAGGAACATCTGTGAACTATAGCTACTCAACGCAGAATTAAAATATCTCAAAGTCATAAATGTATAGTTGAAGAATGAGTATTCATCTGCTGACAAAATAAACAAGAATGCCACAAAAATACTCTATCATAATGATAAAAATCCATGTGTCCTCTTCATGCTGCCACAACTAGATAAAATGTTCTAAGTTTTCAAGTCAAATCAACTTAGATAAAATTGTAGAGTTTTCAACAGCTGTTAACTGCCACTATCCTAAGGTCTTAAAACTGCTGACTGCCATGATAGGCATGGTGTTTGCCTCATTTACCCAAGGCAGCAGATGTTCTAGAGGTGTGCATAATTAAAGCATTGCAAGATACGTAGTTAAGCAGCCAGCCATAGCAGTCATCCACTACATCCCATGAAGTGGACGTCTTGAGGAGGGGTTTGTATTTCTCACAGATTACATAGGAAATTTAAAATATTTAATGTAATGGTATATTTTGAGGTAAATACAGGTATCCCTACAACAGTAACAAGGAATACCACTCTTCAATTTTGGTGATGATATAATAGCTACTATAAACAGAACATAAATTTGAACAAATTTTAGGGGCTGCTGAGAGAGTCAGAAGACAATCAGCCAGCACATGCACAGTTGTGGGGAAAAAGAGGTGCTGGTAGAACTAACGCTGTCTCCCTGCAGGGTAAGCACTACACCAAGAGCCACACTGCAGTCATAATGCCTACTACACGCTCATATTCTTATGGCTTGCGTTACTGGCGCCATAGCTCAGTTTAGCAACATGCAGAAACAGTCCATACTAACACTAAGTCAGCCAATACATCAATCACTCCCAGGAAGTGCAAACTGTGCATACGATATTAATATATCATCATCCTAAATGCAACGTCTGTCTTCTTATGGAGAAATACGGACTTTTTTCTTTTTTTGCAATTAAATGGTAAGCTGCAGAACTTTCTGTAGTGATGTTGAGAAATGACAGCACAGTGTAAAACTAGCTTTATACATTTTATTCTGTGACAGTGTTGACAATTGAGAAGTAGCTTAGACATAATTAAGTTCTTGCAGACTGACCTCGTATTTGCGAGAATGGAGACTCAAAGCACGAGTATAGAGATTCGAAGCACAGTTCGGCCATCCTGTTTTAGGTTTTTCATGGTTTCCTTCGACTAGTCGGCTTCATGCAAACGACAGGATAGTTCTATTACAGGCCACAGCCAACCACTAGTTCCATTTTTGTCCAGATACTCATCCAAATACATATTTGTCTCTGTACATATCAATTGCTTTTTGTACTCTAGACAAATTTCGCCATAACATCGATTTTTCTTATTTAATAAAAACATCTGAATTTCCTCCCTGCGTTAGGATTTCATGACTAACGGCCATCTATGTGGTTCTTTGTATTTTCTGGGCGTCGTGTACTTGACCATCCAATGACTAGAATTATCAATATCTTGAAGTTTGGAGTTAATCACTTTTATTTCACTGACAGTTCCATTCTGAGATGTGACGACTACGAGATATATCGGTGTCCTAATGGCGAATTTGTTCAAGCTCACTATTGCGTTTAGGACAATCTCTATTTTCAGGTGTTTCAGCTACCCTACTAACATGACTTAAACGTGATGTTTAATTCGACATTAAACAGAACGCTTATTAAGAAATGTTAAATCGGTAGCTCATGGAATTAGTTGAAGTCTCTCACCCTACGATATTAGGGAGCCAAAAATTACAAACAATCCTACACGTCGTTGGCGGGCTTCCACATTATTTTGCAATACGCTGACGCTTGCACAAGATGCGTGTTTATGAAACCAGCTTGCTAACATTATAACAGTCGTTATCCGCAGACGATGATACTTCTAGAAACTCACCAATTTCATAACAAACATTACATTCGTTCCGAACACATACTTACTCTGGCACCGTCTTTAAGCATCTGCGCCATTCCTGGCGCTTTGGGAACATGTAAGGCCATGATTAAATAATAAATACAATCAACAACGCGCTTTTACAGAAATACTACCGTAAATGGCAATGCACGCTACCACACACGCTTCTGACACAGGACTACACCGAAACACTACCAAAGAATTTCGCCGAAAGTTAATACACACAAAAGAAAGAGAAAACACATTTACACACTTCTGACACAGTCTCTTCCACCCAACTTCCAACTTGCAGGAAAGTTCAGCCTAAATTTTATTGGCGCCAGTCCATTGTACCTCCGTAAGATACGCCAATCTACAGTTTACGTTTCATATAGCATTATTTTGGCGAGACCTAGATAAGATACGCCAATCTATAGTTTACGTTTCATATAGCATTATTTTGGCTGATCAGCAATCTTCAAAAATCCATCCTAGAGTTTCTTATAAAAAAGAATTCATACATGTACACTAAAACACGAAGTAAGTGATACGTGAATATATTAGCAGAATAAGAGCAAGCGAGGGTAAGCAAACAATAAAATATATATCATAAATTTTCAAAAACTTTCTAATAAACTTTCTAAAATTTTCTATATATTGTCTCAATCACATTTAACATTTAAAAAAATCTTTACAAATTGCGACCAGTACCAGTACCTTAACTATCATCTTCAGACCACATGTAGTATTATAAATGCAACTAACAGTGAATGACACCGCTGCTTTGTCCATAACATTCTTATTATAAATCTCCAAGTAAAATGTGTAGTATTCAGCCACACTATCTGTACTTCCGCTGACCATCAAACTCCGTAGACATGAAGATTTTTGAGCCTATCTGGGATGCCTTGCAACGTGCTGTTCATGTTGGAATTGTGTGAACAATATATTTCGTGTGTGACGGCGCAAAGTGCACTTTGTAAAACAGACCTCTTTGGCATTGTCTAACACTCTTTGTGTGCGCTAATCATTCTGTTGTGTTTGTTGTAAATTTTTTTGTTCTTGAATGTGCAAATGTAGTTATTAGTAAAATGTCCTTTTTTTCTCCTTAATACTTATTCAGCTGTGCAAATTCCAATAGTTCAGAAGAGATCTCCAACCTCATACTCTTACGGATTTATGGACAGCCTGTAACAACAATGCTGTACTATTGTACATATAAGTAAATTTTTTTTCCATCTGATTTTTCGATAAACTAGTGTGATTGATGTTCTGATTTCATTTGTTTTTTTTTTTTGTTTCATGTCATTGTGTTAAGAAAACTGTAAACAAGTTTCAATGTTAATATTAATGTTTATGTCAAATGTCAAGCAATATTGTAATAGAATTGAAATGTAACAAATGTTGAAACTGTTGCAAGATCTTTAAAATTGTAACTGTGCGTCTGGTCCATACGCAGGCAATGTGTTAGGATATGTATAATGCAAAACCTCGGGTGAATAACCGGTCTGTAAGGGAGCGGTAAAAGTTGGATGGCAGGCGAGCGCAGGAAAATGCACGCGGGCGCTGTACGGCATAACGGGCTCAGCAGCAGTTAGTTGGAATTTGGCATTGGTCTGAGCAACACGTTCTGGAGCGAGGAGGCTCTCCTAGAAGACGTAGTTTCATTGAGCCTCGGGTATGCCATTCCAACGCCCATACAGCATGGCAAAATTCCATAGGCACTAAATGGAAAAGTATTGCAACGCTATGAAGAAATAAAGTGCCAATACGTCAAGAGCCATAGCTGTGGTTGTATGTGTGCTTTGTGCCTCGCCATCTCGCCGCCTGCCAACCACCGCATCGATACAAACAGGTTGAAACTTTTAGTACTGTATTCGTATGGACCAGTGTTACTTTTGTTTCATACTGTTCAATAACAACTTAAATTTTACCAGAACTTTCCTGTCATTTAATTATCCTCACAACTAACCTAGATAGGGTCCTTTCCAAATGTTGCGCAATCCAAGTGTCCCGAAATGAAAAATTAAATTTTGTGTTAATAATAATTACTTGCAGACCTAACTATGTTAGAATGGTGTTTAAAGAACTGTTTTGTTAATGAACCAGTAAATGAATAACGAAGGTCTGATAAAGTTGGAAGATAACTTTAATATTGATTTAGTAATGAAGTTTAATTATTTCGAGACAGATATAAAGGTATTTAAATGAGTAGGAAATAAGATAAAGAGAGTAGTAACTCATATATTGGAAATCTTGAGCGCATAATGGTGTCAGTAATTAATTTTTTTTAATACAGTGATCATAAAAGTTTCAGGGTCCCCCCTTTTTTCTATTCATTTGAATTCTGAGGTGTTCTAAATTGATTTGACCAGCAAAAGTTAAAGTCAATATAAAAGCCAAAATTTATCAGTGTTTTATTTTTATCAAAATTGACATTTTGTGTGTGGCTCGAAAGTGCTATTTCTAGGGTAACCTAAGCCCGATTTTAATCAGATCAATAGACAGTACGAAGTTTTGTAGTATACATTATAGTATAGTGTTATGTATTCCTGGTTTTTCCATATCAGTACAAAAAAGTGAAACTATCAGTTCAATAGATTTTCTGGTTCTAAAATTTACTATATTATGCAGTGTTACTACGTGTTGTTTTGCATGAATATACACCAACTTGTACAGGGAAGAAACTCAGTTAATGCCTAATTAGGCTGGCGACCATATTATTAACAAATTGGTAGCATCTTCTGTGTTGCTTTTTGTCCGTCCTGACGTGTAATTGCATTTTGAACTTGCTTGACGTATCATTGTTATTACAGAGTGGGTGTAAGTCTGATTTGCCACCATTCAGGTACACGCGGTCAATATCTATACAAAAATCCTGTCTTGTAAGGTGAGCCCCACTCACTTACCATAGTACAGGCTTTAATGAGTATTGTGTGCCCGTGTGCATGTTACAAGCCCTACAGGATTCATGGTGTCAGTACCCTCCAGCAGTACTTCTGGCATTAGTCGAGTCCATGCCACGTCGTGTTGAGGCACTTCTGTGTGCTCGCAGGGGCCCTACATGATATTAGGCAGATGTATCAGTTTCTTTGGTTTTCAGTGTATACACTACTGGCCATTAAAATTGTTACACCAGGAAGATGACGTGCCACAGACGCGAAATTTAACCGACAGGAAGAAGATGATGCGAAATGCAAATGATTAGCTTTTCAGTGCATTCACACAAGTTGGCGCCGGTGGCGACACCTACAACGTGCTGACATGAGGAAAGTTTCCAACCGATTTCTCATACAAAAACAGCAGTTGACCGGCGTTGCCTGGTGAAACGTTGTTGTGATACCTCGTGTAAGGAGGAGAAATGCGTACCATCACGATTCCGACTTTGATAAAGGTCGGATTGTAGCCTATCGCGAATGCGATTTATCGTATCGCGACATTGCTGCTCGCGTTGGTCGAGATCTAATGACTGTTAGCAGAATTGGAATCGGTGGGTTCAGGAGGGTAATACGGAACGCCGTGCTGGATCCCAACGGCCTCGTATCACTAGCAGTCGAGATGACAGGCATCTTATCCGCATGGCTGTAGCGTGTCGTGCAGCCACGTCTCGATCCCTGAGTCAACAGATGGGGACGTTTGCAAGACAACAACCATCTGCACGAACAGTTCGACTACGTTTGCAGCAGCATGGGCTATCAGCTTGGAGACCATGGCTGCGGTTACCCTTGACGCTGCATCACAGACAGGAGCGCCTGCGATGGTGTACTCAACGACGAACCTGGGTGCACGAATGGCAAAACGTCATTTTTTCGGATGAATCCAGGTTCTGTGTACAGCTTCATGATTGCCGCACCCGTGTTTGGCGACATCGCAGTGAACGCACATTGGAAGTGTGTATTCGTCATGACCATAATGGCGTATCACCCGGCGTGATGGTGTCATTGGTTACACGTCTCGGTCACCTCTTGTTCCCATTGACGGCACTTTGAACAGTGGACGTTACATTTCAGGTGTGTTACAACCTGTGGCTCTAGCCTTCATTTGATCACTGCGAAACCCTACATTTCAGCAGGATAATGCAGGTCCTGTACGGGCCTTTCTGGATACAGTAAAGGTTCGACTGCTGCTCTGCACACCACATTCTACAGATCTCTCAACAATTGAAAACGTCTGGTCAATGGTGGCCGAGCAACTGGCTAGTCACAATATGCCAGTCACTACTCTTGATGAACTGTGGTATCGTGTTGAAGCTACATGGGCAGCTGTACCTGTACACGCCATCCAAGCTTTGTTTGACTCAATGGCCAGGCGTATCAAGGCCGTCATTACGGCCAGAGGTGGTTGTTCTGGGTACTGATTTCTCAGGATCTATGCACCCAAATTGCGTGAAAATGTAATCACATGTCAGTTCTAGTATAATATATTTGTCCATTGAATACCCGTCTATCATCTGCATTTCTTCTTGGTGTAGCAATTTTAATGGCCAGTAGTGTATGTATATATTTCAAGTATAGTTTCTAAGGCAAATCTCTGTTTGCACTTACTGACTGTAATGAAAATAATCCCACAGAACATTCAATTTAGAAAATTTTTATGACGCTGTACATGCTCCTTGTTTCAATTACTGTCACAGATAGTGTAGCTGTTTGCAGTTACTGACTGTAATGAAAATAATTACATAGACGTTTCATAGTATAGACATACAGCGCTGTACAGGCTCTATGTTTCAATTGCTATCACAGATAGAGATGGCTGAATACAACGGATTTTACCTGAAATTTGTAGGATTCAGTTTTCTTTCGCATTAAGAATTTCTAATTTCTGACAGTTCAGCTTCTGTATCTGATTGACTAGTTTCCCTATCTAAGTTGACATTCACTATCTGCTCAGTGTTATGTTGTGCTAATTCAAGATCAGCTGGCTGGGATTGTTTCGTTGCCCCTTCAACGATGGTATGTGTTGCCACCAGTTGGGCGTTTCCCATGACATTATCGTCAATTGGATTAATGTTTGGGTTGCTGTTTCCGCAGTCGCACTTTGATTTTTCAATGAATTGCATGTCATGGGCCTTCACGACTGTCTTTGGTGAATCTGGATCAGTGAGACTTTATGCTTTAGAAGCTTCGCAATATCCAACAAAGATAAGTTCCTTGGATTTGTCTTCTACCTTCATTCGTTTTCCTTTCAGTATATGTAAAAACGCTCGACGTTGAAGGATTCCTAAATGACTGTCATTTATTACATGATCCCTGCATAGTTTTTCTAGGGTAACATTTTGAACTGCTTTCATTGGAGATCGAGTCTTCAGATAAACAGCTGTGTTAACGACTTCAGTCCAGAAATTGTTTGCTCGATCCTGCATCAGTCAACTTTGACTTGTTTTTCCAACAGTCATCTGACTCAGGTGTTCCGCAACTCCATTTTGTTTTGATGTGTAAGAAATTGTCGTTTCATGTAGAATTCCATTCGCTTTCAACAATGACTTCGTAAGCTGATTGACAAACTCATTTCCATTATCTGCTCGAAGTATGCTTATTTTGCGACCACTTTAATTGTTTACTCATGCTCTGAACTCAATGAAAGTACCACAGACTTTTTTGTTGATTTCAGTATGTAGTCAAATGGCTTTCTTGACATATAGTCCATAAAACTAAGATATTGATTGGTCATAATGGTCACCAATTACTTTGTTTACAAATTGTACACGAAGGGCGTTCTGAAGGAAGGAAGAAAGGAAGGAAAATTAACGTTTAACATCTCATTGACATCCAAGTCATTAGAGACAGTCAGTATGTTCTCAGGTATGTTAGTGATTACATGATCTATAATAGTATCTAGTGTATATATACATCATTTTGGCCTCTTTATGTGCGTCTTCAAGTTGAATGATCTTGATATATCAAGGCAACTTCTTGCACAAACATTTCCTCTCATCATATTAATATTAGTCACCTGCTACTATCGAAAATTGAATTCTGTGGTACTTTTGCTTAGCAATACCTGAAATTCACTCTTGAGCCTGGTAAGCAGTGTATTTCCAGCAAAACATTTTTTCCTAAGAGCTTTATTTGAATGGCTGTTGCTTCGGTCACTAGTTCTACATGGTTAGGTATTTGATATGCAGTACATTCTAGTATGTTACCCTCAACATATACAGCTACATCACTACTTTTGTGATTACTTCTACACTAATGGGCCATTTTATACCCTTGTAGATTACACAGCGTAATTTCATTTCCCTTTAGGCCATGCTCTGTCTTAACAAGAACATTTTGCATCTTGGTAGCTTCATCTGATTTATTGAAAGTATATTGTACATTTTGGTGAAGTGCTATAAATTTAGAACCTTTATCAGATTTTTTCTGTAAACTACAGCGAATGTCTCTGTAAAGGAGGTATGCTTGTGTAGACTTTTCTAACACAGAGATGGACCCTTACACCAGTGTCTATATATTAAATTTGTCACTAAATATATTATTTGTATTAGTTGTGTGCTTCCCTTCCTTCTGCCTTCAGTCAAAAAAAATATTCAAACTAGCAGGCTGCACTATTTTCCTAATTCATACAATATTTTGATTGTGTTTTTTCTACATTGGATGTCTTCTCTCCCTTTGCTTGTACTGCTGTAGCCAATGTTGATACTGCAGGTTTTGTAGTTATGCTGATGCCTGCACAAATGTTTCTGATGTTGATAACTACTCAGTTGTTTCTGTAGAGACTGGGTCTGATACTCCTACATATGCAAACCCCTATATCACAGCAAACCTGACTGGCACTGCCATCTTTGCTCTTAAAGCCAACTAGAAAACTTTAACAGAAAAGTCGAACACGCAAGATACAAACAAACCCCACACAACCTGCAGAAAATTTTGTAATCAAATTGATCGCTCAGATGATGACGTGGTACGTTACAGGTACGCTGATGCTGCAAATGTGCCTGGAGATTTCGTCAGAGACTGCTACAATGGCAATACCTCTCCATTAACATATCCTAAGGCCCAAGCACAAACCGTCACTAGTGGCACAAACCACCCAGCAGCACTTCTAACCACCCAAAGTAGTGCAGGGTTTTTTCCCATGGCATTTTTCCCTCTGTCCTTAAAACCACTACCCTTCAATCGCTTTCTGTGAGGTATGTCCTAAATGGGACCGAATTAGTGGGTGACTGTGCTCACGTTGAAATGTCCCCTTTGGAAAATTATGTATGATGAAACGTCCCCATTGGAAAATAATGAATTACTGTGCTCGTTAACTTCTACGTTATTTGATTTTCAAACAGCTGAGCAAAACTGAACGTACTCAGACATTTCTCTCTTTACTTATTCTGATCATCACTAAACTGACACACAATATGTTTAGCACAACACAACCTGACTTTCAATAATCCCCACAAAAGAATGGCCCTGACTAACAATAACCTATACCTTTCATAAATCACTTACCTCACAAAAATCTACTTTACTCGAACTACTGCAATACAGGGAGCGCCAATACTGTCATCTAAATAAAAGATTCTAGCTACTGAAGGCACTAACTACTGATAGGCATAGTTAGCAAAAGGAAAGATTTTGATAGAGAACAATGTACTTACCTTAATAATGTTCGAAAGTCATCATATATATATATATATATATATATATATATATATATATATATATATATATATATACATATATATATCAGTTCATGACATCCAGTCTTACAAATTTCCTTTTTCTGATGGACACACGTCCAGATCGTACGCTCTCAAAACTCTGCCACCTCTCTCCCCAAATCCACCACTGCTGGCCGCTCACCTCCAACTGCACAACGCTATGCACTGTTCACATCCAACTGCCCAACTCTACACAAGCTAATATCCCAACAATGAGTCCAACAAGCCACAGACTTCCCACAGTGCAGTCAGCGATTTTCATACAGAGCACTACGTGGCGTTACCAACATAAAAACCTAAATAGCCTACTTACAATGTGTATGGATGACATCACAGTTGTTGTGATGTCTACATTTGAAAGCTGACCATATTGCAGAGGTGACAGTAGAACTTTTTGTAATGATCACCATTTGATGTGGGTGTGGAGGGGATCCACTTCAGGGGCTCTTTCTGTTGGTTTCATTTTTGCAGCTAAGCCTACTGCTTCTGTTGTTTTTGTTTCTGTTGTCACTTCAGATTGGGTTGTGTTTTCTGTACCATTGCTTACAGAATGGTAGTTGACTGATGCAAATGACTGCATTACTGTTTCTAGATACACCACTGGGTTGGCTGATTTGTTCAGACTGTTTCCCTGCAGGCTGTTTTTCCAAATGTTTGAACGATTTTTGCAATTTCTGTTTAGTTATATTACATGTTTTGTATACTTCTACCTTTGCAGAGTCCGTCTCCATGCGGCAGAATGCCATGCAGCGAGTCCTGGTTCGATTCTCGGCTGGGTGGGAGATTTTCTCTGTTCACGTACTGGATGTCATATATTCATCATCGTATCATCCTCATCAACACACAACTCGTTTAAGTGGCGTCAACTAAAAAAAGTTGCACCAGGCGGCTGGTCTGCCAGATGGGAGACCCTAGGCACTCACTACCTCATTTCTTTTCACCTTTGGAGAAAATCCACACTAGGATAATAGGCATTTGAGTACATTTTGCAGATCTCGTGGAACTGCCCATCTCCATTTTTAATTTCAAAATGTACACAGGAAGTAGGAATGACATCGTGTCTGTGTGGTATTTATGTTACAATTAGGATGGCTTTTCTTGCAGAATGAAGAACTAGCCTCAGTCACCAGTTCATTTCTACAAACATCGTATGCTTCTCCAGTCAACACAATACCTCTATTTCCGCTTTCTAAGCTGTCTTGCTCGATGTTTTCGGTACGTTCATACTTGAGTGCCCCAGGTTTAGCATAGCCGCATTCTTTCGTACTGAGCTCATAATGTAAGATTTCTGCAAGATTGCGTTCACTACGTCAGAAAAAATACCTCAGTTTCTGTAGGTTTACCAGACTGTTGCACTTCGTATTTGTGTCTACGATTTTCCATTGTGCAAAATTGTTCACTTTTCGTTTTTATACAGTTGGAGTGTTTACACCTGCGTGTAGGTTCTCAGAACCAGTAATTTTTTTGACAGCACAACTTCCATTATCTCGTGATACCGTATTAGGAGTCATTTCAGAGTGTAAATGTTTCCCTCATTGACTGTTTTTCTTTTCTAGTCCGTCATTTCTACAACTTAATGCCCCTATGTCACCTGAGAGCACCGCAGTTCAATCGCCTTCGCTGTCTTGTTTATTTATTTTGTGAGTGGGATCGTCAATGATAGGCCATGAGCAAACCCATATCTTCCAGTCTGAAGCAATGTTTACACAGTTAAAATGATAATTATTTCTGCAGTTGGCACATCTTATACCTTTTACTGCACACTTCTGGTAGTGGCAAGAATACCAGTTAGACTTTCTCGTAGCCGCGCAGGATTAGCCGAGCGGTCTAAGGCGCTGCAGTCATGGACTGTGCAGCTGGTCCCAGCGGAGTCATCCCTCGGGCATGGCTGTGTGTGTTTGTCATTAGGATAATTTAGGTTAAGTAGTGTGTAAGCTTAGGGACTGATGTCCGTAGCAGTTAAGTCCCATAAGATTTCACACACATTTGAACATTTTTTTGCTTTTTCGTCGAACATCGTTAAACGACATGCTAGGTGCACATGCAATTTTTGGATCACTTTTTCTGTTTCATCCATTACTCTGTCAAGTGTTCTTGCCATGTGTGTGTGTGTGTGTGTGTGTGTGTGTGTGTGTGTGTGTGTGTGTGTGTGTGTGTGTGTGTGTGTGTGAGTGAGTGAGAGACAGAGAGAGAGAGAGAGAGAGAGAGAGAGAGAGAGAGAGAATGTGTGTGTATTTTCTGTTGCTGAAGAAGGACTTTTATGTCTGAAAGCTAAAAAGTTTAGGAGTCTTTTCATTGTGTTCCTCTGTGGCTCAATGCCTTCTCTAATGTGGTGAGTAGAAATCAATCCTTTTCATATCGTTGTGCACATGGAATATGGTAGTTGGTTGGTTGATTTGGGGGAGGGGACCAAACATCAAGGTCATTGCTCCCATCAGATTGAGGAACGACAGGGAAGGAAGTCGGTCATGCCCTTTCAAAGGAACAATCCTGGCATTTTCCTAAAGCGATTCATGTCGATTTGTAGTGGGTTATTTACAACAAACTTCATGAGGAAATCTATATACTGTGAAGCAGTTGTCAAAATGCCTCACTCCTTAAACAGATGTCCTCAAGATGGTCACAGGTGAGCACCATATGTTATTCTCACAACCCGTTTTTGAACAATGTAAACTTTGTTTGTTAAATATGAGTTACCGGTACCCCAGAACATTATTCCACAGAACGTTACTGAACGAAAATACGCAATATGTTCACTTTTTGGTGTATCTCTCACCAAGATTTGCAAATAGTCGAAGTGAAAATGTGGCTGAACAGAATTATGTTAGGAGTTCAAGGATGTTCATTGTCCAGCATAAATTTCCATTGGTGAGGGCACCTAAAATTTTTGAAGTTCTCACTGTAATCATTATTTCCTCACAATACTTTATATTTATCACCAGTGTAGTATCTCTACACAGGCTTATAAAAACAGTATCAGGTGTCACATGTACAAAGAAATCACACAAAAAAAATCTCAAATAAGGCAACATAATTATTAAAAAGAAAGTGAGAATTTCAAACAACTGATAATTGAAACCTAATAGAGTACAATTATTTTTAGTTGATTACATATAAAGAAAACCATAGCTACAATGTAACCTATATCTAACACAAGAAAACGAGAGCTACACAAACATCCTGACTTTATCAATTGTGTGAGATGTTACAAGGTTGTGTTTACAAGTGTTGTCAAAACTGCCAAAAGTATGTTAAATGATTAGTTTATTTTAAGACATAAGAATAAGTTTAAGGCAGTATGGTCTGATATTAAATCCGAATTAGGTACAGCAGTTAACCACCAGGAAATTTCAAAAATTAAACAAAATAACAACACTATTTTGAACCCTGTTTAGGTATCTCAATGATTTATAAATTTCTCATGAATGTAGCATAATATAATGGTGATGTGATTACTTGTCAAAACAGTGTACATTTCTTTGCCCTGGATCAGACTAGCGACACCCTTGTGCTGTTTGGTAAAATCTCATCAGAAGCTGTAAAAGGTGCTATATTGTGCTTAAGAAACAAAAATGCTGCAGGCTAGGATCAAATAACCAACAAAGTAATTTAATTTCTGCATGATAAAATGGCACATCTTCTGTCTCTAAGAAACGATCAGTCATTTGAACAAGCCAGCATTCCTGATGTGCTTAAGCAGGAGTGGGTAAAACCACTATACAAAAAAGGATCAAGGGAGAATGTGGGAAATTATCTTCCTATCTCTATCCTCCCTGAGAGCATAGAAGTTCAATCGCCGTATTTGAAAAAATAGCTGCAGTCCAGGTGACAAATTTATTCATGAAACATAATGTTATTTTCAAAAACCAATATTGGTTCTGTTGTATCCAGGAAGTGTGGGACAATGAAGAGTTTGCATGGTATGATTGGCCCGTCGATGATACATTGCTATTTTCTGTATGTACACCAGCTGGCGTTATCGTGAAGTGGCTAATAGGTGGTAATGTCTGTACTGTTAAGCAACAATGGTGCCACTGCCTGTCGGCTGTGAACTGAACACCATCTGATGACTGTGTGGTCATTGATGATACTGCACTCCTTTGCACCCCCCCCCCCCCATCCAAATGCCACCCTGTGGTGGTGTATGGCCACAGATGTGATGGGAGGAAGGTCTGGGCTGGCAGCATGGTGCTATGGGCAGGCCAGAAGTGGATTCTGCAGGCCTACTCCCACTGCATGGGCCACCAAGGAACTTCGAGGAAGACCTGCCCAACTGAGAGGGCTCCCACTGTGGCAGAGGGCAGTCCAGGTTCATAGGCGTCTCTGGAGACGACGATGAGTGCAAAGAGTGCATCAAAGCAAGCAGAGGATGTGAAGGTGGGGCCGGCACCTGAACTGGCAGCAGTGCCACAGGCGGTGATGTCAGAAAGACACCACCAAGGGCTGCAACGCCAAGTGAAGGTGGGGCCAGCACCTGAACTGGCAGCAGTGCCAAGGGCGATGATGTCAGAAAGCCACCACCAAGGGCTGCAATGCCAAGTGGATAATGACAGCGGTGGAAGAAGCAGAGCCTGGAACGGAGACAGTATGAGCCCCCAGTGTGGTGATGGCAGCAATGGTGGTTGGCACAATGTGGCAACCTGCAAGGAGTGCTGGGCTGGTGGGATGACATCTGTTTTGGTGAACCACCCAGGGAGGTGGGACCTGTCTGTGCCTGCTCTGTAACCAGTGAGTCGGCAGGAGGGTCAGGTATAGCACAGGGGCATAGCTGATTTTGATGCCTGTGCTGATGGCACCCCATTCTGTCCTGAATAACATATGTAGCCCTACCCACAGAGTGGACAGCTATCCCAGGTACCCATGAATGACCCCTGTCAAAAACCCAAAAGTACACCTTGTCATTGGTCCTGAATTAAGGGGGGAGAGGGGGGTTGTGGGAGTGTGGACGATGGAGGAGATGCCGAGCAGTCTGGTGAGGTCTGCCATCAAGAAGTTCAGCAGGAGACTTATGTCCCTGAGGCACTGTACAGTATGAGGGGAGGAACAGGAGCAGAGCATTTTCCTTGGAGTGGGACAGCTGTAGCTTTGTCATTCGAGCCTTGAAGGTTCGCACAAACCTTTCTCCTTCCTCATTGGACTGTGTTGAGAAAGGTGTTGAGCGGATATGAGTTATGCTGTTAGCATTGCAAAACGATGCAAGTTCTTCACAGGATGAATTGCGGACAGTTATCCGATACAAGGGATGCAGGCAACCCTTCTTGGCAAAAAATAGTTGCCAAGGCCCACAGTGTGCTGACTGACGTCGTGGAAGTCAGAAGGACCACAAAAGGAAATTTGGAAAAGGCATCCACTATGATAAGCCACTGCAGATCCCAGAATGGTCCACCGAAATTGATGTGAATCTACTGCCAGGAGACATATGGTCAGAGCCAGTCGAAAAACTGATGGGGAGGAGCAGGCAAGATCTCAGCACAATCCTTGCAACTCGTGAGCATGCATTCAATGTCTTTGTCCATACCCAACCACGTACAATGCTGCCTGGTCAACTGCTTGGTATGGACGTTGCCCCATTGACCCTTGTGAAGCAAGTCCAGCATGCACTGCTGTAGAGATGCTGGAATTAGCACATGGGTCTGCTCATTTGGTGTGTCTGAAAAGGCAACCCCCTGTGAGACAGAAAACGCATTACGCTGGGAAAACCAACGCCAAAGTGGCTCAGTAGGAAGGGATGCCTTAGTCTTTGGCCAGCCGGACTGGACAAAGTGGCGGAGCAGCTAGAGGGTAGCATCTTGACCTGAGGCTGTGACGAGTTGACAGTGGCCAATTGTGTTTTTCTCAGTCTCGTCAATGTGAAAATATGCTTCCTCAGAAGAATCAAATTCCATGTCTGAACTTACAGGGAGACAAGACAAGGTGTCTGCACTGGCGTGGTGGGCACAGGGGCGATAGAGAATCTCGTAACCATAGTTCACCAGGATAAGCCGCAGCATTAGGTTTTTGCACCATCCAGACAACTGCAGGCTTGGTTGGGTGGAACAAACTGGTAAGGGGCTTGTGATTTGTCAGCAGATATAGTTTCCATCAATACAGATACTGATGAAATTCGAAAACGCCATAGACGATTGCCAAGGCCCCCTCCTCCAGTTGACTGTAGTTGACCTGAGCTTTGTTAGGCAGGTTCGACACAAACACAATTGGGCAGTCGCAGTTTCCACGCAAACGCAACTGGGTGGTCTGTGGCGCCCATGTTGTGAGATATCACTGCCCCTATGCCAGAGAGGAGATATCCACCACAAGGACTACAGGTGTAGCAGGATCAGCACGAACAAGAACCCTGTCGCTAAGCAAAACTGTTTTTGAAGTGTGGAAAGCATTCTCCTGCTCAGATGACCAAACGAAAGGAACATTCATCGACCAGAGGTAAGGCAAGGGTGCTGCAATCTGAGTGGCACTAGGTATGAAGTGAAAATAATACGAGATCTTTCCGAGAACAGCTTGAGGCTCCGCGAGATTCTTCAGGGAACGGAGCTCCTAAGTAGCCTCCAACTATGTGGCAGAAGGGCGAACACCCTGTGCGTTGATTGTGTGACCGAGATATTGCATTTGAGTACAAAAAACCCTCATTTCTCCTGGTTGCACCTGATAACACCACCAGTAAGAGTCAGGAAGAGGCACTCCACGTTCTGGAGATGCTCCTCTAGAATCCTGTCGGAAACAACAATGCGGTCCAGATAATTGGCACAAAACGGTATTTTCGATGTCAGTTGTTTCACAAATCGTTGGAAGATGGCCAGGACAGAAACACTGCCAAAGGGGAGATGCTGATATTGGAACAGCTTGATGTGAGCGCTGACAACAAGGAAGGACTTCGTCTCATCATCCAACAGGAGTTGCAAGTAAGCAACCCAGAGATCGATCTTGGAAAAGAACATGCCCCCTTGTAATTTGCACATTAACTGCTTGGGACGAGGGAGAGGATTGGAATCTATGATAGACTGTCCATTAACGGTGGATGTAAAATCAGCGCATGGGCAAAGACGACCATCGGGTTTCCTGACAATGAATAGAGGTGACGCCCATTGACTAGCAAAAATGGACATAAGGACCCCCAGGTCCTGCACACAATGCAACTCCGCTGCATCGGTGTTCCGAACAGCGTGAAGGTTCCCGAGCTTTTATGAAGTATGGCTGGGTCGCATCCTTCAAGGTAATGTGAGCGAAAAAACCTTTAGCCCTACCTAAAGAGTCCTCGAAAAGCTGGCTGAATTTGTCACAGAGCTTCGTGATGTTGTCGTAATAGTTAACCATTGCCACATTATCTGAGATCTGGAGACCAAAAATGTCAGAGACGTTAAGGCCAAAAATGTTTGGACTGTCATAGGAGCGGTGTACCATGACTGGCGATCTGAACTGACTGACATCCATTGCCTTCGAGCCACAAGTGGACCGAGGGACAGACAGGCCGCACAATCTCTTGGAGCAAACTTCTCGAATGTGCCTATCCTTCTTGAAAACAAACATCTGGCGTGGTGAAAACGACAGACATCCCCATCATGGGAAATGTAGCACTGAGGGCAGGCTTGCAACTTGCCTATGGGACAGAGCTGTCGTGGACGTGAGGTGGGTTATTTAGGCTAAGCGCAAATTGAGATGCATATAGCACGTGTGACGTGACACGACACTACAGCGCACCCCTCGCGTTCCGCTAGTCCTGCGCATATTGTGACGCGTACACATACTTTGCACGCGCCGATTGACGACACTCTGCGCTGACAGAACCGAAGCGCGCGCGCTCTGTAATCTTTCTCGAACGATTTTACAGAAACTATTTAGTGAATATATTTGATGTTTGCATTACTTATAGCGTTATATATCAGCTTCGTGGTGATTTTCCCATCATCTCACTAATGGTCATACGTATTTTGATATACACATTTTAGTAAGACACTACACAAAATTCCAAAAGTTTGCAATGAAAAATAGGGTCGCTATGATTTTGTGTTTGGTGCGCAATACACTGTATGTTACTGTGTATGAAATTTAGCTATCATATTGAATTTTTCTTCAGACTTGGGAGGAGGTCTCTACCTGTCTCCAGTCTCGAGAACATGGATTCTATTTGGCGCATTCACTTCCGGTCTCACGTCCTACTATATTTCGGCGAGTGGTGGCACACAAGGAAGAGAGTACTTCACCAGTTCGTAAACACACTGAACTTTCTTATCTACGACTTTCTTATCTACTTGTCTACGACGCACAAAGTCGGGAATCAGTAAAATTTTGAAGAATAGCGCCCTGCTACATAGTGTCAGCATGTGAATTTCCACAGGGACAGACAAATTTGCATGTCCAGGTCATACCAAGCAACTCCATGAGCCGTTGCCGGTATGAATGGGAAGATTGGAGTTTTGTGCAAAAAATTTATAACGAGCAGAGGCGACCAACACCTGAGGGTCGAAATACTGATCAAGAGCATCAATGTCGTCCGAGAAAGGAACTAATTCTCGCTGAGTAAGGGGAAACAGCTTAATGCAGATACACAAGCTATCAATACCAACTCAAGAGAAGAAATAAGAGAGCTGAAGATCACCTGAAATGTTGTAGGCAGCAAAGTGTTGAAATAGCTGCCGTTTGTATTCGTCCCATTCTTCCACTGCAGCGTCAAACTTGCGGAATGGCGGAGGGAATCAGTGTCAGCTGCCGCTATCGTTAGCCTGGGTGAAATGTTGATGCAAGGCTTGCTGCAGTAACTGCCAGTAGTCCAACAGCAATGTCAACTTCACCGTCAGTTGAGAGAATTACATCGATTGATACATAAAAAGGTCTTCGAGCGACACAGGTTCCTCAGGTTGGGGAGCCACCAGAGCGGAAAGAAGAGAAGAAATAAGGAAGACAAAATCAAAGAAACGAATGGATGTCCCCTAACGGCGTTTGCACCAAAGAAGAGAAGAGAAGAAGCGCACAGTGACTCCCTTGTTGGAGGCGACGAGACACCTGACTAGAAGCTATGGAAGACCAACGAAACCAAAACTGAAATCGAAACCACAACCAGCCTCTGTCGCCGCTAATATGCTGAATCTGGGAAGTGCCGAACAAGAAAGACTGGAGGTGTGAATGGAAAAACAAGTTCAATCTTTCAATTTCAGTTCAGACAAGATCTGAATACAAACACTATCAGATGGAGTTGTGCACTATTGCAATCACACAACACTGTCACTTCAAGTCTGCATATGTCTATAGTTACAAGTGGTGAGACCAAACAATTCGTGAGACTGCAGCCTGACTTCACATGGCCATCCATGGTGGGGCATGTCTTTTTAATTATTTCAGGCTCTCAAGAGTACACAGGTCACTGGGGAGCCTGTAGTAGCTTGGCGTGGTGTGATTGGCCCATAGTTGGTATGCTGTTATTTTCTGTGTATACGCCGGCTGGCGTTGCTGGGGTTACCGTAGATGTGGCTTAGAGGTGGTCGCGCCTGTGCTGTTAAGAGGCGGTGGTGCCGCCACCTATCGGGCCTGAGCTGAACACTGTCTGATTCCTGGCTGTTAAATGCTGTGTGCCACAGTGCCCTCATTGATGACACTACAGGTTCCAAACAGGGAAAAGCACCACGAATGTAATTAACCATTGCTTGACGAAAGCAGTAAAGTGGCACATATCTTCTGTGACCTTATGAAGACATTCAGTTCAGTGAATCACTGTATGCTACTTCATAAGCTAGACAGGTACAGCATCAGACAAAATTCTCTAAAGTGACTCAGGTCTTATATGACAAACAGGAAGCAAAGGGTAATCATAACATCTAATACCAACTTTATGCATCTTATTGGAATAAAATTTCACAAGGAGTCCCTCAAGGACCAATCTTAAGGCCAATCTTGCTTATCTTCTACAGAAATGCTTTACCTCTTAATATCAGTGCCCAATTAGTCATGTTTGCTGATGATACTTCATTACTTCTTGAAAAATAAAATATGAGGGAAATTCTGGATTCTGCAATTAACACACTGGAAAACCTAGATACATGGTTTCAACAAAATGGTCTTAAACTTAATATTTCAAACACCTTGTTTACTCAATTTAAAACCAGACATTCAAAAGTCAGAGAAATCAGTACCATACATAAATATCAAGTTACAGAAGCTCAATCCATCAAATACTTAAAACTAAATATGGACAGGAATCTAAGTTGGTAAGTACACGTAGATTACTTGCATTTACAATGGATGTGCTATCTGGTGTAACAGATATAAACAGCAGAAAAATTGTATACCATAGTTACTTTGAATCCATAATTAGATATGATCTAATTTACGGGGGGGGGGGGGGGGGGGGGGGATTCAAGGCACTTGTCACGAATCCTGCTACTTCAAAGAAGAATCGTTAGAAAAATGTGTACCACCCCTCCAAGAACATGCAGTCACCCGCTATTCAAGAACCTAAATATATTATATATCCCTGCATTGAACATATTTGAGATTACCACCTTTTTATGTAGTAATTCTGAGCTAACTGAAGAAAACAATTTCAAACATATGTACAATACTAGACACAAAGGAAATTCCAAACTTCCAACACATCATTTAAAACTCTTCCAACAGACACCCAAGTACATGGGTTCGAAAGTCTATAATAAATTCAGGGGCAGAGATGTACTGAGCATGGAGATGGGTTCACTGAAGTGAAAACTATGTGATCTCCAGATGTAAAAATGCTACTCAACAGGAATTTATGAATGATGAGACGATCATTTAAACAGTGTGACTATTTTATATAATAGTGTTATGTATAATATCGCATGTATAAAATAGTGTCTGGAAAATTTAGACACTAAGTACTGGTACATTGTCAGAAAAGCAATTTAATAATATTATTGTGTTCAGCATAAACCTGTGTGTAAAATTGTGTGACTATCTATATCATAAGCTGAAAATTGATATGTCTCAGATGATCTGTAAAATGTATCTTATGAGACAAATAATATACAAATATAAACCGCAGCTTTTAAGTTGCCATGAAACACAAATTTGTTTATTTATTTATTTGTTCATAAAAATCTCTTTTTCAGTACATATATTGTACACAAAATATTGGGTAGAAAACTTCTTTGCTGTTGATTTTACAACCATTAAGCATATATCATTGAAAGTTTTATAATTTATTGGATCCATACAGTTAATAAATACAAATTTCATAAAATACTGTACATTTACAATTTATCTGTACAATTAAAAGCATGATTTACATTTTTCTTGCATAGTAGCAGTTTTGCAATAGGTAGGCTGTGACAGACTTTTTAAAGTTTTGTAGTTCAGGGAGAGATTTTATATGTCTTAGTTATCTATTGTATAGTCTTGTTCCTGTATGATATACACCTTTTTGGCATAATGTGATGACACAGTGACTAACATATATGTCATTGTCTTACTTGGTACTGTAATCATGGATACTTGTGTTCTGAGGAAGAAGTTATTCTTTCCCCAGTATACTTTTTTAGACATTTATAACTACTTTCAATTTATAAATCAGAGAGGAGGTACGATCTTTACAGAAAGGTTTACATGGTTATCTACTGCTTGCTTGTTTCAGTATACTTACACTATTTGATCAAAAGTATCTGGACACTTGGGTGAAAATGACTTACAAGTTCGTGGCGCCCTCCATCGGTAATAGTGGAATTTATTATGGTGTTGGGCCACCCTTAGCCTTGATGACAGCTTCCACTCTCGCAGGCATATATTCAATCAGGTGCTGGGAGGTTTCTTGGGGAATGGCAACCCATTCTTCACGGAGTGCTGCTCTAAGGAAAGGTATTGATGTCGGTCGGTGAAGCCTGACTCGAAGTTGGCGTTCCAAAACATCCCAGAGATGTACTATAGGATTCACATAAGTACTCTACGCTGGTGTGTCCATTTCAGGGCTGTTATCGTCATGTAACCACTCCGCCACAGGCTGTGCATTATGAACAGATGCTCTACCATGTTGAAAGATGCAGTCGCCATCACCGAATTGCTCTTCAACATTGGGAAGCAAGAAAGTGCTTAAAACATCAATGTAGGCCTGTGCTGAGATAATGCCACACGAAACAACAAGGGGTGCAAGTCACCCATGAAAAACATGACCACACCATAACACCACCGCCTTTGAATTTTACTGTTGGCACTACATGTGCTGGTAGATGACTTTCACCAGGCATTCCCCATACCCACACCCTGCCATCGGATTACCACATTGTGTACCATGAGTTGTCACTCCACACATCGTTTTTCCACTGTTCAATCGTCCAATCTTTACGCTCCTAACACCAAGAGAGGCATCCTTTGGCATTTACCAGTGTGATGTGTGGCTTATGAGCAGCCACTCGACCATGAAATCCAAGATTTCTCACCTCCTGCCTCACTGTCATAGTATTTGCAGCGGATCCTAATGCAGTTTGGAAAACCTGTGTGATGGTCTTGATAGATGTCTGCCTATTACACATTATGACCCTCTTCAAATGTTGACGGTCTCTGTCAGTCAACAGACGAGGTTGGCCTGTATGCTTTTCTGCTGTACGTGTCCCTTCTCGTTTCCACTTCACTATCATATCGGAAACGTGGACCCAGGGATGTTTAGGAGTGTGGAAGTCTCGCGTACAGACGTGTGACACAAGTGACACCCAGTCACCTGACCACATTCGAAATCCGTGAGCTCTGTGGAGTGCCCCATTCTACTCTCTCACGATGTCTAATGAATACTGAGGTCGCTGATATGGAGTACCTCGCAGTAGGTGGCAGCACAATGCACGTAATATGGAAAACGTGTGTTTTCGGGGGTGTCCAGATACGTTTGATCACACAGTCTATAATTCCTTTTTGTTTCCTGAAAACTGTTTTTGTCTGGTGTACATTTCCCCAGAAAATGATACCATAATTCAGTACTAAATGCGCATATACAAAGTATACAGCCTTAACTATCTCTGCATTGGTATTGTTGCAAGGAATTCTAACTACATAGCTCATATTCGCTAGTTGTGAATTTAGGGATGTGACATGGGAGCTGCATTTAAGATTTTCCTGGATATGAATCCCAATAAATTTAGTTTCAGTGACAGCAGTAATGTATTGGTTGTGCCGTATTTTTGATTTGTGTGGAAATTTATGAGTACTGTATTACTGTATTTTGGGAATTAATATTAATGACTTCTGTTAAACTATTTGGGCATCTCTTTTATAACATCTTTTGCACATGCAGTAAGACCTTCTTTATTTGCTTCAATCAGTAGACTGGTCTTATTTGCAAACAGTACTGGTGCTGAATCCCTAACATGTACTGAAAAATCAATAATGTATACCAAAAAAAGAAATGAATCTAGAATTTAGTCCACATGGTTCTGAAAGATGTACCTGGACTTCATTTCTTTCCACGCACTTAATTTCATTTACCAGAGAGAGATGTTTAAGATATGATTTAATCCACTTATTTGGTATGCCTCTTACACCAAACCATCAAGCTGCCTCAGGAGCACAGAATGGTCAATCACATCAAAATCTTTTTTTGGGCCCAAGAATATACCTGAGATTTTTCTGTGACTGTCCATTGCATTTAAGGCAGGTTTATCAGGTTGAAAGAGGCAGTTTCTGTTGAATACTGTTGCCTGAAGCCATATTGACAACCAGAAGTTTTATTATTCTTGTTGAAGACTGCAGTTAGTTGCAAAAAGTACACTTTTTCAATAATTTTCGAACATCCTGACACCAGTGGCACATGCCTACACTTACACATACAATGCTATTTACCATTTTTAATTAGGGGCATTACTTCGGCATTTTCAGTTGCTGTGGAGAGATAAAACTTGATAAAGATGAATAGTGTATGTCTAATAAAGGAGGGAGTATGTGTCTTGCTGCTATTTTTATAATCGTTCCATTCACTGTTGATAAGTATGTTTATTTCATCACCTTTGCTTTTTAATGACTGTATGCTTTGGTGTACAATCTTTAGTGTGTATTTGCAGTTTAGTTCTGCATCACATTTATTTTTGATACAGTCTACTCCCTTAAAAAATGTTGTTCACTCTTTTTAGAAGATGTTGTGACTTATTTGCCCAAAGTAGTTTGAAGTGCTTCCATACTATGCTTGTTGCAACTCAAGTTTATTAAACGACAGACTTCTTTACCAAAAAGCTGTTTCCCACTGAAATTTAAATGAAGGCTGTGACTGGTAAGCATGAATCTGTCTAATGTACTTACATCTATTAAGTTCAGATTCAGAGATTTCTTGCACACTTTGTCTGTCTCTTTGTTTAATCTTCATATTAATTTATTTACACATGACCAGGGGGGTAGGTTGTATCTGTCTGGTTGACTTACAAAACCGACTGTTGTGATACATCTCATTCCCTGAATGAGATTAGGTGTTTTAGATCTTAGGTGCTGATAACAGAGCTAACGATCCAGTGACTGTTCGGAATAGGGTAGCACTCAGTCGAGCCTACCAGCTGGGTAGGCTGGTGTGGTTGGTTAGGTGGAGTGGGAGGTGGGGAAAAAATAGCTCCATGAATTCCAGTAACACAAGATGTCAAAGATAATAAATGTATTGTAACTGTTAATTATCAACTTGAATATCAGCTCTGTTATGTATATACTACAGAGAGGCAGTATACGAGTTGGTAGCTGTCCTCATTTATCATGCATTGAGTTGTAATTTTGAAGGTAATATAAGGAGGTGAATTGACTCTCACTTCTTATTGATTTGGTGGAGTGAATGAGAACGAGAGGTTAATTTTCAGTAGCTTTATCTGCAGTGTGTAAGGAAGCGAAGTCTGAGCCAAACTGGAGGAAGAAGGCATGTGAATTCATGGGCACAGACTAGCTGCACCCTGATTAACAATACTTAACGGTGACCGAATGTTCAGTAAGCAACATTCATTGTATATAAAAGGAGTGTTCAGGTGGCAACTTATTTAAGTGTTTGGTGCATGAAGTGAAGTGTAACAAACCACCACACAGTCCAAGCTAACTTGAAACACTTCACTACATTTCTGTTGCCTAACCTCAGTAGCACACTATCAACAACTGTGACGAGTTCACTACCTTTATCTCTGGAAAAATCATCTGCACCTGGACAAACTGTGTCGCAGTCTTTTTGACATGATTTCACCACAGATTGTCACTTCTTCAACATCTGCTCCTGGCTTGACAAAGGTCTGGACACTTAAAGTTAGTTTGCACATATGCCACCTTTCCTGCTATCTAAAGTCCATGGCTATAGGCAAAAATTTAAACTTTTCGTTCTTTTTTGCACACTTCAGACCGGTCGACAAATTTTTTGATCATATTTCGTTGTTTATAAAGCGAAACATTCGAAAAATTTACAGTGCATAGATTCTGCTGTTTATAATTATTTTCTGGACTTGTATGTTTCTGACTGACATTGTTTGCAGAATGACTTTTGTCATTATAGCTATTTGATGCACATAACTTTATATTTCCAAGTTTTGTGCTGGTTTATACTTTGCTTTTTGCTTTTTGATGTCAACGATGGCCAGTATTTTTTTGAGGTTCAGCTGAGACTCCAGTGAAGCTACAGCCCTTTCAAGTTCATCGATTTCACTGTTTTTGTAGTTAAAATGAGACGAAAGTCGTCGCAGTGTTTATATATGGATGTCACTGAACTTGCACTTGCCACAGTTTTTTCACTTGGTTTTGATCTTTGATGATTTCGTTTGCGTTTTTAACTTTGCAGCAATAACATTCGCCAGGTCGAACCATCATACCTTTTTGCACTGAACACAGAAAGACTGCTTCTTTTTACATTTCTCACGAAACGTGATTTTCGCGCAACCTTTTCTACCGCCATCTTGTAACATCAGGAAACTTAGAATCAAATGTCGTTTATAGTTTGCAGGAAATGGCAGGAAAGGATTTTCATCAATTGAGTGTAGTACAATCCGACCTTCAAACTAAGAAATGGTGTCTTCTGTGAGGGAATTGGAGACATGTTCCACATCCAGAGACAGTTTGAAGACTATCAGCACATGATCTTCTTTTTGACAGGGTTCGTGTTGGGGTACAGGGGAACTACAACCATATGTGAGGTACTAAGACGTCAGCTGCCACAGGCGTCTAGGGCTACCAGATGTGGGGACGCTCTATTACTGAGTAAACCGATACATCTCTCTAAGGTCTTGCTATTGTGATCCTTTGTGTATCCAGTGTCCCCATTTCTACCACTCACACTTCAGTCTTCAATGGCATTTCACATCATTAATTACACAACAGAGACTTAACGACAAGAAAGGATCTTCACAACATCATTCAGGTGTATAATATAAACAACTATGGTGAGCTACACCATGAAAATTGTTTTAGAGTCAACTCATGGGTGGCACACAGATGACAACTTCAAAGCTACATAAGGCACAAAGCAGCGTACTGCCTGAGTGTCCCCAGCTAGACAAACAAGGTTTTTGTTTGATTTTTTTTTTCACATGAAGCATGATGTAGATTCTTAAATATTCACAACTTAAATTGGTAGCAGTATGGTGTCCCCATATCCTCTCACTATGCATGCAACTGTAACACTTATTAGTAGTGTATGTGCAACACAATAAATTCACACAAACACCTGCCTTCTGTCAAACATGGATGCATAATGCTCTTTCTCAATAATGAAATCCAACACATTTTCTGAAGACAGAGAAACTGTCTCTAAGGATAAAATGTTGCTACAAATCCTCACATAGTACATATACCTCTCACATGTTACCTGAATATTAATTGCCATGTTAATGTGCAAGGTCAAGTGGAAAGCTCGATGCAAACCATCAGCCTTGGCCAGTGACATAATGTTTATCGTTGATGTCACGTCACCTTTTGGTGCACATACTCGTAGTGTTGTTGTTAGTTGGCGAATCCAACGAATGTAATAACAAAAAAAACTCATTTTGCTGTCAGACTGATCTGTAGCTTAGCCAGTGCGGCAAAATTGCACAATAAAATGCCATTATAGGAGCCACATAGTTTACTGTGTTTGTCGCATTTTTCCCATGTCAGTGGTCAAAGACAATGACTCATACTGAACATTCCTCTATATCTGTTGAGCATTTCATGAGCATATGCAAAGCGTCAGAAATACCAAGTGTTAAGGAGTTTTTACTTACAGAAACGAGTACTGTGACTAGGGAATGCTATTGAGTATCCAGTTGGAAAATATTACTTCAGTATCATGTCTATGGAAGCAAATTGCAGTGTCTCATAACATATATTTTATGTTGAGAATGAAACTACACCTAAGAAAAAACTGCGAGGCAGGTCAATTGATACTATCCATAATGGACATAGTTTTTAACACATGACATAATTAAGCTGTGGTATATGACATACATTCAAGAAGGAACAGAATAATGACATTTGTTTTGCATCAGTAGTATTCTTTTGGGTTGCATCTGATGAGTCGTTTATATCCACTGTTCCAGAGTCCTTCAGTTAGTCTAGCGAAATGAATAGCATTTAATCTGTGACAATTACGAGGACATACCAATTCAAGCTACATTTTCAAGGCATCAGTACAGAATACTGGGATGAAGAATATTCAGTACTGCAGTAGACCAACAACAGTTATCTATGATCGTAAGATATTGAAAGGCACAAAAATTATCATGACGACGTTTGGATCAGAATTTAATCTCAGTAACTTTCGATCCAATGTTAAGTTACAAATAAGCATACACAATCTCGAAACAAGCGAAAGCTATATTCTTAAAACATGCTTCTATTATTGTGCAGAACACATGAATATTTCATGTGTACATAATATGCATCAAAACACTCACCTATGAAATGTCCATTATCTAATACAGATTCTCGAAATTTACCTTGTAATTTCAGTTTTTATGACTAAAGGTTCACCAAATACACGAAAATGTGTTAAACATAGCACGAATGTAAACATCAAGTGAAGCCACAGGTCAATCTGTTGCCACAACCTTTAACTCACAACCAAAATATCATCTTACAACCTAACATATAACTCGTGCTACACCATTGATAAGTCTGTCAGCACAGTCAAGATTTCAGGGTGTGGTGGGGTCCGATATCACTCGCTAGCTCTTTTTAATTTACAACAGCTTCTTTGAATAGGGAAGTTGGATTCAGCACCGACCTTTTACCAATGGCATTCATTTTACAGAAGCAAGCTTTCTGAATAAGCACTGAATCTGAATCATGATGACTTCATTGCAGAGACATCTATCAGTTTGCTTGGTAATAGAGCGTCCACATATATGTGAGCCCTAGATGCCTGTTCAGTACCCTGTCTTAGGTAAATGAATACTGGGAGTAATGAATTTAAGGAACTCAGTCAGTGGAATAGGGTCACTTGGCATACATAGATTCTTCGACACGTGCACCTTGCCAAACAAAACTTTGCATAATGAACAATTATGTGGACTAAATTTAGAAGGCTTTCAGACCAGAACAAATAAGAAATTAAGTGTAATATTGACAGAAGAAATGAAAAGACGACATGGGGAGAAGATGAAGAAATACTGGGAAAACAAAAGAAGTAAGTGGAATTACAGTTGCTATGTAGTCCTAGTAGGTTAATGTTGTTGTTGTTGTGGTCTTCAGTCCTGAGACTGGTTTGATGCAGCTCTCCATGCTACTCTATCCTGTGCAAGCTTCTTCATCTCCCAGTACCTACTGCAACCTACATCCTTCTGAATCTGCTTAATGTATTCATCTCTTGGTCTCCCTCTACGATTTGTACCCTCCACGCTGCCCTCCAATGCTAAATTGGTGATCCCTTGATGCCTCAGAACATGTCCTACCAACCGATCCCGTCTTCTGGTCAAGTTGTGCCACAAACTTCTCTTCTCCCGAATCCTATTCAATACTTCCTCATTAGTTATGTTATCTACCCACCTAATCTTCAGCATTCTTCTGTAGCACCACATTTCGAAAGCTTCTATTCTCTTCTTGTCCAAACTATTTATCGTCCATGTTTCACTTCCATACAAATACATTCAGAAACGACTTCCTGACACTTAAATCTATACTCGATGTTAACAAATTTCTCTTCTTCAGAAACGCTTTCCTTGCCATTGCCAGTCTACATTTTATATCCTCTCTACTTCGACCATCGTCAGTTATTTTGCTCCCCAAATAGCAAAACTCCTTTACTACTTTAAGTGTCTCATTTCCTAATCTAATTCCCTCAGCATCACCCGACTTAATTCGACTACATTCCATTATCCTCGTTTTGCTTTTGTTGATGTTCATCTTATATCCTCCTTTCAAGACACTGTCCATTCCATTCAACTGCTCTTCCCAGTCCTTTGCTGTCTCTGACAGAATTACAATGTCATCGGCGAACCTCAAAGTTTTTATTTCTTCTCCATGGATTTTAATACCTACTCCGAATTTTTCTTTTGTTTCCTTTACTGCTTGCTCAATATACAGATTGAACAACATCGGGGAGAGGCTACAACCCTGTCTTACTCCCTTCCCAATCACTGCTTCCCTTTCATGTCCCTCGACTCTTATAACTGCCATCTGGTTTCTGTACAAAACGTAAATAGCCTTTCGCTCCCTGTATTTTACCCCTGCCACCTTTAGAATTTGAAAGAGAGTATTCTAGTCAACATTGTCAAAAGCTTTCTCTAAGTCTACAAATGCTAGAAACGTAGGTTTGCCTTTCCTTAACCTTTCCTCTAACATAAGTCGCAAGGTCAGTATTGCCTCACGTGTTCCAGTGTTTCTACAGAATCCAAACTGATCTTCCCCGAGGTTGGCTTCTACTAGTTTTTCCGTTCGTCTGTAAAGAATTCGTGTTAGTATTTTGCAGCTGTGACTTATTAAACTGATAGTTCGGTAATTTTCACATCTGTCAACACCTGCTTTCTTTGGGATTGGAATTATTATATTCTTCTTGAAGTCTGAGGGTATTTTGCCTGATTCATACATCTTGCTCGCCAGATGGTAGTTTTGTCAGGACTGGCTCTCCCAAGGCCGTCAGTAGTTCCAATGGAATGTTGTCTACTCCGGGGGCCTTGTTTCGACTCAGGCCTTTCAGTGCTCTGTCAAACTCTTCACGCAGCATCGTATCTCCCATTCCATCTTTATCTACATCCTCTTCCATTTCCATAATATTGTCCTCAAGTACATCGCCCTTGTATAGGCCCTCTATATACTCCTTCCACCTTTCTGCTTTCCCTTCTTTGCTTAGAACTGGGTTTCCATCTGAGCTCTTGATATTCATACAAGTCGTTCTCTTATCTCCAAAGGTCTCTTTAATTTTCCTGTAGGCAGTATCTATCTTACCCCTAGTGAGATAAGCCTCTACATCCTTACATTTGTCCTCTATCCATCCCTGCTTAGCCATTTTGCACTTCCTGTCAATCTCATTTTTGAGCCGTTTGTATTCCTTTTTTCCTGCTTCATTTCCTGCATTTTTACATTTTCTCCTTTCATCAATTAAATTCAATATTTCTTCTGTTACCCAAGGATTTCTACTAGCCCTCGTCTTTTTACCTACTTGATCCTCTGCTGCCTTCACTACTTCATCCCTCAAAGCAACCCATTCTTCTTCTACTGTATTTCCTTCCCCCATTCCTGTCAATTGTTCCCTTATGCTTTCCCTGAAACTCTGTACAACCTCTGGTTCTTTCAGTTTATCCAGGTCGCATCTCCTTAAATTCCCACCTTTTTTCAGTTTCTTCAGTTTTAAGCTACAGGTCATAACCAATAGATTGTGGTCAGAGTCCACATCTGCCTCTGGAAAGGTCTTACAATTTAAAACCTGGTTCCTAAATCTCTGTCTTACCATTATATAATCTATCTGATACCTTTTAGTATCTCCAGGGTTCTTCCATGTCTACAACCTTCTTTCATGATTCTTAAACCACGTGTTAGCTATGATTATGTTGTGCTCAGTGCAAAATTTTACCAGGCAGCTTCCTCTTTCATTTCTTAGCCCCAATCCATATTCACCGACTATGTTTCCTTCTCTCCCTTTTCCTACACTCGAATTCCAGTCACCCATGACTATTAAATTTTCGTCTCCCTTCACTATCTGAATAATTTCTTTTATTTCATCATACATTTCTTCAATTTCTTCATCATCTCCAGAGCTAGTTGGCATATAAACTTGTACTACTGTAGTAGGTGTGGGTTTCGGATCTATCTTGGCCACAATAATGCGTTCACTATGCTGTTTGTAGTAGCTTACCCGCATTCCTATTTTCCTATTCATTATTAAACCTACTCCTGCATTACCCCTATTTGATTTTGTGTTTATAACCCTGTAGTCACCTGACCTGAAGTCTTGTTCCTCCTGCCACCGAACTCCACTAATTCCCAGTATCTCTAACTTCAACCTATCCATTTCCCTTTTTAAATTTTCTAACCTACCTGCCCGATTAAGGGATCTGACATTCCACGCTCCGATCCGTAGAACACCAGTTTTCTTTCTCCTGATAACGACATCCTCTTGAGTAGTCCCCGCCCGGAGATCCGAATGGGGGACTATTTTACCTCCGGAATATTTTACCCAAGAGGACGCCATCATCATTTATCATACAGTAAAGCTGCATGCCCTCGGGAAAAATTACGGCTGTAGTTTCCTCTTGCTTTCAGCTGTTCGCAGTACCAGCACAGCAAGGCCGTTTTGGTTATTGTTACAAGGCCAGATCAGTCAATCATCCAGACTGTTGCCCTTGCAACTACTGAAAAGGCTGCTGCCCCTCTTCAGGAACCACATGTTTGTCTGGCCTCTCAACAGATACCCCTCCGTTGTAGTTGCACCTACGGTACGGCTATCTGTATCGCTGAGGCATGCAAGCCACCCCACCAACGGCAAGGTCCATGGTTCATGGGGGGAGTAGGTTAATATGATGATTAAAAAAACACGTGAAAATCAGAAACCTAACTGCTTCTACTACTTTCCCATTTAGAGGCAACAAATTACAGAATTTCTGAATAAAAAGACAGGTTAGTAGAGTGAAGATCGAATATGATATATGATGGTATTAAAAAGGTTGCAAAAAGCCAGAGACTAAATACAATTAAAATGAAAACATTTCGTTTATTACAGAAGGAAAAAGCAAGAAGGAAATTAATGTGAATGTTTTATTCCAGACAAATGTCAAACTGAATAGCAAAATTTGGTTTAAAAATGAACAAAAGGTATTTTGAGCAAGTAACGCTGCTCTACGGACATACATGTTCCTATTACAATAACGCAGGAAGCCAATATGGAGCATTACAGATGCTGGCAAATGTCAGCACATCTCACTACCAAATGATAATATGGAATTTTAAGGTAAAAGTAGGAAAAAACTGAAGAACAGTTCTTCATTGGGAAAATTTGAGTCTCATACTAAAAATGGCACATCATATTCGAGAATTGGCTGAGGACGACATGTTTGTCCTTAAAATATTTTTCTTTGCAGAAGAAAAGTAATCGAGAGAAGAAATGTTAAGTGCCTAATGAAAACGAAAGTAAGTTGGTAGATGTTTATAGACAATAAAAAAACTCTACAGTATGAGACATTCTTAGTGAACATAGACTATTAACATAAGGCACAAACAGACTAATGGTAGAAAAAAACAATTTCATCACACTGATAATCAGAAATCAAGATTATGTGAATTTAGTTACAGGAGGGTGGTACATTAGATAAAATAAAACAAGAAGTAGGGAGTCCACATAATAGAGGTAATCCACGATGATGGACAGAAAACGCCTGATGTAATTTCTTTTTGACAACATTTTTTTGACACAATTGTCTAAAGAAGCAAAATATTTTAACTTTGTAGTAAAACGCTTGTATGACTGGAAGCAAATAGCCTAAGTGAAACGTATATTGTGAAGGGATAAAGTTATAAAGGAGTCTTGTAACCAGCGGAGGAGAGTTATGTCGAAACCAGGCCATCACAAAGTCAGCTGCAACCACGTGGTGCTGTGCGGTCAGCGGCTCCACAACTCTTCCGTGACTACAGACACTTGACGCTGATACGAAGTGCAACTGGAAGGTGTATTGCAAACCCACCAATATGTTACAGAAGGTTTTGTGCAGCACACTAACTGAGGTAAACAGCAGAAATCTTTTTAGAGAAGGAGTATTTAAGGAAGTATGAACCAGCCCATCCTGGTCGAAAGCTGGACAGTGATGTGACTTTCAACCCATACTGCTCTGTGCCATGCCAATGATGCAGACACTTCTACCTCAGCTGGGATACACACTGGTGCCTATGCCTCTGAGCATTAGGGCCAGCTCCACACTTGGTTGCCATACCGTTAATATGTCGGGAGGATCCAACCATTATGACCCCTTCCAGGGCGCCCACAGAAGACCTCTGCACTTTGAGTCAGGGAATGTGAAGCAGCCCAAAATCCCTTTCGTCACCGGCACCAGCCACACTCACTACAGCCAGGAAACACGGGAACCTGGTGATGCTACAGCACAGCCATAGAACATACAGTCAACAGCAGGAGGCCATTGCAACTGGGGTAGACGCTGTCATATTCCCTACCACTAATAAACAAGCCTCAATAAAGAAGTCTTTGTAATCATTATCGCTCCTTCATCAGCTGCACAACTTTATCCTTCACCAGAGAATACTATCACATACCAAGCTACCAGTGTCATCCTTTTATAATATTTACAAACAATCCAACTTAACAGTTGCAGTACAAATAACAAAGGCTCTTCTTGGTGATGCGTGACTTGAACATGTAGCTTATAATGTCTTCCTTCAAACTGTTTCTACAGCAAAATTCGGAATTGCACCATAAAAATCGATATCTGCGGCCACACTGTTTTCTACTGACAAAACTGACAAACTAGAGAATCACACTTACAGGCCATAGACCTAAGGTAACGCTGAATTAATTTGGGTATTGCAAAACTCCTCTCACATGATGTTACTGAAGCACACAAAGTTCAGAAAAATCTTAACGTCAAAATGAGTTTGGGAACAGATTTGATAAAATCATATCCAACCACAAACTGCAAGAATCTTGAAAACCTCAAAAGCAGGGGAACTTTGGCAGTATGCTGAAATCAAAGGCATGAAATTCCTGTAAGGGTTCCATATTTATAAGTCTGATCTTAATTGCCAACTAACTTTTTTTAATGAAATTGGAAGTTTCGTTTCTGCGATTTTAATCAGACTACTGGGCTCTAAAAATGAAAAACGACCTGATACAAGCCCATGTTTTACGATTTTCCTGTGTTTCTCGATTTCTTGTGGAAACCTGTCAGCATACTCGAACATGGCCTTATAACCGCTCTTTTAGTTAACAATTTTATTATCAGTCTTATTTTCAAATAGGGGAGAGGTGATCGATAATATCAGTTATAATTAATAGCACTGAAAAAGTTTTAATTAAAGTTATCTATATATAATCTCTCATCAGAATAACGCCCGTAGCAAAGTTGCGATTCAGGGATATCAAAGAGGGCTTAACGCAGCTACCTTTGTTTCTAAATTCTACTATATAAGCCATGTGCAGGTATTGTTAGTTCTCGTCTTGTTTTCTGCACTCTGAAAAAGTCTTCATAGCCGTGGCATGCGATATAGTGGTCATTTCCTTATGAAAGGCTACAGAAGGAATCAGGGCACTTTTGTTAAATTGCAAGAAAAATCACTATTGTTAATTTACATGGGATAGACTTCTGCCATAAGGTTACAGACTAAGAATATCTGAGGAACTGTGTGCCCAAGAAAAGTAGTGTTCAGTAATAAATTCTCTTATACGCCAAATAAATGATAATACAATATGTGGACTATACGAAGAGACATTAAACTGAATATAAGAACGGTATTGGACACTTAGCTTTGTGAAAATAAAAGCGTACTAAGTTTGAATGACTGTATCGAAGTATAGTAATGGATAATAGTCTTTGCTATAATGTCTCTGAGTGACAAACTATAAAATTCACGGACATTTTAGTAGCCGTAATTGCTGAGAGTAAGTGTAGGATCAACCCTTCTTTTCCATCCATACAAAACACAATAAGTCATGATTATTTAATTATTATTGAATGTTATTAATAAAAAACAAAAGTCATTTCCGTAATTATGTGTTATTATTAACTAATAAGCAACACCCAAAGGCGTTATTAACTATCATGTCTTCACTAATGCAGCAGCAAATGAAGGGTGATTGACTGAGCAAAAAGTTAACATTATCATGAAAACCCGAAATTTAGTCGCCGTTACAGTGAAGATGTTTGTGGCTGTTCCATCTGAGGTGCAGATATAACGAATAGTGAGGCATATACAGTAGATACAAAATAAATAGCGTACGTCAGAGAGGTCGACGCCAGCAGATCGACTGAGGGTGGCTACAACCTTCTCAGTTCCTGGAGCAACATCATCGTTTTGCCTGCAGCCTTCCCTTCAGACATAACTTTCTAAAAGTTCTACTTTTTCCCACAGAATGTCCATTTTGTCTTTCACAAATCAAAGTGCTTCATCACCGACATAACATCTCTTTCTCTCGAAAACAGCTTTAGACTTATCATCATGGCATGACACATCATGAAGCTGATGCCAAGAATCTGCAAATGCTTTGGTGCATGATTGACTTCTTCCAGGTCAGTACTCCAAAGCACAAAATTCACATAAATGAGAAATTACACAATGCAGGCAACAGAGTTTGGGCAAGTCCTCTGGTTTCTGTAGTTCTGAAGAATCAGGCAGTTCCTAGGCTTTATCGACAATATTTTCAAAGCATTGGAACACAAACTCAACAGCTTCGTAGTGAGCACACCATTGTGTATCTGAAAGACTTCCTAAGTTTAACTCTATCATGTTTCGGAAGGATCATCTGTCTGTAGCTATAGGCTGAGTAAAACATGTACAAACGTTCTGAGGTTCGAAAAAAATAGTCGCTGAGGAAAAAGCATGTAATCTGCCCAAATTGTGTGCTTCATACAGGGTACAAAGAAGGCCCTAGTATTAACTTCAAAAAATTTTCCGTGGGTACCTAAATGTACTTCAGCCATTGTAGTATCCTAGTCTTGACACACTGTTATATCCAGACGACCCCATTCAATAACTTGCAAAATATATTCCTTTTCTTTTATTGCATGTTCCATTGATCAATTGCATGGTACAGAAGCGGTTATCATGTGGAATGTGTGGAGTGCACAAGAAATGCATATATGATACAAGATTTTTAGGATATATATATTACAGTACAGTGTACTACATTAATAGATTTATTTATTTATATTCAAGAATTCATCTGAGGTATAAAGCAGTTTCAAGGAGGTATGATTTCAATTTCTTTTTGAAGGTATTACTGCCATCTGTCAGACATTTTATTTCATCTGGTAATTTGTCAAAAAATTTTATAGCAGCATATTTTAGCCCTTTCTGTGCCAAAGATAGGTTGAGTAAAGGATAGTGTAAGTCTTTCTTTTTTCTGGTATTATAATCATGAATGTCACTGTTGTTTTTTAACTGGTCCTTGTTGTTTAGAACAAATTTCATTAGTGAGTAAATGTGCTGCGAGGCTGTAGTAAGAACTCCCAATCTTTTAAAAAGAAGCCTACAAGATGTGTGACTATGAACCCCACACATTATTCTAACCACTTTCTTTTGAGCAGTGAATACTTTTTGTCTAAGTGTTGAGATACCCCAAAATATTATTCTGTATGACATCAGAGAGTGAAAGCATGCAAAGTATGTTAGCTTACTAATTTCTATATCCTCAAAATTGGCAATTATTCTGATTGCAAAAGTTGCAGAACCTAGTCGCCTTAGAAGAGCCAAAATATGAATTTCCCGATTAAGATTCTCATCTATATATACACCCAGAAAATTAATATGCTCTACCCTGCCTAATGACACTTCTGTTGATGTGTTATATTTATTGAAGGAACTGTACTTTTTGCAGCAGAAAATTGGATGTATTGTGTTTCTTCAAAGTTTAGGCAAAGCCCATTTGCAGAAAACCAATTAATGACTTTTCCAAAGACCTTATTTGTATTATTTTCAATTTGAGTTTCTTTTACTGGTTTAATAATGATGTTTGTATCATTAGCAAACAGTGTCAGTTCAGCTTCTTGTTTCAGATATGAAGGGAGGTTGTTCACATATATCAAGAATAGAAGGGGACCTATGACTGAACCCTGTGGAACACCTAATGTAATTTCACCCCAGTTAGATGAAGTGGAAAATTTATTTAAATCACTTGACCCATATAAAGAAACTTTTTGTTTCCTGTTCTGTAAGTATGACTCAAACCACTCATATGCTATTCCATTTATACCACAGAACTGTAGTTTCTGTAACATAATGTCATGCTTCACACAGTCAAATACTTTGGACAAGTCACAGAAAATTCCTATTGGTGACATTTTACTATTTAAAGACTCTATTATGTGGACAGTGAAACTGTATATTGCTGTCCCAGTGGATCAGCATTTTTGAAATCTGAACTGTGATTTACTAAGTATCCCGTTACTGTTGAGATGGCTGACCACTCTTGAGTACGTTATTTTCTCGAAGATTTTTGAAAATGCTGTAAGTGAGGATACTGGCCAATAATTATGGACATCTGTGGTGTCCCCCTTTTTGTAGAGAGGCCTGACAATGGCATATTTTAACCTGTCTGGGAAAATACCTTGAGTTAGTGATACATTACATATGTGACTCAGAACATCAACTGTAATTGCTCCACATTGTTTTAGTATCTTATTAGAGATGTCATCTACTCCAACAGAACATTCATTTTTCAAAGATTTAATAATTTTACTCATTTCACAATAGGTTGTTAGGTGAAACTTAATCTGACTAAATTTTTCAAAACTGACTCCTCCATGTACTGCCTGGCTTTTTCTTTAGATCTATTGTCACCAATTTTTTTCTCCTACACTTAAGAAATGGTTGTTAAATACGTTAGTTACTTGTGTACTGTTGGTTAGGATGGTCGCATTCTCTTTAATGGTAATACTACCTGCCCCAGTGGTTACTTTTCCTGTCTCCCTTCTAACAACATTCCATATTGATTTGATTTTATTGCCGGAGTTTTTAATTTCTTCTCTAACATACATATTTCTTGATTTCCTTACAACTTTTCTCAATGTGTTACAATAATTTTTATGGTGTAAAACTGCTTCTGGATCTTTACGAGTTCTTACTGTCTCATACAGTTTTCTTTTTCTTTCTGAAGACACATTAATACCTGTAGTAATCCAAGGTTTATTTGAAAAATGTGTGATGATACATTTAGTAGTTTCCTTTGGGAAACAATGTTCAAAAAGGGATGTAAATTTATCATTAAATATGTTGCATTTATCATTAGCATTTGGCTCATTGTACACATCTCTCCAATTAACATTTCTTAAACTTTCTCTGTAGTACTCCGTAGACACCAGGTTGAGAAATTTCACATTTTTACTTAATGGTTTCTGAACTGCACCCTGTTAGGGTTTGTAAGTTAATCAGTTGTTGATCATGGTCTGACAATCCATTTACTACAGGGAAAGCATGTGTTTGTTTTACATCCTCTTTCTGTACAAATACATTGCCTATTAGAGTGCTACTGTCTTGAGCTATACATGGAGGGAAATTGACCACAGATTCTAACTGATACGTTAATAATAACACTTCTAGTTCGCTTTTCCTATCAGAATTACTTAGAAAGTTTACATTGAAATCACCACAGATTAATAACTAATTCTTTTTGTTTGACAGACAGTATAATAGGGATTGAAACTTTTTTATAAATAGCTCACAGTCTCCTAATGGTTACCAGTACACTGTCGCTAATATCAGTACTACATTATCTAGCTGAACTTCACATTCACAAACCTCGAAGTGCTGATCAACACAAAATTTGCTTACTTCTACAGTTCTGGATTTATACCCTTGTTTTATGAAAATGGCAACTTCTCCTTTATCCATCCTAGATCTACAAGTCTAAGATGCTGAATTACAACCATTTATACTGACACAATCTATCCCCACAGTTGGATGGTGTTCAGACAGAGTATATCAGTCTCATTTTTATTTTTGAAATCATCTAAACACACTAATAGATTATCTACTTTATTTTTTATTCCCCTGATATTTTGATGAAGTAAGTTAATACTGCCCTTAGCTTTTGCCCCTATTTACTGTACATGAAGTTTCTTTTATTCTATTTATCTTGATTGTTGTCTGTGTGGACTTTGGCTTTAACCTAAAAAACCTCTCTGCCTGGACCCATTAACCACTGGGATCACCCCTTGTGTGAGGGTGGCCCCCCCTTATAGTTTCTTCTATGAGAGCAGCTAACTTAGTTTTCCCCTTCCTATTCAGGTGCAGGCCATGTGTAGCTTATCCCCACCTACCAATAGCATTAAATGGAACAACACTTAATGTGAGATTTTGCCAGTGTCTGGAGCATCCTGTTCAGCTCAGTGTTAACATGCCTTACAGCAGTGTTTACCTAGGGCTAATCACGGAGCTGAAAGACCTCCACGAACCCCACATTTGTGTGCCAAACTGATTTACTATTTGAATTTCTGGAGTTTTTTCAACATAACGAATAATTTTACTGATTTCATCAAGGTGTGAGATGCTAGTGGACTGCTAAAGATGACACAAAAATATTTCGATTTTTTTGCGTCATTTAATAACTCATCCTTAATTCCGCCCAGAAGTGGGACAAATTCAGTTTGTATAATGGCGAATAAATAGCTGCAGCGCTAAATGTTTTTCCCAACCATGAATTAGTGAAATGTTCTAGGTAGATCAAGTGTTCTCTTTGTATAGTATCAAATTTAGAAGACCGTTTAATCAACTGTAGAAACTTCCTTTGTTTTCCGCCAGCATATACTCTTTGTGCCCACAAAATGAAAGAGTTCGTCAGCCAAAAGCATAGCGACGTCTACCAGTCTTTTTAAAATATTTCTCCATTTCCTTTTTTTCTGTTTCAGATGCTCTCAGGGTAATATCGTCAACTGTTATATTGGCAATTAAACTTGTTCTTAAGGTTTTGCATTTTTCAAAACATGTTTGATGTTTCTCAGACGTTTAAGGCTGTAAAGTTCCAGACTTATCTAATCTAAAAAATCTAATCTATCAAACTTGAAAACCAGTGACTAATTTAGATGTGTTGTTTAAACTTGTATCTGTGATAAAGAGCTTACAGGGAAAATCATACAAACTTCGGTGACAGAAATGAAACGACATAAAGAAGAACCTAGCAAATTTTGTCACCACCACGGAGCTGGTATTAAATGTGGACTGCAGTCCTCTAGGCACATTCCATAGTCTAAAGGTGCCTTTACACCTGTGCACCTTGCGCCTAGTCGCCGTGAGAATGTGCTTGCATCTCCCCCCCCCCCCCCCCCCACACACACACATACACAAAAACGCACATGTGTAAGTACATGTCTCTTCCTCAACATTTGCGTGCAACTGGATTCCATTCACATCTGTATTCACACTGAGCACCTCTATTTCCGTGTGGGGCCAGCTACAGCCTCACAGCGACTAGACGCTAGGTGCACAGGTGTAAACGCATCTTAACGTAAATAGTCACGACCATGGAGGTAAGAATAAGGGGAGATGGCGCTACGTATCCTAGCCGTACTACGTTTTGAAGCCATGTGGGCGTGGCTCGCTGCCATGACACTCTGACCAAAACATTGTCAGTGTGCTATAGCGCTGCGTGTATTACAGTCGCTAATTGCACCATATACGCATGTAACGTCATCAGATTGGTTGTTTCAAAGTTTTTGTTTAAAATAAAATCTCGTAAAGGCGAAATTCCGCATTTCTTCTGATTAAAAATAGTTTTTAATGTAATATTACGAACAGCTAGCCTTCAAAGTAGACGATACAATGTTGTTAATTCAGTAATAAACGTGTATCACAAACTAAATAATAGAAACTGAAAACTAAGTTAGCTATACCCTCCCTCCAAAGCCCCATAAATACATCTTGTTTGTAATACGTACTGGGACATTTCAGTTACGTTACACTACTGGGAAACACTCTTCATTACCACCAATATTTACTGAAATGTGGTACATAGAATGGCAAATCTACACAGTGTCCTGTTTAGGCCAGTTAATGTAGTGTTAGCTTTTAATTTGGTACATGATGAAGACAAAGTGAGTTACTCAACACTTCGATTATCGACGATACGTACGTATTATACTGAAACGTGAACTTGAAAACTAAGAATTTAATTCTTTGAATTAACATACCTTTTGCAAATGTTTTGGGTGTGTAGGGAAAACTGATGGTACAGCATTTTCTCGGAGCCTTACTGTTGAAACGGAAGTTCGGTCTATGTCCTCTTCTCGGAAATGCTGAGAACATATAGTGCTCCATTTAGACGCACACCAATTCTTCCTCCTCACGGCATTCTCCCACAGAGCTTTCCGACTTTCATTTTTAGGAAATCTACAGGAGAAAAACACGCTATAGTACAAGTACCGATGTAGCACACGTTCATTCACAATGAAGTTGTAAAATCACACTTAACGAGACAACTTACACATGAAATGTTATTCCCTACGATTTCGCATCACAATCAGAAAGATTCGTACATCCGAACACCACACAAGTCACCATAATAGCGCAAAATCCTTCCAAAAGTGAGCGACAAGCCTATGCACACAAGCTTACAGCAGCAATGTTTTGGTCGGATTGAGATGGCTACCCTCGACTTCACATAGTTTCACAGCTGTGACGTCACGGCGTCTCCCTCTATTCTTACCTCCATGGTCACGACACACACTGCTGTGAAAGTTTATACCGCCCCTAGCGGTGACAAAGCAGCTCCTAAGATTAATGTTTGTTTTGACTTATCATTCTACTTAGTTAAAGAAATAGTAGTAATATGGTAGCGTTGCTAGCATCAGTAAATTATCAAGAGACGTTAATGATCATGAAATAAATGTAATAAGAGTCGAATCTCACCGATTCAGTGTCAAGAGCTACAACTTAACCACGAAGAAACACTTTCGAATATGTGCACAGCGCAGCTTACTCTGTTGGAAGCAAGAGAATATAAACACAGTATTTCATGTATGATAAGCATATATATCTGTTGCTATCTGTTCTTATTATGATAGCCACTTTTCTTAAGCGTAACAGTTCTGTATGGCGTTTAATGATCCGCACTTTCTTACACATTAGTTGCCTTTATGACGCTCGATTTGATTTTTTTTTTAATTTCTTTTGCTTCCAAAGTGAATGCGTAGAAGATTCTTGCGTTTGTCGCTCAGATGTAGCAACAATTGTGGAATTGGTTTCTTTTGTGTTGGGAAACAGTTTTATTGCTTTTGACATTTTATTATCACGTGTGTGTGGTTTGCCCTTCAGCTACAGTTAAGGTGGCATATTTGGCACGTTAAATAGTGTAGTAGGTGATGCATTGCATACAAGTTTCCTAGGTTCCGAATTCACTGTTTTGGCTGGAAGTGTAGTGAACAAAATTCCACGTTGTTGAGTAGATATACGTCGTCTTTGTGCTAAAAGTAAAGTCTTCTGCTGTTTACTAACCATTTACTGTTATTAAAAGATAACAGCAGTTTGCAGTAAATAGCGCATTGGCTGACGGGAGCGACTGTAAATGGGAAAAGCCTTTACTGTCGCTTCCAATAGCCAGCGCGTCGAGTGTAAACCTATTTTGCACGCATAGTACTATTCGCTTTCGATTTCACAAAATCCCGCCGAACTCAACAGTTTAACTTATTGGCTGCTTGGCGCATTGCTATCGCAGTCGGTAATACAAACGTGGCGGAGTGACTCAACTGTAGATGGTGGACCTTGGAATGCCATTGGGTATGAGTTGTTTGCTGAGAACTATTGATTGTGTACGAAGCAATTGAATTATTATTATTAATTCGTTGTTTGTTAATGAAAACAATTGATTATGGCCACGAAAATCATTGTTCCAGGCAGCTGCAAAGTCCTTGTTATCAATTGCTGCTCACAGACGAACTGGCAGGTTCAGTATCAAAACTGATAAAATGGTGTAACAAATGGACAAAAGCTTGAGATCTGCTCGAAGATTTTTCGTGAATGTCATGAAAAGTTCGGATGTCACAAATTGTGTGCAAAAGGAGCACCGCATATGCTTATCGACCAATACAAGAAGCAAACTTCACTGGCGGCAAGTTGCAGATTTGTCCTCTCATTCTTTTGGGTGACAGACACGGATATTATACACCAGTTGAAAGAACATTCAGTGTAGTGCCATTCAACTTCCCCAAAACCAGAAATCTTGTGCACTCTCCTTACTCAAGTCGAAAAATTTTGGCTACCGTTTTATGGGGCGAAATGCACAATCTTTTGATTGATTTCATGAAACGTGGGTCACCAAATAGAGCTGACCTTTACTGTTGAATGCTCACCATAGTGAGATATGCTATTTAAAACCGCTGACACGAGAAATTGTCGGCTGGGGTAGTAGTTATTCCTAGCAATGAGTGCCTGTACACTGCTTACTGCCTGTACTAAGTATGAGATTCGGCAGTTTTGTTAAGAACTTTTCAACCGCCACCCTACAACCCCGAACTACCAACCAGTTACTACTGCAGACGCCGTTGTCAGTTCTAAGGTGGCGACATTCAATGCAGAGAATTCGAAGATGGTAGCACAACGTTACTAAACGTTCTTGGAAGTGGAAGAAAAGACAAGTAGGCTTGTAAGAAATAAAATCACCATAATGGCTTATAACGAATTTTTTTAGGACTTGGGAGGAGAGGGGAACCAGACAACTGTCAGTCTCTCTCTCTCTCTCCACCCCCCCCCCCTCCCCCACCCAAGTATAATTTACCCACATTCACTGAGCTATAGGTGCCTAGAATTTTAGTAAAAAGAGTATTAAATATAATAATATGTGAACATATGTGGTTAGTAGAGTGCTCTTGATTGTTTTATGGTTGGTGGTCATGAAAATGTCACCCCCCCCCCCCCCCTTTGGATCTACAGCAGTGTCAGGTATGTTATGCTGTTTCAAAAGTTTATGCAATGAACTGACGCCACAGAGCCCCCAAGTTCATCATAGCCCAGTAGATTTTAACAAAAGCAGTGGGTGGGAACTGGCAGCTCTGCACAGAATGAAGCGAAGTCAATTTTCAGCGTAGCCAAAATGTCACAATTGGTTATTGGGATGCAATAAGATTTCTTTTTATTAATTACCTGGATGTATTTATTCTACAAGCCCTCTGGATCAAAACAAAATTTGAGACTTGCACTAGACTGCTAAAGTGGTAATCCTTTTTCATCAGGATAATTCACCTTACCACAGAGGTATTTGGACACTACCCATGCTGTACTGTCAGTGAGAACAGAGCTCACTGAGTTAGGCGCAATGACTCAAAGAGTGTCCAATGTATCCATGCCTATCAAATTTCGGGAGGCCTAGGCCGTTCAATAAGTGAGCTAGAGTACATGTGCAAAGGACATGCAATGCTAGTGCTTCATTTTGGGAAATGTATTAGGTTGGGGTTGTGGGGGTAGAGTGGGTAAAGTGTGAGAGAGATGGGAGACAGAGAAAGGGGTTGCTGGCTCCAGGTGTGGAGTGTGGCAGCTGGTTTGTCAGTTACAAGAATCGGAAGGGAAGGATGGCAGGTAAATAGGCTAGGCACATGATTTAGGAATGGATGACACGACGGAGGAAGGAGAAACTGTTGGATGGAGGGTATGGGGACAATGGGGTTATCAGGGACTGAGGCCAGGACAAATATGGGAATGACAGATGTGTTGCAAGAATAACCCCAATTTAGAGAAATTGGTGGTGGGAAGGATCCAGATGGCCCAGGTTGTGAAGCAGCCATTGAAATTGGGCATGTTATGATCAGCTGCATGATTGTGCCACTGGGTGGCAAACTTTGTTCTTGGTAACATTTTGGTGGTTGCCATTCATCCTGGCGGGCAGCTGATTGATAATCATACTGACATAAAAAGCTGTGTCATGTTTACAGCACAGCTGGTATTGACATGGCTGTTTTCACAGGTTGCCTGGCCTCTGATAGGGTAGGATACACCTGTGACAGGACCGGAATAGGTGGGTTGGCATATGTTTGCACCTTGGTCTTCCATGAGGATATGATCACTGTGGCAAAGGGTTGGGAGTGGGAGTGACATAGGGATGAACTAGGATGTTGTGTAGATTAGGTGAGCGATACAACACCACTTTAGGAGGGATGGGAAGGATCTTAGGTAGCATGTCTCTCATTTTGGGTCATGGTGAGAGACAATAAAAGCCCTGACAATGATATGGTTCAGTTGTTCCAATCCAGGGTGATATTAGGTGATGGGGCGGGGGGGGGGGGGGGGGGCGGGGGGGGAGGTGTGCAACCTCTGTAGCTTTCTTGGGGTTGGTGGGAGGGTTTGTCGGTGGGGAGGGGAGGTTGAGGTTATGGCAAAAGAAATCTGTTTGTGGACTAGGTTGTGTGTGTGTGTATGGGGGGGGGGGGGATAGTGCCTGTCAGTGAAGGCCTTTGTGAAACCTTCAGCATAATGGACAAGACTCATCCACCTACAAGCTCTGCAATAGTGATCCCATCTCAAAAATCCAACAGAAACTCCAGTCCTTACTGAACTCCAGAGGCCCTTGCTGGAACCTATCTTCCAAGTCCATCTCCCTCCTCACCTCAATATCCTGCACGCTGATGACCTCGATGTTGAGTGCCCATAAGCCCCCCCCCCCCCCCCCCAATATCCTGCACACCCACCTTCTAAGTACTCCACAAAATCCACACATGCAAAGATCCTGGATGCCCCACTGTAGCTGGCTATTATGCTCCCATTGAAAGAATTTCCACTCTTGTTGATCAATACTTCCATCCAATGATCCTGAAATGTAACCTTCCACATGAAAGGTACTAACCAGTTCTAACAATCACCACCCCTTTATTTCCTGGATCCCCGCTTGTCACTGTTGATGTCACCTCCCTATACACCAAAAAGCCCTCATGCCCATGGTTAGTACCTCTCACAACATCCATCAGACTCTAAATCCACTACCTCATTCCTTATACACCTTATCACCTACATTCTGACACATTAATACTTTTCCTTTGAAGGGAGATTATACACACAAATCCATTGCCCAGCCAGTGGCACCAGTATTGTACTACCTCCCCCACCCCCACCCCCCCCCCCCATGCCAACCTGTTTATGGGCTATCTAGAAGAAACCTTCCTAGCCTCTCAAAACTCCCAACCTTTGGACTGGTTCAGGTTTGCTGTGATATCTTCATGATCTGGTCTCAGGACCAAGACAACTATCCTTATTCATACACAGCTTCACACATTCTCGCCCATGTGCTTCACCTGGCCCTTCTCAACCCAATAATCCATCTTTCTGGACGTTGACCTCCTTCTCCCTGATAGCTCCATCCACAACTCTGCCCATGTTAAACCCACTAACGCCGAACAGGACTCCTATTTCGACAACTGCCATCCCTTCCACACCAAAAAATTCCTCTCATACAGCCAAGTCATTAACAGATGACTTATCAATAAATGTGCATCCCCCTTGTCACCTATCACCATTCTGAACTGCAATGGCTGAACCACATCCATCATCAGGGCTTCAATTGTCATCATACCCTGCAATGCGGGGCATTCTATCCAAGATCATTCCCGCCCCTTCTGAAGTGGTGTTCTGATGCCCATCCAGTCTACACAAGATCCTAGTCCATCACTATGCCACTCCGAACCCCTCGCCACAGGTATCACATCATTGGTAAAGACCAACACCTGCTCAATCCCTCCACTCAGCTCTTCCTACTTCAGTCCTTTTACAGGCTTATACTATCACATCAGAGGCCAGACCAACTCTGCTCCAAATACTGCACAGCTTTTAATGTCAGTACGACTACCAACTAGCTCAACACCAGGATGAATGGCCACCGCTAAACTGTTGCGAAGTACAAGTTGACCATCCTGTTGCACAACATGTAGCTGAGCACGACATGCTTGATTTCAATGGCTGCTTCACAACCCAGCCATCTCGACCCTTCTCTCAATCTGTTTCTCTGAACTACACAAATGGGAGTTATCCTCACAACACATCCTTCGCTCCCATAATTGTCCTCACCTCAGTCTCCAGTAACACACCGTCCCCACATCCGTCCACTCAACGGTTTCTCCTTTCTCCATCCTGTCACCCCCTCCCAATTCATGTCCCCATATCAGCTTCAGTGTGCACCCACTCCCACCGTTTTTGATGACCGTGCACCACATAACAAGTTGTGCACTTACCGCCCCTCTTTCTTGCATTCCTAGGTGGCAAACTGGCTGCCTCCCTCTGAGCCATTAGTCACCCATCCCCCAATTCCTCTCTCTGCCTCCCATTTCTCTCACCATCTATCTACGCTTTCAAACACAACTCCAACCCAACACAGCACTTAAATGCAGCACTATCATTGCTCATCCAGCTAGCACCATGTAGGTACATATGGGTGTGTGTGTGTGTGTGTGTGTGTGTGTGTGTGTGTGTGTGTGTGTGTGTGTGTGTTTACTACAGATCAAAAAAGAATTACTCCAAAATCTAGCAGATTTTCTTTTCTTTTTGTGTGGGACTATCGATGACTCAATGCTTCTGCTTTTCAGTGAGTGTTCACCTTCATTTCAAAGTATTTATACAATCATGGATATACATAAAAAAAATTGTGATACTGACACATGTATGCTATTTGTCACTGAAAGGCAAAATTAAAATAACAGAAATAATCTGATTCTAACGAAGCTTTACATGTGTTTGCTTTGGTCACATAAAGCTTGTATTTAGTTACTGTGATGTTTCTGTAGGAGTTATGGTGTGTTGGAAGTACATAACAAAGTCTTGTAAGAGATTAGTTTGTTTTCCAATGTTAACAATACTTTTATGTAATGTGGAAGCTTATTGTAAAACATTCAACCTGCTTCCATAGAGTCCTTATTTGTTAACACAATGACTGCCATGATGTCAGAAGAGAATGCAGCAGTGGTTCGTGACTGACACTGTGTGGCCTCCGGCAGCCACACACTACATTATCTTTATCACAGTACATACTGCAGTATTGTGTATTAATTTTTAATTCTTGATTTAGTTGTTGCTGGTATACAGGGAACCGGGTCGATTATCCTGTTCATCTCAAATTTTGTTTTTTGCAACTTTACATGCCATACAAAGATAGACTGTACTAAACGAAGTGGAGTGTGTGGCTGCTGGCAGGCAAACCTCAACAACTGTCTGAAGCAGTTGAAGAAGTATGTCATGAAGCCTGCCATTCTCTGATGAGAATTAAGCCTACAAAGTCGAATATTATCAGCAGAGAGATGGTGACTATTCGGGACCTAAGAGTGTGCCCTGAGATTGCTGTCTTACCTACTGACAAAGGCAATGCTACTGTTGTTCTTTCACACGACTTCATTGAGAACATGCAAAGCCTGCTAGATGATATGACTTCTGCAGGAGGATCAGTTCTGACCCCACAAAGAAGGTGGAGAACAAGACTGGAGCTCTTCTCAAGGACGTAGATTTACCAAAGTGTGGCACTGAGAAACTGCTACCTGAAGGATCTGAACCACCAAGACTTCATGGACTCACGAAAGTCCACAAAGATGGGGTGTCATTGCTTTTCATTGTCTGCACCATTGGAGCAAATACATATTTGTTGGCAAAATACCTAATGGGCATAATAAACCCTTATGTGTGTAAATGCCCTCATCACATTCACAATTCGGTGGATTTTGTAAAATGCCTTGATAACTTCAGAGTGAAAGACTCAGATATACTGTGCCTTTATAAGAATCATTAGAGCATATTGGTCAGAAATTTGATGAGAAGACCACTAACCTTTTCAGGCACATCATGACACCATACATTTCGTGTTTAATGGAGAATACTATGAACAAACAAAAGGAGTCTCGATCGCCAGCCCACTCTTGCCTGCGATCACAAATTTGTATGTATATGGAGCACTTCGAGGAGGAAGGCCTGGTGTCACACAAATGGAAACCCATGTGTTTTTCTGTTATGTGGACAACACATTTGTCATCTGGCTCCATGGAAGGAACAAACTCCTTGACTTCCCAACTCTGTACATCCAAACATCAAATTCACTATGGAGACTAAATAAGACGGAAGAATACCATTCCTGGATGTCATGGTCAAGATAAGGGGTGATGACACCCTTCGGCTCTGGTGTGTATTGGAAGAAAACACACTGACCTCTATTTACACACAGACTGTTGCCACCATCTTTCGCAGAGGAATGGGGTAATAAAATCACTTCTAGACAGGGTGGGCACCATCTCAGATGCAGAGTGTCTGCCCTTTAGCTGGAACACTTTAGAACTGTATCCCCCCCCCCCCCCCAAAAAAAAAGGTTACCCAGAATGACAAATAAGGAGTGCTCTCCACCCCCCACAACAGTACAACCTGTGGAGGTGGAAGAAGTTGCAGAGGAAGAGGCGGCCACTATAAAATGTGAACATTGTTGGGAAGCATCAAAGATCATCTCAGTTTGTGGAAGGCCAGTGTATACCAGATTCTGTGTCAATGTGGAATGACATAAATTTGACAGACAGTGCGCAATGTTGAAGACTGCTGCCGAGAAGAAGATTGTTGCCGAGAATACCAGAGGCACACTTAACTGATGGGTCCCAGCAAGTCAGTGGTTGCAGAGCACTGTATTTACAAAAATCACATGATCATGTACTAACATAACAGAATCTTGGCACAGACTTCCAAATATTGGGATAGTGTCATTACAGATGTCATAGACATTTGCACCAGGGACAGTCTCATCAACTGAGGTTGTGGCTATAATCTTACCATGGTTTGGGAGCCAGCGTTGATAGTAATTAAGAAAACTCTCAGCAAATGAGCGGCCAGAGTGGACAGACAACCTACAACAATGCTACCATAGACGGCGAAGCTTGCATTTTTGTGACTGCTGACATGTGGCCATGGGTGCACACTGTAGGGAATGGCTAGTGCAGAGAGGAGATAGAGTTCATTTGCGTGTCCTCAAGAGCTCAGTTTGTCAGCTCACCTGACAATGGCGACATGTCTGATCACCGAAATATTGTGTCCAATGGACAATATGAACTTGCAGTATACGTATGGACTGTTCAATCAACAAATTTGCTAGAAGAAACTGAAGAATCACAAGCATTTTTTCCGTCCTGCAACACCCAATTTTCCCACATTAAAGGGTAAAGAATACACAGCACAAATGTGAAGCACTGTTGTATATGAGTTTTACTATTTGGACAGCAACATAACTGACTGCGGCAGAAGTACAGACGACATAAAAATGCAGTCTTACAATGGAAGCAGAAGCTTTCTGAGAGGCAAACATGTTAGCATCTAATTGATGTTTAAATGTCTGTGAGTTTGCACTGGAAGTATTTGTCTGGAGTGCAGCCTTATGTGGCGGTGAAATTTGAATGTAACCTTATAACTGGACTGGAATGAGGATGATTAACTGTACAAACTAGGAGAGAGTAGCAGCTTTTGAAATTTGGTGCTACAGAAGGATGCTGAAGATTAGATGAGTAGACTGGACAACAAAACTGTGCTGAGTCAACAAATAAAGTTGTTACTGAATTGGACAGGGGAGAAAAGAAATTTGTGGCACAACTTGACTAACAGAAGGGATGGGCTTGGTAAGAAGCACACTGTGGAATCGGGGAATAGTTAATTATGTAACGGCGGGAGGTGCAGTACAATAAAAATTGTCAAATGGATGTAGGATGCAGCACTTACATATAGATGAATACCCTTGGATAAGATATATTAGGGTGGAGAGCTGCATCTTTAGACTAATGTGACAGTAAAGTTAATGAGTACACTCTCACTTCCCCCTTTTTTTTATATAACAATGAATGTTATGTATTCTGATGGTAACTGCTACAGTAAAACACTAAGTCAGTCCAAATTTGGTCATTATCTTCAACATCATTAGTAACTTGACATTCACTGCTGAATAAAGGTCTCCTCCACGCATTATAGTCCTCAGCTACACACATGCACATTACTCCAGCACATATTCTAATGTCATCTTCAGACATCCATTTATGACGGGTGTGGGCAAATAGTAGCCTGTGGGCTGCATGTGGCTCAGTAATGCTTTCTGTGTGGCCCATGAAGTAAGAATTTTTATGTAACAATTTGTATCTTTTCTGAAATGCAAAGTTAACTAATTAATGCGTGCAATCATTTTATAGGGTGTGGTCCTGCACTAACCTCTGCTTCCACAAAGTGGCTCCCGAGCCAAAACTATTGGCCATCCCTGATTTATCACAGCTTCCCAGTCTTTCCTTACCTCTTGGAAGCTAACAAGATAGTTTACAGTCCATTTACCATCTAATTGCCCAACTAAGAGGTCCACCCAAATCAATTTAATTTCCATTACAGCTATAATTACATCATCATCTCCCAGTCTGTTCCTCGATTCACTCCAATACTCCACAACATGCGTCACTTCACTACTTGTTGGGAAACGTTCAGTATTTTGTTTCCACAATGAAAGTCTCTCCCTAACTGCTCCAAGTCAAAACTAGAAACATACACTGACTAAACATTCCTTTGCAGACATGCAAGCAGCTTAGTTCTTAAAACTCGCCTGTTTATTGTCAGCACTTCAGGCCGTTTTAACTCTTATGTTTATTTCTTTTCTTGTCAATTCAGGCATAATCCTCAATTGCTTGAAATACTAAAAACTTCTCAACTGGTTCATTGTAAATTTTTACTAAACAAAACAATTTTTGAAAGGTGGTTTTTCACACACAATATCATGATTCACTAACACTCTTTCAGTCTGTGTAGTTCAATAAATGAATCTGAAACAGATATCACCACCACCACCTCCCTCCTCTTCCTCCTACCACAGTCCTGTTTCATATGTTATGGTTTTCCTAATCTTGATATGCCAATTACTTCTTTCATGTGCATCTTGTTCCACTAGTGCCACCGTCTTCTAATTCTTCAGGACACACGTCAGCTATGCAGTTAGAGGCCTGTCTCTCCCACCCTTAGCTTTCCACCACTATAAGTAAGGGAGGAAGTGGTAGACACAGGCACAAGTGTCTAAAAGAACATGAAGCTGTGACTAGTTACTAACAGAGCAAATGGTGCTTCAAAATTAGCAAGCAACCTGAATGTAGCAGGATTGTGTAAAGGGGAGGGGGAGAAAAAATCTCTCTGTAACAGATTCATTTCTTGACCTTTACAATTATCAAATGTGTGTACCATATTTCCTTTATTGTTTAGAACTATGCCTTCTTCACTGATAAACTACACTATGTGTTTCTGTTTTGTGTTACTGATATTTCTTAGTTTCAATTGTTTCTCTTATTAAATTTTCATTTTACTTTCTCATATTTCCTTTGGCACATTTTCAAATCGTTTTGTTCATCTCAGCATGCTGCTATCATCATTTGCTTTCAACCATGATCTTTCTTTAATAGTTGCCCTTATTCCTTTTGAAAGTCTGTCTTAATTTGCCATTTTTGTTTCTGTAATACCTTTTGATAGTTCACTTTCTACGATGCAGAACTTCGTAAGGGCCACATGGTAAATGGGGTCCCACACTTTGGCTGGAGTTTGTAAATAGAACAGAATTCTGATGTCTTGCTTAATTAAACATTCAGTTCAAATACTCCTGCTTACTAACAAAACATTTAGCTGTGATTGTTGCTAGCTGGCATGGACTAAAAACTGACACACAAACTGACACACACACACACACACACACACACACACAGATGTCTTGCTTAATTAAACATTCAGTTCAAATACTCCTGCTTACTATCAAAACATTTAGCTGTGATTGTTGCTAGCTGGCATGGACTAAAAACTGACACACACACACACACACACACACACACACACACACACACACACACACACAGAGAGAGAGAGAGAGAGAGAGAGAGAGAGAGAGTGATTAGGGTCATAAGCACAAATCCTACTAAGTGTTTATTATTAATACAATGTACAGATTAAGCTTATAAATGTTTTGCTTTTACTTCAGATTGAGCTTATAAATATTTTGCTTTTGCTAAAGTGTATATTGACTTTTTCTGCATCCCTGAAGTACTTCTGTATGGGATTATTAAACATGGTGGATGGATGAATAAATTAATGAACAACAGTATTGTCATTGTTTGTTTGTGGTGCCAGTTATTGCCTGACATGGACACTGCATGACTAGATTACATTAGTTTGTTTATTGTATCTTTCAGTCATCTATCCCCCTCCCCACCCTCTCTCCCCCTCCCCTCAAAACTCTTGACATTATCAAAATAAGGTACAGCTACTTTAAAAATAGTAAATTAATGAAAAATCTACTTCATTGTCCTATGTTACCCAAAGTTATACACCACAGTGATATTTACATAATACAATACACAATGTGTCTGTTTACAATGAATTTCCATGGAATTTACAAATGTTCACTACAAAAAGAAAAAAAGAACAGGTTGAGTAATAATATAAGTAGAAAGTTAAGCACTTATGTCATTGAAGAACCATTGTTGTATATTTTTTTAATATTCAGTGACAATCCTCATTACAATGTTACACTGGTAATAAGTTTACACTAGCCTACATATGCATGTAGTAGGTCAGCATGAGAGACAATCCAGGTGGATGACTGCAGCCAGCAAGGCATGGAGTGTGATGCACTGTCTTGTTGGAATTGCAGAAAGATGTGTTGCCTGTAGTCTTGACATTGCAACTCTTGCATACTTGGAAAGATTCTGGCAGGCAAGACATGGGGACTCCAGCACTCATGATGGCTGGCTATGCAGGCAAAGAAATGGTACCAGCATTATCACTTACAAACGTCCATGCAAAACATAAATAAAAAAGTTTTGGTGATCTTCTACATGCATTCTAATAAAAAAAAAACACCATAAAATTCATAGTTTATCATCGGAGCACTCCATATTGTTTCAGTGCGCAGAAGATGAATGCCTACATGCTACTGTTTACATACTTAACAGTAAATATAACAATCTTGATTATTAATTGCAGTGCAATCACTTTCTACTCTCCACTTCTGAAAACTCCATTAATTCAAAATGGTTCAAATGGCTCTGAGCACTATGGGACTTAACTTCTGAGGTCATCAGTCCTCAAGAACTTAGAACTGCAGGGAAGGTTGGCTAACTAACCTAAGGACTTCACACACATCCATGCCCGAGGCAGGATTCGAACCTGCGACCGTAGCGGTCGCGCGGTTCCAGACTATAGCGCCTAGAACCACCTGGCCACTCTGGCTGGCTTCCATTAATTCATTCACTCATACTTTACATCATGTATATCATTTTCCAGCATAAAACAATGGAAAATCCAGGATGGATTAACGAAAATATTATGAAAAAACTAGATTGCTACTCCCACATAGAGGAGATGTTGAGTTGCACACAGGCACAAATAAAAAGACTGCTATACGTGTGAGCTTTCAGCCAAAAACCTCTTTCCAATGTAGAAACCCCCCCCCCCCCCCCCCACACACACACACACACACACACAGAACCACTGTCTCTAGCGTGCACACTTATACAAATGTATGTATGTTTTCTACATTAGGAAGAGGCCTTTTGGCCAGAAGCTCACATGTATAGCAGTATTTTTGTTGTACCTGTCTGCAACCCAACATCTCCTCTACATGGTTAGTAAGTAGCTGTCTATCTGTTTCGTAATATCATCCGACATAATATGTAGTCATTGTTCCACGTAACTCTCTCTGCAATGTCACAAGAAAGGATGAAAAATTAATATTAAACAGTAACATGTATTATACAACTCCTTTATAAAATCTACCTATTGCTGCTCTTAACATTTCCATTCACTCACAATATCTTTAATTGTATTGAAACCACTAGCACTTCCTGGTATGTCCTTTTTAATGGCCTCATTACCTTTGTAATATTACTTTATATTACTCATAGAATGTGTGCCATATGATTTATCACATATAATGTGCATGATAACAACTGCATACTAGTATACTCATGATATGGCGAACAGATAGTTCCTCCTTTTATTATCTTCTGCTTCTTCCACCTTGCTTTCTACAGCATTTCTCACCATCTTTTTCCTCTTCATTTATTGTCTTTCTGATTTCAATTTCGTTTCTCTTGCATCTGTCATCATCTTTCCTCTTTTTCACTCATTTATTTATTTTCTTCTTTTGTACCTTGTAATTGAATGTGTTGATGATACAGGAATTTTTATTCCGATGTGTCATGAACAGTGGTCTGTAGCAAAGAATGTCAGATCACTATGATTTTGCCATCCAGTATTCTTTTACCTCAAGGTCTATGGCAGCTGACCTGGCCAAAGATAAAGGGTATGGTCTGATGATAAATGGTTCATAGTCTTTCAGCTGTAATACACATTCACATCCCATGATTAAAGTGGAGTCCTTTCCAAATGAAGTGTAAAATATATCAAAGTGAAAATGGCCTTCCCTTGTTTGCAGGGAAAACTGAGCTTTTGATTAATTTCTCTTCCAGTTAGCATTTTTGTTTGTTTGACCCTCCTTCAAGGCTTGCCCAATTTAACACTGTCAAAATGTCTCCCATTGCAGTTGCAATATCATCTTCATTTGTAACAGTAACTCAATTTTATATCTTCATTACTGTCACTCCATTTTACAGCTTTGTTTCTTAAATGTAATTTTCTTCTCCTTCACATAGCATAAACTATGCTTTTGGGAAATAATTTTAGCTCTGCTTGTATTCCATCAAGCACAAAAACTAAAGATGAGACACTATGAGGATGTTTTGTTCAAATTAAAATTATGGACTGCAAACCTCAGAGACCTTTATGCTTTTTTTCCCTCCGTATCATTACCAACAGCACTGCTAATTCTGGAATGTTACACAGGGAAGGTTGGCTATTTCTGCTAATTACTGACAAAATTACAATAAATGGCTGACATCTCACTTGTTTTATCAACACATTACTGGACAATCCGATAAATTCAGTTTCCATGACTAACATCAACCTCTTGGTAGAATAAGTCTTCCTGTATTTTTGTGACCTGTCTTAATGGTCCATTCTGAGCTGGGTCTCAGTCTAAACCTCCACCAATTTAAATATATGCTTCCCAGAATGTTCCACACACACTGCCTTGTATTGGCACTCATATTGCGTAGGTTATCCTCCCTTTCAATGCCTATTCCATGTTAATCTATGCCTCATTTAATGTTCTCTGGAAATAGTGAACTTCACATTTCCAGTGTCCCAGCTATCTCCTTCCTCAGTCCCAGCCCTTTTGTTTGGAAATTCTCTTCTCATGATTGACAAAGTCTAGTGTATGTAGCAGTAAATAAATGTCTTCAGTATATCTACACAGAACCATCATTGCTAAAATCTATTGTGAAACAAAATTATCAATTAACTTTTGGTCTTTCACTGGATCCTCAGATACACATTTTTGTGCTAATGTTGTTTTACATACTATTTCATGTGCCACAGCTACATAAATAAAGTACTGGATTTAATAATTTTGACTTCACTTCCCAGTGTTTGATGGACAACCAGTACTGGCACAAGAATACCTCTTGCCATTTGTGTGGTTAACTTTTGCAGTTTTGAAACTGCACAAATTTGCTTCTTCCACAGATATCCAGAAATCTAACATCACAATCTGAGGATGGTGCTCTTATATTATTCTTACTTTACAATTCTGTTCTGTTACAGCATGTTCTAGATCCCTGCCCTTACGTTTTGCAATCTTCAACAGATTTGCACATGGACTTCCTCCCTTTTGTTCTCAAATGGTTCTCATCTGTTCCCAACTTTTTCCATAAAAGGGATTACATCTCTGAAACTTGTTGTACTATCTAATCTGACAAGTTACCCAACATCATCTGGAAATTTTGATTTCTTTCTGCAGTAACCATCTTGTCACACTCTTCCACAGCAATCTCCTCTGAAACCTTTCTATTTCCTTTGGCTCTTAACAAATTTCCTTTTGTACTTGTTCCTGTTCTACACCTACATTCATTAAGTCTCTGCCAAGTACTGTGTGAAGCACAGCAGAGGGTACTTTCTACTGTATCATGTATTAGGGTTACTTTCCATTTCATTCACATAAGGCGTGTGGGAATAATTATTGTTTAAATGTCTTCATGTGAAATTAGCCCATCTTGTGATCATGGTCCTTATGTGAGTGAGTGGCAAGGGGTTGTAGTGTAGTCTTAGGTACCTAACTGAATACTGGTTTTAGAAAGTTGGTAAGCAACTTTTCACAGCACAATGAACCAAGTTTTCACAGTTTTCAGCATTTCTGTGACTTTTTCCCGTTGACATGGATTAAAAAAATAATCTGTGATCATTCATGCTGTCCCTCTTTGTATAAACTCAATCTCCAGTTTTAGTCCCAATGGATATTACACTCACAAAATATTCTGAGATGGGTTATACCAGGTATTGTAAACAATCTTCTTTGTAGACTTACTGCAATTTCTCAGTATCCTCCAATGGACCAAAGTCTGCATCTGCCTTATCTATGACTGAGTCTATACGATCATTCCATTTCATATCCCCACAAATTGTTAGAAACAGAGTATTTACATGTTAGTTGACTGACTAACTGTGTCTCGTTGACACTGTAGTCACAAAATACTGGGTTTTCTGAAATGCACAATTTTACTTCTCTGGACATTTTAAAGCAAGCTGCCAATCTCTCCACCATTTTGAAATCATTTCAAGATCTGACTGAATATTTGAGCAGCTTTTTTCGGATACTACATTATCGCCAACAGAAAGTCAGATTACTATTTATATTGTTCCTCAGGTTATTAACATACAACACAACCAGCGAGAGTCCTAGCACTATTCCCTGCTGCACACTTGAAGTTATTTCTACGCCAGTCAAAGACTCTTCATCCAATATAATATTCTGCATTCTTCCTGCCAAAAATTCCTTAACCCAATCAAAATTTTGTATGATACATCACATGAGCAGACTTTAATCAATAATTAGTAGTATGAACCACATGCTTTTCAGAAGCGTCCAACTAATAGCTTTAATTCATGCTTTTCAAAATGTCATGTGAGAAAAGCAAAAGTTGTTCATGGAATCCATGCTGGTTGGCATGAAGGAGTCATACTGTTTGCGATACTTCATTATGTCTGACTTTGGAATTCTCTAGAACAGATGTATATCAGTAATACTGGATTGTAGTTTTGCGGATCAGTCCTGCCGTCTTTGTAGGACTACTGGGCATAGTTTTTTGTTTCAGTTATCTACGGTATATTATAGAAAAAGAATATCTAACTCAGTGGCAAAAGCAGTGGTGTGCAAACAGCTAATGTGCAGGTGATTTGGGAGCCAGCCACAGTCTACATGATCGTACTGCCCTTTTTTATTACTTAAGTGACAAGCACATACCCAGAAGGCATGCATCAGGGCAACCTGATGGGTAGCCTATTCTACCTACATCTGTCCACAACTGAGCTGATGGGTGACAATAGTAAATCTGATGAGCTTTTGTGGTCCCTGGTGTGGTGTTGGAACAACATACTCTACTACAACGAACCACTATCTGAAAAAAAATCTGCACAAATTTTGGTATGATTTCAAACTGGTGCAAAATTTGATAACTTGTTTTAAATGTTGATTGATTCCAGTTGTGATTAACTGATGTTATAAAGCATACAACGTAGGGGAGTAATTCTCGCTATGTCTTTAGTATTCACTAAGCCACACATGCATTCAGAGTTCCGAGTTTTTAGAGTTTAGCGCCCCAACAACAGTGAGGTCATACAGATGGAGTGCAAGCTCAGATTTCAAAGGATGAGGAAGAAAAAAGGCTGTACCCTTTTCAAAAGAACTATCCTGGCATTTGACTGGAGGTATTTAGGGAAATCACAGAAAATCCCAATCTGGACAGCTGGATGGGGATTTGAACAGTCGTCGTCCTGACTCTGAGTCCAGTATAATAACCACTGTACCACCTCACTTGGTAATAGAGGACTGGCAAAACTGGGTTTCTGAGTTGGGAAATGGTAAGTGCCACGAGCCCAATGTAACGCCGTCAACCCAATGTAACCGTAAGCTCTGCACATGCTTTGGTGGCCACTGTGCGATGCATTGGGTACAACCAGTACGTGTGTGTGTGTGTGTGTGTGTGTGTGTGTGTGTCAGGGGGGAGGTGGGGGGCTGTCTCTAGGCGAACTTCTATATTTCTAGGTTCTCATGGGAACACTATGCTTGTCGCAGCTTGAAAGATACACTAGGCTTACTGAATGTCACAGACATGGCAAGATTTACTCCCATAAAATATCCTATTATTGCAAGCCAATGAAACAACTGGAATCAGTCAACTTGTATGAAAACCCAGGGGCAACAACTTTTAGGTATATGAAATGGAATGATCTAATAGAGATCCATCATAGGTAAAGCACCTGACAGACTTTGGTTCATTGTTAAGATACTTGGAAAGCGTGATCAGCCTAGAAAGGGGATCGCTTAAGAAACATCGAAGCAGTCCACCCTGTCCTAGAATATGGATTTCGTGTGTGGAGCTCATTTCAATTATGCCAACATGAAATGTTGAATGTATACAAAGTAGGGCAGCATGAATGGTCCAAGGATTGTTCAACCACAGAAATGGTGAAAACCTGATGGTGGCAATTACTTGAAGATATAATCAACTATCCTGTGAAACTCTACTTATCAAATTTCAAGAAACAGTATTAAGTGAAGAATCAAGGAACGTACTACAGACACTCCCATTTATTGCTCCCAGAGGAACTGTGAAGATATCATTAGACAAAGTGCAGTGCACATAAAGGCATTTAAGCAGCCATGTTCCATATACAAATGGAATGGGAGGAAACCCTGCCTTATAGTGGGAAGTGCCCTCTGTCATGTATTTCACAATGAGGTGGCCATCTTTTCCTGTTCCTTTGTATCTCTTCCCCATGACTTTCCCTGCAAGAGAACTATCACTATTTCCCATCCACTGTACTTAGCAACCTCTCAGCATTTCTAGTGGCTTCACTGAGCTCGTGGTTGCACTATCTGATTCCTTTCAGTCCATCTGTTAATTCTGACAGACACATGTTCCACGACATTTCTGTTGATTTCCTGAATCTCCTATTGACTGCCTATTTCAACCTTTTTCATTGTGTCAGCCAGCTTGATGATGAAGTGGCTACTTTTTTATGTTGGTCATAGTCATTGTTACACTTGGAAACTGAGTAACACATCACATAAAATTTTAAGGGTTTGCTGTGAAAAATGTGGTCACTGCCTACTTTATGTTTGGTTCCCTTTAGATGATATATTGCTATGTACGAAATGTAGCTAACATATCAAAACATATGAAAATTTCCATCACTATTGTGGATGACCTCTTGGTGTGCAGCTACAGTGCATTTTATTCATTCAAGATGTTTAATGAATAAAACAATGGAAAATGCAGGATGGAATATAACAATATTATGAAAAGGATAGTTGGTACTCACCACATAGCAGAGATGCTGAGTCGCAGATTGTGCCTATCTGTGACTCAGCATCTTTGCCCGAGTAGCAAATATCCTTCTCATAATATTGTTTAATGAATACTCAACATAAATGAAAGTGCAGTGTGAGAAAGTTTGTAATATTTCACATAAATGCTGGAACATTACAAGCAGTTGCAGAAACAAATGTAGGGATGTGTTGACTAAAATGGGTCCTACTTTGGAGACCATCGCAAACTGAGTAGGTCTGCTATGTAAAAAAAAATTGTCTGCAGTTTCTTTTGTGTTACATTCTAATAGGATGCTTTCTGGAGACCATGAGAAAAGCCTGCAGTTCATCTACTTGTTAACTACAATTGGTTTTGATGAATCTTCTCACAGTATGAGGACAGAGTTCCAAAAACCGAAAAATGGGGATTCACTAATACACCAGTACAAATAGATAATCTCTTTGTGTGTTGAAGTATAATTTTTTTCCTTTGATACTGAATCCACAAGCATATATAGGTAATTTACGATCACTTACAATAAGACTTCCTACCTCCGAAATTATATGATGTTCAGACAGACTAGTTCATAAATTTTCCTCTAGTACTTGACAGGCTTGCTTTCTTTTTTTTTTTTTTTTTTTTTTTTTTTTTTGAAGATATTAACCACTCTACAATACTTGTTAACACCATAGTATGCAGATGAAGCAAGGTGATTTCGCTTGTTTTCTATCTAAGGTGTTGAATTGAAATTTTCTGTGAATTTCATTTCCTTTAATAATGCCTTCTTGAATCTGAATTCAACGTAATAAAGATGTCTCCCCTGACAATGTCCCATTAACCACAGGAGTTTGCTTATACATAATCATCTGGCAATATAGCTACTTAAATTGTATTACTTGTCCTCCGCTATGCACCATTTACTTTTTTCCATAATCGGTTGTTTTCACTACATGGGAACATTTATTGGCTTAATTGGGTTTGATCTAAGAAGCCTTTTGTGAATTAGTATTTTACTTTCTTGCTCAATGAATTGTGGAAACTTAATTACCAAGATCAAATTGCACGAATAAATATTCTTAAAACTGTTTTTCCAGTTAATACCTTTTAGTGGCTCTAAACAGCTTTGTAGTACATAGCGTTTGCAATTCACTGGTATCACGTAGAGACATGAAGAACAAACCTTACAGTGATACAACAACTTGAGCAGTTGTAACTGCAGTATCAAACATGTCTTTGTCGATAACACATGGCGCTCCAGTCACATCTCTGCGGTAGACAGTACATTTTAACCTCCTGCCAGTATGCCTCTATTAAGTCCCGCTCTCTCCAGCACTCACCATCTCTGAAAAGTGGAGCTTCAGACACCACCAGAAGACACTGACTGTGCATCAATGACTGCATTCAATTGTTCTGATGGCAAGTCTAAGATGCTGCACACTGAGTTCTGCCCCCTCACCCTCAGATCGATAGAGCATGACACTGATAATATTAATAGCTGGCCAGTGATTGTAACCTATAACCAAGCAAACAAGTTTGTATAAAGGCCAATTCAGCTGTTGATCTATCACAGCACCACTGAATGTCTCATAGCATTCTCAAAGCTATGTATTTCACATGTATCAACTTTAAGATATTTAAAATAAATGTGTTAATATTTTATTCATTTCGTAGATGTCTAACGTGTTTGACTGCTGTGTAAACTACGGACACAACAGATGCACCTAAAAGTAAAAATTCCACAAGTGAGAGTTTATTTTGAACACACAAACCTTCCGACTCCATGACACACTAGTCCACGGAGATTTTTTAATGCAACAATCGTGTTAACCATACAAGAAAAAAATAAACTCAAACAAATGAAAGTCAGGCTCCAGTGTCTGAAGACAGTGGCCATATGTGTAAGTCTTTGCCCGTGTGTTTGTCTTTTTTATTTCAGAAGACAGAGTGTGCCCGAAAGCCGCCTCTCTGTGGAGAGTGGCAATCTATCCTTTTCCTTTGTTATTTAAAAAGAAAAAGTGGGACAAATATTGGTGGAGGAGGTGGTAAAGTCTATGAAATTCCCAATGAGATTAGATAAATTTGAGTACTACCACTAATAATAATAATAATAATAATAATAATGAATCACCAGCAATTTAATTCAAGCAACATAGCCATCTACAAAGATCCCTCATGGTGGTCTATGTTACATTAATTTGACAATAGTTGATTGTTTCTTCCACATCTTTACTACATGTATGTATGACAGTGTGGTATACAGGATGGTAATGGCCGATTTCAGGAATAAACGATCCTGTCTGGAAAGCAAAAAATGATTGGGTATGCAGACTACCACTGACCTAAAGGGTACAGAACGGTTGACAAGCACATGAAAGGTGTACATAACCACTTCCTAGGTGTTTGAAGTACTATTCTTTACAGCAAAATAGTTTAAATATTCAATTGTGTGTGTGTGTGTGTGTGTGTGTGTGTGTGTGTGTCACATGTCCTCCTATCAGCATGGCATTTTAGGTGATAAGTATTGGACATCCTCTCCTCCCAATATTTCAATATAAAATTATATTACTACATGTTTGATGGCAGTGAATGACAAATGGGGGAAAAACAAACTTAGGTAACAGCAGAATGCAACTCAAGAATTACAAATGCTTCCTCAATATATTAGTGGATATGCAAAAAATGTGTAAATAAAACGCTACAAACTTATTTAGACAAAACTGTCATGTTTAAAATAATTCCAGCAGAACATAAATACATTTATGTTATCTGGCGTTCAGGTAACAAATATTTTAACAGCAATGTGAACAGATACGAAATTCTTCATGCATGCGTAACCTTTCACTCACACTCTCATATCTCCTAGTCACACATGCCTGTCACTTTCACAATCACAGAATCACTTTCCTCAGAAAATTCTGTTAACAAAAATGAACAGAATTCACAGCACTGTATCACATCACATTCCTTCCATATACACTGTCTGCTCTTAAATTGTTCCTTGAAAATAATTCAAGTTTTATCCTTGTCTCCACAGTGTGCCTTGCAGTCAGCGAAAAAGACGAGCAAAATCTCGAAGTGCATGTGAAACAGCTTTTGCTCCTTCCGCCCTGTAACAAGATACACACATTTTATCTCCTCACATCTGAAAATAATTAAAGAAAGAAAATTTGCATGCTTCAATGCTTCTTACCTTGTCAATGAACGATGGAAATCCAGAAGCTGTTTAGGTGTTGCTGTAACACTGCCCCCAGGATTATGCATTGGCAGAGCCTTGACCGCCTCTTCTAACCACTGACCAACAGCCTGATGATCACAAGGGACAGTGAAATTTTGCTGTTATTATGTGAATTTTTTAATTCTTTGTCTTAATAATGACTGACATTAGCTGTTCTTGTTCTCTCTCTCTCTCTCTCTCTCTCTCTCTCTCTCTCTCTCTCTCTCACACACACACACACACACACACACACACACACACTTGTAAGACACACAAATACAAAGAAGGACAATGTTCTTTTTTTCCACATTCATAAATAGCTAACAACTATTGTGAAAGAGATCTACGGGAGAAGTAACTATTTAACAATATGCCAATAGCAAAATGAGTGATAGACATTTACTGGCAAAAGACTACCTCAGACAGCAGTATTTTATAAGAGAGATTATCAACAAATTATGGAAACACAGAGCTTTAGCCAATTTTCAAAGCACCAATTATTGAACATAATACATTATATGATAAACAATAACCTGCAGTGTAAGACTACAGCAGTTTTATAAAAACAATGGACAGCAGTTTCCTCTTTGAACCTATTGTTTCTTTGTACTCAATCGAGATGAATTCTCCGAATAGCATCTCTTTTAAATTGATGCAAATTATTTTTCTTTAATTATAAGAATGTGTGGTGTGTGTTTCCTTTAACTATTGCCTTTTAAGATAACCAATTTTTCATTGTGAAAATGTATGCTTAATGATAAAAAATTGTTAACAAGGGATCATCTTAATTTGCAAAATAATTTATTAATGAATATGTTATTATAGACTTCTACACAATCAAAAAAGTCAAGTTAAGTTTAATAGTGAATACATCACAGAAAACATAAAAAACAGATGGAACTGCTGTCTAATGCCAAAGTCCAATCAATTTGCATGACGTTGTAGCATTGACTTTATAATCATCACATGTCCATAAAACTTTTCCAAGAAAATAACTACACGCTAACAACTGGCCATTTCAGTAGTGCTGCCTGATGTAGCACATAACTGTTACCTACAGTTACAAGGTTAAAATAAAATTACTACAGAATTCATTACTCACTCCCACACAATTGTTTCCCAAGGCTCGTACAAACAGCTTTATTGAAGATTTAATCATAATGTCACTATAATTCTCATGGCAAGAAAAACAGAGAACCAACTTTGATCACAAGTTTACAGAAACTTCTTTGGCAAAATGACCTTCAGCAATGTGCATGTCTGAGCAATGATCTCAGAAGTGAACAAACTGTCTGTGCCAACATATAACACTTGTTAGAACTGTTGATGCTATAACTACTTGGCATTCAAATTGCACTGGAGAGAAAAAAAAGGTTCTACGAGTTTCTCTCATTAAACGATAACTTTTCTCAACATTTAGTGTTTCCTGAAGCTGCCTAAGCAATCTATTTGAAATCCTGAACACCTCAACCCCCTCCCTCTCAAAATTTGAATTTACAGCTTTAGGGGGGAGAATTTTTTTGGCAGTACAGAGTGCTGGACACAAACACAATCTGTAAGAAGCTCTGAATCATGGATGGGCAGACTGATATTTTGGGCTCTCAACATCTCATTATTCCATTCTCATACATGTTGTTATGTTTTCTACTGAAACTGTAGAACAAAGTAGATAAAAGGCTAGCTCTGCACTACAGCATTAAATCTGTGCTCTTTATTTTCATGAACAAACCATGAGAGATCTGCAATTTAATTTAACATTCTATTTTTGGTTACTGTAAGCTGCAGCCTGTTAGGTTAATTTGTTTTAATTGGTCTTGTATTCCTGTCAAGCAGTAACTTTGTGTACCTCCTATTCGATTTTTCTTGCTGTTGCGCATGTACACTTGAATAAATTTTAAGTACATACACTTACTCAGCTTCTTTAATACATGAGGCAAGAGAAATTCAGACACAAGACATACTTTACTCTAAACATTCTTTATTGTTTACAATTTTCTCCTTGTGCAACTGACTAACATTTTACCCATTGTACAGAATATGGAAATATGTCTTCTGTCATCTTTTCTTTCACAACTTTCTGGTCCCTAACACTCATTACAGAAATTTTCTAAACTAATTACATTTGACAGTTCATGGTGTTGTGGTAATGTAAGATATTCCTTGTCTTCTGTGTTATGTTTGCAGCTATATAATGACCCTTAATAAGAAAAAACTGATGTCAACTTTGGGGTCTCAGAGATGCAAGCATTAGCACAGCGTGATTTACACACACACACACACACACACACACACACACACACACACACAAAATCAGTGTTACATCTGCATATTTTGCCCTTTTCTGTGCCAAAGGCAATGTAGATCATTTTAACTTCTAGTTTTGCACTTGTCATATCTGTTACTCTCAAATGCAGATGGACTGCTGATAAATTTTGTAAGTGATTAAATGCATTCTGAGGCTGTGGTTAATACTCCCACCTGCTTGAAATGATACCTGGAAGATGTATGTGAGTGAACTGCACACATAATTCTAATTAATTCCTTTTGTGCATAGTTAGTTAGTTTGTTCCATTGATCAATAGCACAGAAAACCGTTATGATGTGGAACGTGTCAAATGCACAAGAAATGCGCCCCTCCCCCCCCCCCCCCACTGTAGTGATATACCTAAATATTTCTATTATCTATCCCATTCCCTTAAACGGCACAAAATGCGTATATTATATCTCCAGATTTATTTGCTCATATTCAAGAATTCGTTGTCAACGAGGTATGATTTCAATTTGTTCTTGAAACTATTACTGCTGTCTGTCAGGCATTTTATTTCATCTGGTAATTTATCAAAAAGTTTTATAGCAGCATATTTTACCTCTTTCTGTGCCAGAGATAGGTTAAGTAAAGGATATTTTATGCCTCGGTATAAGTTACCCCAAAATATTATCCCTCAACACATCAGTGAATGAAACTGTTTTACCTTACTGATTTTTATGCCTCTGAAGATGGCAATTATTTTTATGGCCAAAGCCGACAAATCTAAATGTTCTAGCAAGTCTATTATAGAGTTTTCCCAGCTGAAGTTTTCAACTAGAAACTTACAATTTTTACCCTGTTTATTATTCGGTGCACTAAGTTAATAGCAGGTGGATATTTCTGACTGCACATAACTGGATGTTCTATATCCCTCCCTCTCCCTTTCCCACTTCAAAGTTTAAAGTTACACCATTTGTGCAAATTCAGTCAGTAACTCTGATGCACCAGAGGGGCTCCTTCTGTAAGCTGAGAAGTCACAAAAAAGACCTATCCCAACACTCTCATGACAGTATACTTTCAAAGCGTTCGGTTTTCGCAAAAGTTGAGCCTAGTGCCATTTTAAAAGCTTTTTAGAGAATACAACAATAGAGACACGTCAACTAAAAAAAGATAATCATATTGTCATTACAGGCAGCAGCAACAACAACAACAACAACAACAACAACAACAACACACATAGAAATGAAAGCAATACATCCCTGTGATGTTTTCAAACGTATTGCGAAAACTACTTCGTACAAATGCTGTTATCACAAACATGCTAGTGCAACATGGTCTGCCACAGATGTCTTGTGTAAATCAAGAGATTCCGCACTACAATTCTGAGCTAAGGAAACTGTGTGATAAGTTTACCTATGTGCATAGGTGACTTTTAATACAGACACAAATTCAAGTAGTACAGTCAACTTGGAACTCAAAGTGATGTATTAAGCTCACACAATCTTTTAAATATAGTAAGCCCAAAATATTAACACTTGTGAAAACATAATAGCAAATGAGAAATGGGATTCTGTAGACCAGGTGAAATAGTCTGATGACAAACAGAAAAAGTTCTACTCAACTCTGTTGAGTTGTTATGAATATTGTTGTCCAGTCACAAAAATGAAGAAGGTAGCTAAGCACTGCCAAAATGGAAGTAATCTGAGACTAAAACTGATTAGGCTCTGGCACAGTATACATGATCTAAATACGCTTTATAAAGCCACTGCTATTCAGGTTTTTAAGGAAAAATGCAACTGGGCATAGCAAAGTTTTAAAACAAACTGCTAACCTGAGGAAGCAGATTAACTGCAACACAACAGAACTGTCTGACAACATAAGTAAAGGATCTTCGGAGCTGATTGAAATGTGTAAAGGTCCCAACAAGATGAACACACAACCATTTAGTGGAAGACATGACAGAAATATTGTAAAAAAAAGGTGATTGAAAAGTGTAAAGGCCCCAACAAAGTGAACAGAGAACCATTCAGGATAAGGCATGACAGAAACATTGTAAAAAACTCGAGATACTATATGTAACATTTTTAGCAACTGCTTCACTTCTGCTGACCATTCAACCCATATTATAGAAGCAGAGTCACCTAACTCAGTTTACCGAATTTGAATTTGTGAAAGGGAATGAGCGGGAAGTATGCAAGGCAGTACACATGCTAAAGAAAAGAATTTTCATCTTGATGGGATGGTACATACAGTGCTATTACTAAGGAATCTCTAAACCTCTTTCCTATCTGATTAAGTATAGCATTAGAGGAAACCCGTAGCCAATTGTTCTAAAAATGAGAGCAGGGAAAACAGTGTAAAAAGGGAAGTAAGGAAGATGTCTCCAAATATTCCCACTTTTAGTTAGATGTTTGAAAGTGTTACCCTTTCCCAGCTAAGTGCCATTTTCACAAAACACAAGCTGCTTGCAGATTCGTGGCATGGTTTCAGAAAAGAGCTAAGTGCAACCACTGTCATATGATTAGAAATTCAGACTGTTGGATCTGCTGTGAAAAGGAGTGCAGGAGGAGCTTTTTTTAATTTGTCTCTAAGATTTTCAAGAAGTCTTCGACAGAAAAATGGCACGCTTGTAGAGTTGTTCTATCTGTAGCCTTCCATAGTTTTTATGTTATTTCTGTTTTTGTGAAACAACTCTCCTAGGTATTTCATTACATACACAAAAAAAGCTTTGCATCACCTCAGTTCCAAGAGTTCTGGAACCTGTACAGAAAATTGGAATAGAGATCAACATAGACATCATTTCCGCCCTTTTTATTGCTCATGAAAACCACACATTGCATGTTGTACCACCATACAGCGAGACCTTCAGAGGTGGTGGTCCAGTTTGCTGTACACACCGGTACCTCTAATGCCCAGTAGCATGTCCTCTTGCATTGATGCATGCCTATATTCTTGATGGCATAATATCCACAAGTTCATCAAGGCACTGTTGGTCCACATTGTCCCACTCCTCAATGGTGATTCGGCACAGATCCCCCACAGTGGTTGGTGGGTCATGTTGTCCATAGACAGCCCTCTTCAATCTATCCCAGGCATGTTTGAAAGGGTTCATATCTGGAGAACATGTTGGTCACTCTAGTGGAGCAATATTGTTGTCCTGAAGGAAGTCATTCAAAAGATGTGCACGATGGGGGCACGAATTGTTGTCCATGAAGACGAATGCCTCGCCAATATGCTGCCGATATGGTTGCGCTATTGGTTGGAGGATGGCATTCAGGTATCGTACAGCTGTTACGGTGCCTTCCATGACCACCAGCGGCATACATCTGCCTCACATAATCCTGCCCCAAAACAGTAGGGAACCTCCACCTTGATGCACTCGCTGGACAGTATGTCTATAAGGCGTTCAGCCTAACTGGGTTGACTCCAAACACATCTCTGATGATTGTCTGGTTGAAGGCATATGCAACACTTGTAGGTGAAGATAACATGATGCCAATCCTGAACGGTCCATTCGGCATGTTGCTGGGCCGATATTTACCAGGCTGCATGGTGTTGCGTTTGCAAAGTTGGACCTCGCCATGGACGTCGGGAGTGAAGTTGCACATCATGCAGCCTATTGCGCACAGTTTGAGTCTTAACACGACGTTCTGTGGCGGCACGAAAAGCATTATTCAACATGGTGGCTTTGCTGTCAGGGTTCCTCTCAACCGCAATCCGTACGTAGCGGTCACCCACTGCAGTAGTAGCCGTTGGGCGACCTGAGCGAGGCATGCCATTAACATTTCCTGTCTCTCTGTATCTCCTCCACATCCGAACAACACTGCTTTGGTTCACTCCAAAACGCCTGGACATTTCCCTTGTTGAGAGCCCTTCCTATCACAAAGTAACAATGCGGACACGATCGAACCGTGGTATTGACCGTCTAGGTATGGTTGAACTACAGACAACATGAGCCGTGTACCTCCTTCCTGGTGGAATGACTGGTACTGATCGGCTGTCGGACCCCCCCTGTCTAACAGGTGCTGCTCATGCATGGTTGTATACATCTTTGGGCGGGTTTAGTGACATCTCTGAACAGTCAAAGGGACTGTGTCTGTGACACAATACCCACAGTCAACGTCTATCTTCAGGAGTTCTGGGAACCGGGGCGATGCAAAACTTTTATTGATGTGTGTAGAATGTGTACTGGGGTAGTTCTCACATGTCGACGTATACCATTTCGGCTGTGCAGGATTACAAATGATTTGAGCTAGACAGTGTTTGTACTAGCTGACAGTCAACATCAAGTGTCAGCTCTTTCAATCTGGAATCTTCCAACATGAGCTTCATGTTTTGATGAATACTGCATACTTTCACATTATGGGTACTAGCTGTATCAGCTAGAACACATTTCTTGAGTCATAACTAGCAGAATTTGGATGTCCTATTTTCAGTCCTGGATGTTCAGTTTTTAATGCTTGGCACATTTCATCTTGATTTTCCAACACCAGTCGTTTTTGTTTACGAAACGTCAAACTATTTTCCTTGACAAACAAAATCATTCCTCCCAGGCAAAATGCATGTCTTCTCTGCTGTAGAATTCTATGACATAGTTCATAACATGTTCACTTAGGACACACCTAGGTCTCAGATTAAAAGTTGCTACAATACCACATTCTGTAACTAATTGTTTTGCTTTTTGCACTAAATAGTTTGAGGCACCAAATTAATTTTCAGTCCTTCAAATGCTGCAATATTTCAGAAGAAGTGCCAATATTTGGATCTTATCACTGCTTATGGTGCTCTTTCAACTGCATGAAGATTTCAGATCCCACATTTATTTCAGCCTCTGCATTCTCTCCCAAACTGTATATCCATTTACTGTATGTTTCCCCCCAATTTCACATTTTTCACCAGGGAAATCCCAAAGTATGCCAGACTGTAATTTAATGTAACTATAGCAATATTTGAGGCTATAGATGTATCCAATTCATCTGAGGGGTTATACAGGTTTGCAGTTCCCAAGTGTTTTAATGTAGATGGTTCAGCCACTGGTCCTTGTTTCTGTGTAAAATTTTATCATCAGTTTAAAAGAAGACATCTATTGAGATATTCAAGGTCAAAAGTTAAGGTGAGTGACCTTAAAAATGTACAATGTTTCAGTTAAGTCATGTTGCATATCATTTACCTGCAGCCTGGACCTCCTGTAAGATGTTTACAAAATAGAGCCCATAGAAATTTTGTCTTGACATCCTTAAGTACAATGCTCATCGAAACATGTTACACAGTCAAACTCTTCTCTGTCACAGAAAGCCAATCTCACATGGGTTGATGTTTGTACAAGGCCAAACATTATTATTGCCATTTAAAAGTTTTGTTTCTTTGTGTGGTGTGTTTACTATAAGATACAGAACATGTTGAGCTAGCAGCAGAAGTGTTTAGCACAGTGTTAAGACAGTTATAAGCCTTGCAAACGAACCTCAAAACTGTACATTTGTGGGGAACACAATGAATGCTTTCAATATGAAACACACAGCTGCCAATACCACAGCCATATGTCATGCATAGTTAATGGGGAATTGATGGTATTGCCCCTTCTGTGCTCAACATTGCCCCTTCTGTGCTCAAAAGGTAACTTCTTTGTTTTGCTGGTCCAAGTGTAACATGCAGACTTGCTATCCAATTTAAACAATGTTCCACTGTCAAACTCCACAGTAGTCAAAGAGGCATGAATAGAATTTAACTAATACAAGAGTGACAATGCTGTCCAGTTGCTGGTTTTGGAATTTAGAGTCCACCAAATCCTCACACAGCAAGATTAATCAAGTTATAGGAGGCAGCAGTCACCTTTGAAGATAGAACTAATATGAAATATAGTTACAACAGCCTCTCAACTGACAATTGTATGTTGAAGGTATATTGTGACATTCAACAGTGTCTGGTGCACTGTGCGTTCAGACATACTTGTACTCTGCCCAGCATTAAAGTCTGACATTAGTTCGGTCACAGTTTGTTGCCTGTCCTATTTCACCAGTCTGCCCAAAATACGATGTTGACACCTGAACTCACAGGCGGCCGCTCAACCCCATGATGTCTGGATGTGGCTTCCCCTTGGTTTCGCTACTTGTTGAAGATACCCAGCACACCATTCCTCGAACACCAGACAAGTCATGCAGTTTCCAAAATGTTTGTGATGAACCTCTGGGCCATCACAATCTGCCCTCGGTCAAACTTAAATCGATACTGCACCTTGCCCATTCTACACACAGACAGCATGCTCAATGATACTATATGCACCGCGCATGTGTCTGACTAGCAGTCATTCCTCAACAGGTGATGCTGCTATCACCTGGATGGGTTTGTGTCAATAGTAAATCAGTGGTTATAATGTTCTGGCTATCACTGTATATATCTGTACAATACTTGAACACATTTGTTCCTGGATCAAAATTCTCATGACAGGCTGGACACAGCACATTATCCTAGATGAAGGAGTCATCTACAGACACTGAAGAAATGTCTTGTGTGTCCCAGCAGTGTGTAACAGGATCATTGCTCTTCATGTTAATGGCTTTACAGATAGTATTAGTCACAATCTCAGACTTTTCTGAAATGATGTAGTTTCCTTTAAGGAAAATTTCGGCAGTAAAAATAGCACCAATACCTAGTTAGCTCTCAACAAAGTATCAACCTTGTGCAAACATATAGAGGTTGCACAAAGTAATTGACCCCTGTCCACAAACAAATTCTCATCCCTAGCACTGAGAATGTCTATTCAGTTGTTCTGATAGTGCTGCTGTCTTAGACAACTGTTGCCCAATTTATGTTGGAAGAGGCAAATGAAGAAGCAAAGTCTCATTAGAATGTGTGAAAGACAGGGTTGCAGTAATTGCTTGCTATTCCAAACTCACAACAAAGAAAAGAGAGGAGGAGGGGGAAAACATCATGGCAACTACTTCTCAAGGCTTCACTGCTTTGGGAAATACACCAAAGATACATAAATATGACCATCGCTCAAGGTTTCGGTCTTAGACCTGCTGCAAATGGCCAACTACTGCCTACAAGGCAGCAAGAGGAACAATTTATGATTGTGGGACATGCGATCAGCATATCGTCAATCCCTTCAGCCGTTATTGCCAAAAGATGAATCTTGATGATGCCACTGCTTTTATGTCCAAGCAGCTCCTTATTCGGCGCCTTGGGTCTGAATGGACGCCGCTCCATGCCTCCCTACCTCAGAAAAAATCTGAGGAGGTACCAGGAATTAAACACAAATCCTTCCCCACTGAAGGTAGTGAAACTAACCGTTTTGCTATGGAGGCATTTTACAACGAAGAAGGAGAAGAAAATTTTACATGAACGCAATATTGACCAAAAGGTTGTCAGGGGATGGACACACAATTTCCATGTGACCCATGTGCTTTATTTTACATTTTCAGTATATAATAAGTGATGTCACTCGTTATACTACTTTTTTTTACCCCTTTTTTTGTCTCAAGAGATTTCCCTCCGACAGTGCATCATCAGACTTTTGTTTCGGTTGATGCTTTCTTTATGCCACTATTAATTCTTTGGTACCCTAGTGAGAAACAATTGATTATGAATATCTACCTTTGTCTAATTATTGTTGTACTGACATCAGTTTTCTGCTATGCAGGCAGGTTGTTTGTGCCTCTATTTCCTGAGGTCCATTGCTTCCTTTGTAATGTCGCTGTATGTGCTGCGGTCCTGTACATATCCAGGATCTGAAATCTCTCCTTCCCTTCCACATAACTATTTAAGGCTGTTTTTATTAGCTTCTTAGCCTCTTCTTTTTTAATATGCCCAATCCAGTTTCTTTTCCTTCTTTTTATTACATTCAGTAATCCTCTCTGCACTCCCACTCTTCTCAGCACCACCTCATTTTTCAATCTAGCCATCCAACTTTTTCTTTGCAGCCTCCACCAAAAAAGCCTAGTTCTATCTTTCTTCCTCGCTGTCAACATTTCAGCAACACATAGGATACACCTTTTGAAACATTTTATTAGACTTTTCTTCAAATATTTGTCTGCACTGCTGCAGGAAGCTCCCCTTTTCTTACAAAAGGGCCTCTCTGCCATTGCTTTTCGGTTTTAATTTCTGTGGTCTTCATCCAGTCACTTTCTATTCTGCTTACTAGGTATTTAAAGCTTTGCCCATGTTCTAATATTCCTTGATTTTGCATTATCTTCACCATTTTATTTCCTGCTAGGGCCACTACTTTAGTTTTTGTTGTTTTGATTTTCAGTCTGTAACTCCTTCCTTTAGCTTGAATGGAATCCACTACATCCTGTAATACTTTTTCATCTGTTGATTTAACCCTTTAACTGCTCTGGATGTGTTAACGCGTGCCTTTTTACCTGTCCCTGTGTGCTCTGAATGTGTCTACCCGGTATTCTGAACGTATCTATGCATACCGCCTTAGTGGCACCTGTGACCTCCTGACATGTTGATACGCACTGCCGCTTCTTCCCCTGTGGCCTCTGGCAGCGTTAACGCGCCCAGTCGTATATTCATGCCGAGCGCTTAGTAGCTGTTCAGCGTTCCGCCGGCACAGTTGAAGTCTCGTGAGTGTTTGATGCTGTATTCTTGTGCTGCAGTTTTCGTCTACACTTTTATTGACTGTTGATGCTGTTAACGTTATGAGAAGAAAATGGCATGCAGTCATGGTTGTACAGGTGAAGAAATCATCGAAATTCTCACTAGAAGCAACAGTGAGAATGAAGTTTTTGACAGCGATGATAGTGATTATTCTTTGACTGAATCTTGAATTAACAGTCCTGTGCCGAGTACTTCAGCTGGAACAATGCATCTGTCAACAAGGGAGGGATATCATTCAGAATCTGATGGGCCTGAGAGTGATAATGAAGTGCCAGTGGAAAGAGCTCGCTTTAGTGACACGTTTTACTGGAAGAAAAGTGATTTTTGTCCACTTATGCATGCGTTTGATGCTTCACCTTCTGGGCACAAGTGTGGTTTAGGGCCAGATTCGAGTGTTTTGTTATATTTCCTGACATTTTTAACAGAAGAACTGATGAAATTTGTAACAGATGAAACCAACAGATTTTTTATATATACGAAAGAAAATACACCAGAATCAGAGCATTCTCGTTTGTCCAAACGGAAAGAAACAGGTTTTGAGGAACTGCATTCCTTTGTCGCTGTTTGTATGCTAATAGTTTGTGTGAAAAAGCTGAAAATCAGTGACTATTGGTCCACAGACATACTCTTGAACACTGCTGTGTCCAGGGACCGTTTTCTGTTAATTTTAAGAATGCTTCACTTCCGTGATAACTCTGTCAGCAATAAGGAGACAGGATATTTAAAATTAGGTATATTGTTGATAAAATTTGCACAACATTTTGCAGCACATTTCGTCCGTACCAAAAGCTCTGCAACCCTCCAAAAGAAGTAGGTTTGGAATAAAAACATTTGTGCTATGCAACTGCCAGACGGGTTATGTCCTGGATTTCATTGTTTACACGGCCACAAATACTGAACTTGACTTCCACAATCTGGGGAAAAGTGGCGACATAGTAACAACATTGATGAAACCATTTTTAGGAAGGGGACATATGCTCTATGTCGATAATTGGTATTCAAACCACGACCTGTTCCTCTGGCTTCATAACCATGGAAGAAACACATCTGGTACTATTTGCAAAAACAGATGCAACATGCCAAAATTACGGAACTAAAACAAGGAGAAATACAGTTTATGCCCACTAACACAATCCTTGCGATGAAATGGTGTGACAAAAGACATGTGTGAATGCTGACCACCTGTAATACTGCAGAAATTGTTGAAATGGAAAAGACAAACAGAAAGACAGGTGAAAGATTACGGAAACCACAATGTGTTGCAGACTACAACAAGAGTACGGGTGCTGTTGACTGCTGTGACATGCTGCTGAGTTCAGTGCAATCAGTGCGAAAGTCTGTCCAGTGGTACAAAAAGTTCTTTTTCCAAGTAGTGGATCTGTGCATTTTAAATGCCCATGCTCTCCACAGAGTAGTAACCGGACGAAAAATGCAACTAGTGGAATTTCATTTGCATCTTGTAAGAGCTTGTTGAAGCTTATGCAAAAGAATGGAGGAAAGCTGGCAGAGGAAGATGCTCTGGAATGAGAATCCTCTAAGATTTACTGAGAGGCATTTTCCAAAGGCCACCGAGATGGAAAACTCGAAGAAACGTACGCAAATGCGTTGGTGTGCAGTATGCTTGAAGCAGAAAGTGCGCTGAGAAACGAGATACGAATGTAGAGCATTCTACATCCCACTGAGTGTAGTGCCATGTTTTGAGGCCTATCACACTAAACAAAATTATTAACCATCTATAATCACTCAGAAGAGAAAAGACATTGATAATTTTCTAAAAGTAAATGACAACAAAAAGGAAATAAAAATTATGAAAAATACAAAAATTGTATACAAAATAAAAAAAAAACAAGAAATATGTTTTTAACATCACCAGTGCCTACAAAGCCCAGATTAAAAAGGAAGATGGAAAATATATTCAGAGGGTGTAAAAGATACTCCAACACTTAGGATTTCTGACTTTGAAGCCATTTTACAAAAGTGTTACTGCACTCTCAAAAACACAAACTACATTTCTCAGATGCCATTAAATCTATTACATACGTTAAACATAAAATTAAAACAAGCGTAGTACTACATTGCTGATTTAAACAATCATCACATTTGTTTGCATGGCCATCTTCTGCAGCAGATCTAACAATTAATTATTGTTACCTTTGCCATCTTAATCTTACTGCAATTAATGAAGAAGAATTTCACACTAGACACGTTTCACTTTTATTTACAAAGCATCTTCTGTGGTCATTGGTGTTCTTGCTTCAAGTTTACATCCTTTGCACACCAATACTTTTCCTCTCTTCATTAGCGGAGGTTGACATCTAAAGACAACGTCTTTGTACACATATAGCTGGCAGCTTTTTTTGAAGTTGTCAGCTTTGTCTTCCGCTGCATTGGCACTAGCTCACTTCACTTATGGAAACGGCAAAAAAGACTGCCAGCTATATGTGTACAAAGACATTGTCTTTAGCTGTCAACCTCCGCTAATGAAGACAGGGAAGGCAGTGGTGTGCAAAGCATGTAAACATGAAACAGGAAAACCAGTGAATACAGAAGATGCTTTGTAAATAAAAGCAAAACGCGTCTGATGTGAAATTCATTTTCATTAATTGCAGTAAGCTTAAGATGGCAAAGCTAACAATAATTAATTCTACATATTGTTTATTACAGTGATTCTTAGCAACATCCACAGTTTCAATGCACATCATGTGTGTCCAGTAATTCATCTGCAGATTCAAAGCCACGGAAAAAGTATCGAGATACATTGTGTGTCAGTGATCACACTTCGAAGGCGAGACAGCTGCGAATGCCCTGGCTCGAGAAATATTCAGCACCTCAGGGCGTGATCGGCCAAGTGGTGAGCTCAGCTGCAGGCAACAGTCTGTGGGGAAAGCCATTAGCACAGGTAACAGGTTTAGGATGCCTCAACGGCGCGCTCGACATGGCTGCAGCAGCCAAAGGGTTAAGGGCATTGTTACCTGCAAACCTGAAACACTGTATTATACTTCCTCGAATTTCTACTCCATGGTCATTTAGAGGGCAGTGGTCAATCACACTTTCTAAGAACAGATTGAAATATTCTTTGGTGGGAGGAGTGGCCATCATTTGAGGCCAATTGAGGATTAAAAAGTATGGGGCCCAAGGTCGAATACTGACAAAAGTTGGGAGTGTGGTTTGATGGTCCCTTGCCCTTTCATAATACAACAAAATCCGAAGAAACACACAATGACTGACTGACACTGAATGGTTAATTGGACCTATTTGCGGAGTTACTTTATACACTTAAAAATGCCATTATCTGAAGAGAGAATAATTGTCATTCTGAGCAGGAACTACAAATACTCTTCAGCCCTCTTAATATTGATCCCAAAGAGATGAAGCAGGTAAAATGAGGTGCACAAAGCAGCTTGCTTGGAAGTGCACAAGCAGACATTCTTGAAATGAAAGTCTTTTGTAGGCTAGTTAGCAAGATTTATAAAACACTACCTCCCACTGCTTACAAAGTCCGCCATTAAAGGGGGAAGGTGGTATGAATACATAATATATACAGGGTGTACATAAAGTCCAGGAACAATTTTAATTATTCATTGCACAAGAACTAAACAATTTACAGGTGTCATTCATTTTGCATTTTGAAGAGAAGCTCTGAAAGTTGTTTCTACAAACATTCGATATGTGAACCATGAGTGACCCGCCAGATGTCAATATGGTAATCAAATTCTTACCATACCCATCCCAGCATGGCTTGTCGACTGTGGCAGTTGCTTCCCATATTCTCTCCCAGAGCTCTGCTATATCATGTGGTAGAGGCAGTACATACACCAGATCTTTAATGTGTTCCGGAAAAAAGTAACACAGAGTGCGATCTGGTGTTTTTGTTGAACTTCAACACACAGAAAGCTCGCTCCGTACCTGAACTTATCATGTTTGTGACTAACGCTGACTATCGGCAAATTACCAAACTATGCTGTGGCAGTATATACATTTGGGGGGGGGGGGGGGGGGAATCTTTTAGGGTTTCTCTTCAAAATGAAATATGTATGATATCTGTACAACGTTTGGTTCTTGTGCAATAAATAACTGAAAGTGTTTCCAGACTTTATGTACACCCTGTATCAAGGGCATACCCAGGATCAGAACTGAGGAGGGGGGCAGGTCATACTAGTCTCAGGAAACAAGGACTCGAGACAACATACAGCACTTCTTATTAAATAAAACAGTAAACCAGTGAAAAACTGCTTTTGATAAACATTTTAAATACAAGAATGCACTTGAACGATCTGAGAAAACATGCAGCATTTCTTATTAAATAAAACAGTAAACTAGTGAAAAACTGCGAATATCTTTGGGGGGGGCGGGGGTGTTCGCTGGGTACGCCCCTGCCCTGTATTATGTCAGTAAACTAGTGACCATATTGCCAAAATTATAGATTGTTACTGGAAAACACCAGAACAAACCAGCACTGAAGTTAGCAGCTGCTATAAATAATATGGCAAAAATTAGGAACAACAAAGCAAATGAATAACAATAACTGAAATACCTGGCTGGAACATTATGTAAAACAATGGAAAGAATCAACTCCCATACAACAGATCAATGTGTGGAGCACAGAAACTCTTTAACAGAAAACAGCATTCACACAAGCTTTTGGGCAATAGCTCATTTTCTAGCACAGGTACACACATTTACAAACACAGACATTCACAACACAGGCACCGGAACAGACACTACCGCGGTCATGGAATACGAGTCTTGCTTTTGGGTGGTTGTGTGTATTTTATGTAAGTAAATGATTAAGGTAATGCATTAAAAACATTCAAAAACATTCATACTTACAGTTCTGTCACTATGCATTAATTCCATGATAACATCAGCAACATCAGAGAGCATGTAGGAATGCAAGTAGAAGACACAAGCATGGATTAAATTACTAATGAGAGTCTGTCCATGTTCACGGATGATACCTTCAACAAGACTTTTTCGTATTTTGAAATCTGCTTCCTCCTGTAAACCAAACAATAAGTGTTCTTACATCACAGCATTTACAAAAACAAAGCACATTGCATGGAACAAAGATGTCACCTAAGATTAGCGAATGTCAATGGACATTATGGTTGGCCTTGATATCAACAAAAAACGAGACACACAAAGATGGGTGGGGATGGGGGCTGTAATTGTATACTTGATGGCTAACATTCAATAAAGATTGAAATTTCTCATAATTAGAGACAGAGCAGAGCGATCTGCATATATTATTGATGAGCTTTAATAATCAAGATCTCATTCAGTACCATTTATTCTTGATGACCGGTTTCAAATTGAAGACTCTCATCCTCTGAGCTTCTAAAAACTTGTTATATGTCCTGTTTCATTATGACTGCATCACACATGACATGTTGACATCATAGTGGATAATATGCAGCACATTCCACACAAGTTTGTTAAAAACAGAAACAGGTTTCGCACAAATAAAAACAATAGCTAAAAAGCATTCGGTGTACAGAATTCAACACCATTCTTCAAAAATTTTGGATTCACGATGTATTTCACTCATGTAAATGTAAACATGTGCACAAATATGCACTGTTCTATTTGTGAGAACCTCTTTTCATTTTTGAGAAACCTATGTGGAATGTGCTACATATTATACACTATCATGGCAACATGGCCTGTGTGACACAGCCTTTTTGGAACAGGATATCATTCAACTCAAACAGGTATCAGACTTGATGTGGAAATAAAGGACAATATTTCCGTTATAAATAACTTGATATGAAAACAGTTGGCATCTGTAGATCTCATTCACCCTTTAAACTTCAATAAATATTTCACTGTCTCTTACCTCTCGAGCTCTTCCTGAGTGTATCAGATCATAAAAAAACTTCATTACTGATGCATTGGCATCTCTATGATCTAAAGTGCATGCAAGTAATGCACATTGTAAAATAGAAGTCAATGCTGCACTTTGCAGAAATGCCACTGGTGCTCTCTGTAAGAACCTGTAATGTAAAATGTGGAACAAACTGTTACTGAAAAAGTTGTACATGTCAAAAGCATTAAAGCACTCCATATTCAGAGAAATTATATTTTTCAACTAATAGCCCCGTGTGTCAGTTTAATAATGATTCAGCACTACACTGGCATATATACATATTTTTCACAGCCAAAGTGATCTTTCATGAGAGCAATTCAAATACATGATAATATGGAAAAGCTTAAAACAAATGGGCTTGTCTTCATTGTGAATGTTGTAGTGAGGAACTAGACAAAACAGAGAGGGGAAAGCGATGGAGAAAGGACAAGGAAAATTCATAAAAGAATAAAATAAAATAAAGCTGTCATCAACAAAGAGGTTGGTTTGAGAACCACAGTGCTTTACTGTGCATCATCCTATTAAAAGTAGTATACTGTTGCCTTCCTACGATCTTTGATCTGACTTAGTCTGCCTGTTGCAGGGAGGCCTATGGTTTATGGTTTAACATGGGCATCTCACCATTTTTTTTTTACATTAACCAGCATTGTCAGAGATGAAAACTGACAGAGGAAAGTCCTAGGATTGACAGGGAATTGAACCAAAGGCATTTAGATCCATAAACTACACATTACAACTGAGACACATGAGTAATACGCTTCAGCCAGTCAATAAAGACCAGTAGGGAACTTCTCTGCATCAATATTTAACCCTTTGATTGCTGGAGGCACACCATCTGCTTAACATGCTGAGGCCCGTGGCATAATCCAGCTACCTTTGCTAAGTGCCTGTTCTTTGAGCCGCCGCTGAGGTCAGAGCAGCTCGCCCTGCCCCACTCGCCCTGTGCTGAATGTTTCTGGAGTGACTGTGACTCCAGATGAAGCACTCTGCCCTCTCACAGCTGATACAGAACAAATTCTCTCACTACATAGTTTCTCTGAAAATGAACTACTGCAGAATCAAACCAAATCCTTCAAACTACTTTCTAACACTAAGTAGTTTGTTTTGTTTACACGATTTTTGTAGCTTATGATGAAAGTGATGTGATTCGTTAGATTTACTTCAATTGTTTACTGTTCTTTCTTGCATACCTGTTTATAACATGCACATTTCTCTATGGGTTCCTCACTGTACTACCCGAAAAACGAATAAATTAAGCCACAGATTACTGTATGTTGTTTTTGTTGTTCAAAATGTCGTATTACATTGTTTATAGGAGAAAGCAACATACGGATCATCTTTCATATTGCACTATAACATCGAAATTTACTGTGAGCAATGGTAAGAACAATTTTGCTTCACTCTGTTAAATTTGTTTTGTGGCGTGTTTGGAAATTTCTCCATCCAGGCATAGATGCAGCCATTCTTTGCAGATAGTAGTCAGTGCTGTTACAATTTGTAATCACCGGAAGTGATTGATTGTCTGCCACAGATCTTTTTTCTTGTTGCATGTAAGTACTCAACAGATTTTCCAACATTTGAAAGCTGTGAAGTCTCTGTCTTGTTGTTAGCACATTAAATTCACATTTCAAAAGATTCAAAGTTATGAACTGTAAATTTAGGAATTCCTTTTACACTTCATGAATATATTTTCCATTCGGGTTTGGACTGGCACTGGTGAACTTAATATTTTTTTTTTTTTTTTTTTTTTTTTTTTACTTTTTTATAATTTTGTTTTTGTTTTCAAAGTTTCTTTCTGATAGCGTTCTTGTATTTGTTCCAGCATCTACGTGTTAGCATAATTTTCTTGGAATGCTCACTTGTTATAATGTTTGGAAAATGTCCTTGATGTTTGGAAAACGCCCTCCCACAAACCTTAGAGGATTTTTATCAGGACACCTTCCCCTGGCAGCTTTTCTGTGCTCTGATGCATGTGTTTCCATAATTTCCCTTACTAGCGACAGATGAAACTCCGATATCGGCATTTTATGACATGTTAGTGACCTGTGTAGGATATGAGCATTTAAAACACACAGGTCGAGAACATGAGAAAAGAATAGCTTATACCACTTCATTGTTTTCTGTATACATTCAGCAGAGCTAAGCACTGTATCAGAAGGGTCAATCACTACCAAATTCAAGTTATAATCTACACTGCTTTGTGGTTTCTCTTGGTGAATAAATAAAACCGAATCGTTTCATCAGCTATATATTTCATATTTCAACAGTTCTTCTGTAAAGAATAACATGAAAACTGACAAAATACTTGGCCCATTCCCTATTTGACACACACATCCCAATAGCATATCATCAAATGAGAGATTAACTGGCTGATAATCATTTTCTTTCCAGTCAAATTTATCACTAAGGCATGATATCTTCATAGGTGTTTGTCTATCACTTTCCGATTCTTCAGATTCATAACAACTAACATCTCTTGCTGGAATGTGAGAATGAACTGACACACCTGCTGACATGGACAGTTTATGACTAAAGCTTTCGCGTCTATGGAAGAGCTATCACTTTTATCAAAATCAAGTAGTTCATTATCACTGTTGTTCCTAGTGATAATCTCCACGATGTCTTCCTCAATGCACCCACAACGTCTTGGCATTTTCTTTGTAAAATACAGGATGCGAAGAACACTGATGTAAATTTCAATGAACAGCGAACTGCAGTGTGAAATCTAGGCTCACAACTGACAAAGAATCTGATGACAAGCAGGCGGCCAGAACTGCGAAAGGCTACTGAGATATGGGGCAGAAAGTCTGCTGTGCAACTTATCTCGTCATCAGCACTCAGGCAGCAGTTCGTCTATACGCATCTGCGCTAAGGAGCCGCCAAATGGGTGCGACTTAGCTCATCAACTGCACTAAGGGGAAAACTGGCGGCTGTGACTGAACACAACAGTAGCACCCAGGACACAGCAGGCAGCACGACGTGTAAACTTGTTAACAGCAGTCGAAGAGTTAAGCATTACTGCAAGTGTTTCCTTATCAATACTGTGTAGACAGTAGACACAGTTAAGCAATACCAAAATGTTTGAAGTTAAATTATTCAGAATACCTTGAACAAGTGATACTCTGTAGCTTATAAGTAATGGAAATGTGACATGTATTTTAGCTAAAAAATACCCACTCCACTTGATCATTATTTTCATTTTTTCCCCCGAGAAAAACTATAAAAAAATAAACATTAATAAAATCATTAAAATTCTAGCATTTCACACTTAAAAATTCTTTTATATCAATTTAAGTAATCGACAATACAAGTTACCACTTTATTTTATCTATTTTGGTTAGAGAACACCACAGCTGTTTTTGTAAATTGCACTGTAGGAAATACTGCAACCAGCCACAAATTTTTTCGAATAATTTTATTGTACCATGACTAGTTTCAAGCCTGAACGCATCATCAGATGTTAACATTGACTTCTTTGCAAGTTTTAAAATTTTGTCCTAAAACATAATAAAGTTTTTGATTACACAGTTTTTCATTATATATATCATTTTTGGCCCAACACAGAAACACAGAGATAAGGATCGAAGAAAACTTAAAGATATTACATTTTGCTAGAAACAGAGTACAGATGACTTTGTTTGAGGAATTAGAAATATACAACTTCAATAAACCTGATAGCAATGATCAACTACAATTGAAAAACCAAATGTACCACCAAAATTTCATACAACTACAACTCCTGTAACTTAAAATGTCAGAAATCATAATTAACTGGCAAAAATAAAAATCTTGATTGGCCATTAGCATCATCTATAAAAACCTAAATAATTAAATGTCTAACTGCATAAAATTATCAGTACTATAAAGCAGTAGCTTTGAAGTAATTGACAAGTGTGCCATATCTGTACACATATCACTTTCTTTGTCACACCAAATCAGCAGTTGATGTAAACAAATATATCTACCATCTTGTATTTATTTCAGTTCATTGATCAGGATGGACTGTAAAAGAAAATCAAAACTGTGTCTTATAATATGTAAAGGAGGGCTTTTCATCAAGTAAGTACAATGTATAGAGCATATATGAGTGTAAAAAATATGTAATCACAAAAACTTCATTATATTTTAAGATGCAAATGTAAAACTTGCAAAGAAACTAATGTTACCATCCAGTGATGAGCTCAGGCCAGAAACATATAATATACAATAAAGTCATTGAAAATGTGGCTGGTTGCAGTATTTCCTACAATGTAAAATACTAGTTACATAACGAAATAATTCTAGCAGAGGAGTTTCTAATGCTGCTAATCAATTTTTGTCCCTCTTGCAACACTTTCCTGGCTTTTCTCTAATGCATTTCTTTGCACCACCAAAGTGACATACATTATCTATTTTTGTAGTATCAATGCCTTTGCATTTGTTGCACCCTTTAGCGAGATCATAATAGAATACCTCACCTGCCAAACTGTAATATCTAATTTTTCTGCTTTGCACTTCTTGTACACTTATTATTTCGTTCATATTCTTACAATCAATGTCTTTTAGGAACTTCAGTCATTGTTAATACTAATTAGTTAATTTTGTCTTCTTCTTTCTTGAGCAGTTTCTTGCTTGCTGACTGTCTCATTTAGCCCTTTTCTCTAATTTAATCTCATCCTTCACTTGTTAAGTTTTCTTTCAACATATTCACTCTCTTCTATTATCAAGACGAATGGACTTCCTTCTTCTCATCTGTTTCTTTTCCTTACTGTTCTTTCTGTTTCCTTCTTTCAAATTCACAACTGGCAAGATCTCCACCTTTTTTATGTTTATGTTTTGGCATACCGTTAAACTTTAATATTTCTATACCCATTAAAATTCCACTTAAAACACGTTCAACACTTTAAAGAATTCACTTTAAATTTATTTCACTTGCTATAACTTTCACTTTTCCTTGATCTGCTCTACTCGACTTCCAAAAGTAGACTGATCTACAGAATTACACCATTCTGAGCTGGAAGATATCCCCAACACAACAGGATAATGAAACATTTGTGAACATTGGCAAACATTCTGGAAGACTCTTTGACACCCACATCTTCAAACCCAACCTCTGCAGCTCCAAACCTAAATCTCCAAAATGTCCTTCATGAATGGGGAATGGAAGGGTACCAAACCCAATGACACCCATGGGGGTAATGTGGCAGTTTGGAGAGTTATAGCAGCACGCACCATTCCTGGCTTCAACTGTAACTTTGGGCAAGTACCTATGATCAGCAGCGACAGCGTTACAGAAGACAACATCTCTTTCACACTACATTTATCTCTAATGCATAGTGCTTTGTATTACTTAATGTGAGTACTACATTTTCATACAATTTAACTTGCCATCCCAAAGATGTTTGCCAGTAACATTATATGTATGATAGTTTTAATCAGCATATTAATTGTGGACATTATGTTTTTGTCACTGGCAATGTGCTTAATATCCAAAGATGTCGATTCAGTTGTTTATGTAACAGATTATGTAATTTCATTTCTAACTTACATTATATGTGCTAACAGAAAAATAAATAACAATAAAGGGCAGTTTATGTCTGTGTACGGCATATTTCCAATAAATTATTTAGGCTTGTTGTCATCAGTGATTGAATTGCTGTTCACAGGTTTCTTTTAGTTGATGTGTGTACTTTACATTTTCCAATGTATCAGTAACATAAATGACATGCTATGTTAACAGTTATTACATATATACTAAGATTCTACTGCTATTTAAGCAGGACTATTAGTTTTTGTTGTGTTTACAAGGGAACAGAGGTTTATGTAAGAGTAATATCCACATATTATTTGTGTTTGGTCTTACTTTTTCTTCCGTTCTGTCACAAGTTGTTGACATCCTTGAAAGTTTCCATAGATCCTTTAAATAACAAGTGTGCTAATAATCAACATGTAAATAAATTATATGGATAATAGAAATAAGGTAAGAAAAGTTTTGGCAGAATGAAAATAATTTAGGGGTAAAGGATACCACTCACTTAACAGTAGAAGCCCTGAGTTGTCGACAGGCACACAAAATTAAAGCTTTGGTAGCTTTCACACAAATCCTTTAGTGAGCTACAGTTCATGGCCAAAAAATGCATGCATGTGAACCCAAGCATATGTGCGCACATGCAGTTGCACTGTTCTAGCTGTGACTAGAGTTTGGGAGGTACACTTGGGGGAGGGGTTATGTTGGGAGGAAGGGGGGGGGGGGGGGAGCAGTAGATGGAGAAATACAGGGAGAGTGGGAAAGGGGTAGTCAACACCTCAGAAGAAGGCAGGAGATGAGTGGGATAGAGATGTGGGAGAGACAGACAGTAGGAGGTGACAGTACAAACGAGGGAGAAACTGTCGGGTAGAGTGTGTGGGTGCAGTGGGTTAGTCACAAATGAAGCCAGGAGATTACAGAAAGAAGGATGTGTTGCAAGGATAACTCTTATCTGCATAGCTCAGGAAAGCTGGTTCTGGGGAAGGTCAAGATGGCACTAGTTATGAAGCAGCCACTGAACTCAAGTGTGTGTGCTCAGCAGTGTGGAACTTGCAAATGTTGTGCTCAACAGCATGTTCCATCCCTGGGAGATCAACTCCGCTCTTGACCACAGTTTGCCAGTGCCCATTCATTCTGGTGGACAGCTGGTTGCTGATCACGCCAACATAAAATGCTGTTTAGAACAGAGCTGGTATACGACATGCCTGCTTTCATAGGTAGCCCTGCCTCCGATGTGCTAAGACAAGCCTGAGAGTGGACTGTAGTAGGAAATTCAGGGTACATGAATTGGGCAGGTCTTGCACAGGGATATGATTTTTATGGCAAGGGATGAATCAGGATGTTCCGTAGGGCGAGTGAGTGGCAGAATACTACTTTAGGTGGTTTAGAATGTCCCTCATTTTCAGCCATGACTGTAGACAGTAGGAATTCTTACGAAGGGCACAGTTGAGATGCTACAGTCCTTTACCAGGGCTTCTACTATCTAATCATCATGCCCAGAAATGACAGATATCCTAGCCCCAATCCTCCCTACCCCTCATTAAGTGATATTCTGCCACACACCCAACCTACACATGTACACAGTATATGTATTATTCTTAGTTCATTGAAGGATTCGTCCAAAAGCTAGCAAAGCTTTCATTCCATTTTATGTGCCCGTTGACAACTCAACACATCTGCTATGTAGTGAGTGGTCCCTTTTACTCATGAATTATTGGTACGGATAATATATAGGGTGTTTCAGAAGTGACGGTCAATATTCAGCGACATGACAGGAATGATCATTTGAAACAAAAAAGTCAAGTAAACATGGGCTCTAAAATGCATACCTTAAGAGCTATGAGCAATTCCTGATCTTCGATACTATGAAACAAATCTCTTCTACTGCTAGCTCTTTGCTTTCCATACTTTGGGAAGTGGTAGTAGTATGGCCCAAAACAAGAAAAAAAGTTCAGTAAAAATTTACTCTAAAATGCACACCTTATGAGCTATGAGCTCTTCACTACTTTGGAACAAATATTTACTGGATTTTTCCCCCCTTGTTTTGGTCCATACTACTACTTCCCAATATATGGGAAGCGAAGATCCTGCACTAGAAGAGATTTGTTTCACATATTGAAGATCAAGAATTGCTCATAGCTCTTAAGGTATGTGTTTTAGAGCCCACGTTTACTTCATATTTTGTTTCAAATGATCATCCTGTCATACCCCTGAATACTGACTATCACTTCTGAAAAACCCTCTGTATACCATGAAACATTGTTGAAGCACATCCGAATTTCTTGTACATCTCTCTGTATTTTCTTTCATGGTTCAGAAACCTATTATTTCTGGAATTTCTCATCATGCTAAGTGATGCATTTTTACAGGTACATAAGATGCGGTACACTTCACTGGTATTTGGGTAGTGTAGTTGACAATCTTGGCGAGTGGTTCCAGTAAATTTGTTATGCAAACTGAGTATTCATATGGGTGTCAGAACCCACACCCACATTCATACCTGCACCTGCACCCACAAACAGGAGGATAGTTGTGACAAAGGGTGCAGAACGTATTGCAGGGAAAGAGGAGAAACTGCTGATAAAACAGTGAGAGTCTGTATGCGTAGAACTTTCAATCTAACTTAAATGGAAAACAGTGGGATGTAATGAGGAATAAGTTGTCGGATGGGGAGAGGTGAGGGGAGGGGAGCAAGAAGAAATGATGGAAGGAAGATAAATGTGAATTTCAAAAGTTTCCCAGAGAACTGAATGTTCAAACTAATTTCAGGCATGCAGCCAGTAGTCATTCAATATATTCTACAATATTTCAACTTGCCACCTGCCAGTCATCCTCAGGGAGCCATGGAAGACTGATGAAAATGTCCTCCACTACACAACATACAGAGCGCAGTGAATATTCAGAATATGCATCAGAATCAAGTTGGCAGGTGGATCACAGTACCTAGCAGCAGTGCCCTCGCTGGTGGGACTGCTGAACTCAAGCTGTCCTCTGGGTTGCCACTCAGTACTGTCATGGATGTACTGTGTCATCACTGATTAGAGCAAATCATGGAGATGGTACTGTTACATACCCTGTCCAACTGGTAGGTATTATCACAGTTTATCTGATTTTCCAACAGTAGTATTTCCACAGATTCTTTAATAATGGAGTCACAAGATGATGTTTCTGCGATCAGAATAATTGTTTTATCATACTCCATTGCTACCTTAAACAAAACATTACCAATAAAGGGAAGATAAGCTAAAGATTTTGCTGGCAAGTTCTCTCTTTATGCAGTTCTTGGCTCTTGGTTTTAACTGATAGAGCCCTGTTAATCTGCTGAGTACAATATCCAAATTGGTAGACAACCTTTTTATAGAGGATTTCAAGGAGAGAACAACCGAATCAGCTGCCTTTAAACCAACTGTGTTTTGGAATTATGTGGACAAAACTTTCATAATGTGGCCTCATGGAGAAGATAAATCAGTGGAGTTTCTACTACACCTCAACTCCATTCATAACAACATCCAGTTCACTATGGAAATAGAGAAAGATGTTATCTGCCTTTCTTGGATGTCTTGGTTAGCCAGAAAAACAATGGCTCTCTGGCAATCAGCTTATAGTAAGTAAACTCATACAATTTGTAATTACAAGTGTCAACTTGTCATACCCGATGCAAACTATGCATGTGCTTAACACACTTGCACACAGAGCTCACATGGTCTCAGATCTAGGTAACTGCCTAAAAGGCTTGCCCACCTAAAGGCAGTGTTCAGAGAAAATGAAAATTCTATCTGGCAGATTAACAGGGCTCAATCAGTTGAAACCAGGGATCAAGAAGTGGATAAAGAGGAGAACATGCTGGCTAAATCTTTAGCTTATCTTTCTTTTGTTGGCAACATTTTGTAAATTTCAGATGGTTTTCCACCCACCATCTAAGATAGAAGGCCTTCTGAGATCAGTGAAGGACAATCTCTTATTGTAAAAGGCTGGAATTTACAAAAACAATTCTGACCACAGCAACAGCTTTTTGGGACTCCATTATTAAATAATTCATAAAATCTGATGAAACTTGATAGTGGCCACTAGCTGGACAGTGCATGGAACTCTTTATCTCCACGACTTGCTCAAAAATCATTGAGACTCTTTTAGATTTGTCTAAGATCTTTGATTCTGTGAACCATTAGTAATTGAATCCAAATTAGGAACTCATGGCATAAGAGGTGTGGTACTAAATTTCAAAAGTTCTTACTTCTGCAAGACAATGTGCTAAACTATGCTATAAGAATGACGGGAAAATCAAGACAGGACTCTCACCTGTGGAGTCCCATAGGGATGTATTCTTGGGCCATTTTTGTTCTTTGTATAATATATTAATGACGTAACACTGCCATAAAATTTGATGTTTGTGAACTATGCTGACAACGCATCATTTATTATCTGAGGTTGTACTGAACAAATAGCAGCATTTTGAAACAATAAAGAGAGCTTTGGCCACATCACAGAATATCCAATACTGAATAAATATCTTAGGAGTAAAGGAGATCTAGGATTTGGAATAAATCCTTTCTTGAGCTAGAGTGTGTACACACAGAAGACAGTTGTGATGTAATTCTTGCTAAACTATAATCAATCTCATGTGGACACAATTAGCAAATCACTTCTGCAGCTGAAACACCAGATAAAAATAAATTTCTAGGCATTTTACTAGGCGAAAATCTTCCGTAGAGAGAGCATGTCAGCTACCTCTGTAATTGGCTACTGACTCACTAAAACAAATATAACAACTTACCCTGTCCTAAAATATATATACTTTAGCCTGCCCACATTTGAGATACTGGACTGAAATTTGCACTGAGGTTCTCACAGTCTACCTGTATAGGATATTCAGGTTTCAGAAGACAGTACACAGAATAATTTCTAATAATGGCAAATATCAATCCTGTACTGATTTCATCAAGTATAATTTACTGACTGTATGTAACCTGTGTATGCCCTTAAAATAATTATGTTTGTAAAAGAGAATTAAAAAATAAACACAATGAATAGAGACATTCATCATCATAGAGCATGAGCCAGATGAGATTATCAAAGATTAATGAGAAATAAAAGAACAAAAACAATCAATTTTGACAAAATAATTTAATTGGACAGATATAATAGATATTGGATTTATCTATCTAATTAAATTATTTTGAGAAATAAAGGAGCTACAGACCACAGCCTACTTCCTGATGGAAGATAGTTCTGTAACAAGTTGCGAATAGTATAACGCAACTCCATGGAAATCTTTTTAAGAGCAGAGCAGTTGTTAATTAAAAGATGGTTATAATCACTCAAAATTTTCTGAACCCCATTATTTATAGTGCTATTTTTGTATATAGTAAATCAGTGGCAGCAGATATTTACATAACAATATATAATGTGCTACTCATTATACACATTATTTATATTTATGGTATGATGATATTGTTCTAAAGACACAAAACATGATGAGTCTTTGATATAAGTTACCATGGACAAATAAGTAAGAATTGTTATTGTTATTATTATTATTATAGAAACTTGCTGCACAATTAAAACTTAGTGATGGACTGGAACTTAAAACAGTGACCTTTCCCAAGTGAGGCACTACCAACTCAGTCATCTGTGTGTGCAACACAACTAAATTCAAAGTTTCAGTCTTGATCTCTTTCCTATTGGCAGGGTTTCTTTCTCATAAACTCCTCAAAGAAACTAATCCACAACATGCACTTCACCCACAAGGTATTGCCTCTAGTGCAACTTCACAAGGTGCTTATCAATGAGGAAACTTACATTCTTAAGAACTCATTACCCAAAGCAATGGACACAAACATTAAACCTGTCATTTGAGAGCAAAGTTAGACAAGACTTTTAGCGAAATGTCTCCTAGGTTGTAAGCAATGCTCAAATAAAAGTTCTAGCCACATAATCTCAGAAAGGGTACCAAACATAATTTTTGTAGGAATAAGCAAAAAATCTGAGCTCTTTGCACATAATGATGTGTGTGAGCCAGTGGTCATGCAGTAGAAGACGGCTGTTGAGTACAGACAACAGTAAGTGCCAAAGATAACTGTTACAGATTGGTAAGAAATGGTGACTCCTGATGCCGTTTAGCAATGAAATCCTACCTTTTGTTGTGTGTTCTGGCAGTAGTGGTCTTATCTTAAAGCAAGAATGCAAACATATAAAGAAACAGGCCCACTCACCTATTCGAAAGACGTTAAAATTATAAGAGATTTTTAGCAACGTATTTAAGAACCAGTTAAAGGATAAAAACATTCTTACAAATGCCCAGAAACATGACAAAACAATTATCTCCATGCAGTTACAAGAAATTATTGAGCTGGTAAGTAATCGCCAGAAGCTTTCCACAACAGCACAAATTGAAGTACTATGCACAAAATAAACAGATCTTGAAACCACAGACATACAGCCCAGAGTTTTCATTGTATGACTTTCATCTCTGCAAGCTACTAGAGAAGTAGAGAGAGGTAAAGAAGAGATGGAGCTTAATAGCTAGTTGTAGACAAGTGAGAAAAATGGCAAGGTCACAGATTCAGAAAAGTGGCAGAGCGAACAGCACACAAGCTCAGATTGTCCCTTTCATGGAAACCATCCTCACATTTGCCTTAAGCAATTTAGGGAAATCATGGAAAACCTAAAACTGGATAGCCAGAAAGGAATTTGAGCTGTCATCCTACAAAATACAAATTCAGTGTAAATGGATAGATAAAAATATCTACTCACCACACGGCAGCAGTGGAAAACACACACACACAAAACTTCTACCAGGTTTTGGAGCCAGTGGCTCCTTCTTCTGGCAGGAGAGTTCAAGGGGAAGGAAGAGGGAAAGGACTGGAGAGGTTTAGGGAAATGGGTAGTTCAGAAAAGTCACCCAGAACCTGGGGTCACGTGAGACTTACTGGACAGTATGAGAAGGACAGACAGACTGACTGCTGGGGACTGCACCAGACAAAATTTGAAAACCTCAGAGCTTAATGCTGGAAGACAGGGTAATATGTAAGACAGAGATTACTACTAAAACATCATGCATTAATTAATAAGATTGAAAAGCTAACTGCTTTGTATGTAACAGAGGTGGGAGGGGGGACAGCGGACAGGCAAGTCAGAGAATGAAAGATGTACAAAACTAAAATGGAGTGAAGAAAGGAGTAGTTACTGTGAATAAATGCGGAGACAGAAGAAATTAACGTAATTTAAGGCCAAATGGGTGGCAAGAAACAAGGACATGTTGTAGTGCTAGTTCCCACCAGCGGAGTTCTGAGAAAATGGTGTCTGGGGGGAGGGATCCAGATGGGCACGTATGGTGAAACAGGCACTGTGGTCATGACTGTCATGTTGTGCAGCATGCTCTGCAACAAGATATAGTGTGTTGCCTATATACACCCTCTGCCTATGCCCACTCATCCTGACTGATAACTGGGTGGTAGTCATGCTGACGCAGAAGACCAAACAGTGTTTACGTAACAGCTGGTATGACATGTCACTTCACAGGCGACTCTCACTTTGCCAGTTAGAGGGCTGGAATAGGTGATGGTAGGAGGGTGCATAGGGCAAGTCTTGCAGCAGGGATGGCCACAGGGGTAGGAGAAAGATATTGCGGAGATTAGGAGGGTGACGAAAAGCTATTCTAGGTGTGGTGGGTAAAATCTTAGACAGAATGGATCTCGTTTCACGGCATGATTTTAGAAAGTCATGATTTTAGAAAGTCATGATCTTGTCAAAGTAGATGATCAACATATTCAAACCAGGATAATATTGGGTGTTAAGTGGAGTCCTCTGAAGTTGTTTTTTGGAGGGATCAGCAGTACAAGGATTGGATGTGATGGCCTAGGAAATCTGTTTTTAATCCAGGCTTTTGGGATAATCACGTCTAGTGAAGGCTAAAGTGAGAGTGATAAAGAGACTGCATCTGAACAAATACATTTGCCTCAAATGCCAAGGCTGTATGGGAGGGAACGTTTCACATGGAAGGATGGCAACTGTCAAAATGTAAGTTCTGTTGTTTGTCAGTAGGTCTGATGTGGACGGAAGTGAGGATGAGTGTGATCAACATCAAGGGAAGTGGCATTGGATTTGAAATAGAACAATGTGAAATTCAGTTAGGAGAAGGTATTTAGAGATTCCAGGAATTTTAACAGGTCAGCCTCACCACTAGTCCATGCGGCGAAGATGTCATCAGTGTATCTAAACCAAATCAAGGGCTGAAGGCTTATGGATCCCAGGAAAGACCCCTCCAAGCAACCCATGAAAAGGCTGTCATAGGAAGGGGCCATCCTGGTTCCCTTCAAAGGTGAAGTAATTGTTGGTAAATATAAAGCTGATTAAGGTGAGCAAGAAGGATGTGAACAGAGCGAGGTGGCGCAGTGGTTAGCACACTGGACTCGCATTCGGGAGGACGACGGTTCAATCACGCGTCCGGCCATCCTGATTTAGGTTTTCCGTGATTTCCCTGAATTGCTCCAGGCAAATGCCGGGATGGTTCCTTTGAAAGGGCACGGCCGACTTCCTTCTCCAACCTTCCCTTAATCTGATGAGACTGATGACCTCACTGTCTGGTCTCCTCCCCACAACAGCCCAACCAACCAAGAAAGATGTCATAGGCTTCGAATCAGGTGGGCGTTGACTGAGGAAATGTTTGGCAGCAGACAGACCATGTATGTGGAGGATATTGGTATAGACGGCATCAGTAGTGAAAAGCAAGGTGTGTGGTGGGAGTGAGATGGGTACGGATTTCAGACAATCTAGGAAATGGTTGGTATCTTAGATATAGGAAGGAAGTCTTTGTACTATGAGTTACAGGTGTCGATCAACTAAGGCACATATACATTTGGTGGGTGCTTTGAATCCAGCAACTATAGGACAGCCAGGAGGACTGGATTGGTGGATCTTAGGAAGAAGGTAAAACATGGGGATGCGTGCTTTGAATGGGGTAAGAAGTTCTGTGGATTGAGGTTTAAGTCCTTGTGAGGACCCTGAGATTTTTAGGAGGCACTGCAGGTCAGTTTGAATCGCAGGGATGGGATCTCAATAGCAGATGCTCTATGTAGAGGTGTCGGACAGCTGGTGCAGACCTTCACTAACAAACTCCTGTCAGTAAAGTACCACAGCGGTAGATCATTTGTCTGCTGTGAGGATAATGATGGAGTCATTAGCTTTTAAGGAATGTAGAGCCTGGAGTTCTACAGAGGACAGGTTAGGTTCCTGTTGCAGGGTCCTGAGGAAAGATTGTGAAGCAATGCTGGATGTAAAGAGTTCTTGGAAGGCTTTTAAGGGATGATTCTAAGGCTAAGATGGTGGATCAAGTTGGGATCATGGTCGGAACTGTTCAAGGCAGGGTTCAATGTCAGGTTTGGTTGGAAAGGTTTTGGGATTGAGTTGCAAAGTGGTATTTCCAGTTGACATTACGTGTAAAGGGAAGCAGGTTCTTCTCCAAACCAGCATGGTTAAATGCAGGTTTAGGACTGAAAGTGAGACCCTTGGTAACACAGATAATTGGGGGGGGGGGGAGTGCTTTAGATGGAAGGTTGAGAACACTGTACAGTTGTGACTGGTTCTTGTTATTATAAGTAATTACCTACCAAAAACACAAACTGGTGGTATGTAACTACATACACGAATAGGAAAATAGTGTGTGTGTTTATTTTCCCTGCTGCTGCTCTGTGAGTAGATTTTTTTATCTATCCATTTACATACTATCAATAACTGATTATTTTCGTTATAAAATACAAATTCAGACTTTCAACACTACACTAGTTTCCTCAGTTCAGAAACGCAAGGAATAATGCTCAGTTCAGTAATGCAAGAAATAACCCATCTTTAATGAAGTCATCAGAGATGTGGCACAATCTGACATTATTGATGAATTGTTTACAGAATTAATTTTCACTCTGTGGCGGAGTGTGTGCTGGTCTGAAGCTTCCTGGAGGATTAAACTGTATGTCAGACTAGAACCTGGGACCTATGTCTTCCACGGAAAAATGGTCTACCAACTGAGCTATCAAAGCACAACTTAGGACCATATTTGCAAAACTTGCTTTACGCAAAAAAATAAATTTTTACAGGAGACACATTTATTTAATTAACAAGTAAGTTTGTGGATTTTTTCCATAAATGCATTCCGTACAGTTCTGAATACGTTTCATGATAGTCTTCGCATAAACATAGCATTTTTGATAGTGTATCAACAGCTGGGAGAAAAAAATAGTTTTCTTTTTCAAAACTTGCTTTATGCTCAAACTAGATCATTGACTCTTGAATATTAAATGCCTGATTTTTACATTCAAGTTTTAAAATGATATTTCCTTTTTCTCTTCTACACAACTTCAGCAGGCCTTCGTCCTCATGACTTCTCCGTGAGCTGTCATAACCTAAGTATTCCTCACCACTTGCAGAGAGTATGTCATTGAAGAAACTTGCTGTATCCTTGGGAATGGTAAGGGAACACATAGCTTCATTACATCCTTCTTCTTTTCCGCACTCATGTGGTTTACCTTGGGAATAATCGCAGCACATTCCATGGCTCTGGATGAAGGAATGTCCTGCTTCAAATTATCCCTATATACTTCTGTCCAGAGAAATATATCATTTTAACAGCACACTGAATCTTACGATTGGTTTGTCTGTAAGTTCTTGATTGTACATCCATCATTTAGAAAGGCAAGGCAGACTTATTTCCTTAGTAATCCGTTTAAAGTCATGGGAAAACCAGTCTTCACTCCTTACCAGCACCTTTCCAAACTTCACTAGAATATTCTTGCATTCACTAGGTGATATGATCTCTTCTTTCTTCTAATATTCCTCTTCAACTCTACTGAAAACACGTGGAATGAAAATATGTACATGAATAGGAAATTAGTGGGCAAGTTTGGAGAACACTGTAGTTCATTCCATAAAATGTGCTAACATAAAGAGCATCTTAGAATTCTTGTTCCGGGTGGTGCTAGAGTCTGAAAAAAGCCTCTCTTGCCAATACCTCTCGTCTTCTCTTCCGAAAAATGTAGGAGAAAGTGTATTAGTGCAGATGGGATTTCATTTGCGCCTCTTACAGATTCTGTTTCACACTGAGTATATTGAAAAATGTCATTAGTATCTTTTCTGGTTCATGTACCACCACAATCAGGTTACAGAACAGTACCTGTAATGTCTAAAAAGACTTCTCCAATAAATCTGCTAGGTAGAGGTTCATTTTGTTGCATGTCAAAGCAAACTTTTGCATTGTCTTCCGAATTTTTGTTCATGATGCTGTGGAACTTCTTTGCATGGGCTTTACACAAGCGCCGATTAGTTTTACACACTTTCTGGCAATCCTCAGTTTCTGCAGCATTTATTTTCAGTTTGAGCTCCTCACATGTTGAACAAGTAGCACTGTGAGGGGTACCAAAGCTGAGACTAAAATTCCTAGCAAACATTGTCTTAAGTTTTGATGCACAATGGCTTTTATTGCCTTCTTGTCTTTATACTTCACAAAAAATTTTCCAGATTATATTTACATTTAATGTTGGGGGGACATATGACCTACTCCTTTTCCCTCTGCATTAATGGCACTGTCTACACTCATATTTCAAAATGTTCTTTCACTTGTTGGGGCCTACCTATCTTGGCATGAGGTGCTACTAAGCCGCCTCTTCGTTCTTGTAGTCTAGTTCCATGTTCTTGATAGTGCTGAGCAGTCTGGGTTAAGTGATTCCACGATGTATTTGCCCCCCCCCCCCACACTTTTTTTTTAATGTAGCAAATGGAGCAGCACAAACAGGTACTTGGGATCCACCTTGAAATTTTATCTTTCACCCAACAGACACTGATGTAGAAGCCTTAGCTGAAGTGTGATCTACAAAATGTCTAGCTGGTGCTAAAGTATTTATCCATGAACGACAGAAGGAATGCATCTCTTGTTTGGTCTTATCTCTTCAAGAATATAATAGATTATATAAATAAGAGTGTTTGCCTGCCTGACAGCCTTCCCTCCATGGATGCTTGCCTCACATCTTTCAGTATACCAGCAGTCAATACCAGGTGCTGCAATTTGCTTTGAATAACGATATGATTTGGTTTGGAGACGTTTGACTGCTTCATTTCTCTTCTTTTACAACCACCACTCACAGGAATATTATATCCACTTCCACCTTCCATATTCACAATTTAACAAAGTATAGTTTACTACACTTAACTTCATGATCTGGTGGAAACAGGCAATCAACTCACATAGCAGTTATCATCAACAAACACAGTTCAATATTCCACATGCAAATTAAAAAGATACCCGGTGCAGTGGCTACTGGGAGCTCCCATCAGGCACTGTGCCAAGTGTCAGCATAGTTGGTGCACACAGTAACACACTTTGCCATTTACTATCAAGCGAAACAATTACGCCACGAGTACCATAACACAGTTAGAAAACTTGTTCTGACACCTATTGCATATTAAACAAATTATGAGAAAACCCAGCAATACCTCTTAACATCTTTTGCAAACTAAGTAGCATAAAGTGAGTTATGAAAAACACCTACATATGCGTGAGGTGAGTTTTGAAAAACTGTTCTGTAAGTTTGGAATAAGCTGGCTGGATAGGTCTGTAGGGAAAGCTGATGAGCATGTGCTTTTTTTTTTCTAAAGTATTTTTTAAAAAATGTATAAAGCCCGTTTTGTGAAAACGGTCCTCAATTCTTGACCACACCTCACAACTTTACTTCCAACACCATCTCATCTGGAGCTTGGAAGGGAGGAGATGAGGTACTGGTGGAAGTAATGCTGAAAGGGTGGATTGAGTGTCACGCTTGGATAGCTCAGTCGGTAGGCTGCTTGCCTGTGGAAGGTCCCAGGTTCAAGTCCCATTCCAGCACATAGTTTTAATCTGCCAAGAAGTTTCAAATCGGCGCACTCTCTGCTGTAGAGTGAAATTCATTCTAGAAAAATTCCCTAGGCTGCGGCTAGCCAAGTCTCAACAATGTCCTTTCTTCCAGAAGTGTTTGTTCCACAAGATTGCAAGACAACTAATGTCAAGTTTGGAAGGTGAGATGAGTTACTGGTAGAAGTAAAGCAGTGCTGGAGTGTTGTTGAGTTGCATTTGCGTGCTCAATTGATAAAGTACTTGCTCACAAAATACAAAAGTCCAAGGCTGGAGTCCTCATCCGGCACACACTTCTAATCTACCAGTAAGTTTCATTATTAATGTAATTCCCTGTTCCATTAAAGCACTGTCCTAATTACATAGAAGTCTATGCCTCTTCCACGATCACTTGATTTCAGCCACAACGACATTTTTCAATTGATCACTATACGCACAGAATCCAAACATCATGTTCATCTGAACACAAATGTAAGAGGTACCTACAGATATTCTGAAGTTTATTTAGTGATAAATAGTGAACTTCTCAACTCTATCACTTGCACAAATATGTTGACAGGACAGCATTCAAATAATGACAGAGATATGACAAGTAAGGGAAAGAGGAAATCGACTACAAAATTACGTAAGAAACAATCCTGATGTTTGCCTCAATTATACTGATTTCATCCCTCATATTCTTGAAGTCAAGTGTCTTGATTACTGTGCTGCCTCACTTGAGGACACACACACACACACACACACACACACACACACACACACACACAAACCTGTATCACTACGTTGTCCAATCTGACTGTATTGTGCCGATACTGCAACTTCTGCAGTGCCAACGCAATGCAGCCGGTGTGTTGCACACGCCCGTGTGTGCTACACAGCCAAGATGGTATCACTGTTGACCACCCAACTATTCCATAGTGCTGTGCTTGAGCAAATGTGAAACACAAACTACAATATATTCGAAGGTGCAGGTAATACATAACAACACCAACTAATATATAAATAAAAGTTCACAATCATAATTCAGTCAAATTCTCAAACTTTTGCTCATACACCCCGATCTAGCGACATCTGTTATTGCTATCTCCACAGTGGGTATTGCCACTGTAATTTAGTCTCACGATAACCATTACAGTCAGTTTAATATTATTTATTTTGTTTCTTAGACATTTAATTATGGATTAATTTTCTTCCTTCCTTCATCTGAATGAAACCATCTTGTTCTAAAGCTGATTAAAAGGTGGTAACGTTTTTACCTGGTTTTCTGATATGTGAACAGCAGCCGAATCACTAATTTGAAGCCTCCTTGGTAAATCATTAGAATCTCTCATAACCAAATAAAATACTGACTTGCATTCAGAATCAAGAAAAGTTTGTCGAAGGACAAAATTTTCACCTTTCAATATTACCTTTACTTAAAAAGCACCATAAATGTTTTATTATAATGTCAAGTTGAACACAAATATTTCAAAACGACACAACCATAAGTCACTGAGCAAGTTGACAAAGCAAGACATGTGAACACTGTAACATTCGAATGAGCACTGAGTCCAAGTCTAGCGGCCACTGGCTGGCCGCTTAGGTGGCGCAGCTGCTGCATGGCTGGCAGACAGCGCAGCATGTAGAGGACGCGCGTAATTGCGCGGCGGCACTTTGAATGATCGGCGAGTCACAACACCTTTCCCCCCTTTGAAATTTTTTCACTGGTCTTGATGGAGGTGGCCTGTAGATTGCTAACGTCCATAGGCGTTGTGTGACTGGCCGTAAAGTCTCGAGGAGGAGGCTTCCCGTACGGATGGAAGTGTCCCCGATGATAATGGGTCCAGATGACAGGAGACGTAGGGGTCGAATCTGCTAGGGCCCCGTGCGCCAATCTGCCCGTTTCGGGGCGATGTGTCGGCGTCCGTAGGAGGAGGAGGAGGCAAGTAGATTGGCTCCAACAGATGATGGTCATCAGGTTCCTGCATGGGCACGTCTCCTGGTGGCGTCCATTCTTGTACTGGCACGGAGATGATGGTGAGAGGGCTGCGTTGTGAGTAATGAGAGACGCCAAGATCCCGAGCATCCGGTAGAGCTGAAGGTGGTGTAGCGGCATTCGGAACAGGCATTGCCGGCACACGAGGCCGAAGCTGGTCCGAATGACGCACTGCAACACCCGTGTCCGTCTGGATTTTATACAGGTGTCGGCCAAGGTGTCGTAAGATGCGGCCCGGACTTCATTTTGGCCGCCTGCCATATTCCCGTACCCAGACAAGGTCATCGCCGGTGAACCGGCCAGGCGAAGGCACCTGCGGCCGTGAGGTGGAAGGCCGCAGAAGATGAAGTAGCGTGCATGGCTGTCAGCCATGTAAGAGCTCAGCCAGGCTGTGGTCGCCCATGGGAATGAAACGGTAAGAAGCCAGAAACTGGAGAAGCGCATCATCAGCAGCAGAAGAAGTCAGGAGTTTCCGCATCTGAGCCTTAAATGTGTGGACCAGTCGTTCAGCCTCACCGTTTGATTGTGGATGGAACGGAGGGGCCGTGACATGCATAACGCCGTGACGAGCACAAAAATCCACAAATTCAGAAGAGGCAAATTGCGGACCATTATCAGTAACAAGAGTAGAGGGAAGGCCTTCCAAAGAAAAAATGCGGGTGAGAGCACTTGTGGTTGCCGCGGTGGTAGGCGACGTGCAACGGACAATGAAAGGAAAGTTAGAGTAGGCGTCAATTACGAGGAGCCAATAAGTACCTAAAAAAGGACCCGCGAAGTCAGCATGAATGCGATCCCAGGGCATCTCAGGCGAAGGCCACGGTGACAAAGATGACTTAGGGGCGGCGGCCCGTGACGCACAAGGGCCGCAGGCAGCGACCATGTATGCTATTTCAGAGTCGATGCCAGGCCAGTACACATGACGGCGCGCCAGAGATTTTGTGTGAGACACACCCCAGTGCCCTTGGTGAAGGAGGCACAAGACCGAAGCACGCAAAGACGCAGGTACCACAACACGCGGTGAAGCATTGTCGGTGGAAAGGAGGATAACACCATCCCTAGCCGTGAGGCGGTAGCGCAAAGCGTAGTAGTTCCACAACGGGTCAGAAGTCTTAGCGGACGGCCGATCTGGCCAACCCTTCTGAATACAGCGTAAAACCCGGGAGAGGGTAGGATCAGAACCCGTAGCCGCCGCCAGCCGGTCCCCTGTGATGGGGAATCCGTCCACAACCCGCTGCTCGGCAACATCCAGATGGAAACACAAAAGTTCGTCCCTATTGAATGCCAGATCAGGACCCATGGGATGGCGAGACAGTGCATCAGCATTTGCAAGTTGAGCCGTCGGCCGGAAATGACTCTCATAACTGAAACTAGACAAGTAAAGAGCCCAACGCTGGAGGCGGTGTGCAGCCTTGTTGGGAAGTGACCATGATGGATGAAACAAGGAAACAAGCGGCTTGTGACCCGTAACAAGATGAAATTTGGATCCATAGAGAAAAACACCAAACTTATGAAGAGCATAAATAATGACCAAAGCTTCTTTTTCAATTTGAGAATACTTTTGTTGGGCGTCTGTGAGCATTTTGGAGGCATAAGCAATGGGTTGTTCAGAGCCGTCTGAAAAATGGTGCCTAAGGACTGCACCGACCCCGTATTGAGAGGCGTCCATGGCAAGAACAAGATGTTGGCCAGGTCGATAAGTAGCCAGGCACGTGGCCTGTTTCAGCATAGTCTTCAATTTCTTGAAAGCTGCAACAAATGACGTGGACCAGTGAAAAGGCACGTTTTTATGCAACAGGCGATGCAACAGCTGAGCTACCGAAGCAGCAGATGGTAAAAACTTGTGATAGTATGCTATTTTCCCCAAGAAGGCCTGCAGTTCCTTAACAGATGTAGGGCGAGGAAGGGCATCGATCGCAGCGACAGTTTGCTGAAGCGGACGAATACCGTCCCGAGAGAGTTGAAACCCCAAGTACGTGATAGATGCCTGAAAAAAAAATGGTGATTTCTGAAGATTACACTTAAAACCGGCAGTCTGTAAGACATGAAAAAATGTGCGGAGGTTCTGAAGATGTTCTTCAGTGGTGGAGCCAGTGACAAACAACAATGTCGTCCATGTAATTTATACATCCAGGGACATGGTGCAACAATTGTTCCAAGAATCGCTGAAAGATAGCAGGGGCGCTGGCAACCCCGAATGGCAATAATTGGTATTGATAGAGGCCGAAAGGCGTGTTAAGGACCAGAAACTGCCAGGAAGCCGCGTCGAGAGGAAGTTGATGATAATCTTCTGACAGGTCAATTTTAGAAAAATACTGGCCTCACGCAAGTTTAGTGAACAATTCTTCAGGTCGGGGTATAGGGTAAGTGTCGATGAGGCATTGCGCATTTACAGTGGCTTTAAAATTGCCACAGAGACGAATGTCACCATTGGGCTTAGCAACGACGACGACAGGAGAGGACCACTCACTGGAAGTGACAGGAAGCAAGACACCTGAAGTAGTGAGACGATCCAGCTCCCGTTTTACCCTATCACGAAGGGCCACAGGAATGGGCTGAGCCCGAAAAAACTTAGGCCGAGCAGTGGGTTTGAGTGTGATATGAGCTTCAAAGTCATTTGCACGGCCTAACCCAGGAGAAAAAAGGGACGAAAATGTCATTGACAAGAAATCCTATTGAGCATAAGGAACAGCATCAGAGCCGATATTGACAGAGTCGTCTATGTAGAACCCAAAAACGTGAAAGGCATCGAACCAAAAAGATTCTATGCGGTACTCTGGTCAACCACAAATATGGGAACAGTGCGAACGACGGATTTGTAAGATACCTCAGCATTAAATTGTCCCAAGAGAGAAATCTTCTGTTTATTGTACGTCCGTAATTTCCAAGTGACAGGTGATAGGAGTGGAGAACCCAACTGAAGATACGTCTGAGAATTAATTATAGTGGCAGCAGAATCGGTATCCACCTGCATGCGAAAATCCCGACCAAGGATTTGGACAGTGAGGAATAACTTCCCTGAAAGGGAAGAAGTGCAATTGACAGACAATACTGAATCAGAATCAGCGTCATGTTCATGATCATCATGTATGCGGTCGGATTTGCAAATGGAAGACACATGACCTTTCTTTTTGCAATTGTGACACACAGCCCAAGGTTGGGGATAATCCTAGTGTGAATGTTTCGTAAAACACCTCGGACATGAAGGAAGTTGCCGGGGGCTTTGCTGCAGTTTCTTAGAGGTTTGTTTACGGTTAGGCCGAGGCTGCACGTGGGAGCGTACTGCGACCACGTCGGCCAGCGGAGACACACCGCACGCGTCATCAACAGCGCACAGAGGTTGTATTTCCCCGACGTCACCCCACGCCTCTATTTGCGCCCCAGCGGCGCAAGAAATTTCAAAAGACTGCGCAATGGATACGACTTCCTCTAGAGTCGGATTTGCCAACTGAAGGGCCCGTTGCCAAAATTCTTTGTTGGGCGCCGACCAGATAATAGCATCCCGTGCCATGGAATCAGCATAGGATTCTTTGGGAACTTCAGTAACAAATTGACACTTTCGACTGAGGCCGTTAAGTTCAGCAGCCCAAGCGCGATAGGATTGATGCGGTTGTTTTTGACAACGATAAAAGGCAACACGAGAGGCTACCACATGCATTTGCTTTTGAAAATAGACAGACAGAAGTGAGCACATTTCAGCAAAGGACAAAGATACAGGATCTTTTAAAGGAACCAACTGCGACAACAACCGATACATTTGAGGTAAAATCCAGGAAAGGAACAGGGACTTACATGTTTGTTCGTCTGTGACATGAAACGCCAAAAGTGCCATCGAAAACGTTTTCATAATCAGACCAGTCTTCTGCCGTCTTATCGTAAGGAGGTATAGACAACGACGAGAAACGCCCCGCATTTGACGCCATGACGAAATCGCGAATCGCCGATGTTAGAAGTGTTTGCTGTTCAATGAGACCTTGCAATAGTTGCTCGACAGTAGCCATGGAAACCTGTGGGCCAACGATGAAAAGGAAAAATTCACTACCTCGTCGCCAATCGTTATAACGTAAAGTTGAACACATGTATTTCAAAACGACACAACACATATAAGTCACTGAGCAAGTTGACAAAGCAAGACGTGAACACTGTAACATTTGAATGAGCACCGAGTCCAAGTCTAGCAGCTGCTGGCTGGCTGGCAGACAGCGCCGCATGTAGAGGACGCGCGTAACTGCGCGGCGGCATTTTGAATGATCGGCGAGTCACAACATGTTTGTATACGATATCCATGAATGCTTAGAACTTTTTACAAATCTGTTTAAATACAACACAAGAGTTTATAAGGGAGCCTAGTTCATAATTTCTCATGTATTCCTTGCAGCAAAGCTGTCCACGTCAAATGCCACCTGATTAATCAAGTAAGGTTGATACTGTATCAAGTGCTTCAGTGTATCAGGAAATCACGAAGGTGTTTGAGGGCATGTATTGTTTGCCCAAATCACCCTTCCGAATTCAAAAAATGGTTCAAATGGCTCTGAGTACTATGGGACTCAACATCTGAGGTCATCAGACCCCTAGACTTAGAACTACTTAAACCTAACTAACCTAAGGACATCACACACATCCATGCCCGAGGCAGGTTTCGAACCTGCGACCGTAGCGGTCGTGCGGTTCCGGACTGATGCGCCTAGAACTGCTCGGCCACCCTTCCGAATTCTTCCAAATAAATCTGCATGTGACCTCAATATAGTCAAAGCTCCATCTTTAAATGTAAAACAATCCCTATCTCAATCTATTAAACAATGTAAAAATGTTGACCTCAGAAGCTATAGTTTAATCAGTGAATACAAGACAAGCCTGTATTTTTTTGACTGTCAATTTTGGGAAAAAATTTCATCTTATAATCAAGTAAATACGGTGATTCACTTTTGGCAGCAGCAGAAATATTGCAGCTGTGTCAGTTCAACCTAGACGGCTAAAGAAATCATAGATCGAGAGCTGCAATATTTCCACTACTACTGAAAATGAATTACAACGCGATACTCCACTTTATCAATGGGTTACACTATTTTGTTCTGGTCTCTCCAGCAGCATGTTACCATACTGCTGTGCTGACATTTCAATGTGTACCGGGATTGCAAACATGTATTTGCGAACAAACAAAGAAGTTAGTCATGCAACTTTAGTTTTTCAAGGTGACAGTTAAATCTCTATGACCATTCACCTTGCATTTCTGAAAAACACAAATGACTTACTACACTAGTTTTAAAACAACTTTTCTTAATTTTTCTATACAAATTTTACACTAAACACTGAATTTCTTTTGCTCTTTAGGCTGCAACAGAAAAAGAGAAAATGCAATTTTGCTATGATTTGTTAAATGTTTGGTCAAACTTGAAAAGGCTAATGCACTTACAGAAATAGAATAGACACTCAACAAAACAATTGTTTCCATGATAAACGAAAAAAGCACTGAATTAATGCACAAGTTATTGACCAACACTACCTCAATCTAATTTAACGGTCTTCTCATAACAAATGAATCCTCTCTACAGTAAGAAAACGAGTTTTAGTAACCTACCATAAGTAAGATAAAAAGACAAGAGTAAAACCTGCACAAACATCAGATTTTACAATAAACACACTTTTTCCAGTTCCTCCCCAACATAACAAAAACAGTATTAACTATACTAAAAAGTTTTGCACTACTCCTGTGTTTACAAGTGTATATTTACAAACCTTGCGCATAATCTGAAGAAATCATCCACAGTGTCAGGATGGTTCTTCAGTCCATTGGCTTCCTGAAGTATCGTGAAAGTAGGACCAATGAAAGCTTGAAGCATGTCTAACAAACCCTGCACACATCCTGGCTCAGATGCATATTCGTCTACCAATATACTTCCTAAATATAGAAAGCAACTATGTTGATACACCTGATACAGCATCACAATCTGAAATAAATTACGTATCTGTCAGTGATAAATAAAAGTCTTATAGTAATTACAGGCTACAATTCAAACACTGATTTTCCATTATAATATGAACAATAATATTATCTTGGAACTCTTCCATTTGATCCGTGTTTGCATAGAAAAACAGTAGTATCAGAAATTAAGTCCGCCTTGATGCAAAACACTTTGTTATTCATTTATTTCTTTATTATCCCAATCTAGTTTCGGTGACAAATATCATCATTATCATCAGTGGGGTTTTTAATCTAAAACACGCAGAAAATGGCATGGTTGTACAAACACAGTAAAACATTAATACATTTTTACAATTTATTTTTTGAAATATAGTTTTCTATTGATACTTTCATACTACCTTATTTATTGTATGTTACAGCATGTTTTAAGCAATTGTTGGCACTGTTTGCAACATATTTTCTGTGCTTAAAACATACTGTAGCATACAATAAATAAGGTAGTATGAAAGTATCAATAGAAAACTATATTTCAAAAAACGAATTGTAAAAATCTAATGTTTTAATGTGTTTGTACAACCATGCCATTTTCTGAACGTTTTAGATTAAAAACCCCACTGATGAGGGTGATATTTGTCACTGAAACTAGTTTGGGATAATACAGAAATAAACGAATAACAAGATGTTTTGCATCAAGGCGGACTCAATTTCTGATATTACTGTTTTCTATACAAACACGGACCAAATGGAAGAGTTCCAAGATAATATTATTGTTTCTACGCCATGCCAGGCATTGCCAGTAAAGCTCTTCAACAAACTTAAAAAAACGACAGTGAAACTACGTGAAACTAACTCGAACCTTAAGTACAACAAAATCTGCTTGGCCAACAACATAATTCCTAGTTATATTAAACTTAACGTAAACAACATGTCACCTGCAGCACAATGTGCTAAACGAACAGCTGAAAGAGCTTGGCTGAAATATGAAATTTGCTCTCTGTACTCAAAAAAACAAGAACTAAATGTCAGCTTAAACAAATTACATCTAGAATTAGCAAACCAAATCTCCGGTTCCTCAGTACAGTATGAGACAATAGAAAGAATAAATCACCACTCACAGTCAATAATGCAAAAGAAACGACAGAAACAAGAACAGAAATCAAATAAACTCATGAACAAAAACTGCTCTAAAACCGAGACACACACACAACACACTTTCCATGAATGCTTGATTAATTTTACTGACATCACACTCACAAAAAAAATAACAACAGCTGCTTGAGAAAGGCCCAAAATACAATTTGAACACCCACATAACACCATAGAAAATCTTATCACTGAGACTGAATACATCATCGGACAACATGAAAAAACTAACACTCAAGATTTCAACCCAGGCCTAACAAGAGAACTAGTGACAGAGGAAATGAGATAAATCATTAGAAAGAACAAACCATCCATAAACACAAATTAAAAAAAACGTCTGATGAGAAAACCATAAACAGTATACACAGAAAAATTAAACAACACAATGCTCTCGTCACCCAGGCAGACAAAGGAAATTCTCTAGTCTCAACAACAGAGGCAAAATGCACTGATACAACAGAAAAATTTCTGGCAGAGAATGAAATAAGCAAGCTAACTAGTGACCCAACACAAAGATACTAAAGAAATGTAAAGACTCTCTTAAAAGACATCACAAACACCTTGACACAGAACAAGACAAAAAGAATGACACAAAAGAACCCTAAAGCTCCACTCTTAACAAGCCTGCCAAAGGTCCACAAACCGCTCATCCCAGTCAGGCCAGTGGTTGACTTCAGAAAAGCCCCATCTTTCTTATTAGGGAGACACATGCACACATTCCTACAGAAGACACACACATACACAAACAACAGAAGCCTCAAAAACACAGGAGACATAATAGAGAAAATTAGGAATGTCAACATCCCCCCAACTGCAAAATTGGTATCTTTGGACATAACATTCATGTACACAAACATACCCACAGAAGAAACTATAAACATTACAGAACAATAGCTAAAATTCAAGAAATTCCCAGACGCACATATAAATGAAATCTCCATCCATCCATCCATCCATCCTTAGGCTAATCACAGAACAAAACTACTTCACTTTCAACAACAACTTCTACTTACAAGTGGGGCTTCCCATGGGGTCCCCTGTCAGTGGAATCTTAGCCAACATTTTCTAGGACCATACAGAGAACACAATATTCAATAATATTGTAAAACAAGGAGGGTACAAAATAATCTTCTGGTACCGATATGTGAATGACATAATCTGTCTTGTAGATGAAACACAAAACTAGATGGAAAAGCTACACAGTAACATCAACACAGTACACCCACAAATCCACTTCACAATGGAATTAGAAAACAACAAGAAACTGGATCTTACAATCACAAGAAACAACCACCAACATGAATTCTCACAAGCACTGTTATCCACAGCTCATCCAACCACCCGACAATGCATAAATATGCCAGTTTCACACACATGCTCCACAAGATAAACAGAACACCTATTAAACCAGAAACTACACACAGGATCTAAATATAATCAAACAAATTGCTGTTGAAAATGACTACAAAACAGACATGATAAACAAACTCAACAACAAGGTAAAACAGAAACATGCAGTACACACAGACAACACAGCAGATCACACCACTTCAGAAAAAAGAGAGAGATGGTACACACTAACATACAATAACAAAATATCACATAGAACAGGAAACACCTTGAAAAAGCAAGGGGTACCAGTAACATTCAGAACAAACAATACAGTTCAGAAAAGACTAAAACCAGTCAGAAAAACCTCAGACAAATTCAGCAATGCTGTAATATATCAACTCACTTGCAACTCCTGTCAGGCCCACTACATAGGACAAACAAGCAGAAATTTCCGATCGAGGTACACAGAGCACATGAGAGCTCTAAAAATTGACAGCACACATTCAATTTTTGCAGAACATCTAATGAACAAAAACCATAAACTCACTAATATTGAAAACGATTTATGCATTGTGAGAAACAGCAACAGTCTATACCGACAAATAAAAATAAAATTACTACATACAAAAGGCCATAGTCGAAGGGAAAATGTAACAACACATTCTTTACCGCTCTGAGAGAACTGACCAAGGACATAGAACAGAAAACACACACACGCAAAAGAACCACTTCCCTATCACACACAGAGACATAAATAGTGAACAGAAGTCTTCATAATTCGCGCTACAGTTTTTCATAGCCTTTCTCGCCACATACGAAACGCCTCTCGCGACACATGCGAACAGCAAGATGGCATAATATTCTCGATCAGAAACAAAGTGCAAAAGTTTTGTTTTTCTATGTATAAAAGCAGTCACATACCATCTAACAAATGTGAGTACACGAATAGCTAAGCAACAGCTCAGTACACACCAAATAACTGGTTTCCACAACACTGCTAAAACCCCAACTACTGCTGACATACGAAGTTCACATTTTAGTATTTGTTTACTAACAGCCGCTCACATGGTTGCAGATGACATGATGTTCGCTAAAGAGGGGAGGGGGGGGAGCACAGAAAACATGTCACAGACAGCGCCAATAGTTGCTTAAAACATGCTGTAACATACAATAAATAAGGAATTATGACAGTATCAATAGAAAACTATATTTCAAAAAACGAATTGTAAAAATGGAATAATGTTTTACTGTGTTTGTACAACCATGCCATTTTCTGCACGTTTTAAATTAAAAACCCCATTGATGATGGTGATATTTGTCGCCGAAACTAGTTTGGGATAATAAAGAAATAAACGAATAACAAGGTGTTTTTCATCAAGGTGGACTCAATTTCTGATATTCTGAACACTTCTGTTACAAGGATATACAGGATGATGCCAAAAAACAAAGGATTATACTGTATACATAAAGTCTATGTCACACACCAATCTCGAAGCTCTTACACTAATACAATGAGAGAACACTGGTATCATCAAGACCAGTAAAAGTTAACACATCATGATGATCAAGATTATGCTAAATGAAGACACAGAAGTGACAGAACTCAATATGTGTAAGTGTACCAATTTCTTCTGCAACACAATACCACAAATCAAACGAAACAAAATTAAAGTGATTATATTTTATAAAACAGCTATCTGTACCTCGTCACCCCCCCCCCCCCCCTCCGCCACCAATCTTGAGTCTTGTTTACTATTACTGCAAATTCCGATTCTGTAATAGTATAACAAACAAAAACACACACACACACACACACACACACACACACACAAATTATATAGTTCATATCTGTCTAGACTGTTATTACAGTAATATTTAAAAATTTCGAGTAAATCGGATACGCACATTTGAGATTTTTTTGTATTAATGTTTTCCCATTACACAGGGTGATTCAGTAGCAATTTTACATGGTAGACAGAATAATGGCGAGTCAGGTGACTGATCCATCCTACAAGAGGTGTTCAAAAAGTCCCTCATTGATGTCAAACCACTTGTCAACATGTTGGAGGGTGCGTTGAATTACACATCGATCATCATCTTTGTGGCCTTAAATATGGTCAACAGTGTCAGTGATGCAAACGACAAGTTCTTCATATGTATCCACCTTTGCAACATACGCATCTCCCTTTAACCAGCCCCATGAACAAACACAAGACTAATGGAGTTAGGTAAGGCAACCTGGCAAGCCAGTTAATGAATCCGCCACTGCCAATCCACCATTGCTGAAATATGTTATTCAGATACTGGGATACTTGTCTGGTACAGTGAATTGGTAATCCATCAAGTTGTATGTACATTTACCATTGTTGCTCTAATGTCACAGCTTCCAGAAGTGCAGGTAGGTCTTCTATCAGGAAATGTGCATACACTGTGGCTTTAGTGCCATTTGGCAGGAATGCAGGCCAATCTACCACGCCAAACATTCACTGGGAACCCAATTTGTAATCTTGTCCCAGCATCTTGTGGGTTCTACATCATCCATTGAGAACTGCAGGTATTTACAATATTATTCTGTATACATGTAGCTTGATCCGCAAATAAAGTGTATTGTACATCTCCGTTTACAGCCAATCATTCACAAAATTGTTGCCTGCTTACTGAGTCACCTGGATGCAGATGTGCGGCATGAGCTGCACATGGAAAGGGTACAAGCCCTCGGAATGTAATATACACTATACTCGTGTTTGTGGAATGTGGAGCTAAGAGCTAATGCGCCACGTACTGGTGATGGAACTCTGTGTAGCATTTAAATAACATCTTCCATTTCCTCAACTGACTGGATGATCTCACATTCCAATGCTACCTGTACATTGGGTAATGTTTCAGATTCACATAATATTTGAAAAACCCAGGGAAATAGGGGCTCGCCGATCAGGGAAACATTTATAGTATTCTGCCACTGCTGCATTGCACTGTCATTGACAGTATGCATATACAAAGAACATAGCTGCCGTTTCTGCACAGGTGAATACATGTGGCATGTTGGTATTCATGAGCACAATGAACTTGTTCAATTAAACAACACTCAAGCACGACATGCACACTGCCTCATGACTGCTCACTGAGCCAACCCATAATTGCTTACTGGGTAGCGTGTGTGCAGAATTTCCATTGCCGGTATGCGCAGATGGTAGGGCACACATGCGGAGAGCTGTAGTGGTGGGGACTGTGGGCAGGCACTGTAGGGGAAACACTGAGTGCTGGAGTGGAAGTGCTGTTCTAAAATGAAGCCAACGTTCATATTTATTTGTAAATATTAAGCGGGGCCCATCCAAGACCACACTTGCATCGTGACCACTTAAAAAGATCTGTCACCTCTGATTTAATTAGTAACTGAAAAGAATTACACCGAAACTTTAACGACTTATTTTTGCCTTAGCCATTTGTAACTTTCAGAGAAGTTTTGTGTGTGGCAAATTCTGAGTAAAACCTACACATTTCTCTTGTTGCCATGTTAAAATTTGCTTCTTTGCCACAAAACACCGGAGTTTACACAGTGTTACCTGACTGACATGTAGTCAACATGTAATTGCAAGAGAATTCTGAAATAGTGGTTTATTAAGTGAGGAACTAAGGAAAAGTACAGTCATTACCTTAAGCACATCCTCAGTACAAAATTAACGTTTAATGTCTTCACTTAGGTTGTTCCAAAACACACAGCATTTCTTGTTCCCCCAGCTATTGATGGTCCCTAAAAATTACATTCTTTCATAGAAAAAGTCTGTAGTTAGTGGAACAACACAGTAGATAACAAAGCTTTGCATAATAACAATATGGCAACATACTCTCCTCCTGAGTGTGCTATCGTTTGCCACAATCTCCTTTCAGTATCTCAAAACATTTATGAAATACAAGAAATGTTGATTTAATTTCACTCAGGCTTTATTGCTGGTGCAGTGCGATCACAAATGAGTGTGCTATGTCAGATCAATTTTCTCAAGATTGATGACAGTAAGGGCTCCACCCAAGTCTAAAGAAAAATTCAATATGTTAGCTAAATTTCATACACAGCGATATATTATGTAATATACACCAGATGTAAAATCATAGTGACACCTACAGTTCAACATTAAATCTGAACCATGTGTTGTTTCTGGCAATTCCTCAGATTGTTGTGAGGTGAATGATGGTTGATGATGATTATTGATTATGTGTTTAAAAGGACTAAACTACTGAGTCATCAGTTCCTCCTTACCATGAGAAAACACATTTAAAAGGGTGAGGGGGGGGGGGGGGGGGCGGGGAAGACTCGGCTGCTCCAACTACATTAACAAGTCTGAGAGTTTAAAACTGTGTAGCAGTAGTTGTGTCACAATAGGCAAAAGAAAACAGAGATAACCAAGGCAGCATCTTGCATAAGAGGGTCTAAAAGAACAACAAAGTGAGGGGGAGGGGGGGGGGGGAGGGAGTAACCTGCAGTCACATTGGGTGTACCTCCCCCTGCCTGCCCCGACCTGCCCCCGTCCCTCCTCCCAACAACCACCTGTAACACTGGTAGTGGAGGAGTATTATAGTTTAGCGTAAAATCCGCTCTCCCTCAGGAAATGCGACACTTTGGTAGTGGCTGTCTCATCATCGGCAAGCATCCAGGACCCACTCGACAAGAATATGCGCTACTGTTAGTTAACTGCCGCAGCTGCAGAGATGAGGTTCCTCTTGATGCAAATGGAACTTGTGGGAGAGTCTCATGTAGCCAACGCTTAGTCGGCACAACACAATGGCATCTTTCCGAGAGGCCTGGAATGATTTGTGCTACACCTTAATGGATCCTTTAATTGCTCCCAACTTGTTTTGGGTCATGATAGCCTGCCATTCCAATTCCTAGAGCCTCAAAATATTGCATCGAAGTTGTAATCTTAAGCCTGTGTCCAGTATGCCAACATCAAGTTGATCTCCTGTAGTAGTGTCTTTAGCTACGCAGTCAGCAAGTTCATTTCCTGGAATGCTTATGTGGCTAGGTGTCCATATGAAGGTTACTGTATTTCCATAGTCGTACAGGCCAACCAGTAGGTCCTGGATGTTGGCGACCAAAAGATTTTTGGGATAGCACAAAGTTATGCCTTTTAACTCATGGAATCGCTACAGATCAGAAAGTTCATTGTGACCTGGGATTTGACTTACTGCAAAGCCTGAGATATGGCAACCAACTCTGCAGTGTACACACTGCAGGCACTCGGCAGAGAGTGCTTTCGTGTCCCTTGCATGAACAAAAGCATAACCGACCCTGTTGTTGACTTTCAATCGTCTACGTAGATTCACACCAAATTAGAATAATTGTGGAGGACTGGAAGAAACAGGTTTCGGAGAAGGATAGGGTCAGTATCCCTCTTGGAGCCACAAAAGAAGTCCATCCATATCACAGGATGGGGGATGTCGAGAGGAGCTCTAGCAACACAGACCAACGGAGGCTGATGGAGGTCCTTAACTGGAATATTGAGTCAGAAATCAGCTGGTCTACCCAGTTTTGGGCAATGCACTAACGGTCTGAACTACTGGTCATGGAACAGAGTTGAGTGACATGGGTGAGTTGATATCGGACAGATTGTGAATAAGCAACTTGCCAGAAGCTGCTGTCATCTAGCCCGCAGTGGCCGGACGCCGGCTTCTGTCAGGTAGTTGTCAACAGCGCTCGTATGAAAGGCCCCCGTTGACAACCAGACATCAGTGTGGTGAAAAGGGTCCAGCAAGCTCAGTTCGGGCAATGTTGCAGCCCATACCCATCCATAATCAAAGTGGGATAAAATCAACGCATTGCAAAATCTAAGAAGAACTGTGTGGTCTGCATCCCACAGGGAGTGACGTAGAACTGGAGAGCATTCAGCTTCTTCATGTAAGTTACCTTGAACTGACAGACATAAGAAAGCCACGTTACATTGTTGTCAAATAAAATACATAAGAATTGAAAAGTTTCAATGATTTCAAATAACTGGTCACCAATTGTGAGGTGAAAACTAGGTTAAAACCAATCCGTGACCTGACAGATTAGATCCCACAAACTCTTTCATCAAAACCTACAGATGAAGTATCTACTGACTGTATTGACTTAGAAGCTTAAGTTATTTACACTACCAAGGGATAGTAGATCTTGGTATTTGACATACGATTTCAACTTGATACCTCTACCCGTTTATGAGAAAAAGGAGTCTTAACAGTCAGACAACAAAGTTATTCTATAAGAGTTCTGTTTTTACCTATTATGGCTGGAACCCTAAAAACAGATAATAAATTAGAAAGAAAGAAACCGATCACAGAGGCAACTGGAAATGTACATTGTGGCAATTTATTTAAGGGCAAGGAAGCATATCAGGTCAATTTAACCAATTTCAGCAATTATAAAATGAAAATTATACATGGCAAAGGAAGTGATTATTGAATGAAGGTACTTAGCCAAATAGCAACCTTTAAAATTCCAAAGACTGTTTTCCAGTTCACACTGTCAAAAGCTTTCTTTAAATCTACATGTGCTACTGTAGGTTTGTTTTCTACAACATATCTGCTACGATATGTCGTACAGTCTGCACTGCTTTGGATGTTCCTATATTTTTCCTGAGCCCAAACTGACCTTTTCACATGTCAGCCTCTACCAGTTTTTCTGTTGTTCTATAAACAATTTCTGTTAATATTTTGCAACCGTGTCCTATTAAACTGATTGTTTAGTAACATTAACACATATTGGTATCTGCCTTCTGTGGAATTGGAATTATTACATCCTTCCTGAAGTCTGAAGTCATTTCATCTGTCTCACATATCATGCACACTATTTTTTCATGGCTGGCTTTCCCAAGAATCTCAATAGCTCAGAAGAAATGTCACCTACTCCCAGGGCCTTGTTTCCACCAAGGCCTTTCATGCTCTGTCAATTTCTTCTTGCAGTATTGTATTTCCCATCTCATCCTCACCCACTTCCTCTTCTGTTGTTATAATATTGTCCTGAAGGTTTTCCCCTTACCACCTGGCTCCATGGCTGAGATAGCTAATGCAGCTTGTGCAGCGGTGCTTGACCTCGGTAAGCTTTCTGGCTCGAGCTACTGGAGTTGGGGGTCATCTGTGTGTGTGGTGTGCTTGCTTGTGTGTATGAATGATGTGTGTTTTTCTTTTGCTGATAAGGCTGTGGCCGAAAGCTTTATGCCTGTCCACAACTTAACACGTCTTCTTTACAGTAAGTAGTAACCTATCTTTCCCTACATTGCTGTTATTCCTACCTGGAGTTTACACTGTTTAACACTGTATAAAAGTATTTGTGTTTATTCATTCTTGATCTGGTGTTTATTCATTCTTGACGTGCAGGAAGAAAGTATCTTCATTGTATTCTGTGTGGAGGAAGCTAGTTTTTTCACAGAGTAACTCTAACCACCCACCTCTGTGGCCAGGGTTACTAATGCACACTTGAGTAGTGTTGCTCAACCTGGGAGTAAGCTGGTTCGAATCGTGGTGGTGGAAAAAAATTTCACTGCCATATTTAGCCAGTAAGGGGATAAGAGTTGGTGGTGTAAAGTTCCGATCACCAGATTTTGTGCCAGTGCCCTGGTTTAAATACCAAATCTCCCTGCAGTGTCTCATGAAGTGAAGAAATCCAAGACTGAGCCTTCTGTTGGATGGGTGCTTTAAGCTTGGTGGCCCCCTTTGGGCTATTTGAGAGAAGTGGGCTATTTGCTGCCACCAGGTTTCAGCCTATCCCTTCTCTCACCACCACCACCACCAAACACAAGTGTTACACTACACTACACTACACTACACTCCACACACACACACACACACACACACACACACACACACACACACACACAATAGAGCATGTTGTAAATAAATAATAAGGAACAAAAAAACTCAAACCACTAACATCAATAAAAATTATGATTTATATTAATTCTGTAACCATATTTTTTAACTAAAACTTTTCAACAGTTCCTGATTAACTGCCCATTGATGTTATCAGATAGTGTCTTAAATACTTACGAGAGTTATCATTAAAAAATCCTAAGCACAGTGCGCAGTGTCTCCCAAACTGATGAAATATTTTGTTTAGATGAACTAGTCTCTAAGTATCTCAAGTTGGGATTCCTGACCTAGTCTCTGCCTCTCCAGGGATTGTATGAAGCTTGAAAATGCTTTACAACTAGTTTCAGAACATCTTCCTATAGATTTTCTTCTTCCTAATCTTCTGAACTAGAGATATCCTCCAGCAGACTGATCAGGTAAGAGAAACTATATGGCTACCTACAGTTTCAGGTTGAGTAAAGTGATATCAGTTTGTAAGCTGAAACAATCCAAATAAAATTCATGAGCTTACCAACACTGTCATCATTATTCTCTTTAGGAGATAGACTACGGGCTGCTGGGAATAGCACAGTCCTCTCCTTAGCAAGGGAATTCAGGTATTTCCAGAGATTAGCCAAAATTATGATGCTTGACCTTAAGCATACAGAAATGGTATATATAGAGGTGGTCCTATCCCATGGTGGCATGACAGTGATCCCATGGCAAGATTGGATCTGCTGCACTCTGTATGACCACGTTTCCCAGACATGCATAATTTCTACCTATGTCTGGAATGATCTGACTTGCTGCTTTACTCAGGTCTCAGATAAGAGTACACTGGATTATTTCTGGCTCTAAGTAGTTAATCAGTGTGCTTTCATCAGCATGGAGCCCATGCTAATGGGAACCTTTTCTTCATTGTAGGGACTGTAGCCCTGCACCAGGCGAGACGCCTGAGTTTTGTGCTGCCGTACAGATAAGTGATTTAGAGCGTAATAAAACTCTGTTTAGTTCAGGAAACTAGTTTAATACATGTATTAGTGTGTTTTGCAAGCTTACTATTAATGGTTTCACTTCTCTTTACATATTATTCTAGAAAACGCGAAAGGAACATAAAGTAGGGTTACGATCGTATTCTTGCATACATTTTAGCGCAGTAAAACTTATAGAATCTCATTTAATTGTTCTGTTCCATTCCAGCAAGTTAAGAAAAGCATATCCCTTTGTTGTTTAACTCTTATTTTGTGAAACACGGCATAAATTTTAAATTCCGGTATCTGGAAACTTTGTACATACGGTAGTAGTTTTGTTTACATACAGTTGCAACAAGGCCTAATTTTTGTAAATGTGTTTTTCTTCTTCTTTTCAGTAATCTAACTTATTGTCACTAAAGTAAGTTTGTTTACATACGATTGAGACTAGACCTAATCTTTCGTAAACGTGTTTTCTTGTTTTTCTGTAATTTAATTTGACTTATTCTCGCTAAAGTAAGATTTTTACCTTGAGTGAAAAATGCCTGACGTGCCACAGAATTGTTAGCTCCAGGGTTTGGTGTGATGGGTGCAGTAGTTTTTTCCAGTGGGGTGAATGTAGCGGCGTGGGAAATGGAGAAGTGGATCAGACTCATCAATGGTTCTGTAGGATATGCAGTAGAGACAGGAAAATAGTGGAACAGGAGGGGAAAATTGCTGCCCTTCAGGCACACTTAGAGCAGGCTAGGGAACATCTGAACAGGTTAACACGTTCACTGCCACTGTAATTGGCCTTGCTTTGCCACGTAACCAATATTTTTCTTAATAGAATCTGAAAATATATTGCTAAAAGTAATATAACATGTATTTATTTTATAAGTACACAATCAAATTTACTCTCGTGAATCAAAGTTGTTTTGGGGCGCACTAAGGCGTCAGTGGCATATCAGGCCATATTCTGTAGCGGGTGGCCGTGGACGCGCCAATGCGTCTAGTGTATTGTTCCTGGTTAGTGTGACAGTTTAGGTTACTACAATTTCATTTTATATTCATAAATGAAACGAAACATCCTACTGACAAACGACATATTTATTGGACAAAAAATATAGTAGAAACATTCAAATACAAACACAAGATCTCGAAGAAACTTCTGAAATAAAATGTATGTCAAATCTAAGAAAAATACAATCTAGAGCTTTATCCATTACTCTCAAACAAATAAAATAAATACAAAGTTTAAGAATAGTACCGACACATAACTGTCGAAAAATAAATGAGCAACGAAAGTGCTATCTGCCTTTAGAGGTGGTGAATAACACAACAATTCAAACAATATCCTGCTTTATTTGGGCAATCTAGGCACTCGTAAATCGTGTCTGTTCGTTGTCCACGGCTGGCGCATGATCTGCACTTTTTTCGCGGTGTTTTTGATTTTCCATTTGATTCTCGTTTTACCACAACATGTTGGGGATTTCTGACTGGCCGTTCTACCTGCTTTCGTGGCAATAGTGCTCTTATAATACTGAGTCTAAATTCTTGGAGGGGCATTTTTGTGCCACAATATTTATTGTGTAGGGCATGTGCGTTTGTCAGTATCATTTCCACAACGTGGATAAAAAGTTTCTTGTACCAGCGTATGGTTTTGCGTTCCGAGAGGTAATATGATAACATCTGATCGTGCCGATCAACTCCCGCCATAAATTTATTGTAGTTTACAATGGCCAAGGGCTTAGATTTCTTCTCCTTTCTTTTGGTTTCAACCTCAACCATTTCATTTGTAAATGCATTAGAAATGTAGCAAACCTCCCTCTTATCACGCCACTTACCTATCATAACTCCTTCCGCAAATCTGGCAACGGCTTCACCTTTTCGTAGTTTTGCTTCCTGTATTTCCTTGGGTGTATCCTTCCTATTCGCCCTCAGAGTTCCCGTGCAGTGGGTCTTCTTATCCAGGAGCAGCTTTGCCAATGCGAAGCTGTTATAGTAATTGTCCATGTACACATGGTGACCAGCATTCAACTTTTCATCTAGTAAATGAAGAACAATTTTTTGCGCATGGCCTCTTCCTCCTAAATCGTCCAGCATGCCAGTGTATACCGCGAATTTTAGGACCATTCCAGTGGGAGTTGTCAAAATATATAGCTTTATGCCATATTTGTGCTTTTTGTTTTTGATGTATTGGCGGAAAAGTAATCGTCCACGCCAAAGGATCATTGATTCGTCCAGAGACAGTTCCCGTCCAGGGTAGTAAACGTGGCACATCCTTTCATTGAAAAAATTGATAACGGGACGTATTTTATACAACCTGTCGGATGGTGTTGGTTTGCCCTGTTTTGGATTTTCAGAAAAGTGTAATGCACGTAGTATTAGCAGAAAACGATTTCGTGAAATACTATCGGCAATTCCTTTCACGTTGAATAAAGCGTCCTTTTTCCAATAGTCCTGCAAATTCCTCATCTTTACATTTCCCATGTGCAGGAAAACTCCCAAGAACACTAACAATTCGCCAACAGTCACATCTTTCCAACAGTTTATTCGTGATTGTCCTTTGGTTCCCGCAGAAAGGAATAATTCAATCGCGTTTCGATTTGTTTCTTCTACAACTGTCAATAGAAATTCGTCCGTCAGCAAAAGACGAAAATAATCTAAGGGAGTGTTTTCCGTCGGTTGAATAAGCAGTCCCTCATTTTTTATAAATGGGCAATTTATCATTCCAACTGGCTCTCTTTCCCACGCAACAGTTGTATCAGCTGCGTTATCTCTTGTTACCACTCCTTCTGCCATTTCCCTGTCGCTAGGATTCACAGCCATTTCTACAGTCTCATCTAAAACAAACTCGGCTCCGTCAGACTCTTCACTGGATTCCACGCCGTCCTCCTCACTGGCCAGTTCCGTTTCCGAATCGCTTTCTTCTAATATTCGTAATAATTCCGCATCCGTTAGTTTTTGTACGTTTCTTGTGTCCTGTGTTTTACGTTTCTTAGGTTCTGAAGGGCCCGCCGTGTCACGATTGTCTTCCATTTTCAGTCCCACAACAGAGAAAAACTGTAGGGAAAACACACGAACCGCACCCGCAAAAATTGAAAACAATACGTTCTTAGAGTGCCTGCGCAATGAACCACACCGAATGGCTGTGCCCGACTAAACTGTGGCGCTGAGAAACGGCTGAGTGTCTCGCCGCGCAGGCGCGTCGACGGCATATGCACTAGTATCGGCCGGACGCGCTGGTGCGCCGATGGCAGTGAACGTGTTAAGGAGGGAGAAGGGTAAAGAGAGGTGGGAAGTGACAATAGGTAATAGGAGTAACAGACCTAGAACTTTGTCAGACAGCTTTGTGGTGAATGTGAAGACCAAGTTTGAGCTATTGCTTCAGTTAGAAGCTGATGAGCCTCAGACAGACGTTGATGTAAACAGGGCACAACAAACTCAGAAAATTGAATAAGAATGTAGGGAAGTCAGCAAAGAGAAAGAACGTTTTTTTTGTTAGGTAGTTTACATGCCAGAGGTGTAGGCCAACTTTTGCAGGACCAGTTCGGATCAGAATACCAGGTCACAAATTTTTTTAAACCAAGTGCTGGTCTGGGTCAGGTGACAGAGGATTTAGGTTCACTCTGTAAAGATTTTACCAAGAAAGACAACGTGGTTATTCTGGGTGGGCTGGGCAATAGTATTGACAGAGATCCTGGGTACAATATAGAGTGGGACCTGGCAAAAATTGCATCAGCAACGAGACATACCAGTGTTGAGTTTGTGTCTGTTCTGAGACTCCATGACCAACTTAATTTAAACTCTTCGGTCGGGAGAGTTAATTTAGAGTTGGAACGGCTGCTTGGGTCGGGTGCGGGTTCACATATTGGTTTGGTTCCTGTTGATTCTCTCAGTAGGCGGGATTATACTAGACATGGCCTACACCTCAACAGGAAAGGGAAGGGTAAACTGGCTGGGCTAATAGCAGGAAATGTAAGGGGGGAGGCACTGCTATGAGTGGTAATATACCAGAGGTCATAGGTGTTGGAGAAGCACCTTTTTTTAGATAGGTAGGACAGAATGAAGTCAAGTTCTGAGAGAATTAAAGATTGAAACAAACCTTCACTTTGATAAAGAAATCAAACAGCATAATCCTGGCACATTGGATCAGCGAACACAGCTGTTAGTTAAAAATTTACAGCAATCAGCAGAAATTTTATTTCCACCCGATTTCATCTCGGTAAATGTGAAATACCAGCTATCTTTAGCGCATCAAAATATTCGAGGGCTTAGAAGTAAAATTAATGAACTACGTATGTGCATTGATGAATTAGAGTCATCGAACCCAGTTGATATAATCTGCCTCTCTGAACATCATGTGACCACTGGTATAGATATGTTAAACCTTACAGAATTTAAGTTAGCCTCCTACTTCTGTAGGCAAAAGATGGAGAAAGGAGGAGTTGCCACATTTGTTAAAAACAGTTTTAAATTTAAGAATATTGACAGTAATAAATTTTGCTTAGAGCAGCACTTAGAAGCATGTGCAACAGAGACAGAATTTCATAATAGGTCCTTTATAATAGTAGCCATATACAGAGCACCTTCAGGAAATTTCAACCTGTTTATAAACGGTCTTGAAGTTTTATTATCTCAACTAAAATTAAAAAACAAAGAACTAGTGGTTGCTGGTGATTTTACAGGGTGTATACGTGGACAAGGAAAAAAATTCCCGGATTTTTCCCGGTTAAAAATTCACTTTCTGTCGGATGAAAACACACTTTTTCCGTGTTATTAAGTGACAGCATATTTTCCCTCGGACCTGTAAAACTTATCAATCCTTTCACTTGTTGTGGTTTTATACACCGGCGTAGAATTTCCCGGTAATTTAGAAAACGAAACTCAGGGAAGAAAACCCCTTTTGGAAAAATTTTTGTTGCGCAGCAACATGTACGCTATATATTTTCGTATTATGAAAGTATCAATTCGAATTCTATCAAACACCACATGTTACTTTCCGAATCATTGTAAAGGAGACTGAGATGTGCTTTTGTAAGCCAGTCATAGCTCATGTCACGTGATCCGCCAGCCGATGACAGCAGATATTCAGACCACAGGACACGTGATGTAACCAGCTAATAGCAACATCACTGTTAAGTAGCGCGGATACACAAACAAGAAAAGTTAATGTTTTAAATTAATATACAGGGTGTTACAAAAAGGTACGGCCAAATTTTCAGGAAACATTCCTCACACACAAAGAAAGAAAATGTATTATGTGGACATGTGTCCGGAAACGCTTACTTTCCATGTTAGAGCTTATTTTATTGCTTCTCTTCAAATCACATTAATCATGGAATGGAAACACACAGCAACAGAACTTACCAGCGTGACTTCAAACGCTTTGTTACAGGAACTGTTCAAAATGTCCTCCATTAGCGAGGATACATGCATCCACCATCCGTCGCATGCAATCCCTGATGCACTGATGCAGCCCTTGAGAATGGCGTATTGTATCACAGCCGTCCACAATACGAGCACGAAGAGTCTCTACATTTGGTACCGGGGTTGCGTAGACAAGAGCTTTCAAATGCCCCCATAAATGAAAGTCAAGAGGGTTGAGGTCAGGAGAACATGGAGGCCATGGAATTGGTCCGCCTCTACCAATCCATTGGTCACCGAATCTGTTGTTGAGAAGTGTACGAACACTTCGACTGAAATGTGCAGGAGCTCCATCATGCATAAACCACATGTTGTGTTGTACTTGTAAAGGCACATGTTCTAGCAGCACAGGTAGAGTATCCTGTATGAAATCATGATAACGTGCTCCATTGAGCGTAGGTGGAAGAACATGGGGCCCAATCAAGACATCACCAACAATGCCTGCCCAAACGTTCACAGAAAATCTGTGTTGATGACGTGATTGCACAATTGCGTGCGGATTCTCGTCAGCCCACACATGTTGATTGTGAAAATTTACAATTTGATCACGTTGGAATGAAGCCTCATCTGTAAAGAGCATATTTGCACTGAAATGAGGATTGACACATTGTTGGATGAACCATTCGCAGAAGTGTACCCATGGAGGCCAATCAGCTGCTGATAGTGCCTGCACACGCTGTATATGGTATGGAAACAACTGGTTCTCCCGTAGCACTCTCCATACAGTGACGTGGTCAACGTTACCTTGTACAGCAGCAACTTCTCTGACGCTGACATTAGGGTTATCGTCAACTGCACAAAGAATTCATCTACATCTACATCTACATCTACAACCATACTCCGCAAGCCACCTGACGGTGTGTGGCGGAGGGTACCCTGAGTACCTCTATCCGTTCTCCCTTCTATTCCAGTCTCGTATTGTTCGTGGAAAGAAGGATTGTCTGTATGCTTCTGTGTGGGCTCTAATCTCTCTGATTTTATCCTCATGGTCTCTTCGCGAGATATACGTAGGAGGGAGCAATATACTGCTTGACTCTTTGGTGAAGGTATGTTCTCGAAACTTTAACAAAAGCCCGTACCGAGCTACTGAGCTTCTCTCCTGCAGAGTCTTCCACTGGAGTTTATCTATCATCTCCGTAACGCTTTCGCAATTACTAAATGATCCTGTAACGAAGTGCGCTGCTCTCCGTTGGATCTTCTCTATCTCTTCTATCAACCCTATCTGGTACGGATCCCACACTGCTGAGCAGTATTCAAGCAGTGGGCGAACAAGCGGACCGTAACCTACTTCCTTTGTTTTCGGATTGCATTTCCTTAGGATTCTTCCAATGAATCTCAGTCTGGCATCTGCTTTACTGACGATCAACTTTACATGATCATTCCATTTTAAATCACTCCTAATGCCTACTCCCAGATAATTTATGGAATTAACTGCTTCCAGTTGCTGACCTGCTATTTTGTAGCTAAATGATAAGGGATCTATCTTTCTATGTATTTGCAGCACATTACACTTGTCTACATTGAGATTCAATTGCCATTCCCTGCACCATGCGTCAGTTCGCTGCAGATTCTCCTGCATTTCAGTACAATTTTCCATTGTTACAACCTCTCGATATACCACAGCATCATCCGCAAAAAGCCTCAGTGAACTTCCGATGTCATCCACAAGGTCATTTATGTATATTGTGAATAGCAACGGTCCTATGACACTCCCCTGTGGCACACCTGAAATCACTCTTACTTCGGAAGATTTCTGTCCATTGAGAATGACATGCTGCGTTCTGTTATCTAGGAACTCCTCAATGCAGTCACACAATTGGTCTGATAGTCCATATGCTCTTACTTTGTTCATTAAACAACTGTGGGGAACTGTATCGAACGCCTTGCGGAAGTCAAGAAACACGGCATCTACCTGTGAACCCGTGTCTCCCTCTGAGTCTCGTGGACGAATAGCGCGAGCTGGGTTTCACATGACCGTCTTTTTTGAAACCCATGCTGATTCATACAGAGTAGATTTCTAGTCTCCAGAAAAGTCATTATACTCGAACATAATACATGTTCCAAAATTCTACAACTGATCGACGTTAGAGATATAGGTCTATAGTTCTGCACGTCTGTTCGACATCCCTTCTTGAAAACGGGGATGACCTGTGCCCTTTTCCAATCCTTTGGAATGCTACGCTCTTCTAGAGACCTACGGTACACCGCTGCAAGAAGGGGGGCAAGTTCCTTCGCGTATTCTGCGTAAAATCGAACTGGTATCCCATCAGGTCCAGCGGCCTTTCCTCTTTTGAGCGATTTTAATTGTTTCTCTATCCTTCTGTCGTCTATTTCGATATCTACCATTTAGGCATCTGTGCGACAATCTAGAGAAGGAACTACAGTGCAGTCTTCCTCTGTGAAACAGCTTTAGAAAAAGACATTTAGTGTTTCGGCCTTTAGTCTGTCATCCTCTGTTTCAGTACCATTTTGGTCACAGAGTGTCTGGACATTTTGTTTTGATCCACCTACCACTTTGACATAAGATAAAAATTTCTTAGGATTTTCTGCCAAGTCAGTACATAGAATTGCCTCGTCCATTGCAGGTGTCCTCGTTGTTCTAGGTCTTCCCCAGTCGTGAGTCATAGGCTGAAATGTTCCGTGCTCCCTAAGACGCCGATCAATTGCTTCGAACGTCTTCCTGTCGTGACACCTTCGTTCTGGAAATCTGTCTTGATACAAACGTACCGCGCCACGGCTATTGCCCCCTGCTAATCCATACATCAAATGGGCATCTGCCAACTCCGCATTTGTAAACACTGCACTGACTTCAAAACTACGTTAGTGATGAACACTAACCTGTTGATTCTACGTACTGATGTGCTTGATGCTAGTACGTAGAGCAATGAGTCGCATGTCAACACAAGCACCAAAGTCAACAATACCTTCCTTCAATTGGGCCAACTGGTGGTGAATCGAGGAAGTACAGTACATACTGACGAAACTAAAATGAGCTCTAACACGGAAATTAAGCGTTTCCGGACACATGTCCACATAACATCTTTTCTTCATTTGTGTGTGAGGAATGTTTCCTGAAAGTTTGGCCGTATCTTTTTGTAACACCCTGTATAAAGTGTTGCTACAAGAAAAGCAAAGATTCTCTAAGGTTAATAAGCTGCAAGAGAAGCTAAGCTTTCACGTATAATGTCGATATTTTCTGCGCGTGTTACACTTTTAAGATATATCACACAAATGTGCCAGTAAAATTTTTAGCCGAGTCCAGTGACTTGCCCTCGAAAGTTTTCCACAAATAAATTAGCTACCACAGAGGAGAGTGAGCTTCCCGTAGCACTACATCAACTTGCTCATAATATCAACATGATTATCTGATCTTCTGGGCTCGAAATACTTCTAAATGGCTCGTCATCAAATGCTCTGTGATTTAAGAAATTCATTGTACATTCTCACACATAGTCCAACTTGTGGAAAACGAAATTTACTTTGAAAGTAACGCTTTTCAAACCACCTTTCACAATATTTTCCCGCGACCTATTAGAAATAGGTTCATTTCAGCAGTCGTCAGAGAGTGCCAGATAACAGGCGCCACCGCGCTTTGGCAGCTGCTATGACACAGGAAGCCCGTATGTTCGTACGTGTAAAACATTAAAAGATCTTATATTATGTCATAAAAGAAAAAAAAAACCATCAGAGGATACTCCAAGAGCATCGGAATTTCATGAACCATACTAAAATGGCACATTTAAAGTGGATACTTAAAGAGCACATTCGGATGTCCAGATTCCCAATGAAGAAGCAGGCCTCGACCCGATATTAAGCTTTTCAGTGAGGGTTTTGGGATGTAAATTTTCTTTGAGTACCAGTGCTGTATTAACTCATTTTTGGTTCTTTATTGTGGCATAATGCCATACGTGTTAGAAGATGAAAATGTGCACCTGAAATGCAGCGAGCAGTTGAAATTAGCCAATAGTGAGGAACTAAACACTTTGTTTCAAACACAAAGCTTAATAAAAGTCAAATTTCTTTAGCAAACCTACAAAACTAACTTCATTGTTCTACAAGGCGGTCAATGCATGACTGTCAGAAAAGTGGAAATAAAATAAAATCTGAAACTAATAATCCTTCTGTAATTACGTGACTGATTTTAATTCACTTGATAGCTCCTGGCCACAGAAATCCATTTTGTTTTCATTTGACGTGAGAGCAGGAAACGAAGAGGAAACAGCAAAATCACTAAATGTAAACACGGGTCAAGTGGAGACTACACACTTCCCCACTACAACTCAGACTGCTCTGCGCATCAGCCCCAGATCTACGATATTTCCGAACCGGGGCAATACCAAGATAGTAGCCCCCCCTCCCTTGAGCGTTTGAGATACGACGTCAAAAATTAAAAAAGAAATCGAATTTTAAAAAATATGTTCATTTTGTAGCACACATCTTTCTGAAGAGTCTGATACATAAAACAAATGTTCGAGGAAATGTAAGACACATTATTTGGTATTAAGTGTGCCAGAGTGCAGTGCCATGCCTCTTCACACAGAATTCTTCTATCGCACGTTACTGTATTTCACTCTGTGGAATTGAAACGTGTATATTTTGTACTATATGCCATCAAACTATATTCAGGACAGTGGAAATTAAAATGTCCTGTGGTGGCTCTCCTGCTCCCAGTTTGACATCCTGCCCGTCTTAAAAAAAACTTGCAATTAATACTCGATGGGATTATTTGTAACCGGGAGAACAAGAACTCTTCAGAAAATTTGCACTCTTTATTGCCTGTTAGCTAATAACTTTCTGTTTTGGGTGACATTAAATTAAATATAAGTTACATAAAACCAGTAAAGACAACAGACAAGCAAGACAGTACACATTTCTTCAATCCTTAGCTCCTACCATTGTTTTCTCTCTAATCTTGCTAAAGCTTTACATGGCGTGATTTCCTTTTTGTGAAAGAATCAGTTACCTCAAAGTTCATCAAATGTTTTGCTACATGAAAATCGAAATATCATTGTCTAATACTGCGTAAGCTGTTAATACAAATAGTACTCAAGACTGGTGTGGTTTCTCGGTCTGATTACGTCTATTTTGTCACTGTCTGCTAGATAAAACAAAATAGGCCTTTCTAACACTGCAGAAATTGTAACACACACCAAATAAATGAGACTGTTTTGGCACAAATGGTCATTTTTATAACACGACAGAATATAATTCACGAAGACCAACATAAAATACTTATTAGGCCTACTACAAGCAAAAAGCTTTGTTAGAAAATAGTTTCACATTTCATTCATACACTACAGTTTCTCGAGCATGAGATCGAAAAGTAGTAGTACCAGATTTTTATATAAATTTGGAATCGTCATTCTCTTCCATAATTTGTGTTATGTGCCCGTTTCTTCTCCTTCCTCGTTCTAATAAACAGTCTTGTCATCATTAATTCTGGAACTACTCCTGCCTTTGTCAAAACTTAATACGCCGGTTAACTCCACTAGCCCTTCCAGAATCACTGGTTTAGTAATCCCTGATTATTCTCCGGTTAGGCGTTGTTATGTTCATACAAACCATTTTCCGCGCTACTTCCAGAATAGAACTTAAGTGGCTACTAGATGGGGACTGTACAACTGGCGCTTACTAGTGTAGCGATCTGGCCAAAAATTTTCTGACAAAATTTCATTTTCCTGGATACACCGATAAGATAAAACGTAATCTTTCTTACCTGTTATTCCTGTTAGTTGTTTATTTCCATTCTGGTAGTCTGAATCTAGGGACTTCGCTATTAACCATAAAAACGCTAATAATTCGCAAACCCAATCAACCACATAATCAGACAGTGGATAGCATTCACTTGTTCGGTTTTACTCCACTCAGCTCGTATAACACGGTCCCCTTCTGCCTGCAGGAAAGTTTATTTCTAGTTGCGACGAGGATTCCCCTGGCAGACATCACGTACACTATGCACACATTCAAAAATCAACTTGTGATTCATTCAGAAATCAACTTACAGAGTGTGTTCAAAAACCAACAGGGATGCGTTTCAAAATCATATGAGTAATCGATAGACCAACGTGCGCTGGGTGCTAGGCGCTTTGTGAAACAACGTTTTTTTATTGTCAAGAATATGAATTTGCCCCCCCCCCCCTCCCCCCGCAACTGTCATCTTGGTCATATGTCAGATACACCAGTTCCCCCCCACCCCCACCCCCCGCTGCGCATGCGTGAGTCTGGCAGCTTGAGCGCAGCAGTAAAATTTTTCCCGGCTGCATCTAGCTGCTTGCTGCGACTGCTTACACAGCCAACGGCCACATTTCTATAGCCAGAAGGGGGAGAAGGTACAACTCATACGCCACTCAACTGCGCATGCTCATGAGCCCGCTCATAACTGCTATAACAAAACTAATTTAAACAGTTGTGACGTCACACTCATCTGAGGCATTTTGTTGTTATGAAGCATTGCATGGTCTTCCTAAAGCCTTTGACACATTTTGCTGTTGGCAAATGTTTGTATGAGCACTGTGTTTTGTTGGTGTATATGGCACATTTCCTTTGCAATTTATGTTTTATTTTCATATTTTTTTCTGGTTCATGTTTTATTGTTGTAGTATTATTCTGTAGTAGCGGGAACAGTAATATCCTTTGCTAGAATATCGAAGCTTACTAGTCAAGACTACAAAAATTTAACTGAAAACTAAAACAACGAAAAATTCCCGGGTTTTTCCCGGTTTTCTCCTGGATGAAAAAAATCCTGGCTTTTTACCGTTTCTCCCGGGCCGTATACACCCTGTTTTAATATAGATGTCCTGAAAAACACTGTCATTGAACAGTTACTGAAATCAGTTACATTGTCTACTGTAAATTTCCCAACTAGGGTATACAAATGTCCTAAGACTGCCATTGATAATATATTTATAGACAATTCTAGGCAACTAAGCCACATTACAAACCCAGTAGTAAATGGGCTATCTGACCATAACATGCAACACCTAACATTAAATTTTGAAAATTGTCAGGGTAAGGTATCTATCAGAACTGAATACAGAAGGCCAATAAAACAGTCAAAAACTGAGAAATTTAGGAGATTGCTCAAAGAAATTAATTGGATGGATGTTTACAGCATCCAAGACACAAATGGAAAATACAAAGCATTCATTAATAAAGTTAGCACCTATTTGAAAGTTGTTTTCCCTGAAGGTAACTCAAATTAAGCAGAAGTCTAATAAGAAACCATGGATCACACAAGGGATAAAGATATCGTGTGAGACAAAAAGGAAACTCTATCTGATACGTAAGGACACCTTTGATACTAGCATTATAGCTCATTACAAAATATGCTGCAAAATATTGAAGAAGGTTATCCAGAAATCTAAACACCTGCATTACGAGAAGAAGATAAATACATCCAGCAATAAAATAAAAACAATATGGGATATAGTTAAGTCAGAGACAGGTAGGACCAGAAATGAGGAGGAACAAATAGCTCTAAACATAAATGAAACCCTGGTAACAAACGCATGTTGTGTTGCAAACCATTTAAACAAGTATTTTGTCTCTGTTACTGATAGCATGGGGTTGTCAGGTTCAGTAAATAATGCAATGGAATATCTGAGACCAGTGCACACAAGCTATCTCAGTAAAATGGAATTGACACGTACTTCACCCAAAGAAATAGAATCCATCATAAAGTCCTTGAAATCAAAGCATTCTAGTGGTTATGAAAACATATCAACAAAGTTAATAAAAGAATGTTCATGTGAGCTTAGTCATCTCTAAAGTTATTTGTGTAATCAATCACTTGTCACAGGAACATTCCTGGACTGGCTTAAATATGCTGAAGTTATAACTCTCCACAAGAAAGGGGACAAAGAAGTGCCATCAAATTACCAACCGATCTCACTTTTGCCAGGTTTTCAAAATCTTTGAAAAGGTCATGTTCAAGCGTCTACTTAAGCACCTTAGTGAAAATAACATACTGTCAAAGTCACAATTTGTGTTTCTTAAGGGTTCTAATATTGAGAACTATTTACACTTACAGCAAAAATGTCTTTAATTCAATGGACAACAAATTAGAGGCAACTGGCATATTCTGTGACCTGTCAAAGGCATTTGACTGTGTGAATCACAGCATTCTTTTAAGTAAATTAAAATATTATGGCGTCACTGGTAGTGCTGCAAAGTGGTTTCAGTCATATCTTACTAATAGAAAACAAAGGGTGTCATTACGTAACACTTCAGCAGTAGGCAATCAGACATCATCTGACTGAAGAAATTACATGTGGCGTTCCCCAAGTTTCCAAACTAGGCCCACAACCGTTTCTTCTGTACATTAATGACCTGTCATCTGTTACATGCCAAGTTTGTCTTATTTGCAGATGATACAAACATTGCAATAAATAGTAAATCAAATATGAATTTAGAAGGACAGCTAATCAAATTTTTACTGACATTAATAAGTGGTTCATAGCCAATCCACTGTCATTAAACTTTGAAAAGACCCACTATATGCAGTTCAGAACTTTCAAGAGATTTCCTTCTGGTGTGTGTATAAAATATGATGACATGGAAATAGGATAAGTTGAGAGTCTAAAATTCTTGGGATTACAACTTGATAATAAATTCAGTTGGGAGCAACATACTAACTAACTGCTAAATCGCCTCAACAAGTCTGTGTTTGCAATGCGAATGATGTCAGATATATATAAGGCATATTTTGCTTATTTTCACCCCATTATGTCATGTGGTATCGCATTTTGGGGTAACTCCACAAACAGAAAATAATTTTTAGAGTAGAGAGAAGCGTATAATAAGAGTAATGAGTAGTGCAAATCCAAGGACATCATGTCGAAACCTATTCAAAGAATTGGGCATATTAACCACAGCTTCTCAGTATATTTATTCCTTAATGAAGTTTGTTGTAAATAATACATCTCTTTTCCCAACTAACTGCTTAGTACACAGTATCAATACTAGGAATAAGAACAATACGCATAAAGATTTAAAATCACTTACTCTTGCCCAGAAAGGAGTCCAGTATTCAGCAACACATGTTTTCAATAAGTTACCAGCAACCATTAAGAGTTTAGTTTCAGACAAGGCACAATTTAAACATAATTTAAAAGAATTTTTGGTGGCCATCTCCTTCTGTTCCATCCACAAGTTTCTCAACAAGTGCAGTAGACCATTTTAATGAAAATTTATTATACTTTAATTTTCGACAATACTTGGTTGTAACAGCCAAGTAACTACCTACTGTGTGAATGATGGATGTATGGAAAGCAGATGTAAGTCTTAAGTCTGTAAATAGTGGAAGGTTAGTTTTAAATCTTGTACATAATCTGACTGTTCTTAACTGAGGATCACTGAAATGAATAATTTACTATAATTTTTGACAATACTTGGTTGAAATAGTCAATAATAAATATCTGAATGATGAATTTAATGAAAGCAGATGTAAGTATTAAACCTGTAAATATTAGAAGTTTAAGTCATGTACAAAATTTTACTGTTTATTGACTGAGGATAATTAAAATTAATGAAACTCAAGTTTTTGTAATGAGTTTTTCTGACATGTTCCACACCCAGGATGATTTCCTCTTTTATGGGTCTATGGAATGAATAATTAATCTAATCTAATCTAACAAGTATTTAATCTTTTAAAAAACATCACAGTTCCCTTAGACCGCAGAAATTATTTATTTCCAGTATTGCAACAGTGAAAATAAATAATTTCTACAGTCAATGGTGGGTGTGGTGCCTACTAAAAACTATTGTATGACTGTGATTCTTTAAATGGTTTTCACATTAAAAGCTCATGTCTCACTGTTCTCAATCAAATAGTAGAGATGATGAATCGCTGATAGACACAACAAAAAGACTGTCAAACAAAGCTTTTGGCAAAACAGGCCTTCAACAGAGTAGACAAAACATACACGCATGCATGTAAACACAACCCATACACTCATGACCACAGTCTCTGGTTGCTGAGGGCTGACACTGGCAGACTACCCCTGACAACCAGAGACTGTGGTCACGTGTGTATGTGGGGGGAGTCTATTCTGATGAAGGCCTGTTTGCCCGAAAGCTTTGTACGACAGTCTTTTTGTTGTGCTATCTGCGACTCAGCACCTTAGCTATAAGGTGAGTAGCAGCTAACCTTTTCATAATATTGTTATTACTCCATCTTGGATTTTCCATTGTTTGATTTTGTTCAGATCAAAACTTGTGGTAAGCATAAACTGTAAACCTTCCATTTTGGACACACCACAGTATAGATTTTTAAAGTTCTGTTTAGCTCATGATGAGCACTCAATGCCATTTTTATCTTCTGCTTCTTTATTATGCTGTCCTTATCCTATCATCCCATTTCAACAGCCATAAATACAAAAATCATTCAACGAGTTCAATGAATTGAGGTGATGAGAACCGTAAGGCCCTAAAGCACACCATCTTCAATTTTGATATTGTGGCATTTATGCATGTTCCTGACATCTGTTGATATTATGGTGAACCAGCTTTATTTGTGCTGTAGGCCCACCTTGTATGAATGAAGATTAATGAAAAGCTGCCTCACCAATTTCTCCAATATTCAGTTCTCTGTGCAAACAAAGCACTGCTAAATTGTTACCTGGGATTGCCCACATAATTTAGTGTCTACATCACATATGTAGTAGCAGTACTTCTTCATCAGAAGTAGGTCGGAATTTTTATCTGAACCTCAAGCTAGAGAATATGCTTAATGAAAAAGATAATAACAATGACTATGATGAGTTCGAGCTGGTCACAACTGTATGTGTGGTGCATTTAGTATCTTCTTTATGTTCTGATTCTAGTTTCACGTTTATTACAAATTTTACAACTATCAAAAAGACACTATTGTCACTAGCCTAAATGTGAAAATTTTGTGAATTAACATTGACAATAATAATAACAACAATAATAATAATAATACTAAATATTAATTAAAATTTCAAAAGATAAAGTGGTTGGATTATTTTTTTCATGGGAAATACATGATGATGTGACTTGGTTCAAAAACAAATCAGTCCCACTAAAAATTTGATTTTCATAGACATCTATTTTTATCAAAACTTTGCATGTGTGCTTTGGCCCTTATGCATCTCAGTGCCTTGGTCAACTGTTATTTTGTACAGTTTTATTTTTAATTTGTTGATTACATAAGAATAAGAAACTTCATGACAATATTATAGTAATAGAAGAGGAAATAGGTGAAGATGACATGGAAATGTGATACTGTGAGATGAAAACTGACAGAGAAAGACCTATGTGGAAACAAGGCCATGGGAGCAAATGGCATCCGCTTGAGCTATTGAGATTCTTGGGAAAGCTAGCCATTACAAAATTATTCCACTTGATGCACAAGAAATGTGATATGCCGAAATGCCTTCAGACTTCAGGAAGAATGTAATAATTCCAGTTCCAAAGAAGGCAGGTGGTGATATGTGTGAATACTACCAAACAATTAGTTTGGTAAGTCCCATTAGCAAAATATTGACAGAAATTATTTACAGAACAAGGGCTCTGGACAAAAGCAGGACCAAGCAAAGCATAACTGACTGTATGGCTAATCTTAGAAGATATGTTGAATAAAGGCAAACCTGCGTGTGTGTGTGTGTGTGTGTGTGTGTGTGTGTGTGTGTGTCTCAACAACTCAATGCTTCTGCTTTTCAGTGAATGGTCTTCTTTCATCCAAAAGTAGTAAACAATGTCAGAATACTGTATCATCAGATTTTTAAAAGACCCAATAAATTTCTGTTAAATACTCTACTTACAAAGAACAACACAATGGAAGTACATTGTGCGCATATCTGTAAATTTAATTGCAATATATAATGCAATAAAAATAGCAATTTATAAAATCAAATTTACCTGTTTCACAAGAGGTTCTAACAGGTGAGCAGACTGTTTGCCAACACACCGAACAGCAAACCTTAAACATCTACAGCACCTCTCCATTACACGAATATCAGCCTGATATTTATTGCAAGTGTTTGAAAGTACAGGCCATACCTACAAAATAAAATTACATTAAAAAACACAAAAGCACTAGAAAGTAAATACAAATCATCATTATTAATAACACAGCACTCAAAATGAAATGCAATGAATGAAAATGGTAATCTCTACTGTCTCTGCAGTTATTTTCAATTTTGTTTCTGTGTGCAGGTGTAGTCAGGCCAAACAGAAACTTCAAATAAGGTACTTCACACAATGCTTAGTGTCAATAAAATAGTAATTCTGATACATTATAAACTAAATGTTATCTACATATTAATTTCGCGTGATGAATCTATGGATCACTCTCAAATTAATCTGCTTCAATGTTCAGCTCTACGACACATTAATAGTGAGAGCAAAATATGAAGAGCAATCAGACTCTGCAGCAGCAACTGAGCATGACCACTGTGCCATGACATGCTGTTTCCACAGTCCCTTCACAGCATTATGGTGCACTGTCTTTACAGCTTCACCACTGTTCCCCCACACATACACAGTCAAAATGAAAATAAAGAAACCACCTTACAAGGGGTAAATGCACACAAAGGTGTTTCAAAATCTGCATAGAGCTACAAAACAGAATAACTGTAATATTAGCAAAACAGAACAATTGTAATATCAGCCTCTTTTATCCTACTCAAGCAGCATACTACAATTCCCAGTGAATACTTCTGGTAGATCTTGGAACAGAAAAAAAAGTAGTTGTCATATAACAATGAATTTAATCAGACAAAATAGATGGAAACTCTCCAGCCAAACAATTAATACAAATTTTTATTTTATTCGTTGCTTTATTAACCCTGCTAAGATTAGGACCACTCTTTCAAAATGAAACACGCTGATATATAAAGGAAGGAAATAAGATTGACATTTAACTTCTTGTGTAAGATAAGGTAATTGACAATGTGGTATGGAAAGTTCTGACAGAATGTAACTCATTTAGGACAGAATTATCTTGACCTAGAGTACACACGCATACAAAGGCACACGCACACGTGTGCATCCACACGCACCCACAACCAGTCAGTTATCCGCAGGCAGTGTTAAATAGTGGATGTGTGCTCATTGTCTGTGAACGATGTCGATACAAATCACAATGGAGCAACATCACTAAATCAAGAGTTCAAGATATTCTGAAGGAATGAGGTGCTGGTGTAATGAATTATTGTGATCTGTTGCTTGTGTCACATGCTGCAGCAGGCAGTGCTGAATGTAGTCACCGTGATGAGAAGGGGTTGTTGTAATGTTCATCATTAGTGGAACAAAAATGTTAACTTTCCTCTTAGCAATAGCTCTATGGTGACTAAAACCTGGATATTAGGTGACAGTGGTGGTCACTTGAGCAAAATATTTCATCAATGTTTGGGCTTTCTCTCTATGGCTGGTCTGAACACAACTCTTTCTCATTACATTGATAATGGCTATCCACCTGCCTTACTCAGATATCCACCTGAGATGCCCTTAATACTGTGAAGTATTACAATGTTTTGAGGAAATACTCCTACAATGTTTTCTTGCTTTTTTAAATTATTTGATGGGATATTGCCCTCACCACCCAGAAAGCTGTGATGTTTGCTACATACTGGGGCTGGCTTACAGCTCAGGTAGGTTCACGTTGTTGTTGTTGATGTTGTTATTGTTGTCGCTACTGCTGCCTTCAATCTCAAGGTGCAGCTGCCCATACTACTAAATTCTGTGCAAACCTCTTCATCTCCGAGTAACTACTAGAACATACATCCATTCGAACTTGCTTAGTGTATTTATCTCTCACTAGAATTGCCCCCACCCCCCACAGTTCCCTCCAATACTAAACTGGTGATCCCTTGATTTGTCAGAGCATGCCCTATCAATAGATCCCTTCTTTTAGGCCAGTTATGTCACAAATTTCTTTTCTCCCCGATTCTATTCGGTGCCTCCTTATTAATTACATGATCTACCAATCTAAAATTCAGCAGTTGTTTGTAGCATCATGTTTCAAAAGTGTCTATGTTCTTCTTGTCTTTAACTGTTTATCGTCCATGTTTCACTTCCATACAAGGCTACACTCCAGACAAACACTTCGCAGAAAAGAATTTCTGACACTTAAATCTAATATTCGATGTTAACAAATTTCTCTCTTTCAAAAACCATTTTCTCGAAACTACCAGTCCACATTTTATATCCTCCTACTTCACCCACCACCAGTTATTTTACTGTCCAAATAGCAAAACTCATCAACTTCTTTTACTGTCTCATTTCCTAATTAATTCCCTCAGCATCACCTGATTTAAATCAACTGCATTCCTTTACCCTTGCTTTGCTTTTGTTGATGTTCATCTTACATCTTACATCCTCCTTTTCCCCAAGACAGTGTCCACTCCACTCAACTGCTCTTCCAAGTAATTTGATGTGTCTGACAGAACTACAAGGTCATCAGCAAACTTCAGAAGTTTTTATTTCTTCTCCCTGAATTTTAATTCCTTCTCCAAATTTTTCTTTGGTGTCCTTTATTACTAGCTCACTGTATGGACCGAATAATATTGCAAATAAGCAATAACCCTGTCTCACTTCCTTTGAAACACAGCAAGCTGGAAACTTCAGATGTTACATTTTTCTACTCCTATGAAATTTTTATTTATTTATTTTTTTGCTTTAATGCAGCTGCACAAGTAAAAATGTACATGAATGACCTGGAATGTTATTTCGGCTAGTTCCAGTTAAATTTATAGTTAGCTGGTTATTTATTGTCTTGATTATGATGGTAAAATTAGTTTCACTAAAAGTTCATTTAATTAAGAGTTATGGCTAATTGACATTCTTACTGCAGTAAGTAATGGAGAAAAACTTTGAGCTAACAGATAGAATAAAAAATACTGTTCCATTCAGTGGGAAGTAGATATCTCACTAACTTCAGTTTCAATTGCCTATTCCACATCAATGCTTACAAAATTCCTAACTTTGACAATCTACCTCTGTTAATATACTTTTTTCTGCATCAGATGACAATCTCACTAATTAAGACACTAAGATTTTGGATGATTTACAATCCTAAAGAGTGTTTTCAAGATGGATACCATATTCATAAGTAGGAGATTTCCAACTCTGAAAGCTAAACAATATTCCACATGCTTTTATAATTTTTTAATCTTAAAAATTTTTCATAAACCAAATAATAGTAAAAATCTTATGGTCTATGAAAAGTAGCAAAATTTAACCTAGCTGATTATGTAGTTTCAGAAATTGCATCATCTTCTTAAGCCTGGCTTTAAAAAGCCATCATTCACCAGTCTCCAACATGCAAACAACCTAGCAACATCATTATGCCATTTCATATCAGAGTCTGACGTCAGAAAGAAATGCTGGACATCTCTGTGTACCTGATCTGTAAGGTCTCATGTCGGAACTAAATTGAGCAACATCTATGGATCAAGAAGTCTGTGACTTGTGAGCAAACATGTCAGATATTTATGACAGACTGTGTTAAAGTCTGCTAACACCTCTGTGTCAATATCAAAAAGTCTCCAGCAATAGTGCAGCAACATTGTAAGTTAAAGTAAAATCTGCTCTTAGAATGTGTTAATTAGCGTCAATAAGTTTTACTGGGCAACTATATTCAACTGTGACTTTTTTTGTTCAACATGAAAAACAGTTTGTCATTCTTGTGAAATTATTCTACCACTCAACATTGTAACTGCACTTGTGAGATTAAGTTTATTGTCCACTGACTCAATGAACTATTGTTAATTATTTCATGAAGAGTAGGTCTACTGCGTAGGTCTACTGCATAGGTCTACTGCACAAAAAGTTTATAGCAAGAACTGCAATGAAGCGCAGTATGTAGTTTTCCTAATCTGCTTACAAAAGAGAATTGTGAAACCTGAACTGGCCATCAATTGTGAATATGACAAAAGTGGGTGTACATATGATTAATTTCTTGCTTTAAATACCATGTGGGCTACATTATGGGGAGTATTCGTTTGTCACCAACAGTTCGAAGCCAGCTACAACAAAGGACAGAAGAGACACCAGCTACCGACAGCACCCAAGCACGTAAAATGGATTAGATACACATTCTCAATCACTGTTTTTCTTTCATGCCCCACGACTCTCATAACTGCCAATTTTTGTATGTCCATCTTCAACTTCGGACAGAAAGTGAGACTAGGGCTGGTCAGTAAAGGAGAATTAAGGGTAACATCTTCAGGAGTATGTCTAAACCACTTTATTCAAATGTGTCCCTTTTCGGTGATCCACTGCATTGTCATCACACTTCTCTAGTGGCAAATATTGGTCCTATAACCAACTTACTAATGAATGGTTGGATGGTAGGTGGAGTTGGCACTTCACATATGAACTGCTCTGTGGACATCGAGTTTGATTTTTCTTCCTATCATGGCAATACAGAGTGTTGGTCACAGAACCAATATTTGCCAATAGAATCATTAATTCTCTTGTAACTCTTGTCTGGTTTCTGTAAAAGTTGAAAGTAGCCTTTCACTCCCTATACTTCACCCCTGCTATTGTCACAATTTCAAAGACTTTATACCAGTCAGGATTGTTGAAAGCTTTCTGTAAGTCTACAAAGGCTACAAAAGTATGTCTGCCTTTCTGTAACCTATCTTCTAAGAAAATTCATAGGGGCAGTATTGCCTTGCCTGTTCATGCATTTCTTTGGTATCTAAACAGATCTTCCCAAATGCTATCTTGTATCAGTTTTTCCATTCTTCTGTGGAGAATTTGTGTTAGTATTTTGCAACAGCGGCTCATTGATTTCATAGTTTGGTAATATTCACACCTGTCAGCACCTGCTTTCTTTTGGAATTGGAACTACTGTATTCCTCTCTGAAGTCTGACGGTATCTTGCCTTTCTAATCCATCTTTCAAACTAGATGGAATAGTTTTGTCACGGCTGGCTCTCCAAAGGCTATCAATAGTTCTGCCACAATGTCATCTACTCCAGGGGGCTTGTTTCAAGTTAAAGACTTTTCAGTACTCTGACAAATTATTCTCGCAGTACCATACCTCCGCTCACCTCTATCTTCCCTCACTTCTCTCTTTTGGCAGCTCATAAATCCTCATGGGCTAGCCATACCAAGGCAGTCTGTGTAAGGGGGACGGTGGAGGGAAGAATGGTGAAGTGGTGGTGGTTGAGGGAGGGGGAGAGATGAAGAACAGCATGACAATGGGGACAGAGAATTGAGAGCTCAGAGGAGGGGCCTTTAAGCTCTTTCAGAAAATGTAGAAATCCAAATACAAATCTGGGTAATGAAGGTATTATGTATTACTCTGAACTAATCACAGGCTGGCAGCCTTAAAACAACTAACACTTTTAGAGAACAAGAAGGTTAGCTGTACATGAAGATGAGCTGATACGACATCTAAGTAGTTTTCTCAGTGTTCTATTATCTGTGCATGGATCCCACAATTTCCTTACTTTGATGATCTAATTTGCAAAATGTGCCTCAGTGTCAACAAAATTCTGTAACTCCTTTATCACAAGCATTAACTAAGGGTCTGCAGACTCGGCTGAAGAAAACTTCTTGCTGTTGTCTCAATACTTCCATTAGCCAAAAGGGGGTTAGCCTCTCATGTTCCAGCATTTTTATAGTGCAGAACCAATCTTTGCTATTTGTGACTGGAAAAGGAAGACGGGATAGTGGTAGTGACATTGCTAAAACGTGATATGCAAATCACTCACGCACATGCTCAGTACTCTGCTGGCAGCTGAACATGACAGTTCTTACACATCAGATCCATTCCAAGCTGACCCAGTTTTATGGTTGTCTTATTCATTCAGCCTGTTTCAAATTTTGATTGTAATCACTATGTCAATTAATTTATTATCATCTGATGGAATGATGGGACATCCAATGCACTCATCTGATTGAGACAGAATGTACCTGAATATGCAACTCTAATGTTGTGAAACCAGTAGTACTATTAAAAGATCATATAACAGATGTTTGACATTTATTTCAATGATTTATGGAAATATATCATTACAAAAGCATTTTTGAAACTAAAACTCTGAAAATATAAATTTGGCTCCTTGGCTGCGACATTATTTATAATTTTATATTCCATGGTCGATGCACAGAAAGGGAACCTTATGGAGCCCAATATTCAATAAAATAAGTTTCAGTGTTTTTGGAAATTCAAGCCCAAAGTGGTGTAAAAGGGATGAAAATTTTTATGAAAATATTCTGTTACATTAAAACATTTTTAAAGCTAAATCTACAGAAATAAACATGCTGTAGTTTGCGAACAACATAAAAATCTGATTAAAGAAAAAAAATCTGTGTATCGTATTTACTCGAATCTAAGCCGCACTTTTTTTCCGGATTTTGTAATCCAAAAAACCATCTGCGGCTTAGAATCGAGTGCAAAGTAAGCGGAAGTTCTGAAAAATGTTGGTAGGTGCCGCCACAACTAACTTCTGCCGTCGAATATATGTAGCGCTACACAGGCATGCTTTGCAGGCACAAAGATAAATACTGGCGCCAAAACCTCTGAGTCAGTAAATAAATTAAAAAAAAAAAAAGGTGGAAGACGAGCTACTTTCTCCGCCCCGAGTTTCGACCACTGCATTTTCATACATTATCCAACGAAGTAAATACAAATTCCGTATTGTTCATCTTCGAATGTAGCAGCATTTCAATGTACTATGAAAATCCGACTGGCGAGACTGTTTGGGATGTTTGTCTATGTTCTTAATTTTTTCCTACCTGTGAGAAGAGATGGTTGCTAATAGGAACTTTTATGAATTGTGAATCACATGTAGTATTCTCTTCACCATAAGAATAATACAAATATAAACATTTTGCAATGTATTCTTTTGTGTTTGCTGCTATCTCATTTAATCCTGTCTGCCTAATAAACTACGAAATTTGTGTGAGACAACAGCAAACGCGGAAGAATATACATATCATATCATGTTTATATTCGTATTATTCTTATGCCTAATAGTGATACAGTCAGAAATGAAGCACAGCAATTGACTAGATTTTTAAATCTAAGATGACTCTAATTTCTGTGCAGAATGTAATGTACAAAAGAGGCGTCTGCAAAGATTTTCAAATGGCAGAAATTTTTGCTAAACTCTCGTTCACAACATCGTCTGTCATACGCAGTCTATTATTTGGTTCTTGTTGATCATCATCAAAGAAAGCAGCGGTGTAAGTAACAACAAATAGCAGTCTCTTGCCATTGTTTCGCTAATGAGACAATTCCTCTCTTTTTTTTTTATCGTAAGAAGCGGTAGCGCGCACAAAAGCAAGTCATGCCGCGAGCGACGATAGGTCGTAAACACACATTATCAGAATGCGACAAACAAAGCATGACACAGTACAATGATGCATTTTCAGTTTAGAGTGATGTAAAAACCTATAACAAAGAGAACGGTACTTATCATATCAAAGAAAAATATGCAATTGATTCAAACCAGACGAAGCACGTGAAAAAAGAAGGGCACCCGTATAAATACAGACGGAGCGCCTGACGCATAGCAATGGCTACCTGGTAAAGCTTAACTGCTAAGCTTACGACTCGAACCAAACTACTGTAGCTGTATCATCATTCATTAGACCTAAATTGTCTCATATTACAGTGGCCCAACTTTGTTTCGATTTGGAGGTGCGGCCTAAAACTTTTCTCTCCCTTGAATTTCGAGTCTCAAATTTCAGGTGCGGCTTAGATTCGAGTGCGGCTTAGATTTGAGTAAATACGGTAGACTACACAGTCTATGCAAGCAAAGCAGTGAGTGCTAAGCTAGTCATACTGTAAAAAAAGGTTGAAATAAACAGTAGCAATTGTCTTTGACTCATTAGTTTTTGGTTTAAGAAAACACCTACAAAAACTAAGTATATATTACCTTTTTTGTTTTAAAAATGAAAGTCATAAAAAAATTCTTCTCAAGTCTAAATTTTACTTAGCTGTTGATGTTTGTGGTGGTGGTGGTGGTGGTGGTGGGGGGGGGGGGGGGGGGGGGGGCGGAGGTGGGTAGTACCTAATATCTGATTAGTCTCAGGAGTAAGCGTCTCGGAAAGTTTAGGAGCCACTGATCTTGATTCTGTACAAAAGCGAACATTAAACAGGGGTTTTCTCAATTGGAAATTGCATATGAATTTTGTTTGTGAGATCATGTTACAACTCTTGCAAGGAGATCTGTCTACCGACACGTGACAGAATTCAGCAGCAGCACAATTGTATTCTATTGAGATTATCACACTAGTCAGAATCCCAAAACTTTCATGTAAATATAGACCAGAGTAGTTTCAGGAAGGCCATTCTCAATGCTAATCAGGATCTCAATGGCCAAGTGTGACTATGGTACAAAAAGGCAGACATATGTTTTGCACAACCGTGCAGAATGTTACACCCTGTCACTTATCTTGACTCTGGAAATGGTGCGATTACTGCAAGGCCACGAGGACAAGACAATGACGTCTGGAGTACCACAGATTGCCAGCATGGTGACTACTATCGCAGCTGCCCGTGATACTGCTGCAAAGAGGAGGGTCAACAATGGTGCACCTAATGAGAACACTGTACACAGGAGCTGCACCGTGTTGTCTTCTCAGGTAAGTCCTGGCTCTGCATGACAATGGATTTATCCAAATGTGGAGGCATTCATCATCAACATATGGGCCCAGCACCTAGCTTGATCGTATAGGGTGCCACTTGATAAACAACTTCATCGTGTCTAGTTCATATATCAGCAATATTGACAGCTGCCATTCCATTTCTGATGCTTTATGGCTAGTCACTGCCCCTTCCTGAGTTCTCTGTGACAGTCAACGGTTCGACTGTTGCTGTAGCTACCATGTTCTCCTGATCTTTCCCCACTGAAAAGATCTGGCCATGGGTTGTCAGGAGACTGGTTTGCCACCATTTGCTAGCCACAATAGTTAATTAAGTTTGGCACAACATTGAAGCAGTGACAAAGGACATACCTGTACCAGTTGTCAAACCTCAGTTCGTCTGTATAGGCTCAGCTGTTGTTGCTTCCAATGACAGCATTCATCATCTAAGTTTTGCACTCCGTACATGCGCTAATAATCTATAAATGTAATCAAGTATTCTTCCTGCGATTACGTATACATACAATAAGTAAAATTTTGATGTTAGCTACCTTAATGATTGGCAATATAATTCAGACATCTCTCTGACGAATTTCTCAATGAGTGACAGAACAAAAAATCTGAAGGTATTCACGTATACTAGCTGAATTGTATCTCTTATGAATGAACTAGGAACAACAACTTACATACAAAGTAACACAACCTGCTTCAAATTGATCCCTTACCTCTGTAATTACACTTTGACAAGGATGGACTTCTCCATTTTCTACAACTGGTTTTGTGTGCCTGAAGATGGCTGCCAGTCTATCAAGCCATAGAACAGGATCAGTTTTTGTTCCTTTCTCAGTCTTCACATCATTCTGCATCAAAACGTTAGCACAAAAATGAAAATCCCTCCAACATAACATGAAAGGCAGTTAATTAACAACATTAAATAAGAGGATGAAAAATACCCTTTCTGCTCATGGATAAGTTTGTTTTCATTAATTAATACACTTACAATTAAATAAAAAGATCACAAAAATATACTCAGACACAATAAAAAACGACGAAGAAAGGTAAGGACAGGAGGAATTCAGGCTACCAACATGAGTAATGGTGCAGAAAACTTTAGCAGCTAATATCTAAGTTATTTCAGTATTAGGATAAAATGGAACCGTATTCAAAGTATCTGAGAAAATATGGTGAAAGCTTGCTGGATATAAAATGTCGGTGGAAGCCTACAATGGATAGTTTTATGAAAATGGACATTCATCAACTTTGTACACCTGTAACTATTTCAACACAATCCGAAGTTGGTCCACCACTACTCACTCATAACTACATTCAGCCTTTTGCTGATAAACATCTACAACATTGTAGAGAAATTTCATACACATACATTACCAATTCTATGGCCCCTCAGTAATTTGCATCCATTGCTTTATCACGCTACTTTTCTATGATGCAACCTTTCATTGTACACTGCCTATCAGCTGATATAATCAGTAAGCAGCCATAGTAAAATTTGTGTCCTTGCTTCTTAATCATTTCTACAATACCTAATGACTATTTTATCTCTGAGGTACAATCTTTTGTGACCAGAATATATTTTCCTCTTGTGAATTTTCTAGGGTCCAGGATTCAACAAAGTCATCTTGTTCTCATAAACTGCAAATGTTTTTGTGTAGTGCAATTCTGAGGCTGCATTACTGACCCCCCCCCCCCCCCCCCCCCATAAACTGCTAGAATACAACTATCCCCAAAACGATTTATTTTGTGCTTTTATACATCTTAAGGCCAGGTTTTATTCATCTTAACGGTGCCTGTGAGGGTTTCCAACTGAAATAAAGAATTACTTTTTGACAGCTGTCAGGATATATATTTTTTATAAAAAGAAATATCGTTACAATAGCTTGTCTTCTTGAATCTATTGCCTTCTTTCTCGATATTCACTCTGTGTCACTGGTTGACAAACCTCTACTTAAATACAGATCTAATTCAATAATGATTAATACCAAACATATTGGATAAAGTTACATACTTCCCCCACTATACCCTTGGTGCCCGAAAACTGACAAGAAATCTTATTTCTGAGTGGAGAGATGGGGTGACGAATCCTCTTACATGTGCTGAAAATTTTTCCCTTTTGACTGTTTTCATTCTAGGGGACAGGAAAAAGTCCCAGGGGCCAGATATTATTAAAAGGCTAGGCATGAAACACTCGTGAAGTCATTATCAAAATCTGTGTGTATGTCATTGATGTATGAACAGGCAGGTTGTAATGATTCAGGAGCCTCTTGTCATGATATAGGCTACTTTTCCGGCAGTACCTTACACAATTATTTTAGCAAACAATGGGCAATACTGCTGCACAATACTCATTTTTCAAAATAAAATGTTAATATATGTCAAAAAAATTTTACAGTCCCTTGAATATGTTTTGTAACTTACTATGAGTAGTTAGCATTTGCTTAGTGCAGTAGTTGTTCATAAAATATGCACTGCAACAACCATTCTTTATGGAAATTAATATTATTAAGTCATCATAAAATCTGCAGCTCTTTCAACACACATTTCAACCAAACTGATTCTTCTTATGGATAACATTTGGTCAACTGTTTTCAAACAATAAGCAGTAGAGACAACTAGTGAAAGAACACATCACTACTGCCCATCTGACTGCAGGAAGTGTATTCTGATTATTTTCAAGGTCCCCTCCCATACACAAAACAATTTTATAACGTCTCCAATTCTTTCAAATGACAGTATCAGGCTGCACCTCAACATGATTTCCTTTTCCATCACAGCCATTGAGAACTACTGAAACTTCGTTGACACAAAATAGAAAATCTCTTGTTATGCAATAAAAGGCTATCCTGAAAAAGTTGGGCTATGATTTTCTGAAACTGTATGCTAGATTGAGGTATGTCCTCACCTCACCCTGAGCTGCTTTATGTTGCTCTTTCAATCGCTGTTACATTCTTGTTGAGGTAACAGTGTCCTCATTCCTGTTCCTTGTCAAGTGATTCAGATCTTCTAATCAGCTTTCTAACAGATGGCTTGTCCTAAGCACTTACTGCTACTGCGTACTCAAACCTACATCACTTGTAAGACCTCTAGTAAGTCTAAGGTCAACCACCTGTCAGAACAGTCATTCATACACTTTCCTGCACATAGCCTCTATGCAGATTTTATGTCAGTATGGTGACTATAAAGCTGCCAGGAAAAACAGACAGATGGGTGGATGATTACAGATAAAGAAATTATTCCAGTAACTTACTACTGCACATGTTCAGCATGAATGACTTGCTCTACAACACATACCTGCCATCATTTTGGTGGCCCCTCGTTCCTCCAAACCTAAAGTTCCCATTTTCTCTCATTTTTATGCTGTGTAGTTTCTCTTTTCTTTCTTTGGGCGCTGCTTTTGCATCTTGTGCAACAACATTAACTTTTACACATTACTCTAGCTTTTCAGCAAACCTCTCCTCTCTGTCTCTTCTCACTTGTTAGATTTTCAAATACTGTATAATGTACTATTTCACTGCCAATTTCCTCTTACACAACCAGGCATAAACACTAATACTGGTGTGACCTTTGCCTGTGTGTCTACTGCTCCCAGTTTGTACTTTCCCCCCATTCGTCTTTGACTATAGTTTAATTCTCAAGAATGTGTTTGACACCACCAACTCATAACTGCTACACAATGAGTAAAGTAAACACACTCATCATATAGTGGAGACTTTATGTGATAATGGTTTTCTGCTTAACATTTCCACTGCATAGTGGCTGGTTATATTTACTCATTCCTTTATTTTATTCCAATCAAATTTACCAGTATCATATTATTGGCTTGTCAAGTGGTTACATACCTCAACCAACTGACACAAAGGATTAATCTGAAAGAAACAGATTTGTTTCATGGCTTGCTGTATTTGATCTGGTGGCATTCGACCCAAAATCACAGAAACACCTGTAAGATAACATTATGCATTAATTCAAACTAAAATAACCAAGCTAACTTCATACAATACAGTCCTTTCAAGAGAATCACAAAAACACAATTGTAACACAGTGTGTATAAGAAACAAGGAAAACAATTCAGATTATTCCCAGATATGCCGTTTAAAAAATATACTTTTTCTCTGGCAAAAATACACATTTTCCGTGCTAAGTAACAGTATGTTTTCCATAGATTTTACCTCGGAACTGCAAAACTTATTAATCCTTTGAATGGTTAACCTTTCATACACTGGTATAGAATTTCCCAGAAAAAAGGGGGGGGGGGGGGGGGGAATGGGGGAGAGAAGTTTTGGAATGGTGTTTGATGAAAGAAAAGGAGAGAAATTTTGGAATGGCATTTGATATCAGCAACGTATAAGCTGAATATTTTCATATTATGGGAAGTATAAATTCGAATTGCACCGAACACAGCACGTTAGTTTCCGGAGCTTTGAAATCAAGACTGTGATGCCCTTTTGTAAGCCAATCATATCTCATGCCACATGGTCTCACCAGCCGATGACAGCAGATATTCAGAGCATAGGACACATGCTGTAGTAAGCCAACAGCAAGATTCGCAGGTTCGAATCCTGCCTCGGGCATGGATGTGTGTGATGTCCTTAGGTTAGTTAGGTTTAAGTAGTTCTAGGGGACTGATGACCTCAGAAGTTGAGTCCCATAGTGCTCAGAGCCATTTGAACAGCAAGATCACTTATGTAGCGTGAATACACAAAGAGGAAAAGTTAATGGTTTACATTAATATACACAGTGTAACAACAAGAAAAGCTAAGCTTCCACATATGATATTGGTCTCTAAGATTAATAAGCTACAAGAGAAGCTAAGCTTTCACATGTAATACTAATCTTTTTTGCATGTGTTATACTTTAAGGTGCATCACACAAATGTGCCAGTAAATTTAAAATAATGACATAAATGTCTGCTCTTCTGGGCTCGAAATTCTTCTATGTGGCTGGTCCTCAAAGTGTTCAGTTTTGAACGAGAATCAAACGCTCTGTGATTTAAGAAATTCATCCCACTTTCTCACATGTAACATAATTCATCTTGCATAAAAGGAAATTTACTTTTAAAGTAATGCTTTTCAAACCACTATTTGCAATACTGTCCCGAGACTGTTAGAAATAGGTTTGATTTAGCAGTTGCCAGATAGCACCAGAAAACAGGCATTACTGCATGTGCGCAGCTGTAGTGATGTAGGAAGCCCGCATGTTTGTATGTATAAAGCATAAAGAGATCTTACATTACACCGTAAAAGAAAGGATATTAAAATGCATAATTCAGGCTGAAGTGCACATTGGTTTGTCCGGATTCACAATGAAGTAGGTCCCACCTGATATTAAGCTTTTCATTGTGGTTTTTGGGACATAAATTTTCTTGGCATAGCAGTACAGTACTATCTCATGTTTGGTTCTTTATTATGGCATAATGCCATATGTGGCAGAAGATGAAAACATGCAATTGAAATTCAGCGAACTGAAGGTTTATTTTTCCTCTCGTTTATTTTTTATTGCTGCAGTTTTATTCTCCAGTAGCAGGATACAGTAGCATTCTTTGCTAGAGAATCAATTCGTACCAGTCAAAATTACAAAAATTTAACTGAAAATTAAAACAATGAAAAATTCCTGGAATTCCGAAAAATTCCCGGGTTTTTCCCAGATTACCCGGGTTGTATACACCCTGTAACAGTAAAAGTGAATAATAAAACTGACAAGATAACAAGGCAGAGCCTATTCGAAGTGAATAGTACCCTGGGGTGGGGGAGGGGGTGGGGGCGAGGGAACTCAACTAAGGAACATTTTCAGGTTATTAAAGCATTCTGTAACAAAAGAAAATTGAATTCTTCTTGATACTGTACAATATTCAAAGAGCACTGCTGCAGATTTTGAGTGACAGCATTACATCCAATGAACCATTCATCAATGGATATTCAAATATTAAAGTGCACAGGCTTCAACATTTTGTGAAACTAAATAGCAACTATAACATAAAAACTGACACTTTGACCAATTTGCTGCAATCCTATTCAGAATGATGAATCTGCTCTAAAGATGACAGCTTCACGCTGATTTAAATGAATGCTTTTGTTTTGTTTTTCTATTTAATTTTAAGGAACAATGTGTGCTAATGCACAAAATATTTTATTTAAATGTAATTATGAGAACTACTGGTTAAAGCACTACAAATATCACTTTTAGGAATCAGTACGACAGACCTTATTTTGGATGTGAAAGGAGGACATTCAGGAAGTTCAGAGCAGGGAAGCTCATTTTGTATTATCGCAAAATAAGGGAGAGAGTGTGAAGGATATTATACGACACTGGGGGTGGTGTGTTCTTCATTGCGGTGAGATCTTTTCATGTAATTTTGTCATCAGCATTCTGCTCTAAATGCAAAAAATATTTTATTGAAGCCCACCTACATAGGGAGAAATGATCACTGTAATAAAATAAGATAAATCAGAGCTTACATAGAAAGATTTAAGGGTTAATTTTTTTCATGCGCTGCTTGAGTGTAGGGAAACTGTCTGAAGGTGATATGATATTCCCTCTGCCGGGTACTGGACTGCAGAATAGTCTTGTAGATGTAGATATAAATGCTCTGAGACCCTTAATTACATCTTAATGAGAGCACATTTTGATTACCAACATACACATTACCACTTTACAACAATACAACAAATTAATAATCATCTCATTGAAGCATTAGGGGAACAAATGGATGGGCTTCTCACCAACCCACACTGCAGACAGTATAGTGAAACATAGACTGATATCCTCTGGACCAAATGTATTACGGGCATCGGAAAGACAAGCTGACAAATCACAATACTGACTTGGAACTTGAGAAATACATTGGCCTTGATCAGCATGTGAACTGGTTATGTTGTCCCTAGGGTCTGAGATTCATCAGTACTCAGATCTGATCAGGCTTTGCATTTTTTTAAACATTTTGAAAACTACTTCAGTTTAATACAGAACAAAACCATTCAATCTAAAGGGTGTTAATGTAATTGTGAGAAGAGTTAAATATGATCAAATGAGCTGCTCTAGGATCATCAGAAGTTTGATGAGAACATTAAAAAAAAATAGAATTAAAATTGCAACATGTGTAACTGTAGAGAAATCATCAGTGAGGAAATTCAGGTGTAGGCTTTATTGTAAACAGGAAGATTAAAACAATATTCTGGATGATGAAAGAATCTCAGGCAGAACTATTTCAAAAACAAATGAGAGGTAGAACATACAAATCATTCAGGTCTGCGCACCAAAATTCTGATGACGTAGAAGACTCCATCCCTCTTCATATGAAGAGTTACAGAAGCAGATAAATAACGGTAAACATCACTAGTAGGGAATTGTAATTTGAAAGTGCATACAAAATGGGAAATTCTGGATACGACACCAGAAATTACACAGGTCATATGTAGCATAGTACACCAAGAAGTAAAACAATTGTCGTTAACGCATTTGTCCAGGAGAATTAAAGAAATGATTTTTCAGGGCTAAAAGGAAAAAAAAAAAAAAAAAAAATAAACTGACTACATTTTATCAAATATAAAGAAATCTTACACAACATGTGAATTCACCAGACAAGAATTTCAAATGATCACATAATTCTAAGATGTGTCTTAAAAATGTATACAAACCAAGAAACATTCATCAGGCAGGAAATCCGCACACCAGATCATAATATTTATTTCAGAAAAGGAAAGCATAAACAATTAAAATAAGGAACAAGTTTATCATCTCAGAAAATAATAGTTTATAAAGAAGTAGAGGAAAAGAAGCCATTATTTAACAAGGGACTCAAGTGAAGAGCAAAGATGTTATAGGTGTGAAAAAAAAACCTCTAGTAAAGAGAAACCTAGACTTTCAAGGAAACAATATTATTAACGTAACTATATATCCTGCATTACCCAAATTATTTGGAAATGCCTGAGATGACATGAAAAGCTGAAATCAAAATTTGGTTAGAGAAACTATTGAAAACAGTTAGTTACTGAAGAATATGAAACTGAAATGTTTGGCAGACATTAAATTTTATCTGTAGAATGGCAAACAGCTGAGTAAATAACATGAAGAAAACTGTACAACCAAACCAGTATTTCTTTAAATGCTTATATGATTCAAGAGATTAGTCAGAAACACAACTAGTTTAATAATGAAAACCCAAAAGTAACAACAGATAAAGTGAAAAAAATATTCCCAACAGCTCTAACCAAAATTTTTTGATCCTTAAATTGGGAAAATGACAAACGAATATTTGTTAATAGAATGTGTCTGAACCACATTTCAATAATGACTATAAACTTGTTAGAGCAAGTTTGAAAGTATGTGCATCAGCTACAATTAGATTAAAGTAATAGGTAACCAATAATCAAAAAAGGAAATTGTACAAATTAACCCAGTGACTTACTAATATTTATCCCCATAACCAATCTAATATTTGTCATTAAATTTATGAAAATCAGTATATTTTGTGTTACACAGTTTTCTCAAAATAATATTTATCAATGTGATGGTGAGCAAAGGTAATACTGTTTTAGAAGTTTTTGTTGGTGTGGTATACCTGAAAACGCTCAGGCATCGCTAGACATTTCTCACAGCCATACCTGGTGTAACTTGCATACTACACGATTCTGAAGGGTGTTTGATGAGATTAGGGGGAGATTAACCAAACAAAATGTGCACAATTTGCTGCTTGCAGTCTAACATGGGAAAGTCCATATTGGGGCCATCCATGTTTAGGGCAGTCTGGTAAGGTGACCTGTTCTATTATATTCACAGCCAGCTGTATTCTGAACTGACTGAAACAAGATTTTTTTTCCTGACACTTTGTTTAGTAGGATATATGAATTGAAAATCCCAATGTCCCATCAGGTGAAAGAAGATTTTCTTATCTCCTCTGGTGTATCTTCTCACGAGAGGAAAACATGACAACTGCTAGTCTTGTCTGTCAACCGTGTCCATCGAATTATTTCACTGTATAATTGCTTTGGGCTTCTGGACAAGGGTTTTGGTTTTCTTATCACTTTTTCCTTTGGCTGTTGTATTGTTTTTAGTTTAGATTTTTGGAACTAGTCACGCATATTTTGCCTTGTGGATCTTACTGTCCCTATGGCATTTGTGCCCCTTGAGGGGAGCCTTACAAACAATGATGAAGTATACCAGTTCTCAACATATATATATATATATATATATATATATATATATATATATATATATACACACACACACACACACACACACACACACACACACACACACACTACATGACCATTGTCCAAAGACGGTTGCATGAAGTCCATAACAACAGCTTAACTAATTGGGATTTCTTTACTGGTTGGGGTCAGGTTTTTTCCTGTACAAATATCAATAGCCACTCTTTGACTCACAAATTTTAAAGAACTGTATTTCAAAATGAACTCTTTTTTTGGGGGATTCAGTTTTATGTAGCAGAATCTACCTCTGAATTTCATGAAGCTTTCATCAACTGGTATATCTTCTTCAGAATAATAAACAATGCGGAAACTCTAAGATGGTCAATAACAGGTTGCAACTTGTTCAGACGCTTTGCAGGATCAGAATATTCATTATTTATGAAATGAAGAAACCTAGAAACCTGTAAGCATCTTCTATACCACATATGTCAAAAAAAAAGGAGTACGAATTGCATTTTTTATGGACCAGTATGACTGAAGCGTTGGCTTCTTCACCTGTGTCGTAAGAGCACATAAAGCAAAATGTGTGTGAATTCCATCAGATGTTATAGGAAACCAAGCATTGTTTGGTAAATTAACAATGTCTCTGTACATATCAAAGGGGGTTGTTCAGGGAATTGTCTTTGAACCCTAGGATTGATGCCACTAGAACCACCAAACGAAATTTTGGAAGGTTTATCCTGATTTATTTCCCAGCCATTTTTCTACTTTCTGTTTTTTTAGCAACACACACACACACACACACACACACACACACACACACACACACACACACCTGCTACTGCAACATTACTGTCACTATCTGTTTCATTTGGATCACTATCATCACTACTATCATTTCTCCCATTATCTTCATTATCAGCACTATCAGAAACTTCACCTGAAACATCACTTGCACTCTTATTCAACGGACTTTTGATTTCCTCATCCGAGAGGAACTTTTTATGACATAAATTGCTTGCTGCTACACAGCTAGTGAAAAACCATAAAAACAATTTCTTATAACTCACAAAACACCTAAAAAAATCGAGTGTATTATACACCAGAAAAGAAGAGCTGCTCGGCCCATCTCACAGCTGGCAATGTAATAAAGAACTTGAAACCAAAATCTGGCTGTGAGTTGGCTGTACAAGCCAATTGGTTAACAATTAAGTCACTGAAACAGTTGATGTCTTTTTGTATTTCATGTAGCTGAAAATAAAGACTGTATGGGAAGTCTAAGAAATAAACCAAAGAGTAATGAGGACATGCAGTGTTTTAGAAGACTAAACACGATTTATATAAAAAAAAAGGATCCCTATGTGGCTGAACAAAAAAGTCTGCCATCATTGTTTGTTACCAGTTCTGACTGATGATGGTGGATTTCTGATTTTTAATGTGAAAAGTGTTCAAAATCTGAAAGTTACAGAGATATTTTACAATACTGATAAGAAACATACATAAAAGGTTATTACATCACAAATAAAACAATACATTCTGTATTGATAATCATGATATGGGTATAACAATAATAAAAATTCTGCTTTTATGTTAAGATAAGAATGTAATGCTATTAGTTGCCCACAAAACAACTTTTATGAAAAATGCCTTGCTTGAAGTTTGTGTAAGACATGGTTACCACTGTTGCATTGCAGTACTTTTTTAAACTACTTAACATTCTATTATTAGAACAGAAAAGGCGGCAATATAGAAAACAAGTTTAATATTCTAGAACAGGCAAGTATTTCCCCAGACATGCAAGTCGCAAAAAATCTTTTTGGTTGGTTGGTTGATTTGGGGGAGGGGACCAAGCAGCAAGGTCACCAGTACCACAAGATTGGGGAAGGATGGAGAAGGAAGTGAGCCAAGTCCTTTCAAAGGAACCATTCCGGCATTTGCCTGAAGCGATTTAGGGAAATCACAGAAAACCTAAATCAGGATGGCCAGATGCGAGCTGGAACTATCGTCGTCCTGGATGCGAGTCCAGTGTGCTAACCACTGCGCCACCTTGATCAGTAATCATTTTGTCAGACAAAATAGCGTACAGTATCCATGATGGAAAATCTCTATTATACATGATGGAAAATCTCTATTGACAGCATGACAATGTAGGGACTGCCCTCCAAAAGTGCACTCATATTATCCAGCTTTACAAATGCTCTTCCAAATGTTCATCATACAATTGAAGATGAAGAGAAAATAGTCCAAATGTAATTCAAGAGTGGATTGAAATGGGCACATGAATTCTATTTTATAGAAGGTGAATGTGAGACTAAATTATTGAACATTTATAGCTATACTCTGCAAATCAAAATGTGCAAAGGTTGTGACTGTGTACTTTTCACTGTAATATATATTAAGCTTTCTTCTCAATCCATTCATTCATGCATGGATTATGGGAAGAATAACTGCTTGTAAGCTATGTGAGCTGTTATTAGATACATATTTTACTTTAATGCCATAGAAAGGTGATACAAGACAGTTTCTGTTTCCACTGCTTCTCTTTTTAGGGAAACAAGGAAAGGAGAGACTGAAGAGTGTGACTTACACTTTTATGCACTTTGCAATGACTTATAAAGTAAATTATCTTATGCTACTAAAATGCTATCAATCTTTCCTTCGCAGTAAACTGTCACGTTACAGCTACAAAATGAGTGGTGCATTGGATGAACAATGACGGTGTACGGACTGTGAAAGCATAAGAGCACACTAAACATTATCAATGCACAGACAGGTTATTTATTTATTTATTTATTTATTTTGCATCATCAGTCCTCTAGCTGGTTCTGAGCAACATGCTAAAATTTCTTCTCTTGCAACAATCTCTTCATTTCATAGTAGCACTTGCACACTAAATTACTCATTGGATGTGTTCCAAACACTCTCTTCCCTGTACTCTATAGCTCCCTCCAGTACCACAGAAGTTACCCCCTTTATATCTTAACGCATGTCCAATCATCCTGCCCCTTCTCCTTGTCAGTTTTTTCCATATATTCCCTTCTTTACCACATCTGTGGAGAACCTCCTCAACCTGTACCTTATCAATCCATCTAATTTTCAAGATCCTTCTACACATCACATATAAAATGCATTGATTCTATTCTTTTTTGGTTTTCCCAAGTGTGTGATTCACTAACATGCACACTTGTGTTAAAAATATATATTCTCAGAAATTTCTTCCACAGATTAAGGCCGATATTTGATAGTAACATAGTTCTTTTGGCAAGGCATGCTCTCTTTGCCGTGCTAACATACTTTTTATTTCCTTATTGCTTCATCTATCCTGTGTTATACTATATTCTGGCTGGAATTGATCCCGAGACCCAGGATCTTTGATTAGTAATCAAATGACGCTGCCCCTCAACCATGGGTCAACAATACATTCATTACATCATCACATTGTGATATACATATAACAACAAAAATAATCAACAATCTGTCTTTCCTGCTCATCCTGTCCAGTAAGTCTCCCCTCACCCGGGGTTCTGGGTGACTTTTCTGAATTGTACTCCTTTTCCTAAACCTCTCCAGTCATTTTCCTTCACTCTTCTTCCTTCCACTTCAACTTCTCTGTCAGAAGAAGAAGCCACTGGCTCTGGTACATTTTTTATCTATCCGTTTACATTACCCTGTGATATATATTATACTGATGTTATTGCTCAGGAGATAAACAGACACAGAAACAACACCACTTTGTAAAATAATAATACCATTAAAGAAACAATAAAATTATTTTGCTCAACAATTTAAAACTTTTTAGCTCAATGATCACTCTCAAACAAGGCTGTAGTTCATCATGGTGGTGGCGGCAGTGGTGGTGGTGGTGGTGGTAATAGTAGTATTTCTTCAGGAATAATACAGGATGGTAAAAATGGTGCTAAGAACTCAACTCCCAACTCAACTCAACTCAACTCCCGACTCAACTCAACTCCCGACTCAACTCAACTCCCGACTCAACTCAACTCCCGACTCAACTCAACTCCCGACTCAACTCAACTCCAAGAACAAAATTACGGATACAGGATAACTGGCAGCAAACTTAATTGAATATATTTTTGGTCTAGTAGAAAAAAATATTATCTGCAGACTGTTAGACCCAGTAGTTGCTTACCATTTACAGTGCTGTGTGCCCAACAGCTGACAACAGACTGCAAGGTAATTAGAAAGTCCATGAAGCATTTCAAAAGAAAATTTACAAGTAAATAAACAAGAGCAATGTGACAAATGATACAACACATGAAAGAAAAACTCTCAAAGTATTTTTACAATGTTTATAAATGTTCTATTTGTCCATTCTTCATCACAGGACACACACTGAACTGAAAGTCCAATTCTGCCCATACTCAACCCAGCATACCCAGAATTTCAGTAAGGACACATGTTGCAATGTGGTGTCACAAGTTACAAGGTTCTGTGGCAGATGTGGAACATAAATGTTATCCTTGATATAATGTCACAAGAAAAAGTTGCAAGGCATCATGTATGGTGGCCACTTGAGTAGTGCCAAGTCAGCGGCTGCCACACGGCCTATTCAGCTATGTGTTAATCTTATAGCCAATTGTAGAAATTTGGAGTGGCATCATCTTGCTGAATGATAACATCACTGCTGTCACTTTCAAGCTGTGACAGAAGCCACAATTGCAGCATGTCGAGACAGGTGACACCATTGATAGTTCTTTCAGTGAAGAGGAAGGGTCCATAGATTGTCTTGTTGGAGACAGCATGGAACATTTTAAATTTCTTAGAACTTCAAACACATTCAACAGTTTCATGCGGATTCTCTGTCCACCGTATCTTTGTGTTGTGTCAGTTGGCTTTCCTCGTAAAAAAAAAAAGGGGGGGGGGGGGGGGGGGGGGGCTCGTCACTGAAGATTAATTTGACTGTAAGGTCATTTTCAAGTTGGATCTGTATACAAATGCTGAATAATGTGCTGAACAATTTTTTTGTCATGGTTTATGGTCTGCAGAAACTGAAATTTATAGTTTTACTCTTAATCACTTATGATGGAGTGTGGGACTTTGCAACATCATTATCCTCACATGGTCTACCATCTGTTCTGACATGCTTGACTGGGCCGGGTGTTTCACATCACACAAACAAGCATTCCCTTTGAATTTCTTGTACCACTTCACTATGCTGTTGTAAACTGATGGTGTCTTGCAAAACTTCTTACAGAAAGCTCTTTGTACACACACAATTGATTGGCAATGGAAAATTCTAGCACAAAAACTGTGTTCTCTGCCTGATTCACTGCTATTTTCAGCAACTATGGTCAGTGGCACCCTACTCGGCAGTTTTTCAAACTAACTTGCCAGCATTACACTACAAAATAGCTTTGAGAGTTTGTCTTATTTACTGTATAATTTGTTATATTACACTTCAACATTTACCTATGCTGAAGTTTCATGGACTTCACACTTTCCCTGTGTGTGTTGTGTGTGTGTGTGTGTGTGTGTGTGTGTGTGACACGTAAGGAAAAGAAGGTATGATCTGAGACAAATGGAGACAGCATATTAGTAGGTTTGTGATCCAGCATGTGAATGAGCCTTTAATGCATCAGGTAACACTGTGTGGAAAAGAAAATGAAAACAAAGGAATCACTATCTATACTAAGAAGATTACAAGAAAATTCTCACAGGATTTACTGATACTGACTCATTTTCTCAATGTACTATCAAAATTGAGACTTGGAATAAACTAAAACAATCATAGACAGAAATCTCTGCATGGTCAGTACCCAAACTGGCTGGAGAACGTATAACATTGACAAAGATCAGGCACATCTGTGGCTGAGAAGAGAAAGACTGAGAGCAGAGTCAGAAACACTAATAATGCTGCACATGCTCAGGCTTTGAGACAAAGAGCTTTGAAAAAGCAGTAATGAAAACCACTCAAGTCAATAGATGTCAACTTTGTGGAGTACACTCGGACCATGGACCACACAGTATCAGGTTGCACTATCCTGGCAAAGAAATATCATAAATAGCACAATCGCACATTCAAAGTGGCCACAACAGCATGCTGTAATGCTATCCTATAGGATGAACAAATAAATACCAGCCAACTTGCAGCTAACTAGCCTAAAGTCATATGTCAACCAGAAAAGAGAACATGCTTCTTAACCAATGTCACAGTTGTGTGTGATGTGAACATTAATAGTACGGGAGCTCAGAAGAAATGGAAATATGAGGATCAGAGCATTGAAATCAGTCAAACAGGTAATGTGAAAATTACATAAATGTCATTCCCATTACCACTGGCACCTCGCAATCAATACCACATGACTTGAGGATCAATCTGTCTAGAATTCGAGGATGCAGCAAAAACAGTGAAATACAAGACATAGTACTGTTTGGAACCACCCATATCTTGCCTATAATGTTGTAACATCACATAATTCTAATGCCTAATCTTCAAGAAGCTGGAATTAATACTACGCGTATTCTATTTTACTCAGTAACGTAATCTGTTATTCATAACAATAACAATAATAATAATAATAATAATAATAATAATCACACATCTCCTATACATGGATGATCTAAAACTACTGGCAGCAACAAATCAACAACTCAACCAATTACTAAAGATAACAGAAGCATTCAGCAATGATATAAATACGGCTTTTGGAACAGACAAATGTAAGAAAAATAGCATAGTCAAGGGAAAACACACTAAACAAGAAGATTACATATTGGATAACCACAGCGACTGCATAGAAGCGATGGAAAAAACAGATGCCTATAAATATCTAGGATACAGACAAAAAATAGGAATAGATAATACAAATATTAAAGAAGAACTAAAAGAAAAATATAGACAAAGACTAACAAAAATACTGAAAACAGAATTGACAGCAAGAAACAAGACAAAAGCACATAAATACTTATGCTATACCAATATTGACCTACTCATTTGGAGTAGCGAAATGGAGTAACACAGACCTAGAAGCACTCAATACACTTACACGATCGCAATGCCACAAATATAGAATACATCACATACATTCAGCAACAGAAAGATTCACATTAAGCAGAAAGGAAGGAGGAAGGGGATTTATCGACATAAAAAACCTACATTATGGACAGGTAGACAATTTAAGAAAATTCTTTCTAGAACGAGCAGAAACTAGCAAAATACACAAAGCAATCACTCATACAAATACATTGGCTACACCACTGCAATTTCATAACCACTTCTACAACCCTTTAGATCACATAACATCAACAGATACAAAGAAAGGAAATTGGAAAAAGAAAACACTACATGGTAAGCACCCGTATCATCTAACACAGCCACACATCGATCAAGACGCATCCAACACATGGCTAAGAAAAGGCAATATATACAGTGAGACGGAAGGATTCATGATTGCAATACAGGATCAAACAATAAACACCAGATATTACAGCAAGCATATTATTAAAGATCCCAATACCACAACAGATAAATGTAGACTTTGCAAACAAAAAATAGAAACAGTAGATCACATCACAAGCAGATGTACAATACTAGCAAATACAGAATACCCCAGAAGACATGAAAATGTAGCAAAAATAATACATCAACAGCTTGCCTTACAACATAAACTTGTAAAACAACACATTCCACATACAAGTATGCACCACAAAATGTACTGGAGAACGATGAATACAAATTACACTGGAACAGAACCATTATAACAGATAAAACAACACCACATAACAAACCTGACATCATACTCATCAATAAAAAGAAGAATTAACACAACTAATCGAAATATCCATACCCAATACAACAAATATACAAAAGAAAACAGGAGAAAAAATTGAAAAATACATCCAACCGGCTGAGGAAGTCAAGGACATGTGGCATCAGGATAAAGTTGACATTATACCAATTATACTACCAACTACAGGAGTCATACCACACAATATCCACCAGTATATGAATGCAATACAGCTACATCCAAACTTATATATACAACTACAGAAATCCGTAATTATTGATACATGTTCAATTACCCGAAAGTTCCTAAATGCAATATAACATATACCGTACAGTTAAAAGGAAGTCACGTTTGATTCAGCGTCACTTTCCATTTTTGACCAGACATAACGTCTGAGAAAAGAAAGAAATAATAATAATAATAATAATAATAACCCCGTGGAGGCCTGGAAAAAGAATAGGCCTCCGGTATGTTCTGCCAGTCGTAAAAGGCGATGAAAAGAACAAACCACTAATAGGGCTAACCCCCCCTTTTAGTGTGATTAGTTGGTTCAGGACAGAACTAATGAAGCCTCGGAAAAGCGCTGTCATGGTCGAGGACGACGTTTGAACCCTATGGTCGTCCACAATGGTAACGACACTGCTTGCCACATGGTAAATGATTTAAATCCAAATAGAGGTGTTTTGCAGGATATGCTTCCTGCAAACACTCTAGAAGGAAAACAAAGACAGAGGATTAGATGGTCAGATGAAGTTAACCGACACCTCATATTCTGTTATCACGAAGCAACATACTTAGGAACCAACACAACTGGATACAGATCACAAGTATACACAACATTTATTACCAGATACACAGAATTAAAATTTTTAACAGAACAATGACTAGCTGATCAGATCCGTGTAATAATCAAAAATAACAGGATACCCCAGTCAGAATTAGAAAACATCAAACAACAAGTACAACAAATACTGGAACAAAATAATGTGCAATCAGAAGAAGAAGAAGAAGAAGAAGAAGAAGAAAATACAGTACTGGACTCAAACATCCCAGAGCAAACAAACAAGAACAGCACGCATAAATTAAACAATCAGAGGAAAACGAAATCTTAAGACAGCCACCAGAAGAAGCACAAATAGAACATAAAGTGACACACATGTTAGATATAGAAGAAAAATTTCAGCTGAGATATATAGAATACAAACACAAATACAGACATTTACCATTCTTGCATAGACCACCAAATAACCCACAAGTCGAAACAACAATAACAACTATCAACACAATCATACACAACAAAATAAATGAAAATACAACTATGGAAGAGTTACAACTACTGGTTTATGTAGGAGCACTCACTACACTAAATATACACCCTAGGCAGAGATCAGAACCAACCAACACATAGAAGAAACCTACAAAACCAGCATGGCAACATAGGCTACAGATAAGAATAGAAAAACTGAGAAAAGACATCGGACAGCTAACACAATTTATAAGAAATGGAATATCAGACAAAAAATAGGAATAGATAATACAAATATTAAAGAAGAACTAAAAGAAAAATATAGACGAAGAATAACAAAAATACTGAAAACAGAATTGACAGCAAGAAACAAGACAAAAGCTATAAATACTTATGCTATACCATTATTGACCTACTCATTTGGAGTAGTGAAATGGAGTAACACAGACCTAGAAGCACCCAATACACTTACACGATCACAATGCCACAAATATAGAATACATCACATACATTCAGCATTAGAAAGATTCCCATTAAGCAGAAAGGAAGGAGGAAGGCAATTTATTGACATAAAAAACCTACATTATAGACAGGTAGACAATTTAAGAAAATTCTTTCTAGAACGAGCAGAAACTAGCAAAATACACAAAGCAATCACTCATATAAATACATCGGCTACACCATTGCAATTTCATAACCGCTTCTACATCCCCTTTAGATCACATAGCATCAACAGATACAAAGAAAGTAAATTGGAAAAAGAAAACACTACATGGTAAGCACCCGTATCATCTAACACAGCCACACATCGATCAAGACACATCCAACACATGGCTAAGGAAAGGCAATATATACAGTGAGACGGAAGGATTCATGATTGCAATACAGGATCAAACAATAAACACCAGATATTACAGCAAGCATATTATTAAAGATCCCAATACCACAACAGATAAATATAGACTTTGCAAACAAAAAATAGGAACAGTAGATCACATCACAAGCGGATGTACAATACTAGCATTTACAGAATACCCCAGAAGACATGACAATGTAGCAAAAATAATACATCAACAACTTGCCATACAACATAAACTAATAAAACAACACATTCCCACATACAAGTACGCACCACAAAATGTACTGGAGAATGATGAATACAAATTATACTGGAACAGAACCATTATAACAGATAAAACAACACCATATAACAAACCTGACATCATACTCACCAATAAAAAGAAGAAATCAACACAACTAATCGAAATATCCATACCCAATACAACAAATATACAGAAGAAAACAGGAGAAAAAATTGAAAAATACATCCAACTGGCTGAGAAAGCCAAGGACATGTGGCATCAGGATAAAGTTCACATTGTACCAATTATACTATCAACTACAGGAGTCATACCACACAGTATCCACCAGTACATCAACGCAATACAGCTACATCCAAACATATACATACAACTACAGAAATCTGTAATTATTGATACATGTTCAATTACCCGAAAGTTCCTAAATGCAATGTAAGATATATCGTACAGTTAAAAATAAGTCACGGTTGATCAAGGTCCGCATCACTTTCCATTTTTAACCAGACATAACATCTGAGACAGGAAAGAGAAATAATAATAATAATAATAATACAACACTATGAAAAAGATAGTTGCTACTCAGCATATAGTGGATTTGTGCGTATCAGCAACTCAGAATCGCCGATATATGGTGAGTAACAACTATCCTTTTCATAGTATTGTCATACTCAATTCTGGACTTTTGTTTAATAATAATAATAATAACAATAATAATAATATACGAAATAACTGACAGCATCATATGGTACAACAGCAGCTTAAGGATATGCACTTGCAGCTGGACCTCCTGAAATTGACAACAATCATACTTCATGCAATGGGAATTGCCAGTCTATCCATGGAAAAATGATACATCTGTATCAAAATTTTGAACAGCAATTTTCATTAACAGTAACATTAATTATTGAAAACATGATTCAATTTTCTACTGACTGAAAATAACTAACTAAATTAAAAATTTAGATTAGAATAAACAATAGCACAACAGACCTTTCAGAAGACCTATAGCTGCTTCATTGGATATACTAAATGTATCTAGACTCTGAATAATCTGTACAAGTCCATTAAAATGCACAGCCATATGATCTCGGCAAGAGCTGCATATATTTTGTAGGGCACTTGCAGCTGCTGTTGCCAACTGTGGCTGTTGTAGGCAGAAAAGAAGAAAGTTGAGAATAGGTTCTGGAACAGAGTAATATATAATGTAAGAAATATTGCAGAAATCATAGAAATACAATGAAATGTACAGTGGCCCCTCAAGAAACATGGAATGTCATTATTATAAGAACAAGTATGTAATTTTTCTTTGCAAAGTGTCATGTCTATTAGTTAACCCTAAGAAACTTATTTTTCATTTTTTATATACTTGTAACTACTATCTTTCAGGAAAAAAATCACAAGTCAACATTTTTCAACAGCTGACTGTCAAATAGAAAATACAGTTGTTGTAATCCTATTTGAAAATATCTGTAAGCACAGCATCAACTTTCACTTTTTAAAAAAAAATCCATGTAAAATGCTTCGACATAATTTGATAAGGGAATGCAATGATGTGTATTATCTGTAGCTTTTTAGGGTTTCATAGCTCAATCAGTAAAAACTGAACTCTTATAGGATCACTTTGTTATCCTCCAGTCAGTCTGTCTCGTCTTCCGTCAGTCTGTCTCTTGTCTGTCAAGATCCCTTTTCCTCAGGAATGGATAGATGTACCAAGTTTAATGTTGCATACTAAGGTGTACAGTCCCCTTGTCAGTGTGTCAAATGTAATCTTGTAAGTCAATTCAATCAAAAGATATGGCCATTTATGTCACAAATTTTGATACTCGCAGACTCATTCATGAAAACCTATAGGGTACTTTCTGCTGACCTAGAATCATGAAATTTGGCAACAAGCAAGCTTTCATAGTACAAGTGAAGGATAAAATCTGAAACGTGTGACTTTGTAATTATATCATATGAAAAAATGTTTTCCCATCATTTGCTGCCTGACTTCAAAAAGTTAAAACATTCTCAAAAGTCAGTACCAATGGTGATACCAAGCATAAACAGTAGAAATTCTTGATTCCCAGGATGGATGAACTGTGGATATACAAAATTAAGTTTGTAAAGAACCTTCAGTGTGTGAGTCTTGTTATAACTTAAAGATAAATGAAAGCTTCTGTCACTGAAATCTATTACCTGAGGTTTTCATACCACTTTATTGGCTCCATTGCAACTTTTCTTGCTGATATTTGTCTCATTTCTGAATAACTAATAATAAAAAACTTCTCTAGTACATCTACTGTCTACAAATGTAGATACTAAAGTAAAAGCACAAGACAGAAAATAAGTTTACAGAACTGTAATGGAGAATCAGTGTTTTTCCTAGTGCCCTTAAACAACACTGCTTTAGCGTTGAAAATAAATATTTTTCACACATGCTTACCTAAAGACTGTGGGTGTTTCTCTATCCACTCACACAATTCTCCAAGAAGCAAGACTGATGTATGCCTCACAGCTATGTGTGTCGTTTGTGGTAAGTTCAAAATAGCTTCCACAACTTTAGGGACCACATCATTCTCTTCCCTGTAATGAGAAACTACAAGCATTTTATTTGAAGTTCGAGTATTATAAACTATCACAGGCATAAAAATGTATTTTTATTTTTGCTTTCCCTTGAATGTTATCAACAAAAATTATCTTCAGAACATGAGAAAAGATAATGCTCTCTTTGAACTTACATGAAAGTTTATGATGTAACATACAGACCCCAACATTTCTGTGGTTACTAAAATTAATGTACTAATATATTGCAACACATTTGTAAAAGAAACTAAACTGTAAAAATCACATCATATTATGTGGCTCCTCATCTTCTTATAAGAAGTTTCCACTGCTTTATGTTACAGCTTCCCTCTCCATCCCTTCTGATAAAATCCTCCAACCCTTCCGTTTGCACTATACAGTTTCATCCTTCCACCCTACTATGGCACAACTTTGTTCAATTGTAAAGTTACCTTTCTTCCAAAAATTCGCTGTTTGCTGCACAGCAGTCATTAACAAAAAAATCTACACCTTATGGTACATTACCGAGCAATTTGTGTCAGATATTACTCTGCCCATTCCAATGTTCTGTACCACATGACCATTTTCTTTCTTACAGATAAATGTGGTTTTTTCCTCATTCTGTTATCCATAGCACTTTTTTTACATTTTGTTTTTGTTTTACCTCAAAGCTGCATTGAATTTTGTTTTTAAATCAATGAGTACATATATATTGCCTTTTGTGCATCAAACATAACTGCACCATGTATTCCAGTTTCAGAAGCTGGTAAGCAGGTAATATTGATCAGTCCCTTAATATTATATGTTGTTGTTGTGGTCTTCCATCCGAAGACTGGTTTGATGCAGTTCTTCACACTAATCTATCCTGTGCAACTCTCTTTGTCTCTGCATTAACTACTACAACCTACTTCCATCTGAAACTGCTTACTGCTTTTGTCTCCCTCTAATCTTTTTATCCCGCCCCCCCCTCCCTTTTCCCCAATTTCCTACATTACCGAACTAACTATTCTTTGATTCCTCAGGATCTCAGCAAATACAAAAACTCTTCTATTAGTGCCTCATTCCTTAATGCAATTTCCTTGGCATTGTCTGATTTAATACTACTACTACAATCCAGTACTCTTGTTTCACTTCTTATAACCTCTTTTCAAGACAATATCCATTCCGTGCAATTTATCTTACAAATCCTTTGCATCCCTGATGCAACTACAATGTCAGCAGCAAATCTCTCTCTCTCTCTCTCTCTCTCTCTCTCTCTCTCTCTCTCTCTCTCTCTTTCCTCTTCAAATTTCTCTGGTCTCCTTTACTGCTTGCACCATGCACAGGTCAAACAACAGTAGGGACAGGCTGCAACCCAGTATCACATCATTCTCAAACTATTTCCCTTTCATGTTTGTCAGCTCGTTACTGCAGTCTGTCTTCTGTACAAGTTGCAGATGAACTTTCACTCCCTTGTCTTATCTCCGCTACCAATTTTGAGGGAATTTCATCTGTTCTGGTTGCCTTGTTTAGTAAAATGTAATTGTGAAACACATTAATGACAATAAATGAGTTTGATAAAAGGCACCTACTTATCACCTACTGGAACAGGAAAAGGCTGAGAGTGACAGCACTTAAGATTTGTTAAGAAATTTGTGTGTTTCTTAAGCTCTTCCTCACCTCTTTTACAAGCAGAAATATTAGCCTATGTCACTGAAGCAGTACAATATGTACTATAAGAAGTGGGGATGTTACACTGTACTTGTCATACTGGTATTGATAGATTCCAGAACGCTTTGATCTATTAATCTTACAGCTGGGAGCAACTCAATGAATTCTTCAAACTGTATTGCAATACTCTAAACAATATTAAAAGAGAAAAAAAGTGAAGTATACGAGCAAATAAAACGTGTTACTGTGAACGAAGTTATTAATAAAATATAAGTCAGTTACTTATCTACTTGTGTCACACGTAACTCTTTTGCACAATACCATGTCTCACTGAGCCAGCATAGAGTACTTCAAGCTTGAGCACAATACACTAACATATTAAATAATAATGTACTGTAATAACTACAGATGTCAATAATACACAAGATTTTGGAAAAACTTCACTTGCATAAACAAAATGCACAAATTAATAACTGTGAAACATTGGAAAAAGTAACTTACGGGAGGATATTTTTTGCAACAGACTGCATAACAAATAAAGCTGCTTCACTCGAATCCCAGGTTACTCCTGGTCTTTGAAGACTTAGGAACATTTGTCGGAAACAATTTGAAGATCCTACAATGAATACCACATCCTTTATCAGTTCTGATACTTTCACTCGGAAATCAGAAAATTCATCTGCATCATCCAGTAGACCTTCCTGAAATTTATAAATATTGTATAAATCATGCATGGCTTAAAGAGATAATGATAAATGAAAAATTAAAAGGAGGGAAAATTGACACTATTCTTTAGAATCAACCATCTATCAAAACACTTAACAGACATAAGGCCAACATAATAAAAAATTATCCAGACAATAAATATCAGTATTATATATAGAAGAGTACATATCTGCAATTTGACAACAATTGCAGGATAAATGTATCATATAGGCTTTTTCAAGCATTACAGTCTTCGACTACACACTCATAACAAGTAACAACATAAATTGTCATTTTTAAGGCATCCTTTTCCTCTAGATGTCCATACTTTTTATGGTCACCACTCTGTGGAAAACACATCACTAACGAAACCTCTTTCACTTTTACACTAGCACATACACCCACTGAAGAGCTATATGTTAAACAACAATTAATTAATAGTCCTGCAAACTCTATTTTAGCAGTTTACAATAGCTCTTTGACATAAACAACAAGAAGGAACAGATAGATGGTCTCTATATACAACACTGCTATACCTCGTCATGTAAGACCTTTCCCAGATTTGTGTGGGGTCTTTACATTAACATATCAGACAGAGATTAATCACTACAGTTTTAGTTCCAGCAACACAAACTGTGTTTAAAAATACATACGACTGATCCAATTCCGTAATTTCTCCTACAGGTCCCTTCATCTCCAAACAAACTGAGCTACCCAATTTTAAAGGAATTCTGCAGTACTTACCTACAGGTTAGTTTTGGAACAGATTCCCTTTGTCGCTTTCTATATATTCCATCCTTTCTTTGTCATCACGACAAATATAGTTTTTTTTCTCTGCAATTGCAGAGTAAAGAGAGAGAGAGAGAGAGTCCCAATCATCTATACCAGAGTACAGGGGCTCCAATGAGCTAGCCAGGGCATAGGTAGTAAAGAGTTACCTACCATAACGAAGTGGATGGGTACGATTGGTTGGTTGCTTGATTTGGAGGTAGGGGGCGGGGGCAAAGCAAAGTCATCAGTCCCATGAAATAAGGTGGCAGGAACCAGGAAGGAACAACAGAAACCACACACTCCAATCAAGGGGGAGGGAAAATAGGCAAACAAAGAGGTAAAAGGAATGTCGGGGCAGCAGGAAGAGGAAAGAACAGGAGGGGAGAGGGGTGTGCTTGCACTGAGACTTCTTCTTATTCTCTTTCGGTGATCAAGGAGGGCAGGCTTCTGTAAGATCCAGAACTGAAAGAGAGCAAGAGACCTTGGGGTGCACAGACGGTGCGCCTGTGGTGGAATTGGGGGCCACTTTTCCAGCCATGAAGGTGGAGTGGCACCTAGAGAGAAGGGGGTGGGAACCACATGGGAGGGGGAGAGGAGAGGGGGGGGGGGCAGAACTGGTTAAGGAAGAGGGAGGATGGGGAAAGGACAGAACAGAGGCAAAGGTAGAAGTCACTCATACAGGGTGAAGCCTGTCACATTTATGAAGATCCTCAGTGTAAAATAAACAATCATGGGACTTATACTCATGTTTCTTCTTTTCCTTCTTACAAGTTGGGTCATCTGGTGAGGGTGGAGAACGATGGCCATGGCAATTAACACATACGAGTGGTGGAACACAGGGACTCACCTCATGGAGTGGTTGTCTACATTTACCATGCAGAAAGTCCAGTGTACAGCAGGAATACATGTGGCCAAAATGCAAGCACCAAAAACTCCTCACGGCTGGTGGGACGTATGACTTTACATCACACCGATAACACGTCACTTTGATCTTCTCCAGGACTGTATCTCCCTCAAAAGCCAAAGTAAAGGTGCCGATACCTGTGCAGCTGTCCCTATGACCTTTCTGAATACACCGAACAAAATGAATGCCCCATTGTTCCAGGTTGGCCTAGAGTTCTTCAACAGTTTGAAGGATGAGGACCCTCTGCAAAATGACTTCCTCAACCATGTTCGAAGACTAATGAGGAGTAATGGACGCCGGGACATCACCAAGGTAATCACAAGCATGAAGGGCTGCAGACTGGGCGGCGTAATAAGTTTTGATCAATAGTGAACTCGACCACATCTTACCGAGAGACTCCACTTCACTGAACATTTCTTTTTTTTCCACAAAAAGTAATGGTTCTGTGGCAGTGAATCTGTCCTGTCCATCCAGGTGCAGACCAGGTAGTGGAGAAAGTGTTTCACCCCAAGCCAGTGAGCCTGGCCCTCCTCCCAGGGTGTAGCCAGAGAAGGGAAGGCTGTGACATAAGAAGCAGCATTTAATGATCCATTACCAACCAAAAAGATGGCCACAGAAGAACACCCAGTTTTTTGGAGCTTGATACATTTCATAATCAAAGTATCCACCCTGATACCACACACAATGATCAGGGGGTCTCCCTATGAGTATGATCCATCCACAGCAAGGGCTGTCTAGTTAGGTGGCTGTTGCCAGGATTTCGATGCTCTGGAATGACACATGGGAAGGCAACAGCTCACGTATCAGAGATGTGATCTCTGTGTTGTCAGGGGGCTCAGCCAGATGGGTACATAACTGCCCCATCACAAGGACTGTCTACACATGCTGGTGACTTAGTGGGATCAAGAGAGGCTATGGCAGGAAGAGAAGAGGGGTAGGAGGGGGGGAGAAGTATCCACGCCATAGAGGCTAGGGAGGGAGTTCTTTCCCAAATCGCTCACACTATGGACAGAAAATTTAGAGGTAGAGTTAAAACCCCAAAGGGGGACCAAACGCGTCAAAAAGGAAGGATGAAAAATAAAAGGTAAGGGGAACAAAACCGCAAGGAATACAGGGAACCAGGTGGATAGCCAGGTCGACATAAGTAAGAACACAGAGAGGGGGGAAGGAGGGGGCAGAGGGGAAGGAAATGCAGCCCAGGAAGAATGGGTTGTAATAGCTCAGGCCCCTGTGTGTGCCACGCACGAAATCACAAAAGAACTGAGAGCCCCATGGTGGAGGAATGAGTAAATTTGTTGATGAGGGGTGACAGAACATGGGCTGAGTGAGACTATAGAGAAGAGGATGTGAATGTAGGATG